>NC_134212.1:57656944-58286751 GCF_965140235.1 Caretta caretta | reverse complement strand
CTGCATATCTTGCTGGGTTTCAGGAATGTCTCAAAGCAGGAAAATGAGATTTTTTTTTTTTTTTTAATTCTTCTCTTTTCAAGGGAAGCCATAAGACGGGGGCTTGAGATTCTTCAGTCTGAAGTGCCTGGAGGAGATACATTCATGCATGAAGGATTTAAAAGGGTACACACTGTGGAAACTTCTCGCTTTGATTTATACTTCTTAACTTCTGCTTCTTTTGCCCCTGTTGGACCTAAAAAGAGATAATAACTTTTTACTCTTTGTTGCAGGCAAATGAACAGATTTACCATGAAAACTATGGAGGTAGGGACACTTATCACTGCCATAATTTATTTTCATTGAGAAGCTGGGGAGGATGGGGTTGTCAGCATGACCTGTAATTAACCCGTGGAAGAAAGAAATGTTGGGGGAGGAGCTAGTATTACACCGTCTTTCCATTCCAGCTTGATTAAAGCCCTGCTTTCAAATTCATAGATTCTAAGGCCGGAAGGCACCACTGTGATCTTCTAGTCTTGACTTCCTGCATAACACAGGCTGGAGAATTGCATCCAGTGCTCCATGCAGTGAGCCTCGTAATTGCTCATCTGATTGGACGCAGTCTAGAAGTATTGGGCTTTACATGTATCATTCCATTTTGAAGCACCCAATCTTGTTTGCCTGATGTACCCCAAACTCTCATTTGACCGTCAGCATTGCTGTGAGTGCGATCTGACACCCATTGCATTCAGTCGGAGATGTCCCATTGATTTCACTGGGCTTGGGATCAGGCTCTCCATCCTTCTGAACTTAAAAGTAACCTAAAGTAGGGTGGGGGAGTATGTTTGTGTCCTTTTTTGCTTCTGTGCATAAAGGTGGCTTAACATTTAAAGAATGTCTTTTTCCTGCTTGCATTTTACCTTGGCTATATCAGGGATGTCAAGACTTTTCTTCCCTATGTTGCTGGAGGTCTCCTGGAAGGATGCAGAGATATGGGTTAGGCACTCACTAGGATCCTAATTGAATTAGTGGTGAGGTTTTAACAAAAGTGCCCTTCTCCCAAGAGTTTCTCTGGTGTTTGAGTTAAGTAGGTGTTAAGAAAAACAGAGTTCTGAAGAGCCTGCATAAAAATGGCCTCTCCTCTCATTCAGTCAATGAACCTACTAGTTTTCGAGGGAAAAAAAGAGTTGACATGACAAAGTAAAGTATGAAGAAGAAACAAAATGTAAAACATAAAATAACAGCAACGATCTTTCCAGCCTTCTTCAACTATTTAAAAAAAAAAAAAGCGAGGTCAAGACCCATTTTTCCCAGCTGCAGGTCACTTTTAAGGCTTCATGTTTGTGGCTATGACATGACATGGCAAGGACTGCACGGCATAAGAAACCTGTCAAAACTCATCAGGCTCTTAAATTTCCGGTAATACTGGAAAGACATTTGAAACGGAAAGAAATTATTTTAAAAAACAACATCCCTGGTCTTCCCCACTGCTCGTATTTTAACTGCTGGACCTAAGAAGTGACATCAGATGTGTGTCTGAGCCACAATATACGTACTGGTTGGGAGTAATTGTGCTAGAGCGCTATATTTGGCTGTACATTGCTCTGCTGTATACTTGGCTACTCACTGTGGCTAAAACTCGTCTGGAACAAAGCCGGCACACCCCTTAAGACCTATTTTGAAGATTTAGGTGGGATGTAAGGGGTGCATCAACTATGTGCTGGATCACCACGCATGGGTGAATTTTATCCCCTCGGCCTGCTCCTGCATTCTTTGCACACCTGGAATCCCCACTGACTTCAGTGCACATTCTTGCACAAGGAATGCAGGAGTTCTCACACAAATCCTGCTCACTATACTCACCTTGGTGGGGGCGGGGGAATTGCTCCCCTCTGACCTGCAGGAGGAGGCATTGGGATGGCAGGATGCATCCCTTAGGGAGATCACCCCAGCTTGCTCTGTCATGGCACAGGAATTGGCATCCCCTTCTATAAATGAACCCCCTGAACCACAGATCCCTGCTGCCTTTCTCTGCAATGGTCACACTCAGAAATGCTTGTCAAGGGGCGATTCCCCCCTCTCTTCTCCCTCTGGCCTCACCCCACCACAAGGTTCACTGGAGGATCCTCAGTGGGATCCAGGCAGGAAAAGTGGTGACCTGAGGCAGCAGGCTTCTGGGGAGGTCTGTGCATGGATGCTGCTGGAGCAGTACCCTCCCGACTCACACTGATTCCCTTAAGGAAAAGGAGTACTTGTGGCACCTTAGAGACTAACCAATTTATTTGAGCATAAGCTTTCATGAGCTAGCTGTAGCTCACGAAAGCTTATGCTCAAATAAATTGGTTAGTCTCTAAGGTGCCACAAGTACTCCTTTTCTTTTTGCGAATACAGACTAACACGGCTGTTACTCTGAAACCATTGATTCCCTTGTGCTGCTTGTATGATGAAGATGAACAGGATTTGGCTCATAACACACTGTTCTGGGTCAGATCTTCAGCTGGCATAGATTGGCATAGCTCCATTGCAGTCACTGTACATCAGCTGAGCTTCAGAGCTCTGTATTCATTTGTCAGCAAAGAAGGATGCATTATCTAAACTTATTTATCCATTGCCAAAGCTTCTGTAACAGCCATACCTAACCCCAGCCATTTTCACTCTCACCCCTGCAGGACTCCGGACAGCTAGTGTGATTATTGCTCTGACAGATGGGGAGTTGCAAGAGGTTCAGTTTTATTATGCTGAGAAAGAAGTAAGTCCTCATTGAGTTTACCCAAGTTGCTAAGGGTATGTCTACACTGCAATTAGACACCCATGGCTGGCCCATGCCAGCTGACCTGACCTTGTGTTCCCGGGTCTGTTTAACTGCGGCATAGACGTTTGGGCGGCATCCCCAGCTCTGGGACTCTCCCAGCTTGCAGGGTCCTAGAAACTGGGCTCCAGCCTGAGCCTGAACATCTGCACTGCAATTAAACAGCCCTTTGCCCGAGCCCAAGTCAGCTGGCACCGGCCAGCAGCGGGTTTTTAATTGCAGTGTAGACATACCCTAAGTGGTTCATGTCAAACTTGTGAGCATCTGCTCTTGGTTCCAGTTTACGTGGCTTTGCATGTAATGGTGTCTTTCATGTAGGCCGACAGAGCCAGAAGCCTCGGAGCTATCGTTTATTGTGTTGGAGTGAAAGACTTTAATGAAACTCAGGTAATTTGGGAACTTTTTTTTTTTTTTGTTCTCCCCACCCATTCACAGCATCAAATGAGGTCATTTACTTAATTACCAGTGCATAAATCCATACCTGTCAGAGCTCTGCCTGTCAGCAAATAGGCTCGGTTTTAGATGCTGCAATTTTGTTTGTCTTGTGCATTTATGATGGTCTTTCATTGCAGCTGTCGACAATTGCTGACAGCATTGATCACGTTTTCCCGGTAACTGGCGGCTTTTATGCCCTGAGAGGCACAATTGATTCGGTGAGTGGGGTATTCCAAAAGCGAGAGAAATGCGCCCTTTCCCACATTCATTAAATGGCGAAACAACACCAATGATCAAAAATCCCATTATCTTCATCTCTTAGATTCTGAAGAAATCCTGTATTGAGATCCTGGCAGCTGAACCATCCAGTGTCTGTGCAGGAGGTGAGCTTATATTGAAATCAAATGATATGGCAAATGAGAGTGGAATTACAAAAATGTCTGATAGCTCCCTACAAAAGCACCAGATCCAAAGCCCATGGAAGTCAATGGAAAGTCTCCCATTGGGCTTTAGATAAGGCCTAGTGAGTCCGTGCTCAGCTCAAGAAGGAAGCTACAAATGTAAAGATAGGCTCAGCTTTTCAAAGTCACTGAAGGGAACTGAAATTAGTAGGCATTGGGGTAGTGTTTTCAAATGTGCCCAAGTGACTTAGGAGCCTATCTCATTTTCCAAAGTGACTCATGGCTGGATTTTCAAAGGTGTCTGGGTACCTAAAGATACAGAGAGGCACCTAGGCACAGATCCTCAAAGGGTTTTAGGCTCTTTACTCCCATTGGCATCCCACCTGCATAGGTGCTTTTGAAAACCCCACTAGATGCCTGTTTGTATCTTTAGGCACCGATATAGCTTTGAGGATCTGGTCCTTAGGAACCAAATTGTAAGAGAAAGGCAATGGGATTTAGGCTTCTGGTTGGTTATGTCATTTTGGGACCTAGATTCCTATATCCCCAAGCCAACTTTGAAAATTTCAGCCATTTATTACAATATTAGGCTCTGCTCTTATAGCCCTCATATATATAAGCAATCTTTACTCATGTGAGTAGTCCCAGTGACTTAAATTGGACTACTCAAATGAGTAAAGATTGCTTTGTCTGGGTTTAGAAGCCACACCCATCACTGTACTAACTGAGTAGTTTTCAGGCTGCTTGTTCCTGCTAGCCCATTTCTGGTTACCTCCCATCCACAGTCTGACGTAGGCCCAGCCTTGCTTTGCTTGAAAATTAAGCATGAGTAAAGCACAAGGTGATATGATTTTGCATGCATCAGGGGAAGATACTTACACGAGGAAGGGTTTGCAGAAACAGGGGCATGCTCAAGTGTTATAATCATGGAAAAGATTTTGGAAAGTACTTTGCATGAAATTATAGTATTGTGTGGCTGAAATCCAACAGTCCTTACTCAGGAAAAATCTCCCTTGAAATCAGTAGGCGTTATACCTGGCTAAGGACTCCAGAATGGAAAGTATTAAGTTGGTTACGAAGGTCAAAAGATTGTGAGCCATTTTCCAAAAATGTTTCCTGATTTATTATTTTTTCAAATTCAAAAATTTTTGACCAGCAATATAACTGGTCAATTAACATAAGGAAATTTAATGGCAATTTTGTTTATATTTTTCCTGATCTCTTCCCAGCATACTGAAATATTGTCAAAATTTCAAAATTTGGAAAATGATGACCAGCTCTGATAATAATGACAGGTTTCAGAGTAGCAGCCATGTTAGTCTGTATTCGCAAAAAGAAAAGGAGTACTTGTGGCACCTTAGAGACTAACCAATTTATTTGAGCATAAGCTTTTGTGAGCTACAGCTCACTTCATCGGATGCATGTAGCTCACAAAAGCTTATGCGCAAATAAATTGGTTAGTCTCTAAGGTGCCACAAGTACTCCTTTTCTTTTTACTGATAATAATGAAAATAATAATGAAGACACCTCATATCTTGCCTTTCATCTGAAGAATGCCAAGTGCTGCTTATTTTCTGAACAAAAGACCCACTTACTGTACCAATAGATTTGCAACCTGTGTCACAATGTTCAGGAAATATTAGCTCTATTAGAAGCTCACGAAAGCTCATGCTCAAATAAATTGGTTAGTCTCTAAGGTGCCACAAGTACTCCTTTTCTTTTTGCGAATACAGACTAACACGGCTGTTCCTCTGAAACCTTAGAAACTGCAAGCAGTCAAAGCGATGATTTTGTAAAACACACACGGATGTTTCAGGTTTAAGGAAAGGTGATCGGAGCTTTACTGAAACAGAAATAATGAACTGCAAAGACCAAGATACTTGGTGGTTTGTAAAGTGTTAGCATTTTGCATATTCGTAATGAAAGAATTGCTAGTGTGTTTGGTAAATGAAAAGTATCCCCAGGGGAGCTGGTGCTAATGACATGCCTTTCGTGTTTAGTATATTGAACATGTAACCCTTCTGGTTTGTGTTAGCAATTCATTTGCTGTGTTTTTGTCTGTTTAGAAGACTATTGCAGCAGAGTAATAATGACACCATAAGCTTGCTGTAAGGTATAATTTACAGCATGGTTATTTAGAGCTTATGCTACTGTCTTGCATTCATTTGCTTATCCATTACAAAAATGAGCACATATAAAATAGCAATGGTGCATGAAAGCTGATTCCGAGCATGTCAGACCAAAGATGTAATTTGAGGAAAATCTAGTAAATATTGCAGAGAAGAGAAATTTTTGTTCAGTCTTCATTCCCACACGTCAATTGCTGGAGGATACTGCATTACATATTTCATTTTAAAACATCCTCTGGTGTTTCCGCTATTCTTCTGAATATTCCCAAAGGAGAAAAGGCGGAGAAGATATTTGCCACAAGACATTATCCATGAATTATTAAAAATGGAAGCTTACTGATTAAAAAAAAAAATCCTAGTAGAGCTGGTCAAAAAACAGAGGAAAAACTTGGTGAAAAACCACAAAATTTCAAAGCTGTTTTCAATTAATAAGGGTTTGAAATGGACCCATTTTTTGTTTTATTTATTTGGCAAACATTTTCAATATAAATGTGTGTGGAAATGGTTATCAGATTTGTTTGCTTGCTGAAAACCTGGTTTTGTCAAATGAAAAATTTCAGTAACCATTTCAATAACATGCTTTTATACGTTTTGATAAAAGTTATGAAAATTTCATGAAAAATTAAAGATTTTGCAAAGTTGATAATTTTCTTGAACAGTTCTCTCTCTTCTTTTTTTTTTTTTAAAAAAGCCATATTTCAAGAAAAATTTTTCCCAGTTCCTCTTCCTGGTTTATTAGTTCTACAACTTTCCCCATTTTGTTGACGGAAATAGATTAAAAGATTAACTGAAATACGTATGTGACTTTTGAGGTGAGCAAAATGTTTAATTCGAGCCAAAATGTTTTTTTTCAAATTTTTTGATTTGCTGAACATTTCTGAAAAATGTTATTTTTGGGTCAGCCCGAAACACTTTAAAATTCAATCAAAATTCAGCAAAACAATCAGTTATTTGCACAGTGCTGGTGGGTCATTTCATTGAAGCGGGGGCCACTGCTCATGGTTCTGTATGAGCTCTGTGCCTATTAATAAATATTTGGAGGATCCAAAAACCTTGATAAAGTGGCAAATCCTTACCTGCATCAATATCCCTGGACAACAATATACAGTTGTTATTTTGTTTAAATGCAGTGTAATTTATACAGTTTATTACTTCATCTTTGTTAACGTCTAACTCATATATGCACACACACACACAGAGATATAGTACAGACAGTCAGATATATAGATACACACACACACAGATATGTACATATAAATTCCTATCTCTAGATCTTTTGGAAATTTTCTTAAACCAACAGTAAAGCTTGTTTGCTTTCAGCGCTGAAATATGCACATCCTGGAGCCAGCCATGCATTTTGCATGAAATTCACCAAAGTGGGGGCGTAGTGGTTAATTGGGGGGTTATTCATAATTCTTACTGACAATTTTAATCTTTATTCTATAATGCCAGATTCTGTGTTACTAAGTCAATGGGACTTTTGCTTGAATAGGGACCACAGCAGGTTTTGCCTGTTCATTATGAACAATAATTACCATTATATGGTATTTACTATTTAGCAATGATCTCAGGTTCGCTTTTGAGGTGCCAGTGGTTTAATAAATTGCTGAGGAAATGACTGCTACGTGGCGTTAGCTGAATTCTGACTAGTTCCAGTCTGGGGGCTGTATGTCTGAGATGGAGCTGGCTGGTACATCCATTTACAAATTGATCTAGCCGGGTTATGACAGCTCTCTGATGCTTAATTCTTTTTGACCCTGCAAATTTATAGTTCCTTATGTGGGGAAATGCACTTAGGTCTTTCTGTTCCCTCTGATTGAAAGTGACCAAGACATGCAGCCTGTAAACAGGCGATCAGTGTGGAATTGGAGGTGCTGGCTCTGCTGTTTGACAGCATCATTGCTTTGATTAGGCTCTCGGTACACAGATGTGATTGAAAGGTTTTGCTGGATGTGGCATCCTGCTGGCCCTGTCAACTCCCAGGTGTGGATGCAAGCAGTCAGCTCCTCATCAGAGTCAGAGAAGCGAAGCCGACAGCACAGCCATGGCGCACCAGCTTCAGCCCACCATCTCGCTGCCAGCGCTGCCCAGTTATTTCACTGCTGACCTTTTTCCCTTCGCTGTCTTGTCAAAAGCAACAATCTAGATTCTGACAGTAACTAAGAAAGAAAAGGACGCAGCCAGAGCCAGGGCCCAAAATTAAATAGAATTAGCCATTTCAACAGGCCATCATCCCGAATATATTAATGCTCCATAGCATCTGAAGGGGGGACTGCTCAATAGCAACAACACAATCCAGCCTTGACTGTTTACATTTCCATACAAGACTGTTATTGAAACTATATTGTTCCCCATGTGCTCATGTGGACAGGTTATTATGGGGGCTCTGGGCTGCTTTAGCAAGCATCTGTGCAAAGTTGCAGTGACAGTGAGAGGAAGGGCAGGATGGATAAACTGTCTTGACAAGATTAAACTCCCAGATGAGGCCGTTACTGTGAACATTTTGCATTTAGAGTCCTCTGTAGTCACAGTGATGGTGTTTTTTAAAAAAAACAAACCCTCGAACATTAATAGTAATTACACCTTTGTGGCTGCTGTATTTGAAAGCCTGTTCCTTCAGCAAAGCAAACAGCTGTTTCATTTTAACGTGTTGCTTTTCTGTACGGACAAAAAAAATATCGTCTTGCCCAGATGGTGAGATCATTTTGAAGTTAGCGGCTGAAGAAACGGGTCAGAGGGCAAGACTTGGTATGCAAGGATATACATGTACAGCTGTCACTACAGCGTGCCATGCGCCGAGAGGGGAGTGTAACCCACGTTCACATTCTGGGTCAAACGCTACTGTCAGTTACCTTGGTGTCAAGGAGCAGTCTCTGATTCTGATCAAGAGTAACTGCAGTGAAGTAAGTTGGTTTATGTCAGTGTAAACTGATGCATGATATGAATCAGGCTCGGAGTAACTTGATTATCGTCACTGGAGTTAATGCAGGTTAATACTGGGGTAACAGATAGTTAAATTTGGCCCTCAGTCTGTTTTAATTTATTTTAAGGAGCATTGGGTGCTGATGCAAATCATGCCATAATAAACAGGCCCACTTCTGTGCGTTCAGCTCCCTGATTCAGACCATCCTTCTGCAGTAAAGCACCAAAGCACATGCTTAACTTTAGGCATGTGCTTGAGCCCCATTGTTTGAAGCACCGGTTTAAACTTCAGCATGTATTTAAGGAGGAGGTTTTCCAAAGTGCCAAAGGGATTTAGGTGCATCAGTCCCATTGGACTTCTGCATCTAAATCCTGTAGACACTCTGGAAATCCTCTCTCTAAGTGCTTTGCTGAGTGGGATGGGTTTAAGCACATGCTTAAATTGGGGCCTGAGAGTACAATTTTCAAAGGTGCCTGAGTGACTTAGGGACCTGTCCCATCGACTTTCAAAGGGATTTGGGCTCCTAAGACACTTAGGCACCTTTGAAAAATTTGCCTTGAATGACTTTGCTGGGAGCAGAAAGTGAGTAACTGATGGTAGCATATGGGCTACATGCATTAATACACAGCACTGAAGCTGCTGCAGGTATTTCCCATGTGCAGCTCTGCTTTTGCGGATGGGCTGTTCACTACAGGAGCTCCTTTTTCTCTCCAAAATATCTTTCCAGCTCTTCACGTTCCCCTAAATCTTGCATTGTCTCTGTAGAACACCAGAGCAGAAAACCAGTGCCCTCTCCTAGCATGCAGTCTTAGATCATGGAGTACTGATCCACACAAACTCTTAGCAGTCACCTGAACCACTGCCTTTGCAGATCCAGATGGAACTTGGTAGTAAGCCCAGGAGTACATATATGTCCGTAAGGAAGCATGTCTTTGGGCCTTAACCTTTTGGTTGCAGGGCTAACTTGCTGCCCTAGCTGAGGCTCATTTGCATCTGTAGTTCTTAAGAACTTTGTACGATACCACATTTGAAATGTATTTTATGAGACACCGGAGCCCCATTGCCACATTGCAAAGCCTTAACTGAGGACAGGAGGGTCTGATCCTGCTCTTGTTTGCGCTGGGGTCACTTCATTAACTTCAGAGGAGTCACTCCTGATTTACTCCAGTGCAAGTGAGAGCAGAATCAGGATGAGGCCCCGTGAGTCTGGGCTGAATAAGGAGAATGGCTTGGAGCATGTACGCTGGTTTGCAGTTGCTGAAGTAAATGTCCTAAGGAAATTGTTTAATCCATTATTAAATGTGGTAAACAAAGGTATCTTGGGCCTGATTCTGATCTCACTCAGACTGCGGTAAATCAGGTACAACTCCACTGAAATCAGTCGGCCTGATTCTCATCTCATTTATGCTGTTCTGCCCCAGGGTGACTATTGGGTCCCATGGATTTAGCCCTGATTTATGCCAGTGTCACAGGAGAATCAGGCCCACTGATGTCAATGGAATTCTACCCTAGTGGCTACGGCGCACCCTGAGCCTGGCAGGAAGATTCCATCCTCACCCCTCACCATGACACCCCCTGGGCCACGCTTGGCTATCATGGCACGGTACCACTTCCCCCGAGGAGTGTACCCAAGAGGGGGATGAGCTAATGACGGCTTGGGGATTGGAGCTCCTGGGTCAGACTTCACCTCTGTTCGGTGCGTAGGAGTGAGTGGCAAACCATGGTGTCACAATGGGAATGGTTGGAGACTCGAGGGAACGGTCTCCTCCATGTCCATTTGGCTGTGGTTGTATCCGATCCATAGGCCCTGTGCATTGCGTCCTCCCTGTCACAACTGACAGCTCCTCGGATCTCCAGCCATTGCAATTTCAGCAGGAGTGTAGTCTAGTAAAAGCAGAATTCCCATCTCATCCAGGTTGATGTCCGTGCCAACCTGCTACACAGACAGGGGAGTATGGTGTGGCGCTGGGCCTTTCACTTGTTTGTTCTATGGATGAGGAGTATTTGCCATATTGGGTCTTAGCACTGGGCTGCTGCCTCTAGCAATGGCCTGTGCTGGATGCGTCAGAGGAAACCCCAAATCACCTATTTGCAACCATTGGGGAAGAACCTCAGCTGGGGTAAACCAGCATCATTCCAATTAAGTCAGTTGAACAATGCTGATTTACACCAGCTGAGGCTCTGGCTCTGAAAGAAATTGTAGCAAACTGGTGTGTTTTTTCACTATGGAAGCTGGTTGCGTTTGAGTCAGCTCAGACACTGAAGTGTCCCGGTTGGTTTCATGTCCTGGCTCGCGGGCAGTTACCCTGCTGGGTTTCTCAGCACAGCAAGGGAATGTTTGGGTGCATACCACTTCAGCTAGTGTGGAGGGCAATGCCAGGGGTGGGCCACTGAAGGAGCTATGGGTTCCACAGTTAAAAGGATCGAGGGGCCCTAACACCCCATGCTAATGGCACGGGGAGTTGCACTACAATCCTGCATCCTGCTTCTTCTCTGGGAGTTGCATTGCACCCCTTGAACCTCATAGATTTTAAAGCCAGAAGATAATATAGGCCAGGGAATTTCACCCAGTGATTCCTGCCCCAAGCCCATATTCATCGAGTCATATAAGCCATATCTTGGTGGTTGAGCCAGAGCATATTTTTTTTAGAAAGAAACATCATATCTTAATGTAAAAACTCCAAGTGATGGAGGAATCTTTGTTGACAAGTTTGAGATTTTAGCTCCAAAGTCAGTTTCCATGCTCATAAGAATGGCCCTACTGGGTCAGACGAAAGGTCCATCTAGCCCAGTAATCTGTCTTCCGACAGTGGCCAATGCCAGGTGCCCCACAGGGAATGAACAGAACAGGTAATCATCAAGTGATCCATCCCCTGCAGCCCACTCCCAGCCTCTGGCAAACAGAGGCTAGGGACACCATCCCTGCTCATCTTGGCTAATAGCAGTCCCTAGTAGACCCAAACAGCAAGCAACAGGGTTACACTATTAGGTGGGTCTCTCATTCCTATTTAGAGGCCTGCTCTCCCCATAGAACTTGCATTGTTATTATAATGGGGATTAATTTTCTCTCCTTCCAAGTGCACAACAGTCTATGACAATAAGAGTTTTGTGTGCCCAGTGAGAGCAAAGTGGCCCATTGATTGTGCAGTCCGTAAGCAGCTTCCATTTCTAATGCACACACTGTGGGCCGGTCCCATGTTCAGTCGTGCTGTCCTGTGGGTTGAAGGTTTAAACCACTGAAGTGGGGTAAACATGAAAAGAAAGACTGAAAAAATCTACCCTTCTTTTCCACTGAATTTAGGCAAGAGCACTAAGAAGTAAAGATGGCCACATGCTGCGGAACTTAGATCCAGAATTTTGGACATCCCAAGGTTGGGGAGGGTTCGGCTGGAGGTCTTGGGTCAGTGCCTTGTATATATAGGGGCCACTTGCAAGATTCAGAACTGTATGTGCAGCGGGATTACAAACATCCTCCGAGATCAGGGGAGTTCAGGCTACGGGTGGGTTAGAAAACCTGACCTCTGAGGAAAGGTTGAAAAACAACTGGTCATGTTTAGTCTTGAGAAAAGAAGACTGAGTGGGACCTGACAACAGTCTGCCAATATCTTAAGGACTTGTATAAAAGAGGACGGTGATTAATTGTTCTCCATGTCCACTGAAGGTAGGATAAGAAGCAATGGGCTTAATTTGCAGCAAGGGAGGTTTAGGTTGGATATTGCAGAAAACTTTCTAATTCTAAGGGTAGTTAAGCTCTGGAATAGGCTTCCAAGGGAGGTAGTGGAGGTAGTTCCCATCACTGGAAGTGTTGATCAAACCCCTGTCAGGAATGGTGTAGGTTTACTTGGTCCTGGCACAGCGCAGGAGGCTGGACTTGACTTCTCGAGGTCCCTTCCAGCCCTGCATTTCTATGATCCTATGACTGGGTTTAGCCCATCATAAAGATGCGGGCTGTCTGGTGATCTAGGGTTCCCATTTCAAACACGTCAAAGTCTGTGTGCCTTTCCGATCAGGCCCTGTTAGAAACAGAAGCTGTTTCTTATTCCCCTGGGATCTAGTGGGGAAGTTGGAAATTTCCGCTGCCTTCGAATCCAGGTTTGCTAATGGATGAAGGCAACCCCCCTTTCAGTCCCACATGTCCCTCACCACTGGAGTGTCTGAGCATCTCCCAGACCAGTCACTGCTATGGGGGAAATACAGTCCCCATTTTAGAGACAGAGAAGTGAGGCACTGAAGAAGCGACTTACCCAGGATCATGCCAGCAGCTTGTTGCAGAGATGGAAATGATCCCAGGCCCCTAAGGCCGAGTCCAGTGCTCTGTCCACTAGACCATCCTTCCTACCTTCTTCTCTTCTGTGCTTGCTTAGGTGACAGGTGGTGGCAATTGAGCTGAAAAGCCTGAAGAGGCATTTCCTGCCGACGGGAGCAAAACACAGTTACTTATGAAGGAAAAATATCACAGGTTTTTGTTTTTTTTTCCCCCTTCACAACAGAAGCCGCATAAGCCAGAGCAGCAGCTTTAACGTGTGCTAGCGATCTGACCAGCAGACAGCTGGGGAGCATCTGATGTGGCCAGCCTTTTCCTGGGCCACCGTTTGTTTCTGCTGGGGACAGGGTGCGGGAGAGAGGGAGAGAGAGCGTGAAGGAAAATGGCAGCTGCCAATCTCTTTGTAACTCCCACGAGGCTCGCACAGGTTGGCCCTTGTGTGAATAGAAAGGTCATGTTTCACCAGGGTTTGTACCAAGGCAAAACTCTCCTCTCTAATTGGCATTGTGTGGGGGAGGAGTCTCCACTCTGCCATTTCTCTGGGAATGGAGCTGCTGCTGGGATAGAAGCATATTGGTGAGGAGATCTCCCATGCGGGTCTGGGAGGAGTATTGTGCCCTGAGTTGTCATGCATAGTTGCCTGGTGCCTCCCTCATTCACATGGGTGTCAACCAAAGTGGAGTCACTCGGGAGGAAATCAGGACTAGTGCGAACCGAATCAGATCCATCATGTTATCATAGCATCTTTCGTCTAGGCATACGGCAGAGCCACACTTTCAAAAGTCACTAAATGCCAAACAGTTGGTCTTGGTACCTGGGGCTGGCCTGCTACAGGGTGGCCCCGGCCACTCCTTCCATAGAATCCTGGCCCTTTAAAGATCACCCTCTGGCCTCGCGGGCTGAACTCCATTGCATAGCGCTGAGATCCTGTAGAAGGACCCTCCCATCCTGGTTGTAGTGGCTCAGAAGAGTGCCACCTACTGACAAGCCAGCACCACTTCCTCTAGCACCCAAAGGGATTGTTTTCTGGAAGGTCGCCAATTCAAATACTGACCGAGGCCAGATGCTGCTTAAAGGTCTGACAAGGCCACGGTGGCAAGGAGAGTCAGCTGCTTCTGAGGAGTGTGCTCACTTGTCCTGTCCATGGACAGGAAAGGAAATGATACTGGGATAGGGAGATAAATAGCTGCTCAGCTTGGCTCAGCGTCAAGGCTGCATCCTGGGCAGCCAGACCTAGCAGTCAGAGCCAGAGTCCACTGTCAGCAGTCAAGAGTCAGCTGGGTCAGGCAGGAGCCAAACCAGAGATCAGAACCGCAAGTCAGAGGTCAGGAGCCTTGTCAGGTCAGGACACCTGGAAATCAAGCTGCGGGAGCAGAAGCAGGAGGCACCAGGTACATAGTCCAGAGCAGGGTAAATCTGGGGTGTTTGGACAGCTTCCTGTTGCTGGCTTAAATAGGGCTGACGGGCCAACTGGCTGCTAACAGGACGTAAGAGGCGGAGCCTCAAACTGGAGCTGGGCTTCATGCATCCTGGATCAGCAGGCTGCCAAGTGGAGGGCTGACATATGGCTACTCCTCTGGCCCCGGGTTTGAGGCCCGTGAGTCATGACAGTCAGAAAGATGAAATAAGTGAGGAGCATCCATCTCCCCTGACTCAGGAGGATCTAATGGCCCATGGCCACCTTCTGCCATGAAAAGGAAACAAGTTATATACATCCATCCACTAAATGAAATACTCAGCCCTCCTCTGCTGTGGGACAGAACTATCCTCTAGGTCTCCCCAGGCATTCTGAGTCTAATTAGCATCCACTGGCTTAGACTGTCAGTTCCTTGGAGCTTGTCTTGTACAAGGTCACTTCACACCACTCCAGCAGCACACAGGGGCCTCAGTGTAAATGGGGCTCAGGCTTTGTGTGTGCTCAGCTAATAAGGATCTGGATGCAAATCCCACATTTTGGATGAATATATTATAGGCCAGCTTCCCAGCTGGTGTAAATCAGGGTAGCTCTGTTGATGTCAATGGAGCTGTAGCAATTGACACCAACTGAGGATCTGGGTCTGTGTTTGGACTGACATATTATTTTGATCTTGAAATATTGGGGAGGAACAAACCCTGGGGAAATGAATTCGCAGGAGGCAAAACATGACACTGTTGAGAATGTTACAAGCAAATATCCCTTAGGGGACTAAAAAAAGTCCTCCACTCTTCTACAGCAATGGTCCATAAACCACTAGTTTGCACTAGCGACCCTGCAGTGCTTCGGGCTATCACTGCAGAGTAGTGTAGTCATTTATAACAGCAGGGTCAGAGTTAATCATTTGATTCAGACAGAGCAAGATTCAGCTGCTGTCATTTCCTACTTCAGATCCCAGTGGGATTAGACAGAAACGTAGTCTTTGAGAGAGGAGGGGGAAAAGGTCAGTCATTTGTCATCATTCATTCTATTTACTCTTGCAGAATCCTTTCAAGTTGTGGTCAGAGGCAACGGCTTTTATCACGCAAGAAACATCGATCAAGTTCTCTGCAGCTTCAAGATCAATGACACCATAACAATCAGTAAGTTGATGGGCTGGAGATTTTATGCCCTAAATTGCGCAAGGATCCCGACCCAGCTCCTCTGAGTCAATGCGAGTCTTTGCATGGACTTTGGTGGGCGTTCTTTAGGGCCCTAGTCCCATATTATGGGTCAAATCCCAAGATCTGGGAATCACTTAAGTCATACTCTGAAGGTAGTGCCTAGGCTTTGTGCTGGGTCTTTCATCCTCACTGCAAGAGTGGAGATGGTTTGACTTGCTGTCCACACAGATACAGCCTGTCTGGTACTGTGGGGGGAGACGTGAAATTGCCCGCCACTCTCGTGTCCATTAATAACACAGACTGATGCTGTCCTGATCCAAGGATGCTGTGCTCAGACACACGTCAGTTTCACTGGCTCAGGAGGGAGTGACCAAGTGTCCCTCTGTGAAATGAGTTTGTCTAAAGTATCATAACACAAAACCCAGCACAACTGTGCTAAATTGGGCCCCTTGTGGGCAGTCTCAGCATGTAAACTAAGGCTCGAATGGGGCAAAGAGATGCCCCTCTCCCCACCATGTCTGAGAGCTGCTCCTCTCTCAGCCCCAGATGAGTAGGGTGTGGCACGCTGGCCAAGGGACGGTGTGGGGAAACTCACACAGCTGCTGCTTCTGGGGCTCACCCTCCCCTGTGGACAGTATTTGGCCTCCAGGATTGGTATAGACTGGCACCCCATGTTAGCCCTAAAATCACACTGGGTGGGAGCTCCCCTGGGGCCAGTGGTTGGGCTTCTTTCTAGCCAAGCCTGGTTCCCCTGGGTCTCTCTCTGGCCATACACCTCAGCTGCTCCCTGCGCCCCTCTCCTAGTTCTGAGCTGAGGCTGTGTCTGGGCCTGCTGTGCACCTGCAGACAGCAGTACCAAGCCACCTTTTGCAGGCTCCGCCCAGCCCAGCAAGCCCTCTTCAAGGGTATACCTGAGCCAGCTGGCGCACAGCAGACCAGGTGGCCTGTAGCCAATCATCTGTTTTCACTTGGGTTGGCTGACCTACCCTCGGTGGAGTGACACTCCCGCCCTCCAATGGGGAGCTTCAGGGAGTGCCAGATCACTCATCAGCTGCAAAGGAGGAGAGGATAGCTGCTCTCCTCTGGCCATCCTCTCACCAGTCAGTGCCGAGGGGGCAGAGCTGGCCCCATCACGGGCATGCTTTGCATGTGGAGTGGGGGCTCCAGACACAGAGCCACCAAAACATGGAACTGGTATCCTTATTCTGCTGCATCTACCATTGCACACACCCACTGGGTGGTCACTGTAGGGCGGTGGCTGGAGACTTCTCTCTGACAGCATGGGACTCCTCAGAGTGGTACTGGGCTAGAAAACAAGAGGATTTGATTTGGAGGGGGCAGTTAGATGGACTTTGCAAGCAGACAAGATGCTCAATAGAGAGACGAGGGAGGTGAGGTCACATCTTTTATTGGACCAACTTCTGCTGGTGAGAGAAACAGTCAAGAGATTGTCAGTAAAAGATGTGCCCTCACCCACTTTGTCCCTCTAATATCCTGGGACCAGCCCAACTACAACAGCACAGTGTCCAGTATATACAATACTAAGCCAAACATTTAGGTGACCCATCCTGAGGGTGGCCTTTGAATGGTTTGAGCTGGGCGATGTCACAGCTGGATGTCACAGCTGTGACAAGGAATGACAGGTAAGACAGCCCCTAAAGACAAGGACCAGCTCTGAGCCATGTCCACACTGGGCCTGATCTGGCATCTGCAGTTCTCACTGACGTCAACAGCACCCCTCCGGGTTGAGCCCGTTCGGGAGACACTGCTCTTTCCGTACGTTACAGTCTGTCTTGTTTCCTTTTAGATGAAAAACCGACTATTGTTCAAGACACCTATTTGCTTTGCCCTGCACCAGTAATAGAAGACATTGGACAGTAAGTACGGCTCTGCAGCCTGGGCTGAAGGGGAGGGGGCGTTGGCGGTGGGATCAATAGGCATTTTGCCTAAAAAGGACTAAGCAAGGAGGTCAGGCGTGTGCAGCTTTTCAGAAGTTCACTGGCAGGTTCAGCGCCATCCTGATGGACCAGACCCTCCCCTGGGGCGTCAGCATGGCTCCGTTCAAGGCTGAGCACACTTCAGCGTGGGGCTCCTGCCCCCATTTGAAGTGGTGGTGGGAGGGGCTGCAGCCTGCCCCTCCGGCCTATATTCCCTAACTTGCCAGTGCACTTAGTCGTCATGATGCCTCCTTGAGGAGCTGGGCCCTGCAGTGCATCATGCAGGAGGGACAGGGATCAGACTGTGCGATGCTTCACCCAAACACATGGGCAGAGCATTGCATCTGGGTCCGCTGGTAAAAAGAGAGTCAAAACCAACATATCGGGTGTCACGGATCCACAGGGTCAGTGCTGCGGCCCCAGCTTTGGAACAGTCAGTGGGAGGAGCCCTGCAGTGTGCCAGACCCTCTAGGGGTCTCACTCTTCCCCCAGGGTAAGCCACGCAGCTTCACCGCCTCCTTAGATGGGACCTCTGGGCCTTCAGCACTCCTGCTTCACACCAGGAGCTCAGCGAGTCCCACTGGGACAGACCCCTGAGGAAGACTTGTGCAGTCTTAGGGAGCAACGCACCTCCTCTGCTAGCACCTGCAGGGACATATCCAGCGTTGTTACACTGCCGGGTTTATTAGTCGGCTGGAATGCACATAGGAAGGCCTTGGTTAGCACAGAGGAATGAAGGTTAAAGCACAGTCCAGAGTCCAGCCAAGCTGCAGTGAACCCCACTGTTCAAGCTGTCTCCCCGTCTGTCTGACATGTGTGCCCCCGGAGCCAACGCTTAATGTCCACCTCATCCCCTGCTCCCCCCAGTCCTTTCTTCCTGACCTGAGGAGAGGCGGCTCAGGCCTCCCTGCTGAGAGGTGGGGCAGTCCATATCTCTCTGGGCCATTGGTTGCTAGGTGTCCATGTCTGGGCAATTGGCTTTTCCATTGTCTTCTCAAGAGCTCCATTGATATGGGACGTGAGGCCTCAGACAGCTAGGGCCTATTCCTGCCTATGTCTTAGCCTGATCTGAGAGCAAACATGCCCTTTTCACCCACTAGGTAGCAATGCCGCATATAGGGGAAACTGAGACACACATATTCTTCATACAAATATTCCAAAAAAATTCCCGCTTCGTCACATTGGGTTTGAAAGTTACGGCTTCCAGATCAACCCTACCATAATCGGTTGCGCCACATTTCCATCACCACACACAACTTCCCGCTGTTCATGGGCATGCGGAATAGTATGGATGCATGAGGGGGCTGAATTTCTGGGCATCCTTCTGCTCTCATGTACATTGGTGTAAATCAGGAGTAATGAATGAAGTCTTGCACTAGTGTGGAATCTGTGCCGTGGGGCGTAGAATAGTTGCATTCAGGAGCTTGGATCAGTGCCTCGTAGTGAGTTTCACCAGGGCAAAGAGTGGGTGTGAAATGCAGCCATTCTTACCTGGTGGCATGTTACATCCACTCTGCTTAGGCAGAAAGGACTACACAGGGTGCAGGGCAAGGGGGGGTTTGAGCCCTTTGATCCTTTTTGTGCATTGTAAATAAAATCCCTACAAATTCACACCAGCCTAACTGAGGACAGAATCTGGCCCTCTGACTACACTGGCAAACGGCCACATTCTCCTCCGTGCAATGCGATTGATGGTAGTGGTGCTGCACCAAGAGATGTGAGTTCCAAGTCATCTGAGCAGGATGCAAAGCTGCAGATCTCAGAGGTTCGCTTTGTAGGGACCTGTACAGACTTTTCCTTCAGCTTTTCTTTGGGTTGGTTCAAAAGAAATCCGAAAGCAGAAAACTCCCAAGTATTATTTGGTTTGACTCTGCAACTGCAAATTACACAAGGTACCACGGGAACCACGTAAATTTGTCCATGTCTGTGAACCTTTTAGCGCATTCTGGCCTAGGCTTCAAATTTGCAGCAAAGCTGGCGCTAGGCAAACTTTATGTGGTTTCAGGTTTCATCTCCCGGAGCTCTAGTCAGGTATTTCGTCTGTCTTCCTGCTTCATGGGAGGTTCAATTTAATTCTCCCTAAACAATCTCTGGTAGCCGAGAGACTAGTCTGTGTAAACAAGACTACTGAGCAGAGAAGGAGGAATTGCTTTAAGTGTTGAGTATGTGCTCCATCAATTTTGAATATCGGCAATTCTGAATGTCAACTGAATGTATGTGATGTCCCCTCCACCCTGCATTTTGCATCTAACTCTAGAGTGGATTGAGATTGTATTGAATTTCAAGCAAATTTCAAATTTTGACACCCCTCCCCCCAAAAAAAGAGGGGGGATGGATTTCAAGTGTCTTTATTTATGAATCAAATTTAGTTTCCTGTGTTTGGATCTTCTCTGCTCTCGCCAATGATGGTGACTCCTCCACCCACCTCAGCAACTTCTTTCGTGACCCAACCCCCTGTTAAAGTTAAAGGGTTGAGTTGTGCCCCATTTTATCCCCCTGCAATCCCATTGGGTGCTCAGATACTATAGTGGGGGTGGGTAGATAAGTATTTAGATAGCTAGGTGGGGTTTAAGCCAGAGCAGAATTAGACTCTTAGGGACAAGTGCTAAACTGGTGTATGCCAATGACAATGTACACTAGCTGAGAACATGCCGTCTAACCTAAGGCTAGATTCTGCTCACAGCTACCCTGGCGTAAATCCAGAGGAGGTCTGTTAATTTCAGTGGCGATGCTCTGTGAAAAGGAAAGCCCAGTGTGACCCCACAGTATTCCCTGCTGCAGCTTAAACCTGTAGCTTCCCGTTTTAGCACAGGTCGTATTGCAAATATCTGAGCCGTAGCATTCTAAGTCACTGAACTAGTGCCCTGTACCCCCAGGGAGAATGGAGTCTATTAATAAAGAACATATGCCCCAACTCAATTTAGCCAACGTAACAATGTTGGCTTTTGGCCAAGCGAACAGTCAGATGCAGGTGAGCACCTGCAGTCACATAACTGCATTGACCAGGCAGGACATGTGTTCAGGAGCCAATGGCCAGGAAGAAGGGGAACAGTGGGTATAAAGATGACACTAAAAATAAATGTATCTGTTTTGTGCTTTAGGGTGGTTTTCCTCCAAGTCAGCATGAACAACGGGCTAACATTCATCTCCAGCTCTGTCAGCATCACCAGCACACAGTGTGTAAGTATGGGATGGAGCCACCTTGAGAAGAAAGGGTTGCTCTCCGGGGAAGGCCTCTTCTCCATCGCGATTGCAGAGCCGATCCCAGCAGCACACTAAAAAGCAGCGAGGGCTGGCTGAGAGCAGTTCATGAGTGATTGCAACCCATGCATGGATCGCGACTGATTCATAAGTGCAAGAATATCCTCCCAGGAAAGAGAGAGAACTGCCGGTCTCAGACTGGGTCTGGGAGGGACCCATGGACCCCCCAGAGGAAGCCAACCCCCCAGAAAGTATTGGCAGTCCACCAGTATTCTTCTTCTGTTCCCCTGTCTCATTCCCATTCATTAGGGGGTGGTGTTTGCCACTGGAATGGGGTGAGGGTTGGCCTTCCTGGCATGGGGAGGACCATAAAGGGACAATAGCCCCAAGTGCTGGGATGAGCTTTTCCTGGAGGGGTTGTTCTGTCACCCAGCCAAGGGAGAGCTTTCTGTGCCGCTGATACTGATGGGAGACGGGGAGAGAAAGGACTGGGCTATGCGGCGGCTCCGTGGCTGGCATCTGTCTGCCATGGGGGAGCAGGACAGGAGTCAAGAGCCCCAGATGACCTTTTAGGGAAGATTAACTTTAGAAGCAATCAAATAATCCAAGCTAAGAAGCCAACTATGATGAGTGATCTGCTCACTGCACCTCAGGGGAGAGAATAGCCCACATCCCCAGCTGGCATAAATCAGCAGAGAGGCAGTGGACCTACATCAGTTTACACTAGCTGAGGATCTGTACCCATGAGTTGAAGTGACAGGAGGTTTGCTATAATAGCTGGATACCAAGCATTTCACACCCAGGTCATGGGTGTCAAGGTGAGCTTAGTTCTGGTCAGTGTCCGTGCCGCCTGAAGGCTATTGGAAGGGGTTGATGGTCTCAGGCTATGTCACAAAGCTGTCATAGAATCATAGAATATCAGGGTTGGAAGGGACCTCAGGAGGTCATCTAGTCCAACCCCCTGCTCAAAGCAGGACCAATCCCCAATTTTTGCCCCAGATCCCAAATGGCCCCCTCAAGGATTGAACTCACAACCCTGGGTTTAGCAGGCCAATGCTCAAACCACCGAGCTATCCCTCCCCCCAGAATACCAGAATACCATCACACACGATGTGCCTTCATTGGGCCCCTTTGTGGCAGCGTCAGCGAAGAGGCCATGGAAGGAATGGGTCCCGAAATCCACATGGCTGAGGTGTCTGACTTTTTCAGCTACCACGCTGGGAAATTTAATCCCAGAGCTGTGGGAAAGTCACAGGGTTTAGTCACTTGGAATTGAGCAGGGATATTTTTGCTGTTTCACCTGGTTTCAAAACCCCCTCGAAACTTGGCAAGAATTGCAATGAGATAGGGATTTGACACCCGGACAGCATGCATTTTACACCCACGTCCCCTTCAAAGCCATCCCAGGCTGCTGCAGCAAAAGCTTTTGCAATGATAGGCCCGGTTTTGGGTCAGTAACGGACCGTGAATTTTAACTCGCTGTGTATTTGGTTACCGGTGCTTCACACGCTTCTAATGGAGATTGAACTCTTAGCTCTAGCGGGGGTCCCTGCAGGTCAGAGCTCAGCCAGGCTGCTGGGGAAGGCATGCATTGCCATTGCCTCGGGGTAAACAGAGGACTGCAATCTCCAAGGCTGTCAATCTGGCACTTTTCACCAGCCCTTCAAGTCACTTGTAGCTTCAAAACAAGCAAGAACAGGGGTCCGATTCTCAGCTGATGTGCAGCAGCCTAGCTCCATTGAAATCAGATCGCACCGCTGAGGGTCTGGCCCACTCTCTGCAAATACGTTTTCAGGCTTGTGCGGAATCTCATGCATTCAGGTCTTTCTTTATCGTTTTAGAGGATCCTTCCGTTTCCTTTCTCTCCTGTTTCCTTTGCTGTGAACAGCAGCAAGCTGGCCTCCTCGGCCCTCATTCTCAGACGGTTCCTCTGTCCTTTTCTGTACAGTAAGTGTCTTTTCTTCCCCTTCCTCCTGAGGTTTCCTCTCCGGCCCCTCCACCAACCTATTTCCAGTCTTATCTTACCGATTTCCTAACCATCTTATCTGATTGGCTCCTAGCCCCTCCTCCATTTCACTCCCAGGTTTTGCATCTTTTCAGCTGGCTGGCCCTGTTACCTTCGTGACACTGAGATCATCCAACACAAACTTTGACATAATATAACTGACTTTGAGAAGGTTTCCATTAGCATGGATAATAGGATCATGAGGGCAGCTGGGCTAAAGGTTTACTGCTAGCTCTTACCATCACCAGCTGGCCTGATGCAGCCCAGGGAAACTACAGATCCCATCATGCAACATTCCACCTTGTAGCAAGGGTTGCTTTTTGTAGAAAAGGCTCTTCGTTCCTTGAAGAGGTTGTGTTGGGCTGCAGGCTGTGCACAGGGGCCTGTGTGGTGTCACTTAGGGTGAGTGTTTTATTACAGAAAATCTGCAGAGGGATACAGCTAGTGATTGGTTTCGCAAGACTTTCCAGATTAACTCACGAAGACCAGGATTTTCAGAAGGGCTCAGAACTCACATCCAAAGAGCTCGGCTCGGATATAGCCACCAAACCAACGGCTGTTTTTTCAGAAGAGCTCCGTGGCTTTGGGTGCATGTCTGCTTTGAAAATCTGGTCACAAGTTTCACAGTGAGAGCCTCTGGGTGTTGGGTGCTTTTCAAATTGTAGCCCCAGGTATGGGTGCTGAGCACTTGACAATGTGGCATTAAATGCCAACCAGGCTAGAACATTGTCTACACCAGGAAGCAGTTTGAATACAAGAGGCAAGAACTTAAAGTCTTTGTTCCAAACATTGGCATAGTATGGATGTCAGACATGTCACCTGCACCTAATTTATTGCCCCATGAATGAGAGTATTGTAGCAAAATGGCCCATTAGCACAGTTAAGGGATCGGAAGATACAGTCAGTCATGGCTCGCTGCATGCCTGAGTATCCATAGCAAGATCCTGCAGTCAGAAATCAGGCAAAACGCCCCACCACAGACACTGGGGAATGTTGTCTTCAGGATCACATCCTTAGGTTCCAATTCAGCAAAGCACTTACCCACGTGCTCAAATACCATTGAAGCCAAAGAGACACAAGCATGTGCATAAATGCCCTTGCTGAACAGGGATGCGATCCTGTATCAGGGCTTGAAATATTAACTCTTGTCCCTGAGCGTAGAATCCAGTCCCAATGACAATAATGATAAATTCTCTATTCTTTGTATAATCTGATTAAAACCTTTAGTGAAGCAAACCAGCTCCTTTTCTCCAGGTCTAACAGCGCAGCCTTTGGGTCTCCTGCCGGTGTTAGCCTGCCAAGCTTGTGCCATATTAAGGTAACCTGGAAACAACTGTCTTGTTTGCAGCTCAGTGGGACGATCCTTTTCATCGCACTCTTAATTCTGTTCCTGTTGCTGGCCTTGGCGCTGCTTTGGTGGTTCTGGCCTCTGTGCTGCACGGTGGTGAGTATGGCCTTTGATCTTTGTGGCTTAGTTTCCTCTGCTGTCTGACGGAAGCTGGAGTTAAAAGCCTGGAGAGATGTTCAATAGACAACGAGAGGAGCAGACACGAATCTTCATCTTAGGATATAAACTGATCTATCTGTATGGCCCTGATTCAGCAAAGCACGTAAACCTGTGCCTTCTCCCATTGACTCCAATGGGACTCACGGACACGCGGAAAGTTAAGCAGGTGATGAAGAGCTTTGCTGAATCCGAAGTGAGGCAGCAGGGTCGGTTTGTTAGAGTACAGGACTAGGAACCGGAAGATGTGAATTGCATCTGCAGCTCTGCCACCAAGCTGCAGGGTGACGTGGGCAAGTCGCTTCCTCTCTCCATGCCTCCATTTCCCACCTGCACGGAATGGGGTTAAAGATACTGGTTTTCTTTGTAGAGTGCTGTGAGATCTAGGGATGGAAAGCGCTAGCTATGATGAGGATGCGTGTGTGTATGCTCTTACTTTCATTGGAAATGCATTTCATATGATTGACATTTCAACTCATGGGTTAATGTTTCGCCGTAGTGTTGGACTCAAATGACCCGTACAGGTTAAGGGAAAGTTTGAACTCACAAAATCTGAGCCTATGTTATGGGCGATTCAATCTGGTGTATAAGCATTGGTGACTCATCTACTCCAGTTTCACCCCAGTGCCATTGCACTGGCTTCAGTGCCATTATTCCTGACCGCTGGCCCAGGGGAAGCGAGAAGCAAGTCAGGCCCAGTAACGTGCCAGTCTAGATGGACAGGGCTGGCTGGTGGTAGCTCAGTTCATCAGCAGGCAGGAGAATCCCTGCAATCCCGTCTCTACCAGCTGTCGGAGATCACACATACCACACTGCATGCCAGCCATTGTCCCAAAGGAAAGGTGCCAGCCATCCTGTTCTGCCAGCTGTCTCCTGCCCGCTGATCCATTCAGTGGCACGAAAGGTCACTGTCCAGGGAGCCAGCGCAGCCTGCTGAATGCTGTGGCATCGCTGCTGGGAGAGAGAGGGCGACCCTCCATCCAAAAATGGGCACGCACCTAAAATTAGGCTTGGCAGAATTCAGGTTTTATTTTTATCACGACAATGGATATCGATGTTTATTTTTAAGCTTTTATTTTTATCAATTTAACTTTTCACCCTTGCAGGGAACTTTTCACAGTTGGGGGGCAGACAATGGTGTGGGGGGGGGGAGGCAAACAATGGGCAGGGGCCGGACAATAACCCGTTAATGACAGTTCACATTGAGATTCAAATCGTTAAAGGTTTATAACCGCTAAAGCACAACTTGTCAACATCACAAGTCAAAATATACAAAGTAAATATCCTTAAATCAAACTCTCCGGCAGCATTGTTCTCACTTTGTCTATCTGTACATTTCAATGATTATCAATGGAAATATTTTTTCACCGGTTTGTGTGCGCGCAGTGAAACCGACGTTTACTGATAAAATTCAATCCTTCTGCACCGACCTGTAATGTGAGCCTAGGGGAAAGAGAAGGACCAAGTCCAGGGGGACAGAGGCAGTGACAGGGATATAAGGTGTACCTTTAACTCTGATTCTTTCCATTGCCTGCATGTCGTAGGTCATCAAGGAGCCTCCGCCACCACCGCCCCCAGAGCCTGTAAGTATTTTATTTTTCAAACCATAATACTACTGTCTGCAGCCACTGCAATGTAACACATTGCCTAGGAACTTGGTGGGATTCATAATGTCAACTCTGAGGCTGTGAGAGAATGTCTCCTGGGATAGGGTTAGCCGTGCCTTCAGGTCCATATATATGCACACAGATGCTCTTCATCCATGGAAAAATACCTGCATAACCCCGAGCGAGATGCCTACAGAATCACTTTTTTGGTCAGACCGATATTTTGATCCATGCTGCTGAGCATCACGCACGAATGAAAAACCATATTCCCAGACGCTGTGCTCAGTGCTGCAGCCTGGCTCAGGCAAAATTGTCATTGTTCTCAACGGGAATTTAACCTGAGGAAGGAGTAAAGGTTAGAGTCCATCATCAGGTACAAGGCAGTGTGGAGGCTGTTGTCTAGAGGATAGGTCACTGGGCCAGGACTCGGGAGACCTAGAGATTGTGTGCCTGGTTCTGCTACTGATGTCACTTCGTCTCTCACTCTTTGTGTGTTTCGATTGGAAGCTCTTTAGTGCAGGGTTGTGCCTCGCTGGGTGTGTGCACAATGGGACCCTGATCTCAGGTGAGGGGGAGCGTCCTGCCTGTTTCCACTCCTTACATGCACACACAGAGTTAATCCGTGGCAAAAATAACTGCCTAACCCACACAAGCAGGCTGCAGTTGGCTGCTAACTTGCTGTAACTTGGCATCCATCTGAGGAGGGAACCACAGCTGCCATTTTGAAGTTGCCAAAGGCCACCATTACTGTCTTTGGGAGCCTGTGATTTGTCCCGAGCAGCAACTCTGTGGCAATTTAACGTGAAGCCTGGGGTGGGGGAGGAGGTTCTGTGGAGAGACGTTGCTGAGCCCTTCTCTGTGTCATATGCATTCTGTGCACCAGCAGGTGTGGGGATCAGACCTTCAGCTGGTAGAAATTGGCCCAGCTCCACTGAAATCAGTTCAATGCTCCGCAGGTGGAGTAAATTGAATTGGAGGCAATGAAGCTCCACTAATGTACCTCAGCTGAGGACCCTGCAACATGTCTCCCGGGATGTCAGTGCAGGATCATTCACCAGCACTGAATTAGGTTAAGCAAGGAAAGAACTATGGCTCTGAAAGAAAACCAAGATCTGGACTTCTTCACATTTTGGGTTTGCTAAAAAACCAGCTCAAATCTTTATAATGGGCCAGATCAAACACCCCAGATCCAAGCCCCCCAAAGGTACAAAATCCAGTGCCTGATCTGAATGGTTGCAGCCTGAGCCCATTGCTGCAAAGAACCAAACAGGGCAGAGGAGCTAGGTACAGCTGCAAGGAAAGAATGCTCCGACGTGCATGTTAGTGAGCTCACAGGGATTGCCTTTTCTCCTGTTAGCAACATACTGTTCTCAAAGCACAGCTAGGAAAGGGTTTCATTTGGCGAAGTGTTGGACATAGTCTATGGAACATAGCAGCAAGGCCAGTATAATGTGCAATTCATCTCCACTGTGCCTTCTACCCCCTTAAAAGGCAGTTGTGATTTTTGAAGCTTTATGCATATTTGACCATATATAAAAGCAGCCTGAAGAGACAAGAAGAAGGGAACAGACAGTCGGCTTTGACTTCTCTAGGAAAAATTGCAGCTGCAGAGACAAGAGGCTTTTGTTTGCTGTCAGCACATAAATATAACATACAAAGCCACATAGCCAGGGATAGGGCTGTAGGATGTTCGCTTGTTTACATCCCATGCTGTGTGCATGAAAACAACAGAGATCACTCTCCTTCTTTCCCGCAGGAATCGGATGATGAAGATGGATTGCCAAAGAAAAAGTGGCCAACCGTGGATGCATCTTATTACGGAGGCAGAGGTGTTGGTGGAATTAAGAGGATGGAGGTATCAGGCGCTTTCGTTTCCTGCGTCGCAGTAAACAATCAGAACCTTTTTAATTGAAAACCACGGCAAGATGTTTTAAAATGCTTTTTACAGAGTTATCATGATGGAATAGGGAGGCTGTTTTTTAATTAGGACCCATCTACCTAATCACACCTGCCAGCCCAGGAATCAGCTATCAAGCTGCCATCGTTTGCATCGTGCAATTAATTGTGTCTGGAAGTATTAGTGAGTGCAAATTTGCAGATTGAGGAATGGGATGAGGACCAAACACTTTCACTTTATTGGATCAGATCCTCAGCTGGTGTAAATGGGTCTCACCCTATAACTTCAGTGGAGTGAGGCCAATGTATACCAGCTGAGGGTCTAGCACTAATTGGCCAAATTGAATAGAAGTGATTGCTTCTTAGCCCCAGAGGTTGGGATTTTACAATCAGGCACTGAAACCTGATGCACTATCAGTTTGGCATGGGAGATTCTGACTCTTGAAACCAAGTGGCTAAGCAGCTGCATAGGGTAAATCCTGCCCTGGGATGCATTCATACAGCTCCCATTGAGGTCAGTTGGAACCCAAGAGAGAAGCATAAAACTATAGGGTTAGAAGGGACTGCAAGTATCATCTAGTCTAACCCTCTGCTAAGATGCAGGATTTGTTGTGTCTAAACCACCCAGGACAGATGGCTATCCAGCCTCCTTTTGAAAACTTTCAGTGAAGGAGCTTCCATGACCTCCCTAGGCATTTGTTCCACTGGCCGACTGTTCTTACAGTTAGGAAGTTTTTCCTGAGATTTTAAAAAGGTAGTCTTCTATTATTGATATGAATTGAAATGTATTATTAGGGGAAATCCAGCCCTCTCCTACGCAGCTATGGAGAGTCCTTTGCTGAAGAACATAGTGTAGTGAACTAGGACTAACTGCCCACCAAGCCTGAGAGCCACTGCTCAAAAGAACCCTTCAGGGCTTTTCCTCCTTCCTGGATACTTTTGTCACCTCTGAGTTGGAGGGCTGCAGTGCCCTCTTCTTGGGGCTATTGGTGGAGAGCACCCAGGAACGTTAGCTACTCCCCTGCCATGGGAGACCATTCGTGGCGTGTGTGTTGCCAGAAGATGCAGACTCTAGCAGATTGCTGCTGGGCTGTTTTCAGTGGAGGATCTTTGACTTTGGAACCTTGATAGACCATGTCTGATGACCTTCAGGGTCCAGTGCAACATGCATCTGACTACCCTGGGTTTTTCCCAAGTAAAGATTTGGATGGGAGGTGCCTGCTGGCTAAAGAGCTGGCTGGGAAATTGGGTGGGGAATTGATTTTTTGGAGTTTCCTCTTTACAGTGATGGTTCGTTCGGGGATTTTCCTTCTTCATTAGTTGGTGGCTGTATGTCATGATGGATTGTTCTGACAGTAATTTTGCTTTCAAGGAGGTCACTTCTCCCAGAGGCGTGAGCGATTGGTGCGTGTTTCACAGACACTGAGAGGAACTAGATTAAATAGTAGAAGTGTCTAGTTAAGACGTGTGTCAGCACTGCTCACCAAAGCCTCTGTGTCCACGATGTGCTCTTACCACTTCAGGTGAGGTGGGGAGACAAAGGGTCAACGGAGGAAGGGGCCAAATTAGAGAAGCCCAAAAATGCCGTCATCACATTGCCAGAGCAAGAGTATGAGCCGTGGGAGCCCAAGCCGAAGAAACACAATGTGAGGAAGCCACCTTCCCAAAGGAAATGGTACACTCCAATCAAGGTAACGCATCTGCACGTCAGCTTTAAAATGTGGGTCATTTATGCCAGGCATGTTACCAAGGACAGGTTCCTGAGCACATTTCTCATGGTTAGCCGTGGGGTGGGAGAACTATTGTAGGGGTCACCATTTCTGGGACTAGACATCTCACCAGGCAGCAAAGGCTTGGGAACTTCTTTCACCTGTTTTCCTGTCCCTCTGCACTGATTGGATTCCATCAGAAAATCCCAGGATCTGTTCTCAGTACAGCACCGGCTCGGTGATGCACACCCAAGAGGGACAGACGATGTAGAGGAGGTGGGAAGGATGGCCGTGTAGTTACGGCCCTGGACTGGGACTCATGGATTTCAGCTCTCGTCTCACCCAGCTGTGCCAAAGACGCAGTGTGCACCTTGGCAAAGCCAGTTAGGGTCAAGTTTTTAAAGGTCTTCAGGCGCCTAACGGTGCAGAAAGATACCTAGAAGGCTTTTCAAAAGTGCCACTGAAATCAGTGGGAGTCAGGTGCCTGTCTGCATCTCTAGGTCTCTAAACACTTTAAAAATCTTAACCTGTCTCAGTTGATGCTGCTGCTGATAATGCATCTTTATCTCCCAGGGTTGGTTCACCGATGTTCGTGTCATACACTGAAATCCTCGATGGGAGCAGCCAGTGAAGTTCAAAGTGTTATGAAAATTGACTAAGCGATCCGTCTTTTGGATGCTTATCTATGCCAAGTCTGCTCTCTTCTGCTTTATGGGGCCACCCATCATTGGACTTCCCACAAGCTTCTTTGGTTCTTCAAGTCTTTTCTTAACGCTGTCTAACCCCGTTCACCTAACTGCACCTGCTGATCTATGTTAACTGTTCATAGTAAGCCAGATGCATCCTTAATGTGACTCCAGTCGGATGGATTTGTTCCATTATGTGCAATGGCTGGTTCCCCTAGGCACTCAGTATTACAGTGATGGGCATGCTATAAATACACAGACAGATAATAATGAGTATACAAAGAGCAGCGGCCTCCGGGCCAGCCTGTGTGCCGACGGTTAAACACACAGTAATATCACAGCAAGTCGACTGTCGTTTAATTTCACATTGTTCTCTCAAGCATTGTTGGTCATGTCACGTATGTTTGATTCCAGGGCAAACTTGATGCGTTGTGGGCTCTGGTTCGTCGAGGCTACGATCAAGTCTCTCTTATGAGACCACAGCCAGGGGATAAGGTAAGTTGTCATGGACGCACTGTCATGTCGATTCTTTGTGGTCGGCAGTAATGCTCATTTTTTCCCTCTTCTTGAGAGCTTGTCTCTCTCTGGATTACCCTGAGGCTAAAATCCATCACTAGATCCTGAGGTTTAACAATGAGCTAAAATGTTTGCAGTGGCATCTGTTTAAAAGCATTGCCCCTAATGGTCAATCACTGTCTCTCTGGTGCTGTCCTTTGATCAGACACACTTAGAGACTAGGTCATTTGAAGATGCCGATTCATCTCTTGACTGATGTTACTTCTCCATGATGCGTTTCTTGCCTTTACTTCTGTAAGCAGAGATGCACTGGAATTAGCGGTTGGGTTTCTTCATTTGTGCACTCGAATAGATTCTTGTGTTCTAGTTTCATATAGAATAGTAAGCGTTAATAGATATTGGATCCTGCATACCAACGGCTCACAAAATGTTTTACTCATTCAATAGCAGAATTAAATGACAGGTAAGAGAAATCATAAATCACGCAGGGTCCCATCCTTCTGGGAAAATTCCCTGGAATTGAACAGAGAATAACGTTCCTGTGGGATTCTAGTGCAGGGCTATAATCTGCACACAATCCATACGTGGGCTTTAACATTCTAGAGAGAGGATCTCCTGCTTTATTCAGTTCCATGGGCCAGATCCTCAGCGGGTGTGAATCACAGGTATGCCAATATGCACCAGCAGAAGATCTGGCACTGTAGGATCTATAGAGTGTAATTTCTGAAGGACCCTGTTGGTTTCACCCCTGTTACATTCTGTAGGACTTTTCCATAAGGCAAGCACTCCTCTGCAGGAATGATCCACACAGGGGATGTTAGGTTTCAGAGTAGCAGCCATGTTAGTCTGTATTCGCAAAAAGAAAAGGAGTACTTGTGGCACCTTAGAGACTAACAAATTTATTTGAGCATAAGCTTTCGTGAGCTACAGCTCACTTCATCGGATGCATTCAGTGGAAAATACAGTGGGGAGATTTATATACATAGAGAACATGAAACAATGGGTGTTACCATACACACTGTAACGAGAGTGATCACTTAAGGTGAGCTATTACCAGCAGGAGAGCGGGGGGGAAAAAACTTTTGTAGTGATAATCAAGGTGGGCCATTTCCAGCAGTTGACAAGAACGTCTGAGGAACAGTGCGGGGTGGGGGAATAAACTTGGGGAAATAGTTTTACTTTGTGTAATGACCCATCCACTCCCAGTCTTTATTCAAGCCTAAGTTAATTGAATCCAGTTTGCAAATTAATTCCAATTCAGCAGTCTCTTGTTGGAATCCGTTTTTGAAGTTTTTTTTGTTGAAGAATTGCAACTTTTAGGTCTGTAATCGAGTGACCACAGAGATTGAAGTGGTCTCCAACTGGTTTTTGAATGTTATAATTCTTGACGTTTGATTTGTGTTCATTTATTCTTTTATGTAGAGACTGTCCAGTTTGACATGGCAGAGGGGCATTGCTGGCACATGATGGCATATATCACATTGGTAGATGTGCAGGTGAACGAGCCTCTGATAGTGTGGCTGATGTGATTAGGCCCTATGATGGTGTCCCCTGAATAGATATGTGGACACAGTTGGCAACGGGCTTTGTTGCAAGGATAGGTTCCTAGGTTAGGGGTTCTGTTGTGTGGTGTGTGGTTGCTGGTGAGTATTTGCTTCAGGTTGGGGGGCTGTCTGTAAGCAAGGACTAGCCTGTCTCCCAAGATCTGTGACAGTGATGGGTCGTCCTTCAGGATAGGTTGTAGATCCTTGATGAGACGTTGGAGAGGTTTTAGTTGGGGGCTGAAGGTGATGGCTAGTGGCGTTCTATTATTTTCTTGGTTGGGCCTATCCTGTAGTAGGTGACTTCTGGGTACTCTTCTGGCTCTGTCAATCTGTTTCTTCACTTCAGCAGGTGGGTATTGTAGTTGTAAGAATGCTTGATAGAGATCTTGTAGGTGTTTGTCTCTGTCTGAGGGGTTGGAGCAAATGTGGTTGCATCGTAGAGCTTGGCTGTAGACAATGGATTGTGTGGTGTGGTCTGGATGAAAGCTGGAGGCATGTAGGTAAGTATAGCGGTCAGTAGGTTTCCGGTATAGGGTGATGTTTATGTGACCATCGCTTATTAACACCGTAGTGTCCAGGAAGTGGAACTCTTGTGTGGATTGGTCCAGGCTGAGGTTGATGGTGGGATGGAAATTGTTGAAATCATGATGGAATTCCTCAAGGGCTTCTTTGCCATGGGTCCAGATGATGAAGATGTCATCAATGTAGTGCAAGTAGAGTAGGGGCATTAGGGGATGAGAGCTGAGGAAGTGTTGTTCTAAGTCAGACATAAAAATGTTGGCATACTGTGGGGCCATGCGGGTACCCATAGCAGTGCCGCTGATTTGAAGGTATACATTGTCCCCAAATGTGAAATAGTTATGGGTGAGGACAAAGTCACAAAGTTCAGCCACCAGGTTTGCCGTGACATTATCGAGGATACTGTTCCTGATGGCTTGTAGTCCATCTTTGTGTGGAATGTTGGTGTAGAGGGCTTCTACATCCATAGTGGCCAGGATGGTGTTTTCAGGAAGATCACAGATGGATTGTAGTTTCCTCAGGAAGTCAGTGGTGTCTCGAAGATAGCTGGGAATGCTGGTAGTGTAGGGCCTGAGGAGGGAGTCTACATAGCCAGACAATCCTGCTGTCAGGGTGCCAATGCCTGAGATGATGGGGCGTTCAGGATTTCCAGGTTTATGGATCTTGGGTAGCAGATAGAATATCCCAGGTCGGGGTTCCAGGGGTGTGTGTGTGCGGATTTGTTTTTGTGCTTTTTCAGGGAGTTTCTTGAGCAAATGCTGTAGTTTCTTTTGGTAACTCTCAGTGGGATCAGAGGGTAATGACTTGTAGAAAATGGTGTTGAAGAGCTGCCTAGCAGCCTCTTGTTCATATTCCGACCTATTCATGTTGATGATGGCACCTCCTTTGTCAGCCTTTTTGATTATGATGTCAGAGTTGTTTCTGAGGCTGTGGATGGCATTGTGTTCTGTACGGCTGAGGTTATGGGGCAAGTGGTGCTGCTTTTCCACAATTTCAGCCCGTGCACGTCGGCGGAAGCACGCTACGTAGAAGTCCAGTCTGTTGTTTCGACCTTCAGGAGGAGTCCACCCAGAATCCTTCTTTTTGTAGTCTTGGTAGGAAGGTCTCTGTGGGTTAGTATGTTGTTCAGAGGTGTGTTGGAAAAATTCCTTGAGTCGGAGACGTCGGAATAGGATTCTAGGTCACCACAGAACTGTATCATGTTTGTGGGGGTGGAGGGGCAGAAGAAGAGGCCCCGAGATAGGACAAATTCTTCTGCTGGGCTGAGAGTATAGTTGGATAGATTAACAATATTGCTGGGTGGGTTAAGGGAACCACTGTTGTGGCCCCTTGTGGCATGTAGTAGTTTAGATAGTTTAGTGTCCTTTTTCTTTTGTAGAGAAGCAAAGTGTGTGTTGTAAATGGCTTGTCTAGTTTTTGTAAAGTCCAGCCACGAGGAAATTTGTGTGGAAGGTTGGTTCTTTATGAGAGTATCCAGTTTTGAGAGCTCATTCTTAATCTTTGCTTGTTTGCTGTAGAGGATGTTGATCAGGTGGTTCCACAGTTTCTTTGAGAGTGTGTGGCACAAGCTGTCAGCATAGTCTGTGTGGTATGTAGATTGTAATGGATTTTTTACCTTCAGTCCTTTTGGTACGATGTCCATCTGTTTGCATTTGGAAAGGAAGATGATGTCTGTCTGTATCTGTACGAGTTTTTTCATGAAGTTAATAGATTTCCATTCCATACGGCTTAATTCAGTGCCTTGCATAATGACAGGTTTCAGAGTAGCATCCGTGCGAGTCTGTATTCGCAAAAAGAAAAGGAGTATGTGCCACCTTAGAGACTAACCAATTTATTTGAGCATAAGCTTTCGTGAGCTACAGCTCACTTCATCGGATGCATTCAGTGGAAAATACAGTGGGGAGATTTATATACATAGAGAACATGAAACAATGGGTATTACCATACACACTGTAACGAGAGTGATCACTTAAGGTGAGCTATTAGCACTCTTAGGTTTTCCTTCATGTGCAAGTGACAGGGAGCTCCAATCCCCAGATCTTGCCACCAGCCCAGGTTTTTGACACAGATGCCCTGTGTCTGCATACTGCCTCCTGATTTCCTTGGCAGCAGTTCAGTCAGGATTCAGGCACCATCAGGACCTAATACAGTAATACTGACTCTGTCAGGGATCTTCTGAGGGGAACCGTTGCCCAGATACTGGCTGATCCTGCCCTGGGCCCTCCCACCCTCTGATCTGGATTTGTGCAATGGAGATTTAGATGGGTTGCGCGGAGAAGACTGTGAAACTATTTCTCCCCATTTCTGTGCCCCTCTCGGGCCAGCGGCCCTGGGTTTCAGCACCCCAGCTCTCAGTGGGAGTGTCTGGGTGGGAGTTGCCGAATCCTGCAGCAGAGTTACATCCAGTACAATAATAAAGTGCCTGTCACAGGGGCTGAAGTGGCCTTGTGCTGGGCTTCCACACCTGGGTGAATTTCACCCTTAGTAACCAACAGAAAAGGTGGCTCCGATTTTCTTTTAAAGCCAATTAGGTGCATCACTCCTGCTCATAGCAAGACGCTGCTGTGCCCTGGACCAGGAACTCTCCCGCATCAGTATTTAGTCTTCAGCATTCTCCACTTTTCCTTTTGCCATAAATGCAACTCAGCTTCCTATGTTGCTCTGTAAAATTGCCTTTTAACTGGTTTACCAGGCTGCGTTTCCTTAGGCAGCTGCACTAGAGTCACTTATTTACTTCTTAAGCACGGCCCTGGGCTTCTGAATAGACCATTGAGGCCCAGCTGTATTTTGATAGCAGGCACATTGTATAGTAGTATTCTATCCTCCACCTTTCACTCGCGCTGCTGGTAGGTTTCTATCCCTGCAGAGCACAGTCCTGCCACTGTCAGACCAGTCAAGAAACATACAAGGGGCTGACTCAAAACAGAGATTCTCAGTTACTTGCCTACAACACTGCTGTGTGCAAAAGAAAAAGAAACCAGCAAAGAGGCTATTTAAAATGGAGCGAGCTGAAGGATTGTTGTATTCAGGGGAACATTAGAAAATCAACCGTGCATCTGGGGAAATAGACTGGAAAGAATCTCATTGAGTTACATTCAGTGGAAGAATAAGGGTCATCTCTGTTCTATGGGCTGTGAAATTAACTATCGCTGAAGAATATTGAAAGGGAAACAAGAAAATGACTGGGCACGGTTCTGTTTTCTGAAAAATGCACTGGCGGAAGTTGCATCTCAATTCTTTTATTCCATTGCAAGAGCCAGCATTGCAGGGAGCAATATTATTGTATATTATTTGTATTCCAGTAGCTCCTACGAGCCCTGAACGAGATGGAGGTCCCGTGCAAAAATATACACCCAGCCCCTGACCTGAAGAGCTTACAGCATTGCAGGACTTTTCATGTTGACAGAACCTCTACCATGCAAGCTAAAGGAATGACACAATTAGTTGAGAGTCAGTAGCAGGTTCTCAGCCTCACCAAAGTCAGCCTCTAGAGGGAGACATGGTCATTCTCTCACTCGTATGCACACTGACAGTGCTAAACCGATTTTCTCATTTCATGCTCCTCCAGCTCGTAGGGTGGGCTTACCGTTATTCCTCTTAGGCTTTGCCTGCACTTGGAGCCGAGCGTTTAATTCCCAGCTCCCATAGATGTACCCACAGCAGCACTGCTGCACCTAGTGCGCTAAAGCTAGCAGTGGAGCTGGGGGGAGCACAGGCGGCAGCTTGGGCCAGCTGTCTGAGCTGGGGCAACGGAAGCTGCCTAAAAGTGCACAGTCAGCGCACAGTCAACCTGTGGAACTCCTTGCCTGAGGAGGTTGTGAAGGCCAGGACTATAACAGGGTGTAAAAGAGAACTGGATAAATTCATGGAGGTTAAGTCCATTAATGGCTATTCGCCAGGATGGGTAAGGAATGGTGTCTCTAGCCTCTGTTTGTCAGAGGGTGGAGCTGGATGGGAGGAGAGAGATCACTTGATCATTACCTGTTAGGTTCACTCCCTCTGGGGCACCTGGCATTGGCCACTGTTGGCACATAGGAAACTGGGCTGGATGGACCTTTGGTCTGACTCAGTGTGGCCTTTCTTATGATCTTATGTGGGGGAGTCACCAGTGCCCAAACTGCTTTTTGACTCAACAGAAATTTTCTTGAGGAAATTTCTATTTTCACCCTCATTGTTTAGGGTTTTTTTTTTTTTTGAAAAATTGAAAACATAAAAAATGTTTCGGCATTTTCATGAAAAGCTACAAAAGGTTTTTAAAAAGAAACGCTGATTCCCTCCCTCCCCCGGAAAATACACTGCATGTTTTAATGAGTTCATGGCTTTTTTGCAGCTTGTCCTGCAACTCCCGCAGCACAGAGGGTGCCCGGGTCAGCAGACTCGGTCTTGCGAGGCTCGTGCTTAGCTCTATAGACACCATAGCTTGGGCTCTGAGGCCTAGGGAGGGGGCTGGGCTCAGAGCCAGGCTCCAGCCGGAGTCGCAGCTTAAAAGTGCCGTCTACACAGCTGTGTTTAGTGCCGATGAGCGAGTCTGTTGAGCTGGGTCGGAGGCTTGCTGACGCTGGCTTTGTAAACGTACCAGAGGGGAGCGTATTAGGTGTCACCCCTGGTTGGCCTGTTCACTGTCCCATCCACGTGGCCCTCTTCCTCTTCTCCCTGTCCTGGGAACGCCAGAACCCCCAAGCAATTACCAGATCGCCAGCCCCAGGCATTCAGAAATCATGAGTTGGGTCACAAGATCGGCTTACCATACAGGAGATTTTTTTTTAAAATTAAAAATCTGTGGGAGGTAGGTTTATTTGCCTGGTCTCTTTTGAGCCTTCTTTGGAGAAGCTGCCCACATCAAAGTGTGCGCGAGCATCTTAAGGGACAAATTCAAGGTGACAGCCTAGGCAGAAATTCAGAGCGCCCCGCTGGCTGCTGGAAGGGGACTTGCCGCCTCCTCCTCTGAGAACCCTGCTGCCTCTCCACTCTCCTCCTTCCACACTATCCAGTCTTCCCCGTCTGGCCCAGTCCCTACAGTCACCTGCCGCCACATTTTCCCCTCCCTTTCCCTTTCCAGTATCCTACCCCTGACGCTTTCCCTCTGCCACCCCCAATTCCGCTGCAGCCTCCTCAAGCAACCGGGTGCCCCCACTCCCACCTGGACTCTCTGATCCCCTGCCAAGGGTCGCTGGGGGGGGGCGAGCCCCGCCCCACAGCCCTGCCCCACAGATATAGTTCCAAAGCGGTGGCTCTAGGCCGGCCCTCTGCAGCCGTAGCAATAGATCACGTCTGTGGGAATCAACCCTGGCCTCTCGGTACTGAACAGGTTTCGGGGCGTCCCAAGAGGAATCGGCATCTCCTTAAGAAAAATCCAGTGGCACTGAGTCAGACCCATCCCTGCTAACTCCACAGACTAAGACCAGGGATGAATGTATCCCTCCTCTCCTAAGAGCAGTGAGCAGAGTGGCACAGCCCTGGAATGACCACATGGCAAAATGCTGAGTTTGCTGCTTGGGGAGATGAGTGATTATAACATATCCCTGTATTCCAGTAGCACCAAAAGGCTACATCCGAGATCAGAGCCTCATTGTGCCAGGCACTGTGCGAACACACGTTGATCCTCAGCTGGTGGGAATGGTCATAGCGAAATGGAGCTATACCCGGGTCCACCAGCTTAGCTTCTTCTTCGGAAGGAGAGAGAGCCCCTGTCCTGCAGAGTTCACAGTCAATATAGAGGAGGCAGGCAAAGGTGTGGCAGAAAGGAAGAAGTATCCCCATTTCACAGGTGGGAACTGAGGGTCCCTCTCTGTTGCTGAATGCACTGCTCACCCGAGTTCCCTGCCAGGAGCTCCTCTTCCTCTAGGGATCAGACAGTGAGGGGGAAACACACACACAGCATTAACCCGTCATTACCAGGCAGGCCGTTGGTTGTGGGTGGTTCTCTAGAGGCAGAGGAGGGACCAGAGTGTGTGTGGCTTGGGTTTGCTCTGGGGTTCTCCTCAGCAGTCTGGCCACAGAGGGACCCTGCTGCTGGGTTTGTAGTTATGTTATTTTAGTGCTGGCGAAAGGTGCCGGCTTGATTGCCCTGGGGACCAAGATCCTTCTGATCCACACAGCTGGGAGTGCCAGCTGGCCTTGTCAATGAGGAGGTGGCATGGCCCTGCAGATAGGGCATCAGAGTCAGGGTGTTTGGGTCCTATTCCTCACTGTCATTGATTTGCTGTGTGGCCATGGGTGGCTTGCTCTGTGCCTCAGTTTCCCCTCCTATAGTACGGAGAGAAGGACACTCCTGCCTTTGGAGAACACAAGTGTGTGTGTGTGTGGGGGGGGGTGTTACATTAATGTCAGCAAAGACAGAGAGCACTGTCTCCCCTGCAATTCACACATACTGCCCTCGGTCTGCGGGAGGAGCATTCTGAGTAGCCCACGGGTCTGATCCTTCTTGCTCCTTGTGTGCTCGTCTACACCCGTGCAAAGTGGGTGTGATACATCATGGCTGGTACAAGGCGGGAGAGGAGGGGCTCTCCTATGGGCTTTACACAAGTGTCCAGGATGCCCCAAGGTGGGGGAGAATCCAGACCCCTGGGAGGAATCCACTGGTCTCCTTTGGCATGGGGCAGCTGATGGAAAGGGGCCCCCTGCAGGCGGTTTCCCATGGGACCTGCAGAGCCAGCAACGGTGACTCTGATGTCCCCGCTCCCTCCTGGAGGAGAGCAGAGTGTGTGGGGCTGGAGGGGCAAGTAGGTGGAGCACAGAACCCCCCCCCCTCGCTCTCCTGCATCTGGTGCTATAGAGGCCATTGCAGGAGGGGGGTAAGTTAGAGCAGCCTTGGGGGATGCCCTAGCCTGCCACCAGGGGTCACACCAGCTCCCAGCAGCCCCTGGGTAGGGGAGGAGCCAGCCATGCCCCCTTAATCCCTGGGCTGGCATCATGGGTTTGCCTTCCTGAGCTGCGATGTTACAGATGTTGTCTCCCCACTCCCTTTGCTCTGGGATGAAAGTGAGGTGCCCCGTCCAAGGGCCGGTTTAGTTGCTGCTTTCAGCAAATCCACTCTGGTTTGCAGTTCAGCACATACTGTGCCAGGAAATTCTCCACTGCTCGGTTTACCAAAAACCTCAGCTGAAAAAAAAAGAGACATTCTTTTCCCCCGACTGAATGGCTTTGGTTTCCTTGAAGCTTTTAGAAAATTATTTTATTTTTGTCTCTGAAAATTACCTGCAAGGAGGTGAGATCTTACACTGGACTGGCGGCATCCTGCTCTCACTGACACCTTGGGTGACCCCAGTGCCTTCCGCTGTAAGTCAGTGATCCTTCCCCAGCATTAGCCAGCAGTTTGCACGTTCAAGGTTCATCCCAGGGGAAAGGAGTTAGCAACCAACTTCACAGGAGAATCTGAAAGCTGCATTTAGCCTGGATTTTTCTCATTCCTCAAAATCAGAGGAACATTTCACAGGCATCAAAGACTGGCTGGCTAGGAATATAATAACGGGCAGCCAGGACTCCTGGATCCCATTCAGAGCTTAGCCATCGACTCCCTGAGAGAACTTGAGTGAATCACTGAGGCCAGTATTTTAAACAGTGGCCTGAGATCTTGCGAGTGTCACTAGTTGGGTCCCTGACTCTGTCCACCTTGGGGCTGGGTTACAAAGGGGCTAAGCCCCCCACTGACTTGGTTGGAGCGGTGGGTGCTCAGCATTTCAAGGCCTCAGGCCTCAGGTGTCGCTGCAATTAGGCTTTTGCTTTTTTAAAATGCTGACCTTAACTGCTCTGTGCCTCAGTTTCCACACCTGTAAAATGGTTACGGGATGGTGGCAGGCTTATTTAGTTAATCGCTATCAGGCACTTAGGACTCATCAGGTGAAAGCTGCTATAGAAAGACAAAGGATTATTAATTGCTAATAATTATTTCCAGGCTGCTACCCACAGGTGGTCAGCAGGTTGGATCCAGCCTGTGTCTGGTGGCAGCACATGCCCGTCAGGCCTCGCTGGCTGCCTGCAGGACAGTACTGTTTGGAGCTCATTCTAATTAGGTCTTTTCAAGTCCCAGAAATAGCCTCTAATAGGATTGGAGCCTGATTTCCTGCCCCTTGCTGGGAGACATGCTGTAGCCGCCCCAGTAGCGATTGGCAGAGCTACACGAGGTGCTGGGACTGCAGAGTTTGCCTCTTTCGGACCACATTCGTCAGAGATCTCTGCGTGGATCTGGGGCTTGCTTTCTTCCCGTAACCCTTGCGGAGCCAATTACTTTCATAAGCCGCTGAAAAATTCAAGAGACAGGGGACGCCAGCTACCATGATAGGTGATCTCGCGTTGTCACTTCCAATGAGCGTGTGGCGCCCGGGTAACTTTTTGCAGTGGTGACCGATGTCTGTAATGCCGGGCTCAGCTGTAACAGGCACCGTGGGAATCAAGGATCCACAGCACATGGCCAGTTGCCCAAGTGCGGCCGCAGCTGTGCAGATGGGCTGAGCTCACAGCTGGAAACATCTCATCTGTGACCTAAGGAGTTTCCTGTCCTGCAGGGAGCTCCCACGCTGGCATTGCTTCTCTCAGGCCCTCTTGTATGATTTCTGACTTGGAAAAGGAATACACAAGTGGGCTTGGCAGCATCTATCTGTCCTGGGTATATCTAGGGCTAGCCAGCTCCAGAGCCCAAAAGCTCTCTCCGTAATGACAGCTCACGGATGAACCTGCTGCCTGCATTCTAGGGCCAGAGAACAGAAAAAGGGCTGGGTCTACGCTGACAGCAGCATGCCCCAGGGAAAGCAGCGGCTGCATCCACACTTGTCACTGTGGTGTGTGGCCACACGTGGCAGTGAATGGCTCTGCCGGGGCAGGCAGCAGGGAATGGCTCAAAATAGCATCGTAGCTGTTGGAGGCACTGCTTGGGCATGTACAGAGCCCATGTAGGATATTTGTCTTGGGATTCAGAGACATAGGGCATCCTACTCCCCTGGGCTGTGCCTCGCCATCTACACTGTTAGCTGGGCCCAGCGCGGCTATACTCTGCACACCACCGTCAGCATAGACATTACCCAAAGCACAAGCAGGAAGGGAGGAGCTTGTGGCTAAGGCGGTGTGCTTGGAGACCCCAGTTCAGTTCCTGGCTCAGCCACAAACTCCCTGTGTGACCTTCTCTTCACGCCTCTGTCCCCCCTGGCGGAACTGTGATAATAAAACATCATCCCATTGAGAATGTTTGTAAGGCACTCGGTTACTTTGCAGAGGGGGCATGTAAACTGCGAGGAAGCTTGGCCTGGCTTTTTAAACCTCTGCTAGCGCAGTGATCTTTATAATACCCAATGAGCCTCACTGTGAGCAGCTGGCAGACCACAGTCTGAATGCCCCCAAACAGCTGGGCTGCAGAGTCAGACGGTCCCTTATTAACTAGATCCCCCCACTTTAAAACGTCTGCCAGCATCGAGAGCCCCCAATAGCTCATTGGGTCCCAGCAGGCCTGCACTGCAACTGTACAATTTTATTCCTGCCTTCTTAAGTGCAGCACACACCAGCAATAGTGAGTCTGATCCAGAGCCCATTGGTATCAATAGAAAGACACTCCCACTCCACACCACTTGACTACAGTGAGCTTTGGAGTGGGCCTATAAATCAAAACACTCCGGGGCCTGATTTTTAACAAAGCTAGGCTCACAGATGCATGTGCATCTGCGCACCACATGCAGATCAGGTATTGGCACAGGGATATGGCCAGTTATGCATCTCACTGGTCACGCACAAGTACCCAGCACAGATGCACAGTCCTAGTAATTACACATGCAAATTAGGTACACAATTGCACCTGCATTCATATGCATACATTCCAAATGCAAAAAAGACCCTCAGTTTAGAATGACACTCCTGCATAAACTGAGCTCCATTTACATCAGCAAGGCTCTCCTGTGGGTGTCTTTTTCAATCCACTGCTGGGGTTGCAAGTCCCTAAAACTTGCCTGGCCAGTTTTGCATCCAGGCTGTAAAACTAAATAGACTGGTGTGAGCTGAGGTCGTATCTATAGCCTGAGTTGGTGACAAATGCTGTCTGATTTTTGTTTGCATTTCTGTGATGCCTTCCAGTTGAGGATTTCAAAGTACAGTGTGGCCTAGTGTCTAGAGCATGGGAGTGGGACTCAGACAATCTGGGTTTTATTCCCTACAGGGGAGACCTTGGGCCAGTCACATCACGACTCCGTGCCTCCGTTTCCCGGTATGTAAAATGGAGATAATGCTATCAACCTCCTTTGTGAAGCAGTTTGAGATCTACTGATGAAAAGCTCTAGATAAGAGGTTTCTAACCATCAGAACAGTGAAGTTCTGGAACATGTTTCTAAGGGGAGCAGTGGGAGCAAAAAAACTAATTTGTTTTAAGACAGTTTGATAAATTTATGGAGGGGACAGTACCATGAGGTTGCCTACCATGGCACATGGTCCATCCATGAAAGCTATTAACAAATATCTCCAGTGGCCAGAGATGGGACATTAGATGGGGAGGGCTCTGAGTGACAACAGAGAATTCTTTCCCTAGTGTCTGGCCAGTGGGTCTGGCCCACTTGCTCCGGGTCTAACTGATTGACATACAGTATTTGGGATCAGGAAGGAATTTTCCCCCAGGTCAGATTGGCAGAGACGCTGGGGGCTTTTTGCCTTCCTCTGCAGCACGGAACACGTGTCACTTGTTGGTATGAACTAGAGTAAATGGTGGATTCTGTGTCTTTGGAAGCCTTTAAGTCATGATTTGAGATCTTCAGTAACTCACCCAGAGGTTAGGGGTCTATTACGGGTGTGGGTGGGCGAGGTTCTGGGGCTTGTGATGTGCAGGAGGTCAGACGATGAGTCTAGAGAAACTGGGCCTGAATCTCCAAGTGATACTTAGCTGTACCTGGGCCCAGTTTTATTTTTTATTTGGACTCTTCCTGGCAGTTTTGCCACTTTACTTTCCTGTGATCTCCACTGGCCAGGGAGCTTCCCGGTGGGCCTGATCCTCAATCACCTGAAGGCAGCATTGGGCCCTGTATTTCAGAATCCTGTGTGATGGTATCATAGAATCATAGAATCATAGAATATAAGGGTTGGAAGGGACCCCAGAAGGTCATCTAGTCCAACCCCCTGCTCGAAGCAGGACCAATTCCCAGTTAAATCATCCCAGCCAGGGCTTTGTCAAGCCTGACCTTAAAAACCTCTAAGGAAGGAGATTCTACCACCTCCCTAGGTAACGCATTCCAGTGTTTCACCACCCTCTTAGTGAAAAAGTTTTTCCTAATATCCAATCTAAACCTCCCCCACTGCAGCTTGAGACCATTACTCCTCGTTCTGTCATCTGCTACCATTGAGAAGAGTCTAGAGCCATCCTCTTTGGAACCCCCTTTCAGGTAGTTGAAAGCAGCTATCAAATCCCCCCTCATTCTTCTCTTCTGCAGGCTAAACAATCCCAGCTCCCTCAGCCTCTCCTCATAAGTCATGTGTTCCAGACCCCTAATCATTTTTGTTGCCCTTCGCTGGACTCTCTCCAATTTTTCCACATCCTTCTTGTAGTGTGGGGCCCAAAACTGGACACAGTACTCCAGATGAGGCCTCACCAATGTCGAATAGAGGGGAACGATCACGTCCCTCGATCTGCTCGCTATGCCCCTACTTATACATCCCAAAATGCCATTGGCCTTCTTGGCAACAAGGGCACACTGCTGACTCATATCCAGCTTCTCGTCCACTGTCACCCCTAGGTCCTTTTCCGCAGAACTGCTGCCTAGCCATTCGGTCCCTAGTCTGTAGCTGTGCATTGGGTTCTTCCGTCCTAAGTGCAGGACCCTGCACTTATCCTTATTGAACCTCATCAGATTTCTTTTGGCCCAATCCTCCAATTTGTCTAGGTCCTTCTGTATCCTATCTCTCCCCTCCAGCGTATCTACCACTCCTCCCAGTTTAGTATCATCCGCAAATTTGCTGAGAGTGCAATCCACACCATCCTCCAGATCATTTATGAAGATATTGAACAAAACCGGCCCCAGGACCGACCCTTGGGGCACTCCACTTGATACCGGCTGCCAACTAGACATGGAGCCATTGATAACTACCCGTTGAGCCCGACAATCTAGCCAGCTTTCTACCCACCTTGTAGTGCATTCATCCAGCCCATACTTCCTTAACTTGCTGACAAGAATACTGTGGGAGACCGTGTCAAAAGCTTTGCTAAAGTCAAGAAACAATACATCCACTGCTTTCCCTTCATCCACAGAACCAGTAATCTCATCATAGAAGGCGATTAGATTAGTCAGGCATGACCTTCCCTTGGTGAATCCATGCTGGCTGTTCCTGATCACTTTCCTCTCATGCAAGTGCTTCAGGATTGATTCTTTGAGGACCTGCTCCATGATTTTTCCAGGGACTGAAGTGAGGCTGACTGGCCTGTAGTTCCCAGGATCCTCCTTCTTCCCTTTTTTAAAGATTGGCACTACATTAGCCTTTTTCCAGTCATCCGGGACTTCCCCGGTTCGCCACGACTTTTCAAAGATAATGGCCAATGGCTCTGCAATCACAGCCGCCAGTTCCTTCAGCACTCTCGGATGCAACTCGTCCGGCCCCATGGACTTGTGCACGTCCAGCTTTTCTAAATAGTCCCTAACCACCTCTATCTCCACAGAGGGCTGTCCATCTCTTCCCCATTTTGTGATGCCCAGCGTAGCAGTCTGGGAGCTGACCTTGTTAGTGAAAACAGAGGCAAAAAAAGCATTGAGTTCATTAGCTTTTTCCACATCCTCTGTCACTAGTTTGCCTCCCTCATTCAGTAAGGGGCCCACACATTCCTTGGCTTTCTTCTTGTTACCAACATACCTGAAGAAACCCTTCTTGTTACTCTTGACATCTCTGGCTAGCTGCAGCTCCAGGTGCGATTTGGCCCTCCTGATAACATTCCTACATGCCCGAGCAATATTTTTATACTCTTCCCTGGTCATATGTCCAACCTTCCACTTCTTGTAAGCTTCTTTTTTATGTTTAAGATCCGCTAAGATTTCACCATTAAGCCAAGCTGGTCGCCTGCCATATTTACTATTCTTTCGACCTTGTGTATGAGGCACAAGGAGGAAAATGACTGCTCCTTTGATGTGAATAAATGGAGCAGCAGCACGTGACCTCTACTGAAGACATCAGCAGTACTCCATGAGCAGTAAATAGGGAAGCCAAGCCGTCCTCTGCGTTCTGGGGAGTGGGCCTCAGGCAAGCTGGGTCCAGTTTCCAGCATTGCAACAGCCCTCAGGCCAGTCAATTTGATCTCTCTGTAGATGGGGAATAATGCTTCCCCCACCCTTTATCTCTTTAGGTCCTGATTCGGAAAAGCACTTAAGCAAGTGCTACCCAGAACAGGGATGCGTTCCTGAACTGGTGCCTTAATTATAAGGCAGGATGTTCTCTTACTATCGAGGGCGTGTCTAGACTAGGACAATGGGGTGTATTTTGAAATGCGTTAGCCGGAGCCCTGTTCTTGGTCGTGGCAACTAAGTGCGGCTGTAATGTAGATAACCAATAATAATGTGTTGGATGGAAATGCTCACATTCCCTTACGGATTGCCTGCAAGCTGGTAGGCACTGGGCATTCGCCATCTTTCATTTTTCTATTTGAATTTACCGTAGGTGCTTCTTGGTTTCCCTCTATAGTATCACAGGGGTAGCCGTGTTAGTCTGGATCTGTAAAAGCGGCAAAGAGTCCTGTGGCACCTTATAGACTAACAGACGTATTGGAGCATAAGCTTTCGTGGGTGACATCATGCATCTGACGAAGTGGGTATTCACCCACGAAAGCTTATGCTCCAATACATCTGTTAGTCTATAAGGTGCCACAGGACTCTTTGTCCCCGTCTACTGTAGTATCTGAGCTCCTCACAATTTTTAAGGTACTTATCCTCACAGCACCCCTCTGAGATGGGGGCCTGCCGTTATCCCTGCTTGTGTTCTGTGAAACCGGCTCCATTCATATAGGAAGAGGCCCAAGAAGAGAACAAACAGTTAAGAAAGAGGTGAAATGGATTTATTTTTCGAATGCCTGGGGGAGTGAGGGGGCACAGGTGGAAGAATCACATCTTCCTTGTTAGATATCAGCACCTAGTTTAGCTCTGGTGTTTAACATTCCCTCACTCTGGTCCACTTCTGTTTATCATACCATTTCATAATTTGCAATTGCAATGGCCAGGAGCCACCTCCCCAGTCATTAGAAAATCATTATCCAGGAGAAAATACTTCTTACATTAGGAGGTATTTAAAATACCCAACCTCTGGGTGGACAGGGGGGAAAAAACCCAACCATTTGTGGTGATTATTTTTAATGCTCCAAGTTGAGACGTAAAAACTGAAAATGCAAAAAAATGATCAAAAGCTCAATCAGCAATCAAGTTGCAGCTATTTTTAACCTCTCACATTTCCCTTTATGTTTGATAAGCTTTTCTGTCCTTTAAATACAAAATCAAAGCCCCAGCCATGAATGTAGCAGTTTTCTTTAGTAAGAGTTTTTCCAATCCTGTCTGACATCCAGGCGTACTTGGTTCAAGTGACAAGGAGTTTCACTGCTCCACGAATTTCTAACCCTAACGCTATGGGGTAATCACTGCAATTGCAGGGAAAGCGGGGAGGGTTTTAATGAGCCTTGGCATGTTCAGCACACAGTTAGCATGAAGCGATGCAGTGCAAGGAAGCTTTTGACAAACACTGATTTGCATAGATTGTGGTTCCTTGAAACCGCATGTTATCGGCCCGATCCTGATGCCATGCCTAGGCAACGTGAACAGCAGATGTTCAGCACCTCTTTGGATCAGCTCCTTCCCCGTAAAACGATTACACCCAAAACGGTTTTGGTGTCTGATCCATGAATTAATCAATTTAAAGCAACCCGTTGATCTCAATGGACTTTAGCTCAGGCTCCGATTGTATATTTTGAATTGAATTTTTAGGGAGCAAGGTTCAGATGCTGCCAGCTGGAGGGTTCTTGTTCCCTTAAATCTCTGTTCACTAAAGTTTCCCAAGAATTAATGTCTTAACATTAACTTAGGACCCACAAAGGTCAAATTGCTGAGACCTCCCATTGATTTCACTGGGCTTTGAATTCGGGCTTCCTGTCAGTTCAGTTGATTCTGTGACTCAGCTTATGCATCTAGTCTCAAATATCTCATGCTTTGTAAGTTGACGTGTTCATTTTATTTTTAACAGCGACCTGTGTTCCTTTTCTTTTGGGTTGGTAGACAATATTGAGTCGCTGTTTGTATTCTTTCGACCTGCCTATCCATGCTTACAAACAGAAATATCAATGATATTTTATTTTTTTAAAGCAGTTTATAGAGAGTGAAGACGAATGTAGACCTGCTGTGTGTATAAGATAAATGTACCCTCGGTAAAAACCTATTGACCTCAATGAAGATAAAATAGTGATGAATTCGGCCCATTTATTTACAGAGACCCAAACGAAATTACATTATTCTCAGTTGTTAATTTCTTAAAAGTAACATTTTGGTTGGTTTTAAAATTATATTTATACAGATATACCAACAGATTGTTTTATTCTAGAGTGACCAAACTTTAAAGGGATGTTTTCAATTAAAATTTTACCCTAAAATTTAAAGGCAAAACAAGATTTTATAAAGTCTACGCCCCTCAGAAATGTCCTCAGGGCTTAAAACAAAAATTCCGGTGGAAACAACTAAAACAAATGAAAAGGAGTACTAGTGGCACCTTAGAGACTAACCAATTTATTTGAGCATAAGCTTTCATGGGCTACAGCTCACTTCATTGGATCCGATGTAGCTGACAAAAGCTTATGCTCAAATAAATTGGTTAGTCTCTAAGGTGCCACTAGCACTCCTTTTCTTTTTGCAAATACAGACTAACACGGCTGCTACTCTGAAACCTAAAACAAATGAGTATTCCCTTCCCCAAAGTCAAAATTGCAGTACTAAGAATCTTTAAGTGAAATTGACTATAAACAAAAATTAAACTGACTTTCTTTGCTTTTCATTGTGCAAACTGAGAGTAATGCAAAAAGTCTACAAAATGGCAAATGGAGTAGACTTTTAACCGTCCCCTTTTAATAATCAAAGATGCTGTTAGTACCATAAGGAAAGGCATTTGGTTATTTACAAGGCATGATTTTTAAGTTGTTGGTGTCCCTTTAAATAGTGCTTCCTATTTTGTTGACAACTTGTTGCAGATGAAAAAGGGTTGTGAAGCAAAGGGTTGGGAATCTAAACACTCAGTGCTATGGTGAAAATGACCAAGAAACAAGTTTTAGTGGCTTTCAAAAGTCCCCCCGATAAACCACAGCAAAAAAAAAACACATCCTAGGTGGTCAAAGAGGCAAAGCAATTGAATTACATGTGATTGTTACACTGGGATAAAAGCTGCTTTGAATTGCCCTGATTGATCTGGCTAGAGTCAAAACAAGGGCAGATTCTGCAGCTTCAGTATTTGTACCTTTGAAAAGCCAATTTGGCAAACAGCGTAACAAGAGACTAACAAGTGGATAGACATATGGGAAGGCAAAATAATAGTGTATTATAAATACTGTGTAGATGGGAACTGAAGTAAGGGCATAACTCCATATGGCATATTGCTGATCTGCAGTTGGTTCATGAATGACAATAAAGATTTACGGGTCAGACCATCTGAGCGATTTCATGCCTGCAGTGAGGGTGGAACCAGACAGAACTGGATTTATTCAGATCACTTGCTTCTTAGAAAACAAAAAAGCGGCTACCAACAGCTGTCGAAGTTGGGATCATTGTGGCATTACCACAGTTGACAGCTCTGATACCTTCCCTTAAAAGATTTAATGCTGCCATACTTAAGGGGAAAATAATGATAGCTCCACCACTGGTGTGATTGCAGCTGTCAATCCTTATTAATCAATCCCGTTGATCACAGTCCCTCGATCATAGGTATGTGTGGGTAGAAACCCGAGGAAGGAATGCAAAAGCTGTATTTAATTTAATCTTTATTCAAATGCACTTTGCAAGCTGTTGGGGGTTGGGGGCAGGAATACTTAAATCAAATGTAGGGTATGAAAAAACCCTATAATTTCTGTCTCATAATAAATGGGCTTTTTGTTACTTAATGTATATACTAACCCTGGGCTGATATAGGACTGTGTAACAAACACAAGGCCCTGCAGCCCTTACTTACGAGCATAACCCTTGCCCACAGAAGTAACTGTCTTGGCACCACTTGTTTGATTACAGCTTGCAGGATGTGGCCCGTAGCTTACTGCAAGGCTGAATTCCTCAGCACCGGTAAAGCACTTTGAGATCTGAGGAAGGTGAAAAGCATGACTGATCAGTCGTGATTATCTGCTCCTCTGACTCTCTCTGTAATCCTAATGCAAGGCATCAGTTCAGCTTTGATTGATCAGTGGCTGCTGCGGGTGCTCGGAGGAATTTGCTTTAGTATTAACCAATCGCTTGTTGCCATATGAGATCGGAGCCGTGCACCGATAATCTGTTGTGAGGAAATGTCACAGTATATACATCGATCATCCCAATTGTGCTCTGTCAAGCTCCAAACCCAACTTTATTTTTCATGACACAATGTGAGGCCTGGCCTTTAAATTACCCAGCTGTCTGACAAATCCAAGAGTGTGGCAGAACCTGGCAACAGTTTGACGCCGCCTATCGCTTTAACTGATGTGAAAGTAATGCAAACAGATTTCTGGGCTCCCCTTTGATTATACACTATGAATACATTTGAGACTAATGGTTGGGGGTGAGGAAGGGCACGGGGCAGGGAAGACTTGCAGGCAAAAATACTGATGTGCGTTTGAGGCTTTGCACTTACAGAGAGGAAGGGTTCTTTTATTTCATTTTGTATCTGACTTTTTCTATAGGTTGAGCAAATAGACTTCACTCACAAAGTGATTCTTCTAAACCCCTGGCAAATGCACAACCTTGTAAATACAAAGGCAAAAGCATTTGTGTACTAAAGTGGATTTGTGGGGCATGCTGCATGGCTGTAGATCTTGGTGGCTTTATCAGGCATCATTTACTAATCTAGCAGGGAGCAGATTTTGAATATAAAGGAAACCAGTGGAAAAGAAGACAAGTGGCCCTTAGAGACAAAGAAGGATGATGCAATGGTTTGGGTGCTAACCTGGGACTCAGAAGACCTGCGTTCTATTTCCTGATCTGCTACAGGCTCCCTGTTTGATCTTGGGCTTGTCCTTGCTGAAGAGTAAAGCCAGGCTCTTTGCTGGGTGTTGCTCCTGTCCATCTACAGAAACCTCTGACACAAGTGTGGTGGTGTTTCAACATGGCTACCTGTCTTGGTGGGGCTATAGAGTAAAGCCTGGGTATTGCTTTCACCTGGCCACTTTGTAGTTAGGATGCAGGCTAAACCACTCAGTGCTGATAGTCCTCCAGTGCCTTCCCACAATTCCCCTGGGTGCCCAGAAGGGCAGGAAAGTTCTCCCACAGTTCCCTGGGAGAGAATCACAGGGCGGCTCAGCTCAGGGCAGCACAAACAACTGAAGTCCTAGCACTTCCTCTGGGTGAGTACAGCACAGTGTGGCTGCTCGCCCCCAGGCAGGACTACCCTGGGTGCAGATCCCCTCCATTAACTCTGCAGCACAGACATAGCCTTAGCCTCTCTGTGCTTCGGTTCCCCAGCTGTACAATGGGCATAATATTCCCACTCTGCCTCGTCGGGTTCACAAGGATAAACACAGTGACAGTGCACAGACACTATTGCAATGGGGGTCCCGGACAGAGAACTGTATGTGTATACGTTTAAACATAGCTGCCAAGTCTGCGCAGCTCCGGGTGTAATATTCAGATATTTAATTAACTAATTGGCATAGAACCCTAAACTTCAGCTTCAAACGCTGGAGGCTTTAGTACCAGTGAAAGGCATTAGTCCTTTGTCTGTCTACAGGATAGCAGCCAGGCAGGCTTCCCACATGTGCTGCTCTCAGCCCCTGGTCTGGAAGTAGGGGTTCGTCTAAAGGTAACAGGTGCAGATCACTCTCCACAGCCCGTTCAGGACTTGGCCTCTCTATTCCCTCGGCCACTTAATGCAAAGCCTGGTGGTGAGTTTGTGACAAGGGAGCTGGAACTGAGACCCACCAAACTCATCTCATTCAGGGGCTACCTGGAGTCCATCTGAGTGGAGCAACTTTTAATTACTGTTGAGCTGGGCTGGATTACAGGGCTCGGAATCTCATTAGGAAAGCCTGGAGCCAGGTAGGCAAGTGTAACATTGCCCCGTTTGGGTCATCGGCAGGGATTGAGCCTGGGAATGTACACACCTCCAATGAAGCTATACCCTAACTCTGCTGTCCCGTGCTTGAGTTCCATCCGGGCTCTAACGGGTGATTTCAAAACCCCGCCAGCAAGATGGTCGTGCAGATCGATTCTTGAACAGCCGGGCAGTGGGCGGAGCCTGCCGCGTTGAATGTTCTCAAGCCTAGAGCTGGGCGGGAAATGGGTTTCCCATCCCACGAACATTGCTGAGATTTCAAAAAACAGATTCCTGTTCTGCAGAGGGATGGCACCGAGGCCTTTTCTGCGAGAAAACAGGGAATGAATGACATAGCCCAGTGGCTAGGGGACTCACATGGGAGACCTGGAATCAAGCCTCTCCAAAGCAGACAGCTTTGGGGGAGTGAATCTGGGTCTTCCACATCAAATCCTGAGTTGGAGGGATTTGATCCTGGGTCACCTACATCCCAGCTGAGTGTCCTGACGGTTGGCTACTTGGAGCGGGGGCTTACTTTTCATACTTATGGGCGGTGTCACTCCTGCATTTTCAAAGAGCCATCATCTTTAGCCTTTTATTTGCTAGTGTGGGGCGTGGCTCACTCTCATAAGCACAGACTCTTGCCACGGTTAAAGCAACAACTTTGCTGTAAAACTCTCCCTCCCTCCTTGCACCACCAGGAGGATGCAGGGCCAGATCCACACCTGCCGAGTTTAGCAGATCAACCTGGGACATTGGGAATCTGCAAAGGATGTAATGAGTTTCCCCTAGCTGCGGCAGGGGGTAGCATGGGGAGCCATGCAAGACTTGGCAGTTGCAAAGCTGGGCAGGTCAGGAGGTGGGGGAGCGGCTGGGGTGCTGGCATGTGTCTGGGATTGCTGGGTGGGCTCTGGTGCTGGCTGGGTGCTTCTTTCCCTCTTCCTCTCTGGAGTTTGGCTGGAGGGAGCCCAACAGAGCTCTGCTTTGGCTGGGGGAAGCCCGGTTGAAAATATGTGTAGTCCTTAAAGAAGCAGGACATCCTTCAACATTTCCCTCAGTTTCCTCTTTGTTTCCCCACGCACTATGGTGTTGAAATGCCACTTAGGCAGCTCCCAACAGCCCAGCCCACGCGATAGGCCACACCCATTTCAAAATCCCCTAAATCGGGAAACACGTTACGCTATCATGTGACTTGCTGATGTTCTCGGTGTGGGACTGGAGGACTAAGGACCCTAGGCCATGTCCTGCATAACCACACCAGCAGGCCTCTTAAGGCGGCTGGTTTGCAGTCCAAGAACTGCGTTGCTTTTGAATGCTAGTGCGTGTGATGTGCATGCGCCCCATAGGGGTACTTTGCCATACCATGGGCCTTGTCCAAAGCAGGACTTGGACTAGTTTTGGGGCGTTGCCTTCTGCCAGGTCAGAGCTATTGTGCTTTCTCCAGCAGTCTCTTGTACGCACAGAAGACGGGTCGATGTTAGTGTAGATCTAAATGGAGAAGCAAGGCAAGGGGTGGGACTCCTCTTCATTGAGCATACATTGACTTGTCCTGTATATATCATCAGTCCTGAGACACAGTGAGGTCTAGTGGTTAGAGCAGGGGCCTGGGAGTCATGAAACCTGGGAGTCACTGCTTTGCTTTATACAAGTCTGCCCCCGCTCTGTGCCGCTGTTTTCCCAGCTGTCAAATGGCGATACCTGCGGGAAGGGCTTTGAGATCTGTGGCTGACAAGGGACAGTGGAAGTTCAAAGTACTGTAGCATGACTGTGGCAGAGCCACCCACTCAGAGACCCCTTTTCCAATCCCCGCTGGGAGACTTCAACACAGTAGCTGAATTTCAGGGTGGGCCTTTTTCTCACTAAGAGGCTCAAGCAAAACCTGGGTCAGAACCGTCCCGTGTTTGATAAAGCGAAGGGCTGAACTTTGCTGGTGGGGGCCCAATGAATGTCCAGTGGATGAAGATCGACAGGCATTCCCATAGCAAAAAACAGCATTGCATCCCTTTGGCACTGGGCTTGCTAGCTGCTGCAAAACACATGGAGGTTTTACAAATAGCTATTTTTCTTTTAACCAGGGACGATGCATAAACTTCACCCGGGTGAAATCAGACGGAAGCACCACCCCATACCGCCCGCCGCCGAAGCACGACACCACCCCCCTCAACAACGCTCCGAGAAGTGCCTCGCCTTCGGCCTCTCTGCAGCCTCCTTCCAGGCAGCCGCCTCCTGGACCTCCCCCATCCCGAGTGCCCCCGGGACCTCCTCCGGCGCGCCCGCCCCCACAACCCCTGGCTTAGAGTGCGGCAAAAACCAAGATTGCTCTCTGCTGAGCATGGCATATTTATTGAGGCTTGGTTTACAGTCGAAAGATAGCGAAATTTGTTGCTGGTCAGCAAAAAAAAAAATTGCCAAGTGTCAGTTTTACTGTATAAATATATTTATGCCACACGTGCTGAGTAAACATTCAGTGGATAATTCTGGAGCTACTGGATGTAGAACAAAACCAAACAATCATCTAGACACAGTAGTAGTGTTTATATAGACAGACACACACGCACACATTCTTCGGATTTATCCACACATGACGTTTGTATGACATTATATGTCCTATCATACATGAAAACCCAAGCCAGATACACATGCATCAGTCAGTACAAAGGTGCCACCTGCAAATGAGTTGGGTAAATTGAAAGTCGCTCTTCTCCCCACAAACAGAACGCAAACAGGGAGCAGTGATTACAAGGGAGCATTCACCTTGCTTTGTTCTGCAAGGGGAATTTCCTGGGTAATGACAACAGAGCAAGGTGAGGCTATGCACCATGCAGTTCCAGTGATGTAGGGTGTGGAATCTGCCCTGTGATTTCTTCCTCCCCCCCCCCACCCCCCCGGAGAAGATCAGTATTGAAACCAAAATCTTTGATTTAACTAGATTTGGCCTTTGTTCTTAATTTCCTCAGACACAAGCAATAAAAGCTAATTTGCGGGTCTGCAAACCTCAGACTGGGGCAGATCTTTCCAACGTTCAGGGGAATGTGGAAAAAAGTTTCTAGGTCCGTTTGCATTTTTAAATTTTCATTTACATAAAAAGGCCTCCCACATGGCACAGATGTATATGTCCCTTATATGTGACTGCTACTGTATATAAGTAGCATGTTTGATACACCAGACATACGTGGGAACACATAGGGACTGATCCCACGTCTGTTTCCCATAGACTTCACTGCTAGCAGGAGCAAAGGATCGAGCTCTTTTGTGATTCAGATGAAAACACATCTGCGTCCTTTTTTTTTCACAGAACTTCCCCGTTCCCCCAGTATGGAACATTACTATTTATCTGTGTGTACAAAACACACAGCATCTGACTTGTCAGCATGGGCTTTTCTTTTGGTTTTTCTTCATGCCAATCCTGTGGGACTCCCAAACATTGATGAGCCTCAGTTGTGCCTGACACTAGGCAGAGACATAAGTGCACGCACGTAGGTTGTAATATCTGACGTGGGATTACGGGGTTCCTCATGACTGGGCTTGCTAAATGCTAAAGCCTGAGTGGGTTGTATCCAGCTCATCCCTAGTGAAGCAAAATAACTCCTGGACTTACATTGCTCCCCCCATCCTGTATTATTCTGCATCAGAAAGGGTGTCTGCAGATCCACATGGAAATGGTATTACTGTAGTCGTAGAGAGGATGTCCATGTTGCATCATAGAATCATAGGACTGGAAGGGACATTGAGAGATCATCTAGTCCAGTTTCCTGCACTCATGGCAGGACTAAGTATTATATCTTATTGGAATGGTCGGTCTATTTGTGTGGGGGAGGAGATATAACCTTGCACCTGTTCTTGGCCATGTAATCCCAAGAGGAAACTGTAGTAATGCCTTGCATTTACTCTCGCTTTATGGCATGTGCACTCCTGGTGCGACGTAAAGAGGCCAGATCAGGGGATGATGAACGGCCCAACAAGGCCTAATTGGTAAAAACATGCAGCGCTATGGCATGCTATTGGGCCGTAAACTCAGCTCACAGGAATCAGCATAACTCCACTGAAGTCAGGGGAGCAGCACCCATTTACACCAGTTGAGGATCTGGTCCCATTGACTGCAGTGGAATTGGTCCTGATTTAGACCTGAGACAGCAAAGCACTGAAGAATGTGGTTAAGTTTAAATCTGTGATTAAATTTCATTGAAGTCAATAGGATTATTTGCATGCTCAAATTGGGGCCTCACACTGCACTGAGAGAAGAATCAGATACATTACTTATAGCTCGGTACAGTTCTACCTCCCTTACCCCACATGAGTGCGGTCTGCTGGGTTGGCCCATAGGTGGCAGAGACGGGGGAATGGCTTGTGGGGGGTTAACATCTCCATACTTCTATCTGGATTGCTCCCCCTCCATTTAAAGCATTTGCTTTGAGAGCAGCACTCCCACATCTGCAGCCAGTGTGACATCTAATTAGTCATCAGTTGTTTGTTCTCACTGCTTTGAGTTGAAAGGCAAAAATAATGTGTCTTATTCTCCATTTTAGTTATGGCAAAACTCCACTGTCTTCAGTGAACGGGACTGGATGAGCCAGGGGGAGAGTGGGAATGGGCTGCCAAGTTTTCCATGGCAAGACCATCCATTTAGTCCAGACTGGGAGTGACTGGAAGTTGGTATTTCCTGATATCTCTTTGGAGGCCTTTGTGGAAAGAGTTTGGTGGGTCGCAGCCCAGCTCCTAGCGGACAGGTGTCTACATCACAATAAGCAGTTGGCATTAACCGCCCCTCTTATTGGCAATCTCAGCGGAGGCCGATAATTGAAATGACAAAGGACACTGAACATCCCTCCCAGCCTCAAGTGCTGTCATAGAGATCTGGCACATGGGTGGCGAAGCTTGTGCGGCTACTGCCTGTGCATACAGAAAGGACATCAGGGCTGTCAGACCTTTCACCAACACTTAATTCACCACCAGGGGGGACTGAGGTACTAGCGAGACCCACAGTGCTGGGAGCAGATAACGAGCAGGGAAAATTAACTTACAAAAATAGGTTCCATTTATAACGTTTTTCTTGACTGGCCAGGACTACTTTTAGCCAGTGATTAAAGCAGGGTGCCAAATTCTGTCATCGCTTACTCCTGTGTAAATCCAGAGTAGCGCCAATGACTTATGGAGTCACTGCAGATGTACACCAGTGTAAATGCCAGTGGAGTTTGGCCCAGGGATCTGTGTTACATATGCCAATGCCTAGAGGTTTTTCACAAGCTATTCAAACAGCTGACTCATCTGCAGATTGACAGGTATCACAATGCCGTTACCTTTGCAAAAATGTGTCTAGTCTTGGCTGTGCAAGGAATCCATCTTCAATAAACTCAGGTGCACAGCTGGGATCGCAATTGTTTGGGATTCCAGATGATGAGATCTGTTCGCAGTGCTAAATTCACCACTGCATTACCCAAGCTTTACACTGCTCTGACTCCATCTCTTCTAAAACTACCCCAGCATACAAGTGCAGGAGGGCAAGGGGTTTCCATGAGTATCAATAGCTAGAGAGTTACATTCCCAGGAAATCAGCTTTCGGTTTGTATCGCAAACCTGCCCCTGCAGTGTCTGCCACCCAAGCACTACAGCACTGTGTGAGAGCTGGACAGTGGAACTGGGGAGAAGCAAAAGTGAAACTGACCAGTCTATTTTCATCCTTCAAGCTGAATGCAGCGCTAAATGTAAACCTAGGGCACTGGCTGCAAAAAGGACATTTGGACTCATACAACTCTTTTCCATTTTTACTATTTCAGGAGTTACAATAACACAGGTGTTAAGCAATTTGGGCTTTTTTTTTTTAAGTCTATTTCATCAGATCCTCGGCTGATTTAAATTGATGTTGCTCCATGGACTTCAATGGAGCTATGCCACTTTGCACCAGCTGAGGGTCTGGCCCGGGATTTTTAACCTGACAGGGTGCCTTTCACTGGCCTGATGGTTGAATATGCTATTGTTGTTTTCATCTGTATGTTTGGCCAGTTGTGATTACAGTGCTCCATAGCAAACACTGTAAGGAAGTGTTTAAAAGGGAATGATTCACCAATACCTTGGAGCCTCCCATCTCATTTTCACCTGTGCACCGTGAGTGTCTAATGCTTTCCCTGGCGTGAGTGCAGAATTTGGATTTGGGAGCATCTGGCACACACTTAACGCTGGTGTAAACAGTAATGCAAAATGCAAAGCAGTGGAGAATCAGACTCCAAGTGATCAGGATTCATCCAAGACCACTGTGGTTTAGCCTATTAAGGGCTGCATACCAACTGCAGTTCCTGATGCATCAAGATCAAGGCTGTGGGTCAAACAGTCCTAAATTTACAAAGCTTCAGCTCCTCTTATTGGTGAGTGAGCTCAGTGATGGGTTGATTCATGAACTGTACCAGTTCAGATGCACATGCACCTGTTGTTCTCTAAGCCTTTGTATTCTTGTGATGGCTTTTGTCAATGTGATCGGTACCATCCTTTGACTTTTTCATTTTAAAAAAGCATTTTCCTGAGAAAACAGCCCAGCTTCTGTAAATATAGAGAGATTAACACAGAGGAGACAGGACACTTCTGGACTTTACTGCTGGACAGTTAGAGTAATTTATTAAAAGGGACTTAAGGTGAATAAATACAGATGGCCCAGGATGTTATGCATGTGAGTGTGATAATAAGGTATGGTATTCTCAAATTGTTCTCTTGTAGCTTTGGGAAATGGGAATTATTGGGTACTGCCTAGTATATTTAGACATTTGTTACTGATCTGATGCTTTTGAGTAATGCAAAATGTAGTATAATTAGGAAAACCAGGAGATTTCTAACCTTTAACAATGCTTGAACAGATATGTAGATAATGATAGATTTACATTTTGGGGAAGAGAGAAATTGCTTGGTTTATAAGGGAAAACAATGTACTGTACAAATATGTTCTAGAAAGAGGTACGCTCTCAGAAGTAGTGGGGATGTGGGCTGACATGACTGCCATAAAACATTGGGGACAGAGGAAGTTGACGGATTTCTTATTGCTAAAGTTTAAGGGGGTTCTTCATGGGGGTTTGTTGCCGGTACATGTGGTACAACTTTCTGTAACTAACATGCTGCTTCCATGTTATAATTGTATAACTTTTATGCATTTTGTGCGCCTGCTCCATTTCTCTGAAAAACCCTGCGACAATAATATCTACATGCAAATGTGGGAAATGTAGCCAAAATCTCATAATCCAACGTAATGTAGTCTTAACGGATTTTAAATCAGCAATAAAAGTGCTTAACAGTTACCCATTAGAGCGAATGATTTCACTCCAAGGGACATTTTAAGTGGCGCAAGTTTATCTGATCCTTTAATATACTGTTCCTCGTTAGTACATTCATGTTGTGGCTAGAGCAAGGAACTGGGAGTCAGGGCTCCTGAGAGCTAGCCAGTGCTCTGCTGCTGTGTGAAGGAGTGTCCTGCCTCTGAATGGACAGCCAGGTGCTCACAACCACAACAGGAGATTCCCTGCTTCACCCTCGGGCTGACGTATTTAAACAAAACCAGGGAGCTAGAAGCTATGCAGGTTGGCGGGTGTGTGTGATCTCCCACTCCCTGGCTACAGGAGACTGACCCGAGCAAGCAGAGACTTTCTCTAAGGACTTGGGCAAGGAGCTTTGAACCTGAGGCCTCCGAGCTGTGACTGCAAATGCTCCTGCCATGAGACTTTACTAAAGGAGACACACCTCTTTTGGTTTTTGTTTTTGGCTTCCCTTGGCCCTGATCCTTTACAGAGGGAATATTTTGATGCACCAACTGGAAAATAAGGTAGGGTTCGCCTGCAGTGCCACACCTGATCCCACGGGGATGTGCAGGAGGGGCCCATCCCTTTACATACTGACCCAATGGGCAGCTGTGTGCCAGCTGCTTGTTCTATGACTCTCTTTTCCCATTCCTGAATGGGAATGACAATCCTTGCCTATCTTGCCGGGCTTAATTACTTAGGAGCACGTTTTGATCACAGGTGCACGGCTGAAAATTCAGAGTAATTCCACTGAAGTCAACTGCCACATCAGTTCACATTCAGGTCACAATTGCAAGGGTATTTTGCTACCTTGAGGGCTTGAAGTATATTTAAAACAAAAATGAAAGCTGAGATTCCAGAGCATAATTCTGCAGCATGGAGCAAACTCTAGGGCAAATTTTACAGCTGCGGGATCATGGGACACACAGGGCTCTTCCTGTGGGGGAGATCTTGCATTTCTTGCTCAAGCAAAGCTCCCACTGATTTTGGGAGTCTTGCCTGTGTAATGACAGAGGGATTGGCCCTGTAATTTCCCATCCCACGCAGCCTAGCAAGCCCTTTATTTTCTTGCTCGGAGCATTTCCTCTGAATCTCTCTGCATCCCCATGGGGATAGAGACACGGGCTTTAGCAGAGACGCAATGGAAGTGGAGAGGTCATGGGGATAGGCCACAAAAATCTGCAAGCCACAATGACTAGCAACCAAGGCTGTGGCAAAGCTGCACACGGTCCGCACGGCATGTCAGCCACAGCCCCGTACGGAATGAGAGTGGGGAGGAGAGTGGCCAAGAAGCTGATGCATGCAGATCTGAGTGGGCAGATGCAAGCACGCAGCCAGCTGGACAATGCAGAGGCCACAGGGAGGGAAAGCCAGGGAGCACAGAGAGCCAGATTCATCCCTACACTGGCCTATTCAGGGGCTGTTGTCTTGCTTCACAGTCCAAACAGGGCTTTGCTGGGGCACAGAATCCTGTGGGGGGGCGGGCAGGAAGAGAATGCCCTGACCACACCCTCTTCCCGCCCCTGCTACCCCCACCACTCACTGACTACTCTGGCCCTCCCTCCGCTTCTGCAGAACTTGGGTGTAGAGGCTCTGTGACCCAGGGGAGGGCTGGACACCTGACCTAAGATCCCTTTGCACTGTGAAGGGGTTGCAGGCTAAGGGTCAGTCAGGCTCAGGAAATTGCATCACGCCTAAACCCAATCCTGCTCCCTAGGAAAGCGCCCGGAGTTGGCTTAGTGGATCTGAGTGCAGCGTTAAGTCCTTGCACCAAAGCAGTGGCAGGCTCTGGCAGGCAGAGCCTGTCCTGTGGCCAAGGGTGGGGGCCATTATTCTGTTCGTCCCTTTAACCTGAGTCGATAGCTTTTGCCCCAGGAGCTCATCCCTTCATCAGCAGCATTGTTGTCTCTGACAAACAGCCTGGCCCAGGACACAATTCACCCAGTTGGGCTGCATGGCCTCCACTGTCTTGCCCAGCTCTAACTAACGTTGTGCCATTGGGGTGTTACGGGAAAAGCAATCCTGTGCTCTTGAAAGAGTTCAGATGCACAAAAGCTCTCCCGGAGCCAGTAACAAACGCCAGATGCTCGCTGCAGCTGTTGCTGGTTAGTATACTCATAACACTAGCTACAGGCCTGAGTGCAGAATTCAGCTCTGACCTGAACTCCTCTAACCATTTGGCTTCAGGGTTTTGGTTCCAGCCTCTCTATAAATAGCCTGTTATGCTGATTTAGCAGCTTCCAGCCCAACATACACAAATGTACCCTAGCCTGCTGCTCCTGAAATCAATGGCAGGACCCTACGGGCTGCAGCATTTGAGGCCAGGAGGTATGCTGCCCTCTAACAGGCAAAGCCAGGTTTTACACTCCTGACTCCTATCACATAACCTTCTCTAGAGCAGACTGTGGGGTGAGCGACCACTGAGAAGCCTCAGCCTTCAACAGCCTCCCGGCCCCCTGTCTGCTCTTGCTGATTGCAGCTGTCCCTCCCTGAAGTAACCCACTGAACACAGGTGGGAATTGGTTCTGTTACTGTGTAGCTGGCCCTTTAAGAGGGAAGTGGCTTCAGCCCCATCTGTGACACTGCCCACTCTCCCCCTAGGTGGGAAAAATGAAGTTCATGGGCCCCAGGCAGACTGCAGGGGTAGATATGGGAGAGGCTGTGAGGGAACTTCCCTGGAGGGAAGTTGAAGTGGGGGGCTGCAGGGCTGCTCCTGGCCATGCAGGAGGTGCTCTGAATGTGGTAACCCTCTTACAAGCCCATTTCCTCCTGTACTTAGCACTGAGGAGTAGCTTGTGTGCTCTGGCTCCAAGGCAGATGATCCCATGAATGGAGAGGGGAGCTCCCAGCAGGATAGTGTCCTAAGTGACCCCAGGTTGTGGGGCTGGCAGTGCCCCCTGCAGGATAATGGTTTTGAGGTGATCCTGGCTTGGGTGGTGTTTGCTCTGGGTTCTTGGATAAATTTCTTTGTGTTCCTTTATTAGAGACATTTGCATAGGCTCCCTGTTCTGTAAGGGCCTGATCCAAAACCCATTAGAGCTGACAGGCTCCCGATCCAACATCAGTGGCCATCTGTTCCTACCCACCTGCTGTTGCCTCAGTCCCCTGGGTGGGGCAGTTCTGAGCGGCAGGGCCTGGCTCACACGCTGCATGAAGCATAAGAAGGACCAGCTAATAGGGAGTCAGGGCTTTATCAAAGCACTGCACACGCTCATCACCCCCCCCCCACACACACACACACAACTTCCACTCCAGCCAGGGGCTGTGTCAGCTCAGCACCCTGGTCCTTGGGTCCCTTTAATTTGGGCATCGGAATGTGGATTTAGGTGCCTCGCTGCAGTGACCTGGGGGGTGGGCTGCTGAGTGCTCATCCCAGTTCTGGCACTAATGTACTTCATGGCCTCGGTCAAGCTGTTTTTTGAGTGCCTCAGTTTTCCCATCTGAAATGCTGGGCACTCCAGCCTGAAGCTTTGGGCCCTGGTTCTCAGTGCTCAGCACTAGACACTGCTGCCTCTCCCAAATAGGAGGGTTCCCAGCAGTGCTCGGTGGGCAGCAGCAGCTCTTGGGGTTCACTCAGGGCTGCGTTCCCTGGGGGTGGCTCTTGTGTGGCGCTGCAGCAGGGGCTAAAATGATATGTGGATATGGCCTGTATGTGTGTTTGGAGCTAAGGAAAGAGCCTGGTGTATGTCTGCTTTCCTGGGCTTTGCTATCCAATGCCTGATGCTTTCCCCAGCAGGAGGCTGCAGCAGTCTGGAAGACATGGGGGTAACATGCTGAGGGGAAACACTGACCCCCATGATCCTGCTGCCTCTGTCTTCCCTGGCTCTGCTGCGGAGGGGTGAGTTTCACCCTGTTGCTGCAACCTGCTGACTCTGGGTTTTTTGGCCCTGCGCTCTGGGCTGGGCATGCTGGTTTCACATCTTTGTTATTCAGTCCAAAAGGAGATGGAGGAGACTGAATTTCTCTCCCTCCCCCACCCCAAAACAAGGACTAGGGGTGGCTCTCCACACCCTCTCTGGCTGCTCTTCCAGGCCCCCAGCTGGGAAAGGGGCCATAGCCTTTCACGTTTCTCATGTGGCTAGGGTGACCAGATGCCCTGATTTTATAGGGGCAGTCCTGATATTCAGGACTTTTTCTTATATAGGTGCCTGTTACCCCCCCGCCCCCCTGTCCCAATTTTTCACACTTGCTGTCTGGTGACCCTACATGTGGCTGGCTCAGATTAATCACTGACTCAGTGGTCAGACCCTTGTCCCATCCCTCTTGCCAAACCCTCCCTGCAATGGATTCTGTGGGGCTGATGTAGCCCAGCTCTCATGGTAGGCTTTCTGTGCCCTACAATCCATCTCCTCTCCCCACATTGTCTCCCCACTGTGCCATCTGATGTGTGACGGGATAGATTCAGTCTGGCAAGGGGCCAAGTTTCAGAATCCAGGAATTGCAGGATTAGGGGCATCTAGTCCAGTATCCGGTCTCTGACAGTCACCAATGCTAGCAGCTTCAGAGGAAGGCTCAAGAAGCCCTGCAGCAGGGAGTTATGGGATCTCCCCATCCCTGGAAAATTCCTTCCTGACCCACAATAGCCAGCTGTCCAGTTATGACCTGAAGCAGGTGGCTTTATCCCTTCCAGAACTCTTGAGTACATTTTAGTCCTTACTCTGGATATTCTTGTTATCCCTATAAATGATGCGGGTGGGTGGCTGTTTTAGTTGACTCAGTGCTAGCAAGGGGTTGAGTAGAGGGCCTTAAGCAAAACCCCTCATCTGAGCATAACTGTGGTGATGAACCTTTGGCCCCTGTGGCCAACATGGACTGACCCGAAATCCTAGATCTGACCATCCGGCATCTCTGTGCTCAGGCTCCTCTTATGATCAAAGCTGTGTGTTCCCCTCTTCCTAACAGCAAGTCTCTATGCCTGTGGAATGGGTTGGGCATGTCTCTGTTTCCCAGCTGGGTTCCTTTCTCTGAATTTCAGCAGATGCTGGCCTAGCATCAGAAATACTTTCCAGCCTTAAACCGCCCCAGCTACATGGCAAATTCTGCCCTCTGCTAATAAATACATAGGTGCAATTCCTATGGCCTTCAGTGGAAGTTGCATTCCTTTCGATAAGGACAGAAATGGGCTTCTTAGGTCTGGGACACTGATGAGTGAAACAGTGCTATTTTTAGATTAGCCACTGGAGGCCAGTACATGACAATGTATTTCCATTAAAGGCACAGCAAAGCCCTGATGTTGTGGTTCATAGATTCCAAGGCCAGAAGGGTCCACTGTGATCATCAAGTCTGACCTAAACACCTGCCGGAGGCACCACTCGGATCTGAATCTTGGATCTCCTGTTTATTAGGCAGGCACCTTAACCAACTAAATCACAGCACCCTCTAAAAGTGCCTCACTGGTTGATTGTGTGTGGGGGAGGCGGGGCAGCCAAACAGAGACACAGCACCTACTGCAGCTTGTGTCTAGGAGAGCAGTGTGCTGCTAGAAGAACTTGTGTCAATTTATTAAAACTAACTTATTGGAATTACAGCAGCTCACAGGAGCGCCAGTCATGGACCAGAATTGTTGAAGTAGGTGCTATACAAGTACTAAATACAGCCCCTGCCCCAAATAGCTTACAATCTAAGCAGAGTCAATATTGCTGTCGGCACGGCAAATGTAACATGATCTACAAATCGTGTGCTGACATGCAATACTAGTCCAATTAGAAAGGGACCATGCCACCTGAGTAATGTGTACCACAGACCACTGGTGACCTGTGGTGTTCGGAAACCCCCATGGTATCCCAGGCTGTCGGATGTGCTGTGCCTTGCTAGAATGAGTACGGCTGGGTGGAAGGTTTCCAACAATGTTTTTCTGTTGGAAAATGCGGATTTGATTAAATGGACACACGTGGCGGGCATGTGTCGATTTCAGTGAAATTCCTCTGGAAACCAGGCAGATTTCTGCCTGCCAGACACGTTTGCAAACCTACCTGGTTTCTCGTAAGCTCACCTTCCAGATCCTCAGCAGCCTTGTTCTCCCAGGGCTTCCTGGCTCCTCAGCAGTCCAGAAGCCCCAAGAACCTGTTCCCAGACCCCTGAGCTGTCCAGCTCTTCACCTAGTGGGCCGCCAGGGCTCCAGGCATCTCTCAGGAAGCCTTGGAAACATTTCTACGGGGAGAAAATGAATTGTCAGGTTTTTTTAAACAAAATCTTGGAATTTCTTTTCTTTTTCAGTTCCATTTCAGAACAAAGTGGCTGGTTTTGTTTTTTGTTTTTGTTTTTTTTAAATTTTGAAATTGCCCACTGAATGGGGTTTCCAGCCACTCTAATAATGACCTGCCCTCTTCCGCGAGGCAAGCATTTAACAAGAGATTGTCAAGGGGTTTGGGGGAATCCACAAACAACGGTTACTCCTCCATGTTTTTAAAACTCATGGGTGCTTGCAAATAACATATTGCCTCACCAATACTTCCCACCTCTGTGCCACCATGGCAGCACACTGAGAAACAGGGGTTGTATATGCTGGGTGGTTGTTGTTGTGTTGCTTTATGTAATGAATGCTAGATTTTAGGAATCAAATTCTCTGCTGGAGTCATCTGGTGCAGTTCCGCTGAAGTCAGTTTCTCCCAGCCCATGCTTCTACAGGCATATCATCTCAGAGGTGCGTTTATAAGATGCATATGTACTTAAATACATCTGTACATGTCAAGAGAAAGTATTGCTCTTCCTTAGTTGTGGCCAATTTATAAATCCCCTTGGCTAAAAGCTAGGGGAATACTTGTTTTCCTTATGTGGCCTTATGAAGCAGCCATTTTTTTATTTTTTATTTTTGGGGGGGAGGGGGGTAATAGGTTCCTTGCTTCACTCCCACAGGAATCACATTCGTCACTGAAATCCGGCGCTGTGGTTCTCAAACGTCTGAACAAACGGAACATATCAATAATAGCAGGCTTTACAGATGCAACAAGCAAGAGTATGCTGCTCTCCTACAGTCACCGCAGTGACTCGGCAATGAAAAAGAAAGCGACCATCTCCTTATCGTTGGGCAACATTTCCAAATGTGGGTGCCCACACGTGTGCATACAAGGCACCTCAATCAGAGTGGTCTGATTTTTTTTTTCCTTCAGGGCTGTTCAGCTCCTGGATAAGCTAATGAAGTGGGAGGTGCTCGGTATTTCTGTTGGTCTACATGGGGAAGTTCACCAGCAGTACGACACTGGCATAATTATACTGCTAGATTTCAGAGTAGCAGCCATGTTAGTCTGTATTCGCAAAAAGAAAAGGAGGACTTGTGGCACCTTAGAGACTAAGTGAGCTGTAGCTCACGAAAGCTTATGCTCAAATAAATTGGTTAGTCTCTAAGGTGCCACAAGTACTCCTGTTCTTTATACCACTAGAGTTATACCATATAACTCCCCAGGTGGACACACACTCCAGAATAAGTGTCCACATCATACGGCACTATACCAGTATAACTTCAGCAATAGAACTATCCCAGTGTAGTTCTGCTGGTTACTTTTCCCCATGTAGATAAGCCTTGAATCTCAGGTCACTTTTATTTGGATGCCTAAATATGGATTTAGCCTAATTTTAGGCTTCCGAGTTTGAAACATTTGGCCATTGTGTACAATACTTGTGATAAAATTAGAGTTGAGACAGTCACAATTTTTTTTCCCCATTTCCCATTACTTTTTGCAATTGGTGCAATTTTTGCAACCCTTTCAAACTGAGTAAGGCTGGGGGTCTTATAGCTAAGGCAGTGGGCTGGAACCCAGCAGATCAGGCTCTGATTCTTAGCTTGCTCTCTGATGTTGTGAGGATTGATGTTTGCAAGGTGTTCAGATATTATGGTGACAGGGCGCTATAAGGATGCACAATTTATGGGAAACTGGATATTTTTTTTTTTACTTTTTTTAGCAACAAAGCCACTCTTTGCTTTTGCAGAAGACTTAAAAAACTTCACTTTTTTAAATAGCATTTTTGGGGACCTATTTTTCCTTCTCACTGGTGCACCATGGCAATTCCCTGCCTCCCCCCCAGTTAGTCTCCCCCTTTTTGTTTTTTGGGTTTTTTTTTCTTTATTTGCAAGTTCACAATAAAATGTAAAAAACCCTGTATTTCAAGTAGTTTTGTATTTGTCCAGATAAAAACCAGTACTCGAGTTGCCTCAAACAGGACTGTCTGGATTTTTGTTCTACAAGTAAGCGTCCACGTTATCAAGAGATCTACCATGAAGAACCACCTGTACCTTTGAACTGCAGGTTGAGCTCACGGTTCTGCTGTGCTGGGCCTACTAAGTAGAAAATGAGCCCTTACCATTGCAGGGCCCAGTTCTCCAAGCCTTGTTCATATCAATGAGTACTCTTGCCAAGTGTCAATGGGACAAAGGTCAATCTGACTGAAGTGAGGGTTGCAGATTCAGCATCAGAGAGAAAGCAGCAGCATGTGTCTATTTATTCCTGCCTCCCATTGCCAAAGGCTTTTGAGAATGCTATTGCCATGATCTGCAGAACATCTAAATGTATAAAACCGGAGGCTGGATTCTGATCTCCGTGTAAATGGGGCATAACTGCACTGACTTTGATGAAGTCGATCTGGTTTTCTAGCGATGCAAGTAATGGAAATCTGGCCCCCAGAGCTGAGGGTCTGGTCCAACACCCTTTGAAGTCGGTCCCTCTCTTGACTTCCAGGGGCATTGGATCCAGTCCTCAGTCAGGGAACATGAAGAAGTAGCTGCTAAAACAAGTGATTAAGTAACCTGTCTGTAATATTTAAAAAGGCCTGTTTCTTCTGCTGAAGACATGATTTTATATAGTATCTTATTAGATTGTCTGCGCCCCACAGAGCTGACAATCTTTTTGTTCTGTGTTTGTACAGCACCTAGTGCCTTTCCTGTTCTACTTATAAGTTCGCCATTGAGTTCACCATTATCCTAGGCTACTGGACATAGGTACTCCAACTTCTGTATCTTTGGTAGTGGCTAGCGCCACAATGCTGGAGTTAGCCCCTATTTTTACCAAAGGGATCCTCAGTGACCACATAGTCTTGGTTTCTCCTCTCGTCTGCTTTATTATAGACTGTTACTGATTAGTGTAATAAACCTCCTGGCTCATTACTACATGTAACAGTAACTTGCATCCCCATGATCATTTACAATGTATTAATACACTATTGTTTCATTTCCAGTATCTTTTTTTAAGGTTCTCTCTTTTCAGATGGATCAGTGCAAATGTAAGAGATGCTGCTAGATTGCATTTGGGTTTTGTAGAAATATCAGGCTAATTCGCTTCCCACTTATGTCAGTTTACATTCATGGCTAGCCATTGACTCGCTCCTAATTCACACCAATGTGAGAATGGAATCGGGTGTCGGGGTTTTACTAAGCCTTGGTTTCCATGCTTTCTGAACTTTCTTCTATCCTGTTTGCTGTCCTAACACAGCAGTGTCTGACTAGCCTGTTGCAGTAGCCCAGGAAAGTGAATGACTAGAGATAGGCCATGAAAATCTTCACTGTGAAAAATGCACAAAAGGCAGAAAGGAAGTGAATAGCATGGATGGTGGAACGGAGGTAATCTGAGTTTTTAAAAATATCATTACACTGAAAATTTTTAAACATGACAGCCTTCTGCAAGCTACAGCCAGCGCTGTGTATTCTGCTTTCTGCAGGCCAAATCCTCCATTACTTTGTGCAGAGACACCCACATCCTTACATAGCAATGACAGCTACTCCACCCAATGATCTCAGGTGCTCTTAATATCCGAGGTAAGGAAAGTTTGTTTAAAAATGTGGTTTGTTGAGTTTTTTTTTGTTTTGTTTTTTTTTAAATGAATGACATGTGGGGTCACATCTTCCCATGCAGCCAAATAGCTCAGTGGGCATTTAGGGCCACCTGGTGGCACAAGGGATGTGGAAGGAGGCATCACTGTGCTGTCCCTACACCCTAGTGATTCTTCATTGGCTTTGGTATTCTTCAGATTGTAGCAGGCTGGACCAGGTCGAACAGAGCAGCTCTAAGTTTGAGAGGGCAAAGGTCTCTTAAAGCAGCCTTAGCACCTTCCTCTCCTGAGGGCTCCCACTTTAAAAAATATATTTTAAATCTGGGAAGTTTGAGCAAACTCTTGTCAGTCATTCTTGAATTCCCCAAAGCTGCCAGTGGGGAAATCAGCACAGAGTTTAAACACCACAACCCCAAACCTCTGGCAGTCCTGACAGCAGAACTGAGAAAACTTGAGCACAGAGCTAACCCCAGGGGTGGCCCAGAACTCCAGAGACCCCTGACAATCTAGGGCAGCTTGCACAATAGGCCAGACTCTGGCAACTTCTGCATAATCCTGTGATCATCATGGGGAAACAATGTGAGGGGTGGAGCTGCAGCTGTCAGTGTTGTTCGCTAACTCAGGGCGTGGATGTTGGTCTCCAGAAAGGAATGTTACTGAGACAGTTATTGACCCTGGAGAGCTGGGCACCGCTCCGGGGCATGGGAGGAACTACTCCCTTACAATCTGTCTTCCAAAGCCTTGCAATAACTGCAATTCCCCCATGGCAGCTTGAGCACGTGGTGCCTGGGCCCAGTCTCTAAAGGGGAACAGGGTCTAAAGTGGAGATCAGTCTCTCCAGGTTGGGCTGGTCTGCCTAAGTCAAGGTGGCCGAGGCTGAGGGGGTGGGAGGGCAGGGAGGAGTAGCCGCTAGTCCCTCACTAGAGGGGCCTTACAGTTCACAGTAGTCCAGTCCCTGGTTTTCATTGGGCTGCCTGGCATTTTGAGAGCTGTGGGCCCATTACATTTGTATCCATCTTGCTCAGGATGGGCTGATTCCCTCCCCTTTCCCCCCAGGAAGGCACATGTAACCAGATTTGTGTATCCCACCGAGGGATTTGGAAAAGCCCCAAAGTTTGGCCAGCTTTAGTGGGAGGGGGGAGGGCTCATGAGTCCATCACCCCGAGAGTAGGTGATAGCAATGGAATCTCCACAGGGCTACATCTAGTTGCTTTGGGCCTGGCTAACAGACCACTTCCCTCCTCATTCAGGTGCTGCTGTGATTGTCGGAGGCCCTTGAGTTCCCAGACCTTGGTACGACAGAGAGGGTGCGTCTGTCTCGCAGCGCCTTCTCCACGTGGGGCTCTGGAACGCCCTTCCCTCCTGGGTCTTCACAGCCTCAACGTAGTGAGCTTCAGTACAAGTTGTAGGTCTCCTTTTTTTCTCCTAGGCTTTGCTGGGAGGGATGGGGCACTGGGTGGGGATTAGCTGAGGGAATTAGTGTCTTGTTTTGTTCGGGTACAGGTAGAGAGTCCTTTAATAATTAGAGAGCAATTGATCTGAGTGTTTTATGTGCTCTGGGCCAGACTGGTATCTTGACATTGTCTGGCTGTCATTTCCATGGTGCACAAGCCCCTGGGGCTCAGGCAGGCACATTGCAAAAATCAGAAGGGGAAATTCAAACTTTAGTCAACCAAGTTGGAAAGTGAGGCTCTTAACCAGGGAAGTCCTGTTACTAAGCAACTGCATCTCTGCCAGTGAGATCATCTGTACAAAAACCGGTCAAACCATGTCTTTAAGGTGTTGCCTTGTGGGGTGTATAGAAGAGGAAGGCACATATCTGTACATTTTTTGGTGCAGAGGTGCCAGTTAGACCCTGCAACGGCCAGTGTGAATAGACCTCCAGAGAGCAGATTTTTTTTTTCTTATTTTCTAGTGGTGAGTTTGCAGGAAACTTTTTTTTGTCTTTCCAGTTCACACATGCTCAAGACCTTTAACTTTCAAAAGATCCAACATGTAACTTCCTTTATTTACAGGCAAAAAGAATTGCTACCAAGTGTACCATGGCATGGTGGAAGGGCTGGGTAAGTAGAGGAAATACTGGCGTGTGAAATTCTCTGTACATGATTTTAGAGGCGCATTGTCATGCCTCAGACAATATATAAATTCTATGTGTAGAGACAGAGTAAAATCCTTCCACTTACAAACTGACCACACCTGATGCATGACCACTCTGTGTGCGTGTGTTTGATTATGAGGAATTTGTTAAATATGTGTGCTGGTTTTTAAGCAACAGGCTAGCACTTTTATTGGCTGTTTGCTTATGAGAAGGGGTTAGGTGGGTGGAGACTTTACTGAAGGACATCTGAACTGAGGAAATGAGTTCTGCATTTAGTTCTGAGAGCTGTGAACAACTTGGTCAGTCTCTTCCCTTGTAGGAGTGAGTTACATAGTCTAGGTCCAGCTCCTGCAAACATTCGACCTCCCATTGTCATCAGCCTCTCGATTGGCCACCGGGCTGATTGCTCGAGCTGTGGTGGTAGGTCCTGGTCCTGGAAGGAGATGTGGTCTTAGGTAGCTATTCAAAACCTTCCATGGCAGTGGCCTATCAGTACGGAGAGCTGGACTCAATGGGGAGCCAAGACTACAATGTTCCTTTAAAGTTCACATTACTTTGAAAATGTACATTTCAAATCTGGTCCAGTGGCTGAATGGCTTTCACTGAGGCAGACCCATTCTGTACCTGAGGTCAAAGTGTGGAGGGCAGCAACTGATCAGGTGTGTAATTTAGGCCCCACTGAAATTAATGGCAAAATTCCTGTTACCTTCAGTAGGTTCAGGATTCCACCCTGAGACTTTGTACTGATTTACCAAGAGCTGGAGATAAAGAGGAGACCTAGATGATGATGATGATGATCTGGTCACTGGGAAAGCATTTACTTCCTGAACGCAGTCACCTACCAGCCACCAGAGTTACCAGGAGCCCTGTCCACAGTCGAGCGGGTCAGAAACATTTTGATGGTACACTTTCATTTGTTCCATTGGAAGCCTGGCTGGCTTCCTGCCAGCTGGGCTGTCCAGCACCTTCCAGAGCCCACCTGGCAAGTTAATGGCGAGCCAGGGAGATCCAGCTGCCCAAACTATAAGGCACATGGCTCTTAGGCAACCTGGGTTCTTGGAGCTTCCAGGGTCTCTGGCTCTAGGGCAGCCCATCAGGCAAACTGCCCCAAAGCTGGGCAGAAAATAATTCCCTTCTGCAGAGAACTTCAGAGCTTTGGCTTTTGTTCCAAACTGGAATGAAACCAGATTCTGAAATCTCAAAATCCTCCACAGAATGGTGTTCCAGTTCTCCACCCAGCCGCATTCCAGACACCAGCGCCAAACCGTCATTATCCGGATGGGGTTTGTTTAGCTGTCTTCCATTAACTGTTTTTGTCCCAATGCTGCCTCCTCTTTGTATTGCCCGGTAGCTGGACTCTATGGTTCTCATGTGATACAGATGGTGCTTTTACTCTAGCCAGTATAAAATATGGAGAACAGTGAGGGCCAGGATTCTACTTCAAGTGGGAAAAACATTTTGCTCTGGTTTTTGACTGAGAGCATTACTGGTAGAGTTGGTTTGAAAATAGACAAACCATTTAATGAAAAATTTCAAATTTGAACCCTGTGAAATGGAAACAAATGAAAGTTTCCTGTGTGTGTGTTTTTTTTTTAAATATTGTCTCATTTTGCCCCCCTCCTATTTCTGCATGAAACTTTTGAAATGTCAGCATTCCTCTTCCACCCCACCCCGTTTCACCACCAGGTTCAAGAAGATGAATAATGGGTGGAGGGGGGGCATGACTTTTTTTCCTTTTAGTTTTTAATTTTGCTGCTCTGTCACTCTTCCAAAATTGGAGACACTTTGAAAAATGAGAGTGGAAAGAGGAAGCAAAGCACAGAACCACGACCACTCCAAAAGCCCTGGAAATTGTTCCCCCTCCCCCAGTTTTTTTTTTAAATGGACTAAAGTTTGAATTTTCTTTTGCTTTTTGAAAAACAAAGTGAACATTTCAATTCAAAATTTTGAAAAATGAATATTTTGTGAGAAACTTTCCAGTTAAAAAAATCCAGGCAAAACCCACATTTTCCCACAGAAAACTTAGGTTTTGGACAAAATACCACTTTTTTGTGAGAAGAAACTTTGTTTGGGAAATTGTAACTGGAGATAGTCAAGTAAAAAAGCCTAACTGAGGAGCATGTCAGGTGGAGTAGATCCCGCTGCATGCCTGTCTAATGGGGCTTGTTCGTTATGGCAGTGCTGCATATATTGACTCTTTTCAGTCAGCTACCTCTGAGGAGTCACCTGGAAACAGAAAGCCGGATGAGTCTCAGCTGGATTCCTGTCCTAACCTGATATGGCCACACCTTTCTCCCTCCCTCTGCTATGACAGCCAGAGAACACAAATAGAGGACTTGTGTGGCTGTGAGTGATGCCTGATTCCTTCTAGCCAGAACTGACTTAAATCCCTGATTGGGATTTTTTTTTCATAAGGGTCATTTAAATTTGTGTGCCTTGCCCCAAGAGCCCTATAAATTAAAACTCACCTTTGCAGTTCCCCAACCTCCGAGTCACAGTGCACCAACTGAGAGCATTCCCCAGGCTGCTCTAACTTACACCCAGGCTGCTAACAGTCTGCAGGGACTGAAGCCGCAGCCAACAGTGGGGCATCCCAGTCTTCCCTCCTTTCTTCATCCACATCCCCTCTGCCTGGAGCAAGGAATGAGTGGCATGGGAGTCTTGATGTTGATTATAAGCAACAGTGTGGTGATCCTTCCGGGGTCAGGAATGCTAGCTGGACTGCCACCTTCCACTGGAAGTAAAGCACAAAGTGGCAACACCTCACTTGAGGATCTGGCCCTTCACATGGTTCTGGAGGAGTGTGAAAAGGAGGACAATGAATTTGAATTTCATGCAGTGGAGAAGTGTGAGTGGAAGGACTGGGGAGACAATGCAATCAACAGGGAGGAAGATGTTTATCAGGGCAGCTAACTTTGGGTGCCCATACAGGGACTGATGTAAGTATGAGGATAAATAAAGACAAACAGGAATAAACCTAATATTCAAACTATGGGCTAAGTAAACCTAACCCTAGTTAACTAAATCTAGACAGAGGAACTCTATAGGCCCATAATATAGAAGGAAGCAAGCTTCACATACAAGAAAAACTGTGCAAGTAACTCTCACTATTCCAACTGCTTCCTGTCCTAGGCTGTGTGTCCAAGGGAGCTAGATATAGTAGCATGGACATATGCAGATAACTTTCCATCCACACAGACGTTTGCCTTTGTTTCTTTTGCATAGAGCTAGGCCACCCCAACAGCTGCTTTCAGGCAAACATAGTCAGCTGGCAGGAACCTTCGATTCATAGAGAATAAGGCCAGAAGGGACCATTCTGATCATCTAGTGAGTCTGACCTCCTCCTGCGTGACATGGGTCATAAGCATTTCACCCTGTGGTTCCTGCTTAAGTATGAATCCCTTCTGCTATTACCACTGGTGCAACCTTGGACTCCATGCCTCTTTTCCCAGAGATTTACCAAGCAGTCCAAGTTCTTCCCACACACAATCCCTCTTCTGCCCATATCCTTCCAGCCCACGGCTGTCTCCAAGTGAGCCTTGCCAGGTAGAAGAGCTTGAGAAAGATTCCTCCAGGAATCGCATGCCTGGTTTCTAGTGAGATTTTGCAAGGTCACCAGCATGCAGCTCTGCCCTACAGTTACTATGGGCATAGTTCCCATCTCCTACCTGGCAGGTAGAGCTAACAAAAGCTGAGTAGGGGTGACTATTGGTTCCATTAGCTCTTCATTGGAAAACAGAGTTCAGTGTTGGCAATTGCCTCTCATGGAGGAAAAAGAATGTCAATAAATGCATTTGACTAGTCAAAGAAGAATGCTGACTTCCCTTGTAAGGTTCAGGATAGGCGGGAAGGAAGATGATCTGAAAGTCTAGCAAGATACGACATGTTGCTTTCACAAAAGCAGTCTCCTAGGCCTGAGTCCAGCTGATCTGGAGACTTTGGGGTCTTCTAGATGGGAAAGTTTCACCCATTATATTGAGATGGCTATCCTATATGGACTCCTAGTCTGGCATGAGTGCCTTTTTCAGGTTTAGCATCAACCCCTTCGCAAGCAACATAAACTAACCTGAAAAGGCCCTCTTATACTGGAATAAGGCTGTCCATTGGGGGGTAATACCAGAACAACTGTACTGGTGTAAGTTCACACGTTAATTTGTATCAAAAATCTTTCCCAGGTAGACAAGGCCTAAGGCCCCAAACTATTGGGAGTTGGTGGGTAAATCCAAGCCTGTCCCCAACTAGCTGCATTAGGTGAACCCTACACTGCAAGGCTGGGTTTGGGATGTTTGCATCACAAGGTTGGGATGTATTGAAATGCTACCACTTAATAAACAGCACAGGGAGGAGAGGGCTGGCCGTTTCCTTGCGGCTTGCCCAGAGACCCCCTCTAAGTCAAGACCCCAGGCCGGGGATGGAGGAAAGAGATTCTCGCTCAAGTTTGCTAAACCTGAACATCTCCAGTTTCATCCACCCTTGCAAAATACACTGGTTCCTCTTGCTTGGCCTGTAGCTCTCCTTTGGGATGCCACACCCTGTGAAGCCAGTCATGCCCAACTCTACCTCAATCAGGAGCCAGGCATGTGAAGCTACAGAACAGAAAAGCCCATGTTTTCAACTGGGATATGCCATGGAACAAATGAAGTTATGTATAAAACTACCCTGCATGATAACACTCTGGTTATAGCAGTAATGTAGTATCACACACAAATACTCAACTGTATTAAACTATGTTTGTGATTTACTTGGTGCTTGGAAAACTGTTTAAAATGGCAAGTGATCACTTTAAGATTGAAGGGTTTCTAGGTCTTGCTTGCAGGCTAGGTAGGGAAATTTGTGATCTGGGGCTTGCAGAATCAGTCTGCAAAAAGGCAGCCTAGAACAAAGTGGGGAGAGTTGTGCCTCTGTTTTAGGGAGCAGCCTGCTTTGTCTCTTTCTGTTTTGGGTTCTTGTGTGTTATCATTCTGGATTCTAAGAAATAAAGTTGTTACATTGCATCCTTTCCAGCAAGAGTATTTTGCATGTTTATCTAACTTATGTGTGTATACGCCATGAACATAACAAGATACCACCTTTCAGGGCAACAGGAATGTCCAGTTTCGATAGTCAGGTCTTTCTGCTGGGACTGCCATTAAGGAGTTAATCAGCACCTATTGCAATAGTGTAATCTGTGCTCTAAGTCCACAGGGACCTGGACTGAGCCCTATCAAACTAATTTCACATGGGATGCATAGTTGCCTTTTCTTACAGCGTGATGAAGATGGCAGCTCAGTGAAAGGCACCCTGAGCTTTGACCCCACACCCGATGCCCAAGTTCTGTATAAAGCCATGAAAGGACTCGGTGAGTTGACTCTATCTATTACCAGCCATGTTTTTAAAACATTCTACACTTTGGTTATAGCATTAGCACAATTCCCTACAGAAAACCACAGCCATTTGTGCCATCACATGGGAATTCAGAATCCAAGCTGCTCCAAAATGTGCCTAAATCCCCTCCTTGTGAGGGCAGTGAGTTTGGGAAGGTTGGATGGGTAATACCCTTGGGAGTTTGACATGTCTTGCCTTATTCTCCTGCACAGTGTGTTTACATCCTATCATCGTTTGTTTCCAGGGACAGACGAACAGGCTATAATCAATGTCCTCACCAAAAGGAGGAGCGCACAGCGTCAACAGATTGCCAGATCGTTCAAGGAACAGTTTGGACAGGTTATCCAGAGAAAGGACATGTTTGATCAATTTTCTCTTTGCACTGCATGATGCTTTTCCTGAGAAGGGAGGTGTCAGAGACCATGGGAGCACTGCCCTCTGCTGGACGGAATGTCAGATGTTGTGTGTTTGTGTCACCCATTGGTTTATTGGCACTGTTGCTGTAGCTGTGTTGGTCCCAGGATATTAGAGAGACAAGGTGGGACTGGTAATATCTTTTATTGGACCAACTTCTGTTGGCAATAGGGACAAGCTTCCAAGCTTAACAGACCTTTTGTCTCTCCCCAATAGAAGCTGGTCCAATAAGATATTCCCTCACTCACCTTGTCTCTCTCTAGGTATTTTATGGAAGGGTACAGAGGTTCTGGGCACTGACATTACTACAACAGTGCAAGTCTACCTTCTTAAGGTAGGTAGACTGGAGGTCTGTGTTCTTGGGACCCAAGGTTCTATCTAGTGCACGGATGCAGTATAATTAATGACCATAATGTTCTGCAGCATCCAGATTTCTTGTCCAACACCCATCCCCGGATTTATTACCAGGCCTGGGCTGGCCAGGGCATGTGTGTGTGAAGAGCAGAGCCAGTTGGAAAGCCACAAACTTCCCTATGGGAAATTTCAAGGATTTGGGTTTGTGGAAGGGTTGTGGGGATGAATTCTATAATGTTTGTGAAGTGCCCAGATATTGCAGTTATTGGAGGAGGCACTACAGAAATACCTAGACACAGTCCACTCATAAGGGTGGCCTCCTGATCAGCCCCATAGGTGCTTGTATAATAAGCCAGTCAACATGACACTGTGCATCAGCTTTATCGCTGTAGCTCATCATGGGGGTTACAAATGGAGATTCAGGGAAAGTGACGTGCAACGCAGTGAGCATTGGATGCACTCTTCCCTTAATTAGATCTTTCGTCTTTAACAGGATCTTATTGCCAGCTTGAAGTCTGAACTGAGTGGCAAGTTTGAGAGGCTCATCATAGCCCTTATGTACCCACCATTCAAATACGATGCCAAGGAATTACATGATGCCCTGAAGGTAAATCAATGACATGCTGCTTATTAAGTGGTAGTAGGAACACTGTGTTAATTTCCTGTGCTAATACAAGTGCTTGGTAGCTGAACTGGATGAACCCTTTCCACTGTATTGTTTCTCAGCAGGCCAATGTTTATAGCAAATATTTGGCTGGATAAGCTATTACAGCACGTCTTTGGTGGAAAGGGCACCCTTTAAAATATTATTTATGCCTTTGACTTGAGGTCAACAGCAGAACTGTGCAAAATTCCGTATTTCTGGTGAAGAATGATTGAAAAATACAGATCTCTATTGCCACTTCTTGCTCTATAAAATTCCAAAGTTCCTCTTCTTTCTGCCCAGACAGCTACAGCTCTCATCTAGGCCCTTCTCTGCTGTCTTGACAACTGTAACCTCCTCCTCTCTTGGGCCTCCCCAACAATGTCAGGTCCCCACAAAACACAGCTGCTAAGATCATCATCCTCACCTTCAATGACCACATCACCACCTTCTTTGAATCCCTCCAAAGGCTCAAGTTCGAAGTCCTTTTCATGCCCTTCCAGGCCCATCACATAAGAATGGATATACTGGGTCACACAAAGGTCCATCTAACCCAGTATCCTGTCTTCCAACAGTGGCCAATGCCAGGTGCCCCAGAGGGAATGAACAGAGCAGGCAATCATTGAGTGATCCATCCCCTGTCACCCATTCCCAGCTTCTGGCAAACAGAAGCTAGGGACACCATCCCTGTCCATCCTGGCTAGTAGGCATTGATGGGCCTATCCTCCATGAACTTATCCAGTTTTTTTTTTAACCCTGTTATAGTCTTGGCCTTCACAACATCCTCTGGCAAAGAGTTCCACAGGTTGACTCTGTGTTGTGTGAAAAAAATACTTTCTTTTGTTTTGTTTTAAACCTGCTGCCTATTATTTTCGTTTGGTGACCCCTAGTTCTTATGTTTTGTGAAGGGGTAAATAACACTTCCTTATTCACTTTCTCCTCACCAGTCATGATTTTATAGACCTCTATCATATCCCCCCTCAGCTGTCGCTTTTCCAAGCTGAAAAGTCACAGTCTTTTTAATCTTTCCTCATATGGAAGCCGTTCCATACCCCTAATCATTTCTGTTACCCTTTTCTGAACCTTTTCCAATTCCAATATATCTTTTTTTGAGATGGGGTGACCACATCTGCTTGCAGCAGTCAAGCTGTGGGCGTACTATGGATTTATATAGAGACAATGTGGAATTTTCTGTCTTCTTATCTATCCCTTTCTTAATGAGTCCCAATATTCTGTTCACTTTTTTGACTGTTGCTGCACATTGAGTGGATGTTTTCAGAGAACTATCTGCAATGACTCCATGATCTCTTTATTGAGTGATAACAGCTAATTTAAGACCCCATCATTTTATATGTATAGTTGGAATTGTGTTTTCCAATGTGCATTACTTTGCATTTATCCACATTGAATTTCATCTGCCATTTTGTTGCCAAGTCACCCAGTTTTGTGAGATCCCTTTGTAATTCTTGGCAGACTGCTTGGGACTCTCAGCACATCCCCTCCCTGCTTGTCCCCTGTTGTCTACTGCAGCCTACTCATCAAATTTGCTCTGCAAGGGAGGCCATCCTCAGCTGCTCATTCATCAGTTTCTAACACCAACATCCCTGCACCTCCTCTCAACCTGCCCTTTGTGCATGGGATGCCCTCCTTGGACCAACCCATAAGGCTACTCCCCTCTCCTCTTTCAAATCCCTAACCTCTGACATGAAGCCCATAAGAAATCAGCCAGTGATGATGGCTGGAGGGGCAGGATGGGGTGATGTCTTCTTCCAGGTCCGAAGAGGTTGGTATGGGATGTTTGCATCCCAAGGTTGTGATGTGGGACTTTATTTCTCTACTTCTAATTATTTGCAAAATTACAAGTGGAGAGAAGCTTATGAAAATTGTATGTAGATGGATAGATTTGATTGCATCATTCTCCTCACACCCTTCTAATGCCACTTGTCATTGAAAGCCTTGATGAATGCATTGTACATGGGCAGAGCCCCATAAAATCAACTTCAACTCTAGGATTGCTCAGAGGAGGGGTGAGCCTTAGCAAACAAATCTGTACTGAAACTGAACAAGTTGAATGTGGTTCCAGGTTTCACCGTGACAATTTATCACAGCTCAGCACACACCCTATGACAACCCTCAGACACTTGAGGGCTATTTTTCTAAAGATAGCTTTAATTGCATGGCAAAGTATTTTCTCCCACTCTTTTTTCCTTTTTCCTCTTAAAGGGTCTAGGAACAAGCGAAGGTGTCATTATAGAGATCCTGGCATCACGGACAAAAGTGCAAATTAAAGAAATAATCAAAGCTTACAAAGAAGGTAAAGCAGCTTACACTACACTGTGTGTGACGGAAGTACTGTGAGGGGGTTTTGTGGCAATTGAATGAACTGATAACATTTTCCGTAGTAAGGCGGGATCTTCAAAAGAGCTTGGTGTTGGCTTCCCAATGGAGTCAACGGGAGTTGGGCCAACTCTGGCTGCTTCTGAAAAAATCCCACCTTTAAATGTCCCATCTAGTAACGGGCAAACCTCAAAGGTGTCATGGGTTTAGTTCATGTGGGTAGCAAGCAAACCAATGTTGGTGTAATGGAATCTTCCTGTCTATGGAGCTGTATTTGTTCACCGGGTTTTGCTTTACTGGGACATGCCCCAGTTGGGACTCTGTCAAATTTATGTCCATGCCCATCCTTTAATCCCTTCAAGGCTCCAGGGCAGCATTTGGTCTTGAGAGAGGGTTTCAGAAAATAAGGCCCAGATTCTATAAGGTACTTAATTAAATGCATGCTTGGCTTTTGAGCATATGCTTGGCCCCCTGACTTAAAATTAGAAACTCTGCTGATGCATGTTCCTGAGTCGGGGCTAAGTGAGCTGCTCACAGCCATGTGTTTCCCTCAGGTTACCTTCTTGGGGCCTGCCAAGCATTCATTTGGTTCTGGAAGGCATGGTGACACCTCAGTCATTCACTGTGCCTTTCAGTGAACACGTCACCCCCGCCTCTTCTTGGTCCTCTTTCCCTTGCAGAGTATGGTTCTAACCTGGAAGAGGACATCAGATCGGACACAAGTGGCTACTTCGAGCAGATATTGGTTTGCCTCCTTCAGGTAAGTTTGTGATGAAAGAATGGGGAGCCAGGACTCTTCATCTCCCCTTCTTCTGATTGGTACTAGCAGTGAGTACAGGCCTCTTATCGCAAGCCCACCTGCTGCAGATAGCCATCAGAATTACAGATAAATCACCCGCACAGAGAGACCCCTTGAACTAGATCTCTGCTTTAAAAGCTGATGCAGAGTCGAGAGTTCCTTTAGGCACTAGTAGTTAGCCTCCAAAACTGTTTCTGTGAGCTCCGCCACTGGGGGCACCATCCTATACACCATCCATTCCTATACAGCAACCTGGGCATTGCCCTCCAGCTAGTTTCAAAAGTGCTGTACCCCAATTGCATTGTGCCCCCTTTCTATACCCTGCCCCACAATCTTCAGAGAGCATCTCCATGCATCAGAATTATTGACCTGAGTTAAGCAATAGCAACTGATCGGCTAAAACCACTCATATGATGAGGCGCCAATCACCAACAAGGATTTTTCTCTTATATGGTATGTAACAATAAGGCTTATCTACCTGGCAAGGATAAAGGGCTGGGAGGATGAATTTATTCATCTATAAAGTGCTTTGAGATCCTCATGCGGGCAACACTGTAGGAAAGCAAATAACCGTGTTTCCATTGTACCCTCCTAGGGCGAGAGGGATGATCCAAGATGCTATATGGATTCAGCGATAGTGCTTCAGGACGCACAGGTATTTCTATAAAGTGACCGGTCCTTTACCATAACGCTGATTCTTAGGGTGTGACCTGAAGGCCCTCGGTAGGGAATGGAATTACTCACCCTGCTGTAACAATTAGCTACTATCCCAGTTTAAACAAAGGCAAGGGTTGTGGTGTGAAAGGGTCTAGCTTGCCTGGCAGCAAGTGGCATGGTAAAATCAGTTATCCAAGCAATACAAGCAGTGCCCCAGCACACATCCAGCGGGAGCGGAAATGCTGCTTTGCACCAAGCCACATGAACCCCTCCCCTGTGAGATCCATGCCTCGAATGTCACTGGGAGCTGTAACCAATGTATTTCAATCACAGGCTCTTTACGCTGCTGGGGAGAAGATACAGGGCACCGATGAGATCCAATTCATCACCATCCTGTGCACCAGGAGCGCCACCCACTTGCTGAGAGGTACAGAGCAGGGGGATGTATTTTCATGCACGGCAGCAGCTTCCAAAATGAGAAAGCATCCCCCACAGAAAGCAGATGCAAGGCCGCCCAAGCCAACCGGGACACCCAAAGTTAGGCAGCTAAATCTACATTTAAGCACCTGATTATGTGCCCTGACTTTTTTTTTCTGAGGTGTTGAGCATCCAGAAGCTCCCATTCACTTTGGTGGGAGATCTGAGCACTCAACACAGTCCATTTACTGAAGAGTTCAGATACCATAGAGACTGGTGTGTTAGACAAAGATGGCTGGAGAGAAAGATCAGGTGGGTGAGGTGATATTTTTCATTGGATCAACTTCTGGTGGAAGGCACAAATTTTCATAGAATTCTTCCTCAGATCTGAAGATGGTAATCGCCGTGTCACCTTCTCCAGACCTGAGGAAGAGCTTTGTGATGCTCAAAAGCTTCTCCCTTCCACCAACAGAAGTTGGTCCAATAAAAGATATCACCTCAGTGAGAGACAGAGAGAGTGTCACTTTCTAAAATGCATTACAACATGCTGTTCATACTTGTGGCATGGTTTTATGTTGAAGAATCACAACACACCCAGGTAGAATCCCCGCACCATGCTCCTAAAAACATGATAGATATCAGTGACAGAGGGAAGTATGACATCAGACCGTCCCATGAGCAGCATAGAGCCGCCAATGACCACAGATTGTTCAGCCAAACAGGCTTTGTTACGTTGGCTGTCGTGCCCGTGTTCATAATAGGCCAGTCACCTGGTGCGAAGTCAGACCATGTGCCTGCAGCAGGTGAACCTGAACTTTGCTTCTGTGGCCTCTTGCTAGGAATCTGAGGCCAGCTCCCTCTTACATTTCCAAATGTAATCTCTCAGAATCAGTTCAGTATTGCTGACCTCGAGAGATCAAAAATCATGAGGCAGACCCCGCCCCCCAATCATGTGTTTTAAAAAATGTTGATCAAAGAAGGGCTGGAGGGTAAATAGTTTGAGATCCACTCACCTAATTAAATGTGTCATGATTCACATGCACACATTGCACTTATATTACTTTTTAAGGTCATATTAAAGAACATTGATAGAGGTTTAATCATTCAAATAAGTGATCATGTCACAGTAAAAACAATATGGGTTTGGTTTAGCCTTTTGCAAGAAGCAGCTCTTCCCTGATTTCCCCCCACCGCTCTGAGAGCGGAGTAATGGTATCTATTTAAAATTCAGTTCATTTCAACTCTGTTCCAGCTAAACTTATTTCTGATACAGGCCTGAGCTGAGAAGGTCATCTCCAATCTGTTAGTGTCTTTCACCGTAGTATCTAAGCACTGAGGTTAGAGGAGATAAGCTTGAACGCTGCCCAGATTTATATTTGAAGCTCACTGTGTTACACAGAACGATAGGGTTAGAAGGGACTGTAAGGGTCATCTAGTCTCATCCCTGCCAAGATGCAGGATTTGTTGCATCTCAACCATCCAAGACAGATGGCTAGCCAGCCTTGTTTTGAAAATCTCCAGTGAAGGAGATTCCATGACTTCCCTAATACACAGGTCTTCTTTAACTGCTAGCTCTGTGTGCAGGTCTAGAAGTCAAACTTGAGGCTTAATAATTCCTCACTTGCAATGTCTACACTCTACCTAGAGAGAAAACAAATCTTCACTGCTGTGGTTCAATATGAACTTTCTGCAGGAATCTGAGTAAATCCAAAGATCTTGGAATTTACCTCTGTATTTTTGCTTATGGTTTTCTCACTTAGTGGTTTTTCTTTTTGCAAGGAGGAAAACAAGAAATTCGAGCGTCCCCTGGTGTTTTTCCCCCATCCAAAAACTGAAGGGCCACGAGCAGCCCAGATCTTGTTAGTTCAGTTTTACTTCAGCTCCCTGAGCCAGTGACAGCAGCAAACACAAAACTGAATGCTAGAGCCATGCAGACTCCTCTGGAACCAGATATAGATCAATAGTCAAACACAGGGATTAAGGGCCAGATTTCCAAATGAACATGCAATGAGCGAACCTGTACTTCCAAATGTAAGCCAGTAATTACGTACACCAGTGCCCATCTTCGTGCATAGAATCATAGAATCATAGAATATCAGGGTTGGAAGGGACCCCTGAAGGTCATCTAGTTCAACCCCCTGCTCGAAGCAGGACCAATTCCCAGTTAAATCATCCCAGCCAGGGCTTTGTCAAGCCTGACCTTAAAAACCTCTAAGGAAGGAGATTCTACCACCTCCCTAGGTAACGCATTCCAGTGTTTCACCACCCTCTTAGTGAAAAAGTTTTTCCTAATATCCAATCTAAACCTCCCCCACTGCAACTTGAGACCATTACTCCTCGTTCTGTCATCTGCTACCATTGAGAACAGTCTAGAGCCATCCTCTTTGGAACCCCCTTTCAGGTAGTTGAAAGCAGCTATCAAATCCCCCCTCATTCTTCTCTTCTGCAGGCTAAACAATCCCAGCTCCCTCAGCCTCTCCTCATAAGTCATGTGTTCCAGACCCCTAATCATTTTTGTTGCCCTTCGCTGGACCCTCTCCAATTTATCCACATCCTTCTTGTAGTGTGGGGCCCAAAACTGGACACAGTACTCCAGATGAGGCCTCACCAATGTCGAATAGAGGGGAACGATCACGTCCCTCGATCTGCTCGCTATGCCCCTACTTATACATCCCAAAATGCCATTGGCCTTCTTGGCAACAAGGGCACACTGCTGACTCATATCCAGCTTCTCGTCCACTGTCACCCCTAGGTCCTTTTCCGCAGAACTGCTGCCTAGCCATTCGGTCCCTAGTCTGTAGCGGTGCATTGGATTCTTCCATCCTAAGTGCAGGACCCTGCACTTATCCTTATTGAACCTCATCAGATTTCTTTTGGCCCAATCCTCCAATTTGTCTAGGTCCTTCTGTATCCTATCCCTCCCCTCCAGCGTATCTACCACTCCTCCCAGTTTAGTATCATCTGCAAATTTGCTGAGAGTGCAATCCACACCATCCTCCAGATCATTTATGAAGATATTGAACAAAACCGGCCCCAGGACCGACCCTTGGGGCACTCCACTTGATACCGGCTGCCAACTAGACATGGAGCCATTGATCACTACCTGTTGAGCCCGACAATCTAGCCAGCTTTCTACCCACCTTATAGTGCATTCATCCAGCCCATACTTCCTTAACTTGCTGACAAGAATACTGTGGGAGACCGTGTCAAAAGCTTTGCTAAAGTCAAGAAACAATACATCCACTGCTTTCCCTTCATCCACAGAACCAGTAATCTCATCATAAAAGGCGATTAGATTAGTCAGGCATGACCTTCCCTTGGTGAATCCATGCTGGCTGTTCCTGATCACTTTCCTCTCATGCAAGTGCTTCAGGATTGATTCTTTGAGGACCTGCTCCATGATTTTTCCAGGGACTGAGGTGAGGCTGACTGGCCTGTAGTTCCCAGGATCCTCCTTCTTCCCTTTTTTAAAGATTGGCACTACATTAGCCTTTTTCCAGTCATCCGGGACTTCCCCGGTTCGCCACGAGTTTTCAAAGATAATGGCCAATGGCTCTGCAATCACAGCCGCCAATTCCTTTAGCACTCTCGGATGCAACTCGTCCGGCCCCATGGACTTGTGCACGTCCAGCTTTTCTAAATAGTCCATAATCACCTCTATCTCCACAGAGGGCTGGCCATCTCTTCCCCATTTTGTGATGCCCAGCGCAGCAGTCTGGGAGCTGACCTTGTTAGTGAAAACAGAGGCAAAAAAAGCATTGAGTACATTAGCTTTTTCCACATCCTCTGTCACTAGGTTGCCTCCCTCATTCAGTAAGGGGCCCACACTTTCCTTGGCTTTCTTCTTGTTGCCAACATACCTGAAAAAACCCTTCTTGTTACCCTTGACATCTCTCGCTAGCTGCAGCTCCAGGTGCGATTTGGCCCTCCTGATTTCATTCCTACATGCCCGAGCAATATTTTTATACTCTTCCCTGGTCATATGTCCAACCTTCCATACTTACCCATCATATGCACATACAGATACTTACTTGTGTTTGTGTGGTGCCAGTATTTTTGTGTTTCACATTTTTTGGAACTCACCTGAAGTCAATGGGAATCAGGCCATCCACTTCTGTGGGCTTTGGGTCAGGCCCCTCAGAAATGCAATCAGTGGAAAAAAGGCACAAAATGCCTGGGGAATTGTTTGGCCTGGATTTAAAAGTCCTTCATTTGTTGTTTCCCACAGTCTTTGATGAATACCAGAAGCTCGCCAGTAAAAGTCTAGAAGACAGCATCCAGAGTGAAACCCATGGCTCACTAGAAGATGCCATCCTGGCTATTGGTAAGGGACACCGGACTCCCTTACTTTTGTCTACGCTTCTCTTCTACTGCGGTAGTGGGCTAAGCATATCCATCCCATAATACCAGGGCACTTCTTAGCTGCCATGATCTCATGGGGAGGTTTAGGGAAGACGATAGGGAGTTGAATTACTATAATCTGCTGTCCCTGGGTTAGACTGATCCTGGGCACTAACTGAATGTTCTCCTGTGTCTAGTGAAATGCACAAAGAACATCCACAGTTACTTCGCAGAGCGGCTGTACCATGCCTTGAAGGTAAGACTGTTCTAGCACAGGCTGTTCAGAGCGGGCCTACTTCTCCTCTCACTTCAGTCCGAAGCGCTGAAGGGGCAGTGGGGTAAAACTGGTGCAAGTGAGAGCAGAGTCCGGCCCAGCCCCTTTGGAAGAAGAGGGACATGTAGAGTTAAAGTCCTGAAGGAGCTTGCTTCTGTGGAGTTGAGACTGGCACAAAGAGTCCAGTTCAACCCTCAGCTACATAAGTGTAACCCCCACAGAGGTCATCGGATTTGCACTGGGTATAAATTAGGGCTGGGTTTTGTCCCTAGTGGTGGTTGAATTGTTCTGGTACCAATAAGTTTCCTGTTTTTTTAGGATGCATTTTTCTCAGTGACATTAAAATAAACAAAAGAAGTCCAAGGGGAAGTACATGGAAATCCCTAAAGCCTTTGGGGCTGAATGTGTCAATGCTAATCTTTAGCCCACTGAGCATAGATGTAACAAAGAAATGTGGGGCCTATGCAGTCTCCTTCCCTGGAAGACTGCAAGTGAGAGACGCTTCCCCCAAGTGTTTTGCAACTGATGAATATCCCCTTCTTAAGGGTAAAGGACTAAATGGATTGGCTGGAGTCCTGGGCAGATGCTCTGTAAAGCTATCATGCTTAGCTGTGCTGTATGCACCAATAAACCTCCGTTCCTGCTTGCAACCCTGCAGGTGTTTGCTCCAGAGTTTTTCATGCACAAAGATTGGCAGTCACACCAAACTGCAGGTTTGTCACATGAATAGTGAGGCACCAGGATGAGAGGCAGAGATGTGCTAAGTTCATTCTCAGCAGCATCTGAAACCTGGTCTCTTCCATCTTGGACCAATTTGCAAACACTAAATCTGCTTTCTCTTCTCCCCACCCCCCTCCCACAAAAGAGAGAAAATTAGATCATGCCAACACTCGGTGGCACTGCCAAAGTGATAAATGTGTCATTGCAGGGGGCAGGCACTTGTGATGGGACCCTAATAAGGATCATCGTTTCCAGGAGTGAAATTGACTTAAATCTCATCAAGGCTGAGTTCCTAAAGATTGCAGGCAAATCTCTCTCCACCATGATTCTGGTATGCTTTGTTGTTATGAATCACTGACATGCCTTTCTGGTACATCCATCACCATGGTGTCTGACGACTGGGTGAAGGACTACCCCCCCAAGTAAGATCGTGAGTCTCCCCCGTCCATAAGTCCTCTGAAAAGAGTCAAAGTCCAGAGGGAGTTGGGGATCCCTCCTTGCCCATTAGGGAAACACCTGGCTGAGCAGGTGAGCCATGGAATGTCACCTGCAGGTGATAGGACTTGTGCTCAGACTAGTTGCTGATGGAAGCTGGTTCTACTGCCACAGGCTCTGCACCAACCAAGCTCTGCTCCCACGTGCTTTGAGCTCTGCCAGCTGAAGCATCATGGTGGAACACAGTTGCTGTCCGCTGTCCTAGCTCCCTTCCCAGCCCGTGTGATTCAGCACACATTGCCCATTCTGCCCTAGTCCTCTGTCAAGCTGAACGCCACCAGCAGGCCTAACAGAGCACTTTGGAGCCAGCAGGGGCAAGACAGTCACCCATTTCATCTCTGAGGTTTTGCAGCCAGAGGATGGAGCCAAGCGCAGGGTTTTGCAGAGGGCCGTGGCCCTGTTTGGATTGGTCAGAAATGTTGCAGGCAGAGCTTTCTGCCTGTCATCTCCCACGCAGAGCCAAGGGGCATGAAAATCTCTTGGACCAACTCCTCCAGGGGGGGAACATCCATGTTGTTCTGTCACAGATCCTAGTGAGCACCCCGTCCAGCCACTCTCTAGGGCTGCAGTGAACGGAATGCCAGGCTCTGGATTGCCCAGAGTTTTAAACCCCTGGAGCCTAAATAGCGTCCAGCCATTGCCCTGATGCTGGGTTCCCTAGGCACACTCTCGGGACAAAGATCTTCTCTCTGGCACCTCCTGTGGGGAGCTGGAACCGGCTGTCCCGTTCCTAGCCCCTGGGTACAATGGTGACTCCTCAGACTCCAGTGTGTTTGAACGCACCCTGTCCCAGAACTCCACCCCAGAGGTGTTTGGCTTAACTCACTCAGAGGCACACAGCAGCTGTGAACATACACTTTGCACAGTCTAACGCATTGACACTCTTCTCCTTAATCATGTAAAGCACAAGAGGGCACAGATCATATAAAACAATAAACACCAGATGCCGGTCCCTGCCTGTTTCCTCTCCACTCTAGGGTTTTCTTTGGGCTGGGGGAGAGACTCTTGCATTGTCCAGAAGCCTTTTGGGTGGACTGGAGGAAAAATGGCTACAGTGAGTTACAACTGCCGGGGATCTGGCCCATATACTGTGTGTGAGAGATCTAGAAACTGAACATTTTCCAACCCCCTGTCTCCCCACGGAATACTTTGGAGTTGGATTTTTCTTTTTTGGTTTCCAAGCTGGTTGCTCATCCCTAGTAAAAAGCCACATTCTACAGTGGGGTTGAAATCCCAACGTTCTCCCATTCTATCATTCAGGGTTGTTCCCTTCCCCTGTGCAAATGGCACAGAGGCCCCTGTATGAGCAGTCCCCTGGGAAATCTGTCTGTAATTAAGGCCCCTTCTTCTAATCTACATTGTCAGTATCTGTCATGTTGATTAATGATCGGTCGTCGAGGGTCCTGACTGAATAATAATTCCTGCTGAAACATTGCGGAAGGTCCCCCAAAATACCCAGAGAGGATGAAATGAGCATCTCATCACTTTCTCGTTAACACTCCCCTCAACAGAGACTGAGAGATTTGTCTGTTTCCTAAAAACTTGACTTACAAAGCACATTAACCAAGGAAGAGTTCTACACTGCCAGCGATCGGGGGGCATTAAAACTTTGGTGGTGCAAGGTGATAATCAGTGACAGACGTAGATTGAGCAGCCAGCCAGACCATTTTAAGGATGCTCTGCAGGCCCTTGATCCATAAGCAGCAATACTCTATGCCCCTTTGGGAGTTGCGGCAATGATGATACCAATTTGATGCTTCACAGCTAAGTGCTCCACTCATTCTTCGCCAGTGAGTGGGGAGAATGGTGCGTAAATGCTCAGGCAGTTTGAACCTTGAGTACAACTGGCTTGAGTCTACTTTACTTTTCATTTACATGATTTTTTTTTTACTCCTGAGTTACTCCATTGACTTAGTGGAGTTAGTCCTGATTGGTTGCAAACCAGTATAAGTGAGAGGAGAATTGGGCTCAATATATTACACTGAGGGGAAACCCTATTAGGCCTGTTTCTCCTCTCACTTACAACGGGGTGTAAATCAGGAATAAATCCATTGAAGTCAATGTAGTCTGTCTTTCTCAAAGCCCCTGTCAGATGTGAGTGCATTCTATGGGGCTAGAATGCTAGCACGGTCCTCCACCTTCCATTCTATTTTTGCTCTTCCCTCTGTCAGGAGGACACGAGTGGTGATTACAAGACAGCCTTGCTGAATCTCTGTGGCAGTGATGAATGAAGAAATCTGAAGGGAAAAGGCAAGATGTTGAAATGGAGGCACGGAAACCGTTGGCAATGAATAAGTGTCTGGGAATGGATGTCTAGAAAATCCCTAGCACTGAATAAATAGAAAATGGAAAATCTGCTTTAGAGGCTAAGATTTTTAAAGGAATCTATGTGATCTGGGTACCCAACAAAGAGCTGTTCAGGAATTTTTCAACAAATCATTTTTCCCACAGGAAAAGGCCAATTTGTCAAAGTTGAAACTGTTCACAAAACAGTGCCCGTTTCAACTCGATAATTTTTTAATTTCAAAATGATCAAAACATCCCAGTTTGACACTTTCTGAACAAAAGTTCTGGCGTTTTGGCTTGAAATTGCTTTTTTGTTCATTTTGAAATTGGAGTAAATTTCACCTCAAAAAAAGGTTTGAAATCAAAATGAAACATCTTGGAAGGCTTCAGTGGGGCTGCTCCCGGGAATAAGGGGTGCAAGAGTGGGTGGGTGCTGAATTCATCGTTACAAAACCAATGGAGCTGATTCCTCCCTTGCTGACACCAATGGAAGCCAGGATAACTCAGCTGAAGACAAGGGAGTTACATCCAACTAGTGCGAGATCAGAACTGGGCCCGATATGTTTCCTGTGAACACACGTTTAGCCACGTTCTGGTCTCAGTGGGCCTGATTCTGCTCCCACGTACAGAATCGCTCCATTTATCTCTGTGAAGTTCTTCTGCCTTTACTCTGCTGTGACCGAGAGCACAAAATGTGGCTCAGGAGCCAGACAGTGGCGCAGGGAGAACAAGATGAAATGTTCCTGCAAACTCTGTTTTGCTCTGACCAGCAGTTCACCCCTCGGCTCCTTCCTTGTTTCAAGCAGGCAAATTAAATGCATAATTACCAAAAGCCATTATGTGCAACCTGGTGATTTTTCTGATGGGGCAGAGGAATCTGCCTGCGGAAGCCAATCTCCCTTTTTTGCGCGCCTGAAATTAACAAGGATATGTGCATTTAGGATGGGGTGTTCAAAGAGTCCTAGATCCCCTTGAGCTGGGCCTCCAACTCCCTTAGGAGCCTTTGGTGATGCCATCCTGATACATGACACTTCCCCCACCCTGACAGCCCCAAGGTGGTTGTGCTTGAAGATATTCACGTAAGTCACATGGACTGCAATGAATCATCACAGTCTCCCTCATTCTAAGGTTTCCATCTAGTTTTACAAGAGGGAGGAGAGTCAGGAGGATAGGAGGATGTGCCCCCAGCCAGGGTGACAACCCCACTTCCTCAGGAAGCTCAGCACCACCTCCAAGCTGTGTGAGCATCATGCGACTCGCAATCCACACTATGCACCATTGGAGTGTGAGCGATCACACAGGTGTTTCAACCTGTTGGGTGGGGGGCAGGGAAGGTCCTCATGACCTGCCAGCCCGCTGCAGCTGTGGCAACATGTCTCTCCTCCGCAGATATTTCCCTTCCTTGGGGGAAGCACTGTGGCAGGAGATCCGTGGGTTTGTGTTCACCCTTTGTGTCATGGGAATGCCTGAGGGGTTTTCCAGCTGGCAGGGATTAGAAGTCAGGGCTTGCTTTCAGGGGGATGCCTGGAAAAATCTAGAAGGGGTGTGGATGCAGAAATGTTACCCAGCCCTCGTAGGCGTCTCAGTGTGAAACTTTTCCTACCCCGTGGCAACAGGGAAGTGACGAGGTTACACAACTCTACCATTAGTTGTGCAGTACTATATAGCAGTTAGTAACCCATCGCTTCTACTCTGCTCTCCTGGTCTAGAGGTCAGAGGTTGCGGCGGCAGCGGGGGGGGGGGGTGGTTGTTAGACCAAGAGCCCTGTGCTCTAGCCCTCACTTTGCCACTGACTCATGTTGTGACCCATGTTGCTGCTCTGTGCCTCAGTTTCCCCATTTGTTCAAGGGTGGTAGTTACACTTATCGGTGCTGTGGGACTGAACTCCTCTCTGTAGAGTTCTGTGATATGCTCAGGGGCAGGAGAAGCTCTTCTGAGGTGTAGGGCAAAGCAGTGCAAGTCAGACTGTGCCATCATGGTTCATGCCCTATGGTATTCCGCCACAGGGGAAGGGGGGAGGGGAGGAGAGACGAAGAACCAAACAAGTGCGAACAGGGCCCTACATCAACGCCGTGCTTGCCGGACGCAGGTGAATGGGGCTGTTCCACCAGAGGCACTTTCCCCTGCTGATAAACAAGCAGGGGCTGGGGGCCACTTTCCAGCACGAGATCATGGTTGTGCAACTGGCACAGAGGAGCTCATCTCTTCCCATTTGTGTGGCCGGCTGGCATCTTTTCTAATGGCCACCTGCACTGTCTGGGTCACATCTGTCTAGCCCACCCCTCTGTGCTCCAGCTGGGATCAGTGCCAGTGGTCCCAGCCGTGCTCCGCTCCTGGACTGCGCAATGTATTCACTCCATTAAAGTAAGCAAAGCAAGGACAATCTCATCTCCCCCCCACCCCCGCAGTGGGTGCCAAATCAGGGAGGGCCAGAGTGGGGCTTGGAGTGCACACCTCTGCAGGACAGGGGAGTGAGAATCTCTCCCCCCCCCCAGCAGGATGGGGTGGAGAATGAGTGAAGGCTTGGCTTCAGCCCCCCCTGCTTGCTGGCCATGCAGGGCCTGTCCTAATTTGTCCCTGGTATAAGCCAGCAACATGTTACTGGAGCAAGGGGCAATCAGAGCGAGGGCTCTGAGCAACAGACCCTACCCACCCCCACCACGGCAGTTTATGCACCATCCCTCGCTCAGGGGTTGTGACGAAAGGCACAAAAATCTAGCCCTAAAACTATAACCTTTGTATGCCGTCCCTTTAAACCAAAGCCCTGCACAACAGCTGCGGTCAGGAAGGAAAGATGGACAAGGCCAGTGTAAGCAACTATGGTGCTCTCTAGCTGCAGGGCTTAAAATTCAGGCCCTGCTCCTGCAGTCGGATTCATGGGGCTCCACACTGGAGCTCAGGGCAGGGGTCCAGACTGCAGAATCAGGGCCTAGGGGTGTAGCAGTAACCTATCCCCACCCTCACTGGCCCCAAGCTCTGATGCCCCAACAGCTGGTGGGCTCAGCTCTGGAGTGAGGGGCTGTATGATGTGTGTGCCACCACCACAGGGCTACTCGCATTGGACTACGCAGGACAACAAACATCTTGTGCTGTGGCAGACTCAGCTGCTGTTTTTTAGGGGACGATCCTTCTGTTGTTGAAGTCAACGGCAAACCTCTCAGTGACTGCAATGAGGGCAGGATCAGGCCCTTAGCTTTCAAATAAATGGGTGAAAAACCGATCTATTTCTCGGAATGAGACAGCGAGACAAGCAGGTCCCGAATGCTGGATGCCACCAAACAAAACTGGACTTGCAGCACCACCTTGTGGATCACTGGGGTGGGGGAATAACCCAGGTTAGAAAGAACCAGAGATGTGGGGTGAAATCTTCAAAGGGGTCTGGACTCCCTGGTGTCCAACAAACTTAATGGGAACTGGGCACTCAAATTCCCCAAGTGATGTTGAAAATCCTACCTGCATTCTCTAAAAGAATGTGAACACCAAGCCTGTGCTGGGAACCCCGAAAATGGGGCAGAAGCAGCCACATTATCCCAACTATTATTATTATTTGTGGTGTGATAGTGTTTAGATGTCTCAGCCATGGACCCAGGCTCCCAACAAAAAGACAGTCCCTGCCACAAGAAGCTGAAGATCAGTACCTCAAAGGTATTTAGGCGCTTAACTTCCATTGGATTAGGTGCCTAAATACCTTTGAGGATCTAGACCTTACTGTCTAAGTAGCCAAGACAGACTAAACTCTTCAGGGCAGGGACTGTCTTTTTGTTCTGGGTTTGTACAGCACCTGGTACACTGGGGTCCTGCTCCATGACTGGGGGGCTCCTAGGTGCTACCACAATGGGGTGGGGGGGAAAGAGAAAGTGACTTGCAAAGGTCCCACAGGGAATTAGGGGCAGCGTCGGGAAATGAGGCTGGTAACAGAACAACAGAGGGAAGCCTGGCTCGAACAGCACAAGCACTGGGAAGCAGCATGACTGTAAGACATTGATAAGGATTTAATGATGTATCGATTGCTGGTAGAACATTCGCTAGATGAAAGGTGTTTTAATAAAGAGGAATCAATTCCTAACCACTTTGAGCTGGCCTTTTCAAACCACAAATATTTACACAGGGGCCTTTCATTTCATTCACCATTTAATTAATGGGAAAAACTTGAGATAAACGCCAGCATGTGTTAGTGGAATGAATATTCAGGTCTCTGATCCTGTCCAAAATAAATAAACAAAATACAGTCATTGATTTAATTATCACCAAGATCCAGACAGTGTTTGTCATCCTACCTCCACTTACAAACCCTAGGTTTAGTTGGTGCACTGATCCGGAAACCGGGAGTTAGGGGATGATCCCAAACCAAAGTGGGAGCATTCCTGCACAGTGATATTCCTTTCTGCTTCCTGCAGTTAAAATTATACACAAATCTTGCAAGCATTTGTTGTGCAAGATAAATATGGCAGGACAACTTTCAGATGTGTACAGGCTGTAATGCTTCCCAGCTGCTTACAAGAGTTAATCTACAATAAACCTTGGGGACTTCAACACCAACAACATTTGGTCATTAACCGTTCCTCTAGAAAACCTATAGCACCTGGAGTGCTGTAGATTGGTGGGATGTCCATGACTCGGCTACACTGAAAGGACTTTGCAGGCCCTGGGAATCTGCTTCTGCATTTCCAGCTGGATGAAAACAGCTATTGTGAAATGGATACAGATTTCCCTAAATTTTGTAAGTGAAACAACAAAAGGGAAGGAATTTAACCTTTGGGAAAATAAATAGCTTACAGTCACTCAGAGGAACCAGTGCCAGTCCCCCAGTGATGATGAAGCCCAGGATGTGTTGTAAGCACACTATTAATAACGAGTGAGCACTGCGTTGTGAGTCTGTAATTGGATGCGGGGTTTCAGATGAAATTGCTCTTTGGGGTGACAAATGACAATGAGCCTTCAAATCAAGTTACGGCCTCACCAGGAGCTGAATCATGGCTAGGATTGTTCTCCTGGGTAAAGATGGATATTGATTACAGGTGCAAGAAGGCTTCTTTGGCTTAAACTTTGCCTGACGTTTTCCCTTCCTTGAGCAATGAGTCCACACAATTTCGTGGGAGTTTAAGTCCACTCTCAAAAACAAATGTCAAGTTTAAGGGGGAAAAAAGGGAAACGTAAAATTCACTTCAACTTTTTACTTTTCCAATGTTTACCAACCAAAGATCTTAAAACACTTAAGAAACTCCCCCAATAGTTTATCTAGCATACCTTGTTGTTTATCTTCTAGACGTTGACAGTTTTTTTCACTTTATTCTTTGCTCCATTATTTTATTAGGACACTGCCCAACTTACTTGGGAGTGGGTATTTTGCTCATGGTTTGTGTTATGAATCCTGTTTGTGGTGTTTCCCCAACATAATGCTGCATTGTTTCCCTCCTTTATTGAAAGGCTTTTGCTACACTCAGACTCTGTGCTTGAAAGAGGGGAAGTATTGCCTTTTAGAGGCGCCCAGTGGGGTGGTACGTAATTGTCCCAGGTCACTGGGTGGGGGCTCAAGCCGGTTTTTACATTGTGTTATTGAAAAGGAACCGCTAGATACTGAACCCAGCCTTTGTTGCTGCCAATTCTGATGGGCAGAAGGGTTACATATGATTGTTTGCTATTCCTGATTCACTCTTCATATAGCGTGATTGGTCACCTGAGTCAGATGGCATTGTTTCTATTTTCTGATTGGACAATCTCAGCTTTATAAAGGGGAGTCTTGTCTCTAGTTCTGATCACACCTTAGATTGCTTACTGGTAATTCTTTGATGGACCTTTTGGGCAAATAATAAAAGAGCTTTTCAACATGACTGCCAGAGCATTCTTAGCACAAATACTCCTGTGGCTGTTTATTCACAATAAAAATCTTGGTGATTTTGCTTGCTTTTTTTGTGAATAAAGTGTAGTTCACGCAAATGTTCATGATTGAGTGAGTGAATTAAAAGGAAAAAGAATTATCAGGTTTTATTCCTGTCAATGCTTTTGCTTCTTTAACACTTTTAAAAATGAATTAGCTGGTAACAGCCCACCTTAGGAGAGGGTATAAATGCACCAAACCCTGTCTATACTAGTTGCTAACATGTTTTTAAACAGCACTTAATTAAAACCTGTTAGCTAACACACCTTTTTCCTGGACTAGACAAGATTCATTAGCAGAAATGTGAAATAAACCCAGAGAATCCTGTCTCTTTTCCCCTTTTCTAGCTACAAGATGTAAAGGTGCAGATAGTACCTGCATGGCCCCTTGTGGTTGAGATTGGCACTGCAGGTGCCCTTGATTTCCCCTGGGTAGGACAGGGATAGGTTCACTTTGACAGCAGAAGCAGGTGGGGAAGAGGAGAAGCCAATGTGCACTAACAAAATACCATGTTCTCTTTTAATAAGGCTTCAGGACAGACGCAATTACAGCAAACAAGGTCCTCAGCACAGGACCCTTGTTCAGAGCTCCCAAACATAACACCATGTCTTTGAGTTTGTAGGAGCCTCAGAGAAACCATTGCAGTCCACATGACTTCTACTCCCCGCTCTCTCCCCCTGCTCCCTTTTCCTGTTTAGATAGCCCATCCCTTGGGTGGGGCAGGGCATCGTTGATTGTATCCCCAGGGGTAGTACTCCATCATGCCAGACCGCACATAGTCACTTACATCCTGGGCCCTGGTTTTGTTACCGTTTTGCATCTGAGGGGTGAAACCAGATGTTTTGCTTGACCTGAACAAAAAAAAAAAAAAATCGCTTTTTCCATGTGAGACAATTTTTGAGACTTTGACTTTTCCCACCCAATTTGGTATGCAAAATTTTTTTGAACTTCTGAAAATATTCCCAGGAAGGGAAACCATTTCCTGCCCAGCTCTGGGCCTTATGTCCCAACAAATGTGTGGGGCTAGGGGCCAAAGCAAGACCCAAAGGCGCCGAACCCTAGACGAGAACACCCTGTAACAAATCACTCTGCAGCTGAAATTGGGACTGATGTCCTCTGGGCCAACGCACTGGAGATTGAACCAGGAACTTCCCAAGCTACAAACTCATGCCCTAGTGCTTAGCTTATCCCTGGTAACTTGAATTCTAGGGTGCAGCTACCATGCCCCATCATGCCTCATTCGTAGCGTCACGCTGGATAATCTTTCCCCTGCAAAACCTCCTGAGCTGGGGCACACGGAAGCCAAGTAGGTGTCAGTGTGAGACACTAGCATTAACACACTAGGAGGCAGGCTGGGGCCCTTTCCACTGTTGCCACCACTCTGGATTTGGCACCATCTCTAATACAAGCATACGAGCCTCCGGCTTTTCCTGGCTCATGGGTTGTTTTGTCTTTGTGTGTGTGGCTGGGGTGAGCTGTGATTAACAGAAGCAGATGGGGGAAACTGTGGGAGTAGGGTGACCAGACAGCAAATGTGAAAAATCGGGACAGAGAGTGGGGAGCAATAGGAGCCTATAAAAGAAAAAGACCCAAAAATCAGGACTGTCCCTAAAAAATTGGGACATCTGGTCACACTGTGTGGGAGACACAGGCAAAGGGAGGCTTTTTTTTCCTCCCTCTCCAACTGAATTGGCCAAATTATCCCTGTTCCTGTGTAGCTGTGATGGGAGTGGGGGACAGAAGAATGTGCACAAGGCAGCTGTAACTTGGCTGCAGGCACCAGCGAGTGCACAAGCTGGGGGTGTGAGCCAGATCCGCCTAAGGCAGTCAGGGCCCTCCCTGCAGACCAGCAAACACCATAAGGCCTCCGGGGGAGAAGCACTGCTGACACCTTTTTAAAGGGGTAGCAAACCCAAGGCTTGGGGACTTAGCTAAGCACACGCAAACCCCACTCTCTTCGATCTGGCAGAGTGCTGCCTGGATCTCTGCAGAGTTCTTGTGGTGGTCCTTAAGCTTCCGGCAGGCCCTGTCTGCAGCACTGGAGTCTGGTTTGCAGCCGTTACAGGGTGTGGGATGGGGTATCCAGAATGAGTCTCTACGGCCTGTAGACAACAACTGAGGCGAGCTCAGCTGGGCTTGGCCAAGCCACTTGGCTTGTTTTGGGCTCATCTGGTGCAGCTGGCTGCAGGGTCTCAGCTGGGGCAATGCGTGGGCCGCAGCCCAGCCAGCAGATGGAAAGGACTCTGCTGAGTGCTTAAGTCCACACTTGTGTCAGGCTGCCAGACACAGAGCAGCTCTTTGGCAACGGAGGCTTAGAGCTGCTGTCCTCTTCCCCTGGGGGTTTCCCAGGGGTCAGAGACCCAGAAGTGAACCTCGGGGGGACAACAAAACTTTAGCTGTGCACAGCACAGCTATTCCTAAGCATTTCTTTACTCAAGCACCACCAACCACCCCTAGACAGATCCTTTGCTCCCTGGGCGAGAGTCATGTTGTAGTGTTCGTGCCCCCCCTAGAGGTGGATGTAGTGGTCATGGTGACTGCCAAGAGCCACTGTTTAGATGGGCCACCAGAGGGCATTATGGGAAATCTATAGACACTCTAGGCTGGCAGGAACTAAAGGTCACTCAATGCCTCACACCCATTGAAGTGGCCCTTCTGTGCCATGGCTCAGAGCGGGTGAGAAGGAGACAGGAGTATAGCTTTGCACCTTTCCTCACTGTTGCCCAGCGTCTGTGACACAGAGGTGACCATTCTTTTTGAAGGGGCAACTTGCACCTCATCTGTGTGCAACAGGGAGCAGAGGGAAGGACTGTGCCTCCGACAGTCAGGAGGCTCTCCAGTACCCCCAGCCCAGGGCTGTGCTTTAAAGGCAAAAACTAGCCCTACCAATGCAGGAATAGTGGTGAAGTGCCCGAGGAATGAGTGGGAACAGATGTAGGAATGGCTTGTGCCACCTGTGAGTGGCATAGTACAACAGCCCCAGGTTCTTGTGACTAGTGTGATTGCAGGAGTCAACAGGTGGTGCTGGGACACACAGTCTTTTCCTTACTGTGAGAGCACTGGTCGGTCTTTGAACAAATGCTTGAATTATTAGTTTTGTGATCTAGTTTATTTTGAGGGGCGCTGTTGCAAATAGCAGGAGAGTTTGCCCCTTGCCTTAATCTAACTAGCAAACCTCTCCAACAGTTGTTGTGGAAGAGTTGCTCCCTGGGAACTGAGCACTGGAATTTGGCTGATGTTCCTTAAAGAGGGGATTGCCTGATGTGGTTTGTGACCACCTCTGTTCCAGGGCTAATGTATGTAACATACACAAAAAAGTTACAGTAGTAAAACCACAGTTCACATCATTGATTTCTCATCCAATAGGGAGCCAATCAGCAAGGCCTGCCCCTCTGCTATTACATGACAAAGAGACAACAATAGTTTGCTTGATGTCCTGATGCCAGGAAGGGATAGAACACTAAGGACTGGCATATTTAAGTCTGGATTTGGGCAACTGCGTTAATGTAAACTGAGTCCCCATACCTCAGAGAGCACTGACGAAGGCAGGAGGGCCTTTTAATTACAGCTGAGCTAGTTGTTCATGGTGAATAAATGATCAGACAGATGTAGCCCCTTTCTCAGCTTGCTCTGAGATTGGTTTTCTCAGGTCATAGAGTCATAGAATACCAGGGTTGGAAGGGACCTCAGCCATGGAGGGGTCATCAGGAAAGATGAGGGGAGGCTGTGTGGTGGAGAAGTTCTGAGCTGTGAGGAGCAGCAGGAATGGGAGATGGATTCTGAGCCTGGAAAGGGAAAGGGAGAAGGTTCAGGGATGAGTGGATCAGAGCCTGACGGGAGGTGGTTCTTAGTGGTGGGGGAGATGGATGCGTGGGGGAGTGGGAGGGTTCTGAACAAGGGGTCTGGGTGGATTGGATGGGATCCAAGGACTGGTGGGACTGTGCTCAGAACCAGGTGGGGGATGGGTGGGTGTGATAGGGTGTTCACCCCCACACTAGCCCAGAAGGGGTTAGTGAGGCTGACAATTAACTGGATAGGCCACAGCTGAGAGGAATTAGGTGGCCTAAGTAATCACCCTGAATGATGGGCTCAGCTAAGAAGGTAGGGTAGGGCTAGGATAAAGCCAGGAAGCTGGCAGCAGAAAGGAGACTGCAGTGAGGGAGCCTACAGCTACTCTCTCAACATTAGAGGGAGAAGGAGTGAAACCTAGGGGAGAGGGTATAGGAAAAGGCTTGGGGGAAATGGCAGAAAGAGGTCAGATGGCACAGACCTTAGCTGCTGATTAGAAGGTCCCTGAGCTGGAACGCAAAGTAGAGGGTGGGCCCCCTCTGTACTCCCAGTCACTGGGGGAGTGGCACAGTCTGGACAGTGGATGGGATGGGGAAGTTTGCTGGAGGCAGTGCATATAGAGAGATTTTGATACCTCTGGAAGGGGAGGACTAGAGTGACCTGGTTAAAGGGCCATGCCATGAAAATAAAGCATGCTAGAGAGAGAGGTGGCAGGGCACACGAGCGAACAGCAGAAGGGGGTGTCGGACCTGGAGGGAGATACTCCCCCGAGCAGCCAGGTGGAGGGGCCCTAGAGGTGAGTGTACCCCATGACAGTGGGGCTGGCAGGTTACATGAGAGGTGTTGGCTAGAGTGAGTGGATGTATGACCCGGGGAAGTGGCTGGACAGGAGACCTGTCAATGAGGGAGCGAGTGTGAGGGAACTTGTTGTGCGAGTGTATTGAGTGTGGCAGTATGAAGGGGGCCGGCCGTGGGAAGTCTCAAAGCAAGAAGACTTTGATCTCTGCTCCCTCTACAGGGGAAAAGCCAGCTGGGGTCAGCCTCATCTACATGAATGATGGTGTTGCTCACCCCTAGTTCCACATGCCGTGTTTTGGTGCCTTAGCTGGAATTTGTCTATGGTCTGATTGTACCAATACTAACGGATTGTTACTGTCATTGTTTGCATGAGAGGGAATTGGGCAAGACATGCCCTGGAGAAAGTGGGTCACCCTGAGCATACAGAAGGTGATTTGGGAATGGGATTCAAATTCAGCATGAGAGGTTGGAGAGCTCTGTTAGCAAGACAGGGAGTGCTATGTCAAGGAGCAGAGACTCTGGATTGGGGCCCTGCTTTGCTCTAGGTTCCTGTTTGGAAGTTCTGAGCCCCATGTGGAGTGATTTTTTGGGGGACCAGACTGGTGGCATTGGCACAAAGCTTCCTTTGGACCAGGCCTGCATGGAGCAATGATGGTAGTACAGAACTGGTTTTATAGTGAGCTCCAGCTGGAGCGCAGAGCTGGCTGCCCAGTGCCCTGACAGGCAGTGATGGTGCTGAGCTGATTTTGCTGTGGGAACTAATCAGAGCAGCTGCAGCAGAGCTGAGGTCACAGAACTGGCCCAGGAAGAGGCCTGTTGGAGCGGCTGCAGGACTTGATAGATTTCTCTGGCCTAGACAGATGGGGAGGCAAGTCACCTCCTGATGGCTGCCAGTCTAACTAGACCAGTGAGTGGGGTTTAGGGTGGGGGGACAGTTGTGTGATTAAGTTTTGGACCTCAGCAAACCAAACAACTAATCCTTGGAGCTGTGGGGTTGATGCAGTGAGGGTGTTCAACTCCCGGTTGTATCTAAATAGATATCTACCTATCCGGCTCTTTGTGCTTGGTTATTCCACCCCCCCATTTGCCTTCAGTAAGACTTGAGCACTGGCTCCTAGTTAAGAGCATGCTTTGGTGCTTTGCTGAATCAGGGCCTTAATATAAATCCAATATTGGGCTGGATTTTCAGGGAAGCTGAGAACCCCCAATTCCTACTGACTTCAATGGGAGCTTGCTCAGCCCTTTGACAATCAGGCTAGACTCTCAGAGCAAGGAGGGGCTTGCGGTGAAGTTGTTGCTCTGCCGTGCAGGAGAGCTGGAGTCATTTCGCAGCACTGGCATTGGCTCCCAGGGTACACTTGGGCAAATTACTTAGAGCATCCACAATAGCAGCTCTAGCATGGACACAGAGCAGTGCACTGTGGGTAGCTGTCCTACTGTACAGCTGGCCACGGGGTACTTTGGAAAGGGTTTGCAATGCTTCATGGGGGCAGGTACAGCATCACATGATGCGAGTTTCTCAATCCCATTGTTCCATAGGCATCCTACTAGATTGCCAGCCGCTTTTCAACTGGCCTGGTAACCTGTGAGCCAGCCGTCTGTGTCAGAAAGCATGGACCCTGCACTTGAAGGAGCATTTTAACACTGAGCCACAGGAATATTTATTGCTGTAGTGTGCTGAGCCTGGCATTGTTGTTTGCACCCTGTTATGACCCTCGTAATGATTGCTCTGTATATAACAATGCACACACATCTATTCCTATTGTCTGTGAATATTAGCAGCAGCCACCATGTGATGGAGAATAATGAAGATAAATTTAGTTTCCAAAGTACGTTTGTATTCCACACCCGTGCAAACATACCTATGTAATGCTGAGGGAAACTTCACGCATGCAGGGGAAAGTAATCTTAAAGAAGGGGGATGGAACAGGGAATTCACGAGCACATACACTAACGAGGCTCTCGCAGCTGGGTGTACATGCGGCTGTCATTGTGTTCAGTCTCCGGCGATGGAGTTCCTTGGGTACTGCTGTGACCCTGGAAGATATGTGGGAGGGGGAGAGAATGTAGGGAGGTCCTGGAAGGTGGTTTCTCTTCTAATTAAGCTTTGATGATTGGAGAAGGTAAAGCTGTCTTGAAAACTGGATTTTGTTTTAACTTTCACAGCTTCCGCAGGAGAATTAAATCTCTTGTCTACAAAACTTGTACCAATTTCCCCCCTTTCATCAGTAATTTAACCCTGCACAGTTTACATCCATATGAAAAAGTGAAAGGTAGTGGTATCTGCTTTCCCTTTTCCAGGGAAGGTTTTAATTCTGGTTTCATTCTTCCTTAAAACCATGCCCTATCTTCCCACAGCCGGAGGCTAAGACCCTCACCCCCACCTTAACTGGTCTCCCGCCCCCCCCCACCCTATATCCCACCACCCTGACTGCGCCCCCGCCAGTCTCCCACCCAAACACCACCATCTGACCCCAGCCCTCTCCAGGTCTGCAGCTCCGCACCAGAGTGAGTATTTGCCTTCCTTGCCTTCTGCTATGCCTGCGGCAGCTCTTTGATTATTTTACAGGGCACAGCTGCATGTCCCTAGCATAGCCCTTCCCCTCCATGCCCCAGGCAAGTCCTCTGCCCACAGACCTAGGAGATCCACCACCTCCCATGGAGTCCAGGCAGGAGCGGGTTTGCTGCATGGACCCAGCATGCTCAGCCGGGCAGTTGCTATGTGGGCTCTCCACACTGAGGTAGAGCAAGTTCAAAACTTCCTAGGGTTTTAACCCTTGCTGAGGAGGGGCGTTCACCTGTGTACCCAGCTGCAGGGCAGTGGAGTTCAAAACGGTGACCAGAGCGGTCACGGTGGGCATTGTGGGACACCTCCTGGAGGCCAGTTACATCGACGTAAGCCATGCCATATCGACACTGATGCTCCGTCGATCTAACTACGGAGGCGAGTTAAGCGGCGGGAGGAGCATTGGAGGGTGCACGCCTCCATAGCTAAGTTGACATATGCTGCCTTATGTTGACTTGACTTTGTAGTGTAGACAAGCCCTAAGCCAATGAGGCAGTGGGCCAGAGAGCGAGTATGTGAGTGACTGACTGTAGTCTAGTAGCTAGGGCACTCCCCACTCCAGGAGGTGAGACCCTGGGCACAGTCCCCCCGCTCCAATTGCTCTTTAATTATTTATCCACCGTGGAACGGCTTCAGCAGGAGAGATTGAGGGATCCCCACCTCCGAGTACCCCACAGCCTGGTGGTTAAAGCCCTTGCCTGAGGGATGGGAGACTCCTGATCAAATCCCTTCTTCCCTTTAGGCAGAGGGGGGAAGTGAACCTGTGCCTCATGTCCGAGGTGAGTGCACTAACTTGTGGACTAAAAGTTATAGGGTGGGCACCCCCCAGATTTAGAATGGGACTGTACCAGATTGGGTTTCACAAGCAGGTTGTGTGGAGAAACACCTCTCTAGCCCTGGTTCATGAATCACTCTGGGGCTAGGGTGCCTAGGGAGACAGCAGTGCTCATGCCCAGAAGCAGAAATGGAGGCACTGAGGGACCTTTCACTGCAGAAACTTAGGCACCAAATAAGTTTAAACACCTACAGGATAGGCAGCAGCCAAGTGGGAGTGTAGTGGATCCTAAAACTGGGACCTAGGCACTTCAATTTGGGGTGTGGGGGCCTGTGTACCTTTGTGGAGCTGGGCCTAAGTGGTCACTGGACACCACATTGTCCATAGTGAGAAGCAGGGCTCAGGATTTAATGATCAGTAGTGTAAAGCCTCTGTTCCTGTGGCTCAAAACCTTTAAACTAAGTTACTAAGGTGCAGCTCTCCCTGTTTTACCTAGATCACTGCGTTCTGAACCTGCAACCCTTCTCCTTTGTCTCTTTATTTTTTTTCTGCCTCATTGTTCTTCTGGGGAAAGGTGCTGGCCTGACAACTGAGGGGACTGAAGTCCATCCCACATGCAGAGAACAGATACAGCTATGATTCAACCTACTTACACACATGCTTCAGGCAAGCCAGGGTTGGACGGAGTTAGGGTAAAACTTTTCAGACAGCTCTAGCCACAACTCCAAATCCCTCTGTAAAATGTTACTGCAGCAGCAAACAGGGCAAAAAATAATTGTCTTGAGGATATTGTCTTAAAGCTCTCCCATTAGCTAAGAAATACCGTGGCTAAAAACTGGTAGCATTTGGATGACCTTCCTCTTGCTGTTCTTCCAGCTGATCCTAATACTTGACTCTAGTCTATACAGAGGTCACTATCGGCAATAATAAACTCTCAAGTGCTATTACTTCATTGCCAGCATCTGGATTGCTACTTGAGGGATCCAAAGTAATTTAAAAGGTAATAAATTGAAACAAAATCAGTCTGTTGATGGCCCTGCCTGTGGTACCTTTTTAATTCATTTGGGGAGAATGAGATTATCCTAGTCATTAGAGGCAGACACTGGTGATGAATGGGGTAGCATGCCGCACGGATGGCATTAATTAAATCCTCATGAGCACAGATAATATCCCAGCAGGAAACAGGAGAAAACAGAAAAGTTTAATGTAAATATGGCAATAATAATAGGGCTACTGGCTGGCTAGGATTGCTGGCACCAGCCGAGTGTGGTTTTTTGTTGTTGTTGGTTTTTGGTTTTGTTTTTGTGGGTTTTTTTGTTGTTTTTTGCAGGGCGGTTTAAAGAGCAATTATTATTTAAAGTTACCCCAATCAAGATTAGGGCCAAGTTGTGCTGGGAGCTCCATGCACAAATAGTATGAGACAGTCCCTGCCTTGAACAGTTTACAATCTAAATAAGCAAGACATGTAAAGGGTGAGAGAAGACCATATAATTATCCACAGTTCACAGCGGGACTTAATGGAGAGTGAGACTAGATATTTCAAAAGCAGCTGTGTGACACAGGAGCCAAAGGTCAGATTTATTAAAGCATTTAGGGACAGACCTTTTTAGGCACTTACTGATGCAGACAGGTGCCTAATGGGCTGTACAAAGCACCTAAGTGAGTTTCCCATCCTGGATGCTGTTTGTTAACATTCTTGCTAGTGATGGGCCCAAACCAAATCTTTGCAATGGGACAGTCCCAAACTTTTGGGAACAGGAGTTTGAGATCCCAACCCTTATTCAGATCTGAATTTCATAGGTGGTCCCAGTGGGTGAGATTCTGGGCATCTCAGAGGCACAGCACAGGGCTCACCATCCAGGGAGAGGGGAAGCTAAGGTGGTTTTAAGTCCTTTGTGCCTTTCTAGTTCTGGCTTGTTGTTGGGGCCAAAATGTTCCCTTGCATAACTTATGCAGACCATCTCCTCCTACTTCTAACAAGTCCTTTCTATCCCTGGAATCCCCCTATTCTGGGGCTAGTTACAGCTGTCCTGAGCCCTGCCTGCTCCAGGAGGATTCTCTTGGGTACAGTGTATAGGGGCTGTAGCAGGAGGGAAATGTTCTGATTAGGTTGAGCCAACATTTTGGACCCATACACCCCCAAACATTGTGAGTGGGATGAGGGATACAAAATTTGGCTCTACAATAACTGGATTTTAAATAGAGCTTTTCACCTGTAGATCTCTCAGCACTTTGAGCAAAGTAAGCATCATTAGCCCCATTTTACATATGGGGAAACTGAGGCACAGAGTGGGACATGACTTCCAGAAGATGACCTAGCAGTCCAGAGAACCCAGGTCTGCTGATTCCCTGTCCAGTAACTGCCTCTGTTTACTTACACCATTCTGTTTGTTTTTTGTTTTTTTACAACATGCTGTTTTCCTAATGCAGATGTAGGAAAGTGCTTTAACAAAGAGGTTAGAATAGGTTGAAGCTGTAATAGTCACAAACTGAATGACATGAATAGTCATAAAAAAACAACCATTTCAGGGCACTAATTTCATCAGCAAACTAATTGCAACTATTGCATCTCTACACAGAGTGCTTCCACTGATGTGCACGGTCTGAAATTGTGGAAAAGTAGCATCACTTGCCCTATAACCTCAGCCATGTAGAACACAATACCATCCACAGCCTCAGAAACAACTGTCAGCCTTTTTGATTATGATGTCAAAGGAGGTGCTGTCGTCATCATGAATAGGTTGGAATATGAACAAGAGGCTGCTAGGCAGCTCTCCAACCCCACTTTCTACAAGCCATTACCCACTGAGGGTTACCAAAAGAAACAACACCATTTGCTCAAGAAAATCCCTGAAAAAGCACAAGAACAAATCCGCACAGACACACCCCTGGAACCCCAACCTGGGGTATTCTATCTGCTACCCAAGATCCATAAATCTGGAAATCCTGGATGCCCCATCATCTCAGGCATTGGCACCCTGACAACAGGATTGTCTGGCTATGTAGACTCCCTCCTCAGGCCCTACGCTACCAGCACTCCCAGCTATCTTCGAGACACCACTGACTTCCTGAGGAAACTATAATCCATTGGTGCTCTTCCTGAAAACACCATCCTGGCTACTATGGATGTAGAAGCCCTCTACACCAACATTCCACACAAAGATGGACTACAAGCTGTCAAGAACACTATCCCCGATAATGTCATGGCTAACCTGGTGGCTGAACTTTGTGACTTTGTCCTCACCCATAACTATTTCACATTTGGGGACAATATATACCTTCAAACCAGTAGCACTGCTATGGGTACCTGCATGGCCCCATAGTATGCCAACATTTTTATGGCTGACTTAGAACAACACTTCCTCAGCTCTCGTCCCCTAATGCTCCTACTCTACTTGCGCTACATTGATGACATCTTCATCATCTGGACCCATGGCAAAGAAGCCCTTGAGGAATTCCACCATGATTTCAACAATTTCCATCCCACCATCAACCTCAGCCTGGACCAGTCCACACAAGAGATCCACTTCCTGGACACTATGGTGCTAATAAGCAATGGTCACATAAACATCGCCCTATAGCGGTCAGCAGGTTTCCGGTATACTTACCTACATGCCTCCAGCTTTCATCCAGACCACACCACACAATCTATGTCTACAGCCAAGCTCTACGATACAACCGCATTTGCTCCAACCCCTCAGACAGAGACAAACACCTACAAGATCTCTATCAAGCATTCTTACAACGACAATACCCACCTTTGTCAATCTAAGGTACTTGAATGATCTCCATTACCATAGCATCTGAGCAGCTCTCAGCCTGCAATGTATTATCTTCTCAATACCCTTCTGAGGTATTATCCCCATGTGACAGATGGGGGAAACTGAGGCACAGAAGATTAAATTCATTCCCCATTGGGGAAGTTTTTTTGCCATTGAATTCAGTGTGGCTCAGAGAGGCTACAAGAGTAGCCCCAGGTCACAAATGACCATCCTTATGCCTCACTTTTCATGATGCCTAGCTAAACATTTCCATTTCCCAAGCATCTCTTCATCAGAACAGAGAATAAGGTCAAGGAGTGAATTAAACAGGATGAAGAAACTCCTTTCTCCCCCTGTCCCCCACACCCCAGAGGTGGTCTCCCCGTGTCAGGGCTGAGATAGTTACAGGGCAGTGTGGTGGAAGCTTGCGCGGTCACTACCTACATTGTGTCTGAACTGAGGCTAAATGGAGAACTTTATTCTCTAGAGCAGGGTTTCTCAGACTGGGGTCTGCGAGGCTACTCCAGAGGGTCCACAAGTCATGTCCGGGAGGCCGCCAGCCACACTGATCAACTCCTCCCCTGCCCTCCCAGTGCCTCCTGGACACCATGGAACAGCTGTTCAGTGACTTGCAGTAGGGAGGGGGAGGAGTGGGGATGGGGTGTCTGCAGGGGAGGGGACAGAAAGAGGCAGGGAAGGGGGGGTAGAGCCTTGGGGGGGAAGGTGTGGAGTGGGGGTGGGGCCTAGAGCTGAGCAGAAGGCTTGGGAGTTTGTGGAAAAAATCAAAATGGGGGTCCTTGGGTTGCTAAAATTTGAGAACGGCTGCTCTAGAGCCATCTCTCTGGCACCTCTTACCAGCACCAAGTTAGGTAAAAGGTAAATAATTTTTTTTAACTAGCTGTTATGGCAGAAGTCCCCAGATAGCATGGTTACACGTAATATTGCAAATGCAGAGTATGCTTATAAAAATTGTTGATGACTTGAACCTGGGAGGGGTTGCCAGAATTCAAAATGACCTTGACAAATTGGAGAATTGGTCTGAAGCACTACGATGAAATTCAGTAAAGACAGATGCAAAGTACATCACTTAGGAAGGAAAAATCAAATCCCCAGCTACAAAATGGGGACTAACTGGCTAGGTGATAATACTGCCAAAAAGGGCTTAGAGTGGAACACAAACTGAACATGACCCAGGAATTAACATTTTACCAGCCACTAACCACTAGAACAATTTACCAAGGATCGTGGTGGATTCTCCATCACTGGCAATTATTAAGTCAAGACTAGACTTTAAAAAAAAAAAAAAGTGTGAGGGGGGGGGGCACAAAAAGCTGTGCTCTAGGAACTATTGTGGGGCAGTTCTCTGGTCTGTGTGGTCTTGTCTGGCCTTAAACTATGAATCTCTGAATGTGATGCAGCTGTGAACAAGGCTGATCATCTGGGGTTTAGTAACAGGAGCATCCCTGTAAGACCCAGGAGGTAATTGCTCTGCTGTAACTGGCACTGACGAGGCCTTGGATGGAGTACTGTGCCCAGTTTGGGGCACCACGCTTCAGGAACAAATTGGAGCAAGTCCAGAGAAAAGCAACAAGAATGACAAGAGGTTTAGGAAACATGACCTATGAGGAAAGGTTGAGAGAAGTGGGCATGTTTAGTCTGCAGAAGAGAAGGCTGAGGGTGGAGATGGTAAGTCTTCAAATATTTAAAAGGTTGTGATTAAAAAACAATGGTGATCAATTGTTGTCCTGGCCTTGGTGGGTATGGAGAAGAAAAACATTTGCAGCAAGGGAGATTTAGGAAAATCCTTCTAACTACAGTAGACCCTAGCTATAATGCTCTTTGCAATAGCGAACCTTGGGCTGTAGCAAATGTGGTCCCTGGATCCCACCTCCAGACCCGCCTGCTGTGGCGGGGAGCTGAGAACTTCTCCAATCCCAGGGCTGCAAGGGGGAGGGGACTGACCACTTCTCCAGCCTGGGGCTGCAGTGGGGGAATGACAGGTCCTCCAGCCCCGGGGCCACTGCCACGGGGGCAGGGGTATGACAGGTCCTCCAGCCCCGGGGCCACTGCCATGGGGAGCACTGTCTTCTCCTGCAGCAGCCCTGGGGCTGGGGGAGGGCTGTCAGCTCCTGCAGTGGCCCTGGGGCTGGAGGATCTGTCTCTCCCCCTTGCTATAACAAACCCCTGGCTCTACTGAACAAATGGCTTGGATGTTAAAGCGAGGGTGCACTGTATAAGGATAGTGTCAAAGTCAGATTCACTGAATTTGTCAGACCACTCTGTTTATTAGCAAAGCGCTTTGCCAGTGCACCCAGATATGTGAGCCTCCTGCAAAAGCTCAAGCTAACTTATTTATACAGATAAGCCAAAGCTAATTTAACATAGGAGACAAAAGGAAGCAGAAACTGACACATATACATACATACATATCTTATTTGCATACTAATGTTTACCAATCTCCTAGCTCAGTAGGAGCTCTAACTTAATTAGTTTAAGGACCCATTGTCTCACACTCCTTAATGTTTCTCTTCCTGACAACTATATTTCAACAAATCTTTCAAGCAGCATTTCTTTAATGAATTTTAATTTCAATATAATTCATTCTACTTCACAATCCCTCCTTTTGGTCAAGCTACGCAATGACCAACAATTACTGGGTTCCACATATCTATTGTTCTTTATCTCTTTGTTCATCAGTGATATTTAAAATCATCAAACTAGCACTCTGGTTTGGGGCAGCTATCTGTGTAGCATGCCTGACACAATTTTGGATGCAACAGGAAAGTAACTGAAAACATACAAAAATTATTAGGTTTCTAAACAGGAGAGTTAGGACTCCCTGAAACAACCAGTTTCCTATGCCAAATAAATTGAAAAGGTTACTTAGCCACTTCCATAAAGAACTTGGCTCTTCGTGGGGAAGATATGTGATTTGTTCTAAGTGGCTAGCACGATCTATTACCTCACTGGTGTTGTCTGGTATATACACGCAGCAGTCTTTTCCAATGAGACCACAAATCCCTCCTTTTGCCGCCAGCACTATGTCCAATGCCTGACAGTTTTAGAGAGCCATCCGTCGGATTGCCCATTTCTTTGGCCAGGGTTCTTAAACTTTCTCCGGTTTCATTTGCCATTTCAACTACTGCTTGTAACCTTAGGTGCCTTTTTGCATGGTGTATTACTCCCCCCTTCCCAAGTTAAGGGGCTTATGTTATTTACATACCATTGGGCATCTGTTAAGTCCCTTCTTTTTCACCTGAAATTGCAGAGGCGTTCTCGAGGGAAGGTTCCTAGCACTCAGAATTGTGGGAAGAGCCAGGCAGAATAACAGATTCCTGACCAATTAGCTGGTAGTGCGGTAAAAGCTCTGGTCCCACACCCCCAGCGATGGCCTATTAAGGCCGGGAAGGGTTGGTTGCACTCATTTGTCATATAGGTGTTTGCAAAGGAGGAGTAGTATCCCCCAAAGGGTACAGGGAATTCTCCTTACGAGGAGTGGTGTTATTTGCATGACATTGAAAGATTGTATTGTTTTCACTAAGGTTACTGTAGGGGGAACATGAGTGATTTCTCTGTTTGATCCCAGGTGGAGAAAAAAATTCATATCTCCATACCCGGCCCGCCACTTTTTAGTTTTTTGTTTGAATAATCCCATACACCATTGGCCACAATATGCTGAAGGCAACGGCTTTTCCCCAGATCCAGCCCTGTCCCATTACACACCCAACACCAATGACCTTTTACCTCCACCACACTTATCCATTTAGATGCATTTATTCTCACTACTTCCCAAGTGTCATTGCTGTTCCATATTTTGTTAAACGGACGAGGCCCTCCAGTGAGGTCTGGGGACTTGAGTGGGATAGCCAGGACAGGAACACCAGTTTGAGAGTTGGCTGGGATGTGGCTGCAGACCCAGCAATTAGAAATATTAAGGGTCTGAGCTATCCACACCTGCTGCTGGATAAAAGAATTGTCATTGTGGTCTCCCCAGATCGTAAGATACCAGCAGCTGAGGAACAGGCAGAGAAGCATGTTGGAGGCAAGGCTCTTCTGGTTCTGACAACCTCAACTGAGGGAACCGCAGTCACAGTTTTACGCCCACCAGGCAGTAGGCGCTAGACTTGCTACTTTTTTTTTTTCTTTTTTTTCCGTCTGCTTCTGGCAACCCTTACGAGAGCGTAGATTGTAAGGTGTTGCAGATTGTTCCTCTATGTCTTCTTCTGGAGTCAAAATTGACTCTATGTTGTCCTGAGGTGGTGATTGGTTCTCTGGGGATGGTGCTTCTTACACTGTGAAGCATGTATCCACGCTGCAATGCCAGATAGTTTAACAGCCGTCTGTGTAGTAAGCAGTACCTGATGAGGACTCTTCCACCAGGGCTCCAAGGTGTGCTTTCGATGATGGCGCCGTACGTAGACCAAATCACCTGGCTCGAGGTTGTGGCAAGCGTCTGAGGTGGGTTCTGTGGGCCAGGCGGCTCGAACCTGTGAATGGAAGTGACTTACAGCTTGCATTAGTCCCTTGCAATACTGAAGGAGCGCACTGTGAGTCAAGTTCAAATCTGGAATGGGAGTAATGATAGTCATAGCTCGCATAGGGCGTCCCATAACAATTTCAAAGGGACTTAATTTATGCCTTTGGGATGGAGTGGATTTCATGTCCATAAGGGCTAATGGTAAGGCTACTGGCCAGCTTAATCCTGTAGAGTCACAAATTTTAGCTAGCTTATTCTTAAGTACACCATTTCGTCTTTCAACTGCACCTGCACTCTGTGGGTGGTAGGGACAGTGCAACAGGTGTTTGATATGCAATATACGGTCCAGGTGTTGAACAAGTTGTCCAGTAAAATGTGTACCCCGATCACTGGACAGAGTAGCAGGAATTCCCTTGGCAGGCATAATATGATTTAACAAACATTTGGCAACAGACAGTGAGTCAGCCTTGCAACAAGGAAAGGCTTCAATCCAACCAGAGAATAAACATACCATAACCAATATAAAATCATATTGTTGACACTTAGGCATTTGTACAAAATCAAGTTGCCAATGCAAGAACGGTACTTGAGGCAGGCCCCGGAACCCCTGGGCCACTTTTACAGGTTTACCAATATGGCTTTGGCAAATGGTACAGGCCGCACAGTGGCAGGCTGCAAAAGAGCTAAAATGGGGGGCCCACCATCCAGTCTTAGTTACAGCAGAGACCATCCCCTCCTTTCTGACATGTGAAACACCGTGTAGCAGGGTGGCCAGAGACAGGTAGAGTGACAATGGGGCTACAAAGGCGCCAGTAGGCAAGCGCCAAAGAGAATCAGGATGAAGAGAGCAACCTTGGGCAACCCAGGATTCTCTCTCGGTTTCTGGGGCAGAGTCCTGGAGCAGGGTGAGGTCAGTGAGGGACGGCGGCGGTATAGAAACAGAAAGGGAACCTAGAAATGCATCTGGGGAAGGTTCTATGGCAGCAGCATGTTTAGCAGAGACGTCAGCAAATGTGTTACCCTTAGCAACATCAGTATCCGCCATTGAGTGGCCAGGGCACTTAATAGCTAGGGCAGAGGGAAGTAAAACTGCATACAGGAGGGCAGCGATGTAGGGCCCATTGTTAATAGGGGTACCGGCAGAGGTAAGGAAACCCCGAGTTTCCAAAACCCCGAGGGTACCAAAGTCATGTACAACCCCAAAAGCGTAGCGGGAGTCAGTGTAAATGGTGGCAGAGCGTCCCTCCTCCAAAAAGTAGGCATGGGTGAGGGCAACTAATTCAGCGACTTGTGCTGAGGTTACAGAAGGTAAAGGCGCAGCTTCCAGGGTTTCAGAGAGTAGAACTACGGCGTATCCTGCAAGGAGACGACCTTGGTCCTCTCGAAAACAGGAACCATCAGTAAATAAAACAAGGTCAGAGTTAGGGAGAGGGACATCAGAAAGGTCAGAGCGCGGGACGGCAGAGACAGTTGCAAGGCAGTCGTGGGGATCAGTCATTAGACAAAGGAAGGAGAGTGGCAGGGTTTAACTGAGAACAACGCTTTATGGCGATATATGAAGCTGATAGTAGTAAAAGTTCGTACCTGGTAAGGCGGGCAGAGGAGAGGTGGCCTGTGTTACGTTGTAGCAGGAGAGTTTCTACAGAGGGAGGGACCAGGAGGGTAAGAGGAGAGCGGAGAACAAGGGAATCAGACATTTCGACTAGGCGCACTGCAGCAGCCGCAGCACGCAGGCAGGGGGGTAAGCCTTGGGCAACAGGGTCTAAAGTGGCAGAGAAATAAGCCACTGGGCGGTTCTTTTCTCCGTGCATCTGAGTGAGGACTCCACGTGCACACCCAGATTGTTCATGGCAGAAAAGGGTAAAAGGCTTAGAATAGTCAGGCAGCCCTAAGGCAGGGGCAGAAGCCAAACCCTGTTTGAGGGAAACAAAGGCAGAATTGGGTCATGGGGGTCAGGCACAGAGCATGGGGTCAGGCACAGAGAATCGAGTGAGTTCCTGGAGAGGTTTTGCAAGGGAGGCATATTGGGGAATCCACTGTCTGCAAAATCCAGCCATGCCTAAAAACTTCCAGACCTGGTGCGGGGAGCGGGGTTGGGGAAAGCTAAGGATAGCTTGGACGCGGGTGGGAGAAAGTGCACGGGAACCCTGGGAGAGGAGAAAGTCAAGGTATGTGACAGAAGCTTGACAGAGTTGTAGTTTAGAGTGAGAAGCTTTGTGACTCTTATTTGCTAGGGCAGTAAGGAGCACTAAAGAGTCAGTTTCAGAGGCAGACAATGAAGGGGAACAGAGGAGTAGATCATCTACATATTGGACTAGTGTGGACCTGAACGGGAAAACAAGGTCAGCAAGGTCTCTAATGCTTGGGAAAAATATGACGGGCTTTCAGTATACCCCTGGGGCAGTGTGGTCCATGTGTACTGTTGCCCCTTGTAAGAAAAGGCAAAAAGGAACTGGGAGTCAGGGTGAACCGGGACAGAAAAGAAAGTAGCACAAATCAACAGTAAAATGAGTTGCATCTGGTGGTATAGAAGTCAGAATAGTCACTGGGTTAGGGACAATGGGAAAGGCAGATATGACAATGCGGTTAATTGCTCGAAGATCCTGAACAAACCGCCACAATTACCATCAGCTTTTTGAACTGGGAGGATAGGGGTGTTACAGGGGCTGGAGCAGGGGATGATAATGCCTTGTTCCTGCAGGGCGGTCATGACTGGAGCAATTCCAGCCTCGGCTTTGGGGTTTAAAGGGTATTGAGACAGGTGAGGCAGAGGTTTGGAGGAATCGACAATAATGCAGACGGCGTCAGTATGTAAACGGCCCACTTCAAACGGTGGGTTGGCCACAGAGAGGATGGGATCTGTGAAATTAGGTGTTCAAGGGACAGGACCAATGGGCAGCAGGAGACTGGAGTGTAAAGGGGAGTTTCAGACAGTAGGGAGGCTACAAAATCACTCAGAGGACTGGGGGATTTGTAAGTAGAAGCCATTCGGGGAACAGTAAATGGTACAGCGAAGTTTACATAACAGATCCCAACCCAAAAGGTTCACCGGAGTGGAATCCGAGAGGAGTAATGCATGGTCCGTGGAAAGGGGACCAACCTGGACTGGTAGAGGTTTTGAAAGGGGATAAGGGGTTGGGACTCCCGTAATGCCCACAGCGGATATGGTTTTTTCGGAGCGGGGAACCTCAGGCAGGTCGGCAGTACAAACTGCAGAGAGTGAAGCTCCCGTATCAACAAGGAAAGGGAGAGAAAGATCATTAATAGTCAAAACACATTCACCTGTGGGAGTGAGAGGTAGTAAAGGAGCTAAAATTTCCTGAGGTTCCCTGGTGTTCTGTCATTGCTGTGGGACAAAGTAAGTCTGGGGACCGTCGGGCTGTGCCGACAGGGGGTCTAGCTGGTTGTTTACAGAGCTATTAGGCCGGCACGGACACTCATTTTTCCCAATGTCCGGGTTGTTTACAGTAATTACAAACACGCCAAAAATCCAGTTCCACGACCACTTCCATGACCACATCCCCCTCCCCAGTACTGTTTACCTTGCCCTGAATAATGCTGTATTTGCAGGGCCATTAACTTTTGGAAAGATTATTCCTCCTTTCCCTTTAGAGTGCAATGGCAGTGTTCTGCCACTGATGGCAATTTATCCATGGTTTCAGTTTCCCACCCAACACTTACTGGCAGTATGCTAAAGCGAATAGCAGGTAGGAGGCCATTAAACGCATGAGCCAGGGCGCCCTTCCCATTTTCAGCCGGTTGCTGTATACCAGAATGTTACAGAAAAACGTCAGTCACCTGGGTGCGATAGTCACCCGGACTTTCTCCCTGTTGCTGTTTACAGCAATGTATGGCTGTCCAGTTTGGTTTTGGAGTCCATACTCGAGATGGCCTCGTAGGTTTTTAGCTTGGTCTTTACACTTTTTCCGGTATTCAGCGTCAGGACTGGTGTCTGGTAAAGTTGAATGGCGCTCACTGACAGGCCAAATGGCTGCTGTGAGCCATTTTTCTTGCTCGCTAGGGGTTACAAGTAGCTTACACAGCTGCAGGAGGTCTGCCTCAGAGGGTTCATAGGTGTCATAGGGTAGGATTTTTCAGATGCTTTGGAAAGCCTTTTACAATTGAAAGAAGCTCTGTACAAGTCCAGGGTTCATAGCTCCAAGTGGGACCCTCTTGTTGGCCCCCAGTATGCAGGATTTGGAGGGGAGCCTGGATAGGTTTAGAGCCAGAGTGTAAGCGTTGGGCCCAATCAGTGTCCAGGCTATCTTCGTATGTATGGGGAAAAACAGAGGAGTCAGGCAGACTGGAGGGTTTCGGGGGGATGGGGGGTTTTCTTTATGGGTCTGAGTGGTACCGGAGGAATGGGCCTGGGCGTTATTGGACGATCCGGACTGGTCTGAACTGGAGACCCCTGGGAGGAGTTGTGACCACCTATTGATCCGATGCAAGGATGCCAGGCCAATTAATGCATCTTCCTCATAGTCATCCCCAGAATTTAACAAGGGGTTTTCTTCGTCCTTTTCCACAATGAGATGGGAGTATGAAGGGGACTGGGATCGATCCTGGTTTTCTCGGAGAACGGGATAAAGGGGAGCGCTCTGTCTGGCAGCGGGAGAGGAGGCTTCTAATAAAGCTTTTAACTTATCATTTGAATCTTTGAGAGAGGCAAGTTTTGATTCTGTCCACCTATGATTTGCTTCTTCCCACCACTGCATGAAACAATCAACCTCTCCTTTTGCCAATTTAGTTTTAGGTTGGCCGAGTTTGTCTTTTAAGACGTCTACTCGGTCTTTGTTCCGAGATCCTAACAGTGGCCACTGAATTTTGGGATTCTCCTGAGTTAGCCTAGACCATTTTTTCCAGAAATTTACAGGAGTCCGGACCCTTCCTAAAATACATAAAATGAGCCGGCATTCCTTTAGGGAACTGTCCCGACTTAGACGTCTGGTTACCCATACAGGAGGACTTTACACACCAATCACACAAGAAGGAAAGTTGGGTTCGTCAGAGCGATGCCCGGTGCAACACACAAAAGGTGCCCACAGGCTACTGCCTCAATCGCCCTTGCTTTCACACCAAGGGTTTTGCCCAAGGCGCAGTGCGGCTGCGATTGTGCAGATTTCACTCACTCAGACCGTGGGGACAGGAAACCTTTGGTCAGCTGATCCCTGGACAGAAACGGCGCCCAGACTCAAACACACCACAGGGAGGATGCATAGACACAGAGACAAGACAGTCCTCAGTCCGGACAAAACACAGAAATAATTACCTGACCAGATTCCCGATGTCAGATCCTGGGATACCTACCAGAACAGAGCGGGGAAAAAACAGGTTTGATGGCATAGACTTCACTGTGGTTATGCACCCTTCCATTCTGGCAGAGGACCAGTCGGGCCAAATGCCCAGGTGCCAGCTTGCCATGGCCATTCTAAGAACGGTCAGGAGTCACACGGCCCCAGTGAAGACTGTTGCCAGCTCGGTGGAACCTCCAAATTGTCAAAGTCAGATTCAAGACTCACTGAATTTGTCAGACCACTCTGTTTATTAGCAAAGCGCTTTGCTAATGCACCCAGATATGTGAGCCCCCTGCAAAAGCTCAAGCTAACTTATTTATACAGATAAGCCAAAGCCAATTTAACATAGGAGACAAAAGGAAGCAGAAACTGATAAATATACATAATCTTATTTGCATACTAACATTTACCAATCTCCTAGCTCAGTAGGAGCTCTAAGTTAATTAGTTTGAGGACCCATTGTCTCACACTCCTTAATGTTTCTCTTCCTGACAACTATATTTCAACAAACCTTTCAAGCAGCATTTCTTTAATGAATTATAATTTCAATATAATTCATTCTACTTTCACGATAGTTAACACTAAAAAAAGCTACCATGGGAGGTTGTGGAATCCCGATCACAGGAGGCTTTAAAGTACAGGTGAACAAACACCTTTCGGGGATGTCCTACGTTTACTTGGTCTGATCTCAGCGCAGGGGGCTGAATTAGATGACCTCTCAAGATCCCTTCCATCCCTCCATTTCTATTATTCTTTTTCTTAGCAAGCCAGCCGTGTTGAGTCTTTGAAGAAAATGCTGAAGCATTGGTGGATTTCTGCTGTGTTTCTCATTAGGGAAGCTGTGGCAAGTAGTAAGGGCATTACCTGCCTGCCTTAATCTCTCTAGTCCTTGACACGAGTTGCTCCCTGGGAACCTGGAATTGGTATCTGGGCTGAGATCCTTTAGAGGGATTTTGTGTGCCATTTGTAACCACCTCTGTTCAAGGACTCATGTGTAAAATGCAAATAATACAAATTACACTAAGAATATGCTCAGATTTCATGCCACTGTTATTTGGCCCTGACATAGCCCACTGCTTGGGAAAGGGACATGCCATGGTGTGGGTCTCACCCCTGCAGCGCCTCCTGCTGGTCTCTCAGTGAATCAACTCATCCAGCCTCCAGAGCACCCTCTAAGGCTGGTGTCCCACTTGCCGCTGGCTCCCATGTCCCTCCCGGACCCTGGTGCCCCTTTTTCCAGGGTGCTGCTCCCTGGCAGTAGCCCCAGTCTCTGGGTCTCCCCTCTCCAGGGAACCCCACCCACTATCCCCACCTCACCTCAGTCTTTGGCTACTGCCAGTCACTCTTGAGCCCCCGCACGCTGGGGCAGACTGCAATGTATAAGCCAATCATCACAGGCAAGGTGGGTTTGGACCTGCTGCTTCTGCCCACCCGTGGGCTGCCCCCTGCAACCGCAGTACCCTTTTTGGTCTTACACTAGGCCTTCAGCCTGAGGGGTTTCCAGGCTGGAGCTCCCCAGTCCTCTGGCCTTCCCCCAGCCCTGCTTCACCTTAGGTACCCAGGTACACTCCCAAGCAGCCAGGCCCTTCTCCCTCTAAAGGTAGAGAGGGACTGTTCCAGGCCCACTGCCCTCTTATAAGGGCCAGCTGAGCCCTGATTGGGGCATGGGCCACAGCTGAGGCTGCTTCCCCCATCAGCCTGAGCTGCTTGCTCCCAGCCACAGCCCTCTCAAGGGCTGTTTTTAAGCCCTTTAAGGCCAGAGTGGGTGACCACCCTGCTACAGGGCAACTTAACAAATAACCCACCAGATTCTCCTAACTCAACCCCTTCTCTGGCTTTGCAAACCGGCGCCTGCAAAATGGAGTCGGAAGGACTGCACAGCCTGGCAGTTCGTCACAGCCACATGCCTGCCTATGAGCCTGCTGGGTTTGGAGGTCGTCTGGTCAAGGAGCTGGGATGTTAATGATGCTGCAGCTCCTGTTTTGCTGGAGCTCTATAAAGGTCAGGCAAACAAATCTCTAAGAATGTTTATTGTGGGGTCAGTTCAACTTTCCTTTGCAGCAGCCGAAAAAATGATCAACAGAAACCCCCCGCCTCAAGAACATTGCTAGTGGCTTCTTACAGTGGCTGCAAAGCTTGAACTGTGACTTGGGCATTCTGCCAATTGCAAGAGCATTGCTGTGATGGGACAAGGTCAAGTTCTTGGAACTGGGCTGAAGCCTGACTCATGCCAAGAACTAGAGTATTGAGGCCAACTTGGCCACATAGCTCTTAAAAACATGCCCCATTTCCCTACGGGCTGAGCCTGTTGGAACAACTTGGAATTCCATGTTTATTTTTGCTAAACCCATGTCAGGGAGAGCAGGAACTGAAGACAATTGCCCAAGTAATGGGCTTTAAAAGGATTGAGCATAGGCCTCGACCTGCAAGCTGTTCTGCCCAGACGGGCCTTGTAGCCACATTGAGACCTTGTAACTTTTATCGGGCCCTGTGTGGATGCAGAGGTCAAGCCCCATGGGACAGTATGCAGCATTGGGGCTTATGGGTCTGATTCCGAGGGGTGCTGAGCATCTGTGGTTCCTGCTGATATCCGAGAGAGCTGTGGGAGCTCAGCTCCTTTCACTGTCGGGCTCTCTCAGAATGTGTGTGGATGCAATGGCATTGGAGAGATTGGGCTGGTGTGGTGCAATGGAGCTACGCTGGAGAACCTCTTGGAAGCATTTGCAAGTGACGAACCTGATTGATTGCTCGCTGAGTGGCACTTGCCCTATAGATCATGTTATATACATGCAATGCAACGATCATCAGAAGCCCTAGAGCTGTTCTGCCCACCAACAGACTGTCCTGGGAGCAGAGCTGCTTTTACTGACAGTCCCTGCCATTTAGCTTTTCCAAGCCAGACAACCCTCTGGCCCTCAGACCTGGAATTTGCTTCCCCTGCTGCTCTGACACAGCCCGGGTTAGCTGGCCACCAGCACCCCGTGTTTTCTGTACATGTGACTTGAGGGTACGTTAGGTGGGATTTTGCAAATCCATTAAATAAGGATGGATTCAGGGTTCATGTTCATGAATGAACATCAGTTCAAGCTCACAGGCCCAGGTTCATGAACCCTCCCCACCCAGTCTCTCTCCCTCTTCCTAACAGTAGCCCCACCTGGACAGACTGCATATTGGGTCGGGGTAAGGTAGACTAAGATGGCCCTCTCTTGTGGCCCCCTGCAAACTTTGCAGCCCATGTAACCTTCACTGCTCTCCACATTATGTAGTGTTAGCTCTTGTTAATTATTAGTGCCGAGGCATGTACGGGTTCGGAGACCCGTTTTGCTCAGGGATGTAAAACGCATGGGAAGACACACTCAAGGTATCTACTCTCCAGTTATTCCTCTGAAGTTAGCCTAGTTTAAGTGAGAGCAGCCACACTGGGCATGTCCATACTGCATTGTAAACCTGGGTCTGTGGGACCCAGGCTCCTGGCCCCACTGGTTCCAAGCCCGCGCTTGAGTGTCCACACTGCATTGTAAACCAGCAATTCTAAAATGGCTGGACCTGGGTCTCACAGCTGTGCTAATCATAGAATCATAGAATATCAGGGTTGGAAGGGACCTCAGGAGGTCATCTAGTCCAACCCCCTGCTCAAAGCAGGACCGATCCCCAATTAAATCATCCCAGCCAGGGCTTTGTCAAGCCTGACCTTAAAAACTTCTAGGGAAGGAGATTCCACCACCTCCCTAGGTAACCCATTCCAGTGTTTCACCACCCTCCCAGTGAAAAAGTTTTTCCTAATATCCAACCTAAATCTCCCCCACTGCAACTTGAGACCATTACTCCTTGTTCTGTCATCTGCTACCACTGAGAACCATCTAGAGCCATCCTCTTTGGAACCCCCTTTCAGGTAGTTGAAAGCAGCTATCAAATCTCCCCTCATTCTTCTCTTCTGTAGACTAAACATCCCCAGTTCCCTCAGCCTCTCCTCATAACTCATGTGTTCCAGTCCCCTAATCGTTTTTGTTGCCCTCCGCTGGACTCTTTTCAATTTTTCCACATCCTTCTTGTAGCGTGGGGCCCAAAACTGGACACAGTACTCCAGATGAGGCCTCACCAATGTTGAATAGAGGGGAACGATCACGTCCCTCGATCTGCTGGCAATGCCCCTACTTATACAACCCAAAATGCCATTGGACTTCTTGGCAGCAAGGGCACACTGTTGACTCATATCCAGCTTCTCGTCCACTGTAACCCCTAGGTCCTTTTCTGCAGAACTGCTGCCGAGCCATTCGATCCCTAATCTGTAGCGATGCATGGGATTCTTCCGTCCTAAGTGCAGGACTCTGCACTTGTCCTTGTTGAACCTCATCAGATTTCTTTTGGCCCAATCCTCCAATTTGTCTAGGTCCCTCTGTATCCTATCCCTGCCCTCCAGCGTATCTACCTCTCCTCCCAGTTTAGTGTCATCTGCAAACTTGCTGAGCATGCAATCCACACCATCCTCCAGATCATTAATGAAGATATTGAACAAAACCGGCCCCAGGACAGACCCTTGGGGCACTCCACTTGATACCAGCTGCCAACAGACATGGAGTTGTTGATCACTACCCATTGAACCCGACAATCTATCCAGCTTTCTATCCATCTTATAGTCCATTCATCCAGCCCATACTTCTTTAACTTGCTGGCAAGAATACTATAGGAGACAGTGTCAAAAGCTTTGCTAAAGTCAAAGAACAACACGTCCACTGCTTTCCCTTCATCCACAGAACCAGTTATCTCATCATAGAAGTCAATTAGATTAGTCAGGCATGACTTGCCCTTGGTGAATCCATGCTGACTGTTCCTGATCACTTTCCTCTCCTCTAAGTGCTTCAGAATTGATTCCTTGAGGACCTGCTCCATGATTTTTTCCAGGAACTGCGTCCAGACTGCACTGCTCAGACCTTCTAACTCGAGTCTGTGGCTTGAGCTGTATCCACACTGCAAAATGACAGGACTTGGACCGGAGTCTAAGCAGGACTTGGGCTCTGACCCACCTCACTAGCAGGGTCCTTGGACCTGACTCCTGAAGGCTTTCTGACCTGAGTCAGACTGATTTGTGTGTAGAAAGAAGCAGCACATGGGCTCAAACCTGAGTCAGAACCTGGGCTTATTGTGCAGTGTAAACAGACCCACTGCAAAATAACCCTCAAGCTGCTGTGTCTAGACTAACGCTTCGCTCACTCACATCTGGCATTAGGACTTCTGTGTTCACAGCCCATGGGTCTTTACACTGCAGCAATCTGAGCGGCTCTGACTGCTTTCCCAGGGACAACATGTCTGTCCTTGCAGGGCACATGGGGGGGATTATGGGAAGGACCAGCAGCACTTGAGTGGTGTGAGTTTGCATCCACACTGCCCGGCGTTAGCAACTTTGTAGTGAAGACAGGCCCTAAGGGCTAAATCCTCCGCTGTTATGAATCAGGGTGGCTCTGCTGAGGCCAGATAAGGAGTATTAACTGACTGCAGGGGACCTCTGCTGATCTGCACCAGCTGTGGATCTGGCTCTACCTCCACAAACTTTCAGCACCCAAGGTTAGGAAAATTACGAGTGACTGAAAATAATAATGCCTAGATTTTATATAGTGTTTTTCAGCGGTAGATCTCAAAGCGTGCCACAATGTTAATGTATTTAGCCTCACAACACCTCTGTGAGGTAGGGCAGCACAGATGGGAAACTGAGGCACAGAGAGACTAAATGACTTGCCCAGAGTTTCAAATGAAAATGCTACTCCAATCTTCCCTACAGGGGTCAGTCCTGCTTTCCCGATAATAATCTTGGCCTTGCTCCCAGGGCTGTTGTGTGGCATCATTCATGTTTGCAACACACCTGGTGATCCTCTATGAAGATGCTTCATAAGCATGAAGCACCACTATTACTTTTAAAGCACAAACATCATAAATGAGGAACTGGCTCAGTAGTAAGAAGTGGACATAGACTCATCAGCTCTGAGGTTGGAGTGTAGGGAATGGGAGAACAAAGCGCAGATATTGTTCCCATAGGGGAACGATGAAACCCTGGTGAGTGATTATCGCTGAGGAAGGTCTTTGAAGATTTGTTCTCTGGCTCGGCTGCTGCAGAGGTAGAATTTAGGCTCTAAGGAAGCTGTATTTGAAAGCGGAAAAGGTCTGGAGCCACAGGAGTGGGACTGGCATAAGTGGTTGCTGCAGAATCTCTCTTTCATTACCAGAGTGTCATAAATATAAAGGGAAGGGTAACCACCTTTCTGTATACGGTGCTATAAAATCCCTCCTGGCCAGAGGCAACATCCTGTTACCTGTAAAGGCTTAAGAAGCTCAGCTAACCTGGCTGGCACCTGACCCAAAGGACCAATAAAGGGACAAAATACTTTCAAATCTTGGTGGTGGGGAGGCTTTTTTTTGTGCTCTTTGTTTACGTGTGTGCTCTCTCTTGGGACTGAGAGAGGCCAGACAGAAATCCATTTTCTCCAACCCATCCTAATCCAAGTCTCCCATATTGCAACCAGTATAGGTAAGCCAGGCAAAGCGGATTAGTTTATATTTTGTTTTATGTGAATTTTCCCTGTGATAAGAGTGAGGTTTATTCCTGTTTTCTGTAACTTTAAGGTTTTGCCCAGAGGGGGATCCTCTGTGTTTTGAATCTGAATACCCTGTAAAGTATTTTCCATCCTGATTTTACAGGGATGATTTTTCTTTTTCTTTTTTAATAAAATCCTCCTTTTAAGAACCTGACTGATTTTTTCCATTGTTCCAAGATCCAGGCGTTTGGGTCTTTGATTTTGTAACCAATTGATTAGGATATTATTCTCAAGCCTCCCCAGGAAAGGGGGTGTGTCGGGCTTGGGGGGATATTTTGGGGGGAAGACGTCTCCAAGTGGTCTCTTTCCCTGTTCTTTGTTTAACACGCTTGGTGGTGGCAGCATACTATTCAAGGACAAGGCAAAGTTTGTATCTTGGGGAAGTTTTTAACCTAAGCTGGTAAGAATAAGCTTAGGGGGTCTTTCATGCAGGTCCCCACATCTGTACTCTAGCGTTCAGAGTGGGGAAGGAACCTTGACAGGGAGTAAACTGAGCTCTAGTGGAGACCAAGCTAAAGCCCAGGATTCCTGAGTGATTCTAACTCCCCTATTTGCAGCAGCTTATCGCTCTTAGAGACGTTCACCAGCTGGGTTGGAAACATCCCGACCTGGTCTCTGCCTGACCGTGTATTTTCTCTGAGCAAGAAAATTTCCCATTGTTTCTGTGTATGGAAAAAGATTCCTGCAGCTGTGGCTCTGTGCTGCTGAAAGCCAGGCCTGAGGTTTCTCATGCAAGGAACCTGGTCACAGAGGTGCCCTCAATCAGGGCACGCTTCTGAAAACTTGGCCGCCTGCGCACCTCTGGGAAGGGGCTGATTTTATCACCCACATAATACAAATGGAGGAACTGAAGAACTAGAGGTCAGGATTAAAGGTGGCAGGGCTGGGAATATCGCTCAGATCTTCCAGCTCTCAGTCTTAACCAAATGACAACGTACTGTAGAGCTCATCTGCCATGCGGAGCCTACTCGCTGGAGCTGCCCTGTTCTTTCCAATGTGTTAAAGGCTCATAATTTTTAGCTGTGTTCTGTGCAAGTGCCATTTCCATGGACCGGTCTCCTGGGACTGACCCCTTCCAAATCTGTTCATCTGAATGGCATTTTAAACGGTAGGGCTTCCTGCAAGGACTAAAAAAGGTTGGAAGAGTCATGAGCTAGTGTAAACGAGGGCAGGATCTGTGCATTCCCACATCTGAAGGAAGCACTGTGAAGATGCCCATGGGTGTGTGAATAAAGCAAGCCATGTGGGAAAGCAGCAACATTAGGGGTTAGTGAAAAATAGCCACAGCTGGAGGGCTACTCTCCAGTCAGGGCATACTAGCTTACGATGAAGAAAGTATGGTCCTGTGGTTGGGTTAGTGCTGTAGAGGCCTAAGTTCAGGTCCTTGATGTGCCCCAGATTCCTGTGTGAGTGCAGACGAGATATTTAGGCCCAGATACTTAGATTCTGAACTTTCACTGAATTCAATGCGAGTTAAGCACCTAAGACACTTTGGAGGATCTGTGCCTTAGTCTCTTTGTGCTTCAGTTCTCCACCTGTAAAACAGAGATCCTAGCACTGCTCTACTTCACTGGGTTTTGGAGGATAAATTCCGTAAAGGTTTGAGGTACTCGGATACTACAGATCTTGGATAGAGATGTGTAGAGCTCATGGAGTTATTGCTTGGGGAAATTGTGTGGTTAACTTTGCTAACTTTTCTGTTCATTAATAGTTTTACAAAAGGCCCTGATGACAAATACAGCCGTAGTTCATTCAAGCCCTCATGAGTCAGAAACATGAGCTTAGTGTGAACTCCTTGCTTCAGCTCTTTGCAGAGGATTTGTTAACAGAAAACAAGGCTAGTTTAACCAGCTATATTTACTTGTTCTGAATTGTCCCCCACAGCTCCTGGTGGACAGCAGCAGCTGTTTAACATCTCCCCAGCAGTTTAGGAGGGAAGGTTAAAAAGAAGACTATCTAATCCCACTGACACTCCATGGAGGAAGTGAGGTTAGTGCACCATGATTAGCTGAGTTGGAATATGCCCAAATTGCCCGACACACAGCTGGCAAAAAATGACACCAGTCTTTAATGACAACAAGGGAGCAGGACCTCAGGTCTATAGCACATTGGAAAGGAGGTCAGGCCAGCTGTGACATTAAAACTATTGCAAGTCATGTATATGTACCCTTGTACTACCTGGTGCTATGAGCCTCTTAAATATAGTCTGCTCAGCAGAATCTGCCTGTGCTAGTGGTGGGATGGGAGACCTCTGAAAGGGTTCCAGGTGGGGCCAGGAATTCAGCAGCAGATGCTTTCCCACCACTCAGTGTTGCATCAATGTAAGAGCTGTAGGTACCTTCTTTTTGGGGAGGTCTTACCCATTTGTAACAATTAAAGATTCCACATCATTCCCTGCTTCCCCCACACACCACAAAGTAGACTTAGTAGTCCCAGTGTTTGGCCCAAATTCCAACCTGGGTGGTTACATTCTGCCTACCTATAATCCCCCCTGCATTTTCAGTAGGATACAATGTTCTTCAGTTCCCACCCTAAACTCTTGTGCAGCTTTGCTGAGCGCTGTTAAACAGCTGCAGTGTGTCACCCCAGAGTTGGCTGCATGTCAGTGACGGGTACAGTGATTCCTGTCATTAAAGTTTCAAAATGTTTTTAGCTGAAAACTGCTGTGGGCAAGTCTTTATTACAAGCTATTATAATTATAACATCCTCTGTTTAATGAGGACGTGTTTTCTCAGGAGAGTCATTTTAAGTGGGACATTTCCCAAGGAACCTGAGTTAACTAATGATATTAGCACTGTTTAATGAGGACAGCTTAGAAAAAAATCTACTTTTTAAAAATATTAACATGGGGAGGGGCGGGGGAAATCAGGTCCTGGCAGAGGAAAAGATCACTCAAACTCCTCCCAGAGTCAGTCCCTGGCCAGTGAGGGTTCAGCGCACACCATGAAGTTCCAGGACAAATTTGTATCCATTCCCCCTTGTGCACCCGCTCATATGCCAAGTGCTACCTGATCTATTTGTATTGATTTCAGTAGAGTTTCTCCAGGGTAAAACTGGTGACTCCAGCTCATCCATCATATTCAGTCCAAGAGAAAAAGTCCACGCTAACCATATAAATGACAGTTGTAAACACCGTCATGTTTCAACCACAAAAATATTCACGAGGCTCAGGAACAAAATTGCAGGTGAGAATGAAGACATAAAGGGGGAGATTTCAAAGTCACAGAGGGCAGTTAGATGGCTCTTTCTCACTGAAAGCCAGTGGGAGTTGGGCACCAATCTCTCATTTGTGCCTTTGAAGAATCTCTCCAAATCATTTTGTTTTTGAAATCCATCCCATTATCTCTATTTGCTAGGCACTTCAGCTGCAACCATCTAATTAGTATTGTTTTTGGCACTATGAAAAAGTATGAAATGTTACCACTTAGTCTCAGTTCAACTAGGTACTTCAACATGTGCCTAACTTTAAGCACTGACCTCAATGGGACTATTCACATATTTTGAGTTAGGAACATGCTTAAATACCTTGTGGAATCATGGCCCATATGACCCAGTGAGCTAACAGATCCAAAATGGGTAACGATAGCTGGAGCAACCTGCATGGAACTAGGAAGGAGGAGCACAGGTGGCGAGAGGACAGAGTTTGGAGGAAGCACCAGAAAGCCAGTCTGTGTGCACATGGCTGGAATGTTAGCTGCAATTGCAGCACCTTTGTAAGTAGTTCTCTTAATAAAGAGCCAGGTTAGTTTTAGAATCATGGAGTCCGTGTTATTATCCAGCACGTGCCATGTGAAACAAAAGCCATAATTTGACCAGCACCCGAGCTACCATGCAGGTTGGAATTTCAAAGGGCTTTGAGATTTGGAGCCAATGAGTCTGAATTGGGGACAGAACCTCAGCTGATTGAAATCAGTGAGGTACCCTGATTTACGCCACTGGCCCTTGGCCAGTAAAATGAAACAGTGATACTTCACTTAAGCAAGAGCCTGATCTCATTGACACCTGTGTAAGTCCATCAACTTCCTTGAATAGATTCATACTGGTGGAGCTGAGGTCAGAATATGGCCCAGTAAAAGCAGACATAACTGCACCGTTTTTAATTAAAAGATGCAGACAGTTATTGCTATTCAACAGTACTTCTTAAGTAGTGTTCCTATGGATCTAGACTGGAGTGGGCAAACTATGGCCCGTGGGCCACATCCGGCCTGTGGGACCATCCTGCCCAGCTGGGAAGGCTACCCCCGGCCCCTCCCATGCTGTCCCGCCTTCCCCGCAGCATTGCCACCGTGCGGGCAGCACAGCTTGTGCCCGCCCACCTCCCAGGCTTTCAAATAAGCCTGTCCTGCCACTCTGAGTGGCGTGGTAAGAGGGTGGAGGGAGGGGGAGGATTGGATAAGGGGCAGGAGGCCCCGGGGGGCAGTCAGGGGACAGGGGGAGGTTGGATGGGGAGGAGGTTTGGGGGGGGCAGTCAGGAGACAAGGAATGGGGGGGATTGGATAGGGGGTGAGGTGTCGGGGGGACAGGGAGCAGGTGGAGTTGGATTGGAACGGGAGTCCCGGATGGCAGTCAGGGGACAGGGAGCAGCGGGGGTTGGATAGGCGTGGGAGTCCCAGGGGGTCTGTCAGGGGGCAGGAGTGTGGATAGGGGTTGGGGCAGTCAGGGGACATGGAGCAGGGGGGGTTGGATAGGGTGTGGGGTCCCGGGGGGGGTTTAGGGGCGGGAGGTCCCGGGAGGGGGCAGTCAGGGGACAAGGAGCAGGGGGGTTGGATGGGTCAGGGGTTCTGAGGGGGGCGGGAAGTGGGAGGGGAAGGATAGGGGGCGGGGGCCAGCTGTTTGGGGAGGCACAGCCTTCCCTACCTGGCCCTCCATACCGTTCTGCAGCCCCGATGTGGCCCTTGGGCCACAAAGTTTGCCCACCCCTTATCTAGACAGTGCATGTAAAGTCAGCTATTCCTTTCCCGGTTAGGTAAAGGAGGCCTAATAGTTAACAGAATAGGAATAATCACACTGGAAATATATCCAGCAAGCCTTGCACAGGAATGCATTCTTGGGGGACTGGAGGGCTCATTACTGCCACAAAGCTTACAAGACGTGAACTAACTCCAACTAAGTTCATTGCAAAATCAGATGGTTCCCCGAGAACTAGCCTAGGACTGGGGTTCAAGTCCCTGATCTGTTTTAGGCTTCTTTGGTTGTCACCTACCCCCTCTGTGCCTCAGTTTCCCATCTGTACATTGGAGATAATAGCACCCCCCATGGCCACTCCTAAGGATGGAAGAAGGTGATGGTGTTGGAAAGATAACTACCTTAGAGAGGGGAGGTGCTGAGCTAATATGGTAATAATGGGGTACCACAGACAGGTAAATAAAAGCATCCTGTCTCCAGGACTGTCAAGCCAGCATTGTTCAGGGTCACTAAAAGGTTTTTCCCCTTGATTACCCATTGCCACTCCTGGTCATTTTCACTTTCTTCCATCATTAGGGCTGGCAGGTTCTGGGGGGTCAGGGGAGCACACACGGATGCTTTGTGGGGGTGGTGAGAAGTGTCTCTGGCCACTGGGAGGAGGGGGCTAGTTAGGATTCCTGCATGAACCCCTCCCACCTCATATCCCATTTCTTTGCTAATAACCCCAGCCCACAACTGCGGATCCCACACAGGATCAATAACAAAAGAATCACTGGGCCAGAGAGAGCGGTCGAGAAAGCAAGTGTGAGAATGACTCTGTGGCTGGTGGTTAGAGCACTTGCTGAGAGGTGGGAGACCTGGGATGCAGGCTTCTGCTCCAATGACACTTTAAATTGCGTATCCACAGTGGAAACAGCTCTAACAGGAGAGAATGAGGATGGGTCACATCACATCCCATGTGAGTACCCTCACTACAGGGCTAGAAGTCATCTCCGCCACCATGTTACGTTTGAGTTTGTCTACGAGGCCCAGTCCGGGAGGTGAGCTCTGAGCACGCTTACCGGATCAGGTGAGCTAGGTGGAGGAACGCCCATCTTCCTCTAGTTCAGGAATTGCTCAGGGCTTAGGAGTCTGGACACCTCGAGTGGGGCTGAAGTGCATGTGCCCAGAGGCAGAAACATGGAGCTAAGGCACGTCAGGCATCTACAGGATTTGGCAGCAGCTGAATCCCAGTGGGGCCTGATTCTGGGATTTAGGTTCCTAAAGTGGCAGGCACCTAAGTCCTTTTGTGAAGTAAGCCCAGGGTACCAGAAGGGTAGCTGTGTTAGTCTGTATTCACAAAAACAATGAGGAGTCCAGGAGTACCTTAAAGACTAACAGATTTATTTGGGCATAAGCTTTCATGGGTAAAAAACCCTTGAAGAATTCCACATGGATTTCAACAATTTCCACCCCCCCCCCCACCCATCAACCTCAACCTGGACCAGTCCACACAAGAGAGCCACTTCCTGGACACTACACTGCAAATAAGTGATGGTCACATAAACACCACCCTATACGGAAACGTACTGACCGCAATACTTACCTACATGCCTCCAGCTTTCATCCAGGACACATCACATAATCAATTGCCTCCAGCCAAGCCCTAAGATAGGACCACATTTGCTCCAATCCCTCAGACAGAGACAAACACCTACAAGAGCTTTATAAAGCATTCTTAAAACTACAATACCCACCTGGGGAAGTGATGAAACAGATTGACAAAACAAGACGGGTACCCGGAAGTCACCTACTATAGGACAGGCACAATGAGGAAAGTAACAGAACACCACTGGCCATCACGTACAGCCCCCAGCTAAAACCTCTCCAACACCTCATCAGTGATCTACAACCTATCCTGGAAATGATCCCTCACTCTTACAGACCTTGGGAGGCCAGCCAGTCCTCGCTTACAGACAGCCCCCCCAACCTGAAGCAAATACTCACCAGCAACTACACACCACACCACAGAAACACTAACCCAGGAACCAATTCCTGTAACAAACCCCATTGCCTACTCTGTCCCCATATCTATTCAAGGGTCACCATCATAGGACCTAATCACATCAGCCATACCATAAGAGGCTCGTTCACCTGCACATCTACCAATGTGATATATGCCATCGTGTACCAGCAATGCCCCTCTGCCATGTACGTTGGCCAAACCAGACAGTCTCTATGTAAAAGAATAAATGGACCAAATCGGACATCAGGAATGGTAACATACAAAAGCCAGTAGGAGAACATTTCAATCTTCCTGGACATTCTATAACAGATTTGAAAGTAGCTATACTTGAACAAAAAAACTTCAGAAACAGACTTCAAAGAGAAACAGCAGAACTAAAATTCATTTGCAAAAGTAACACCATCAGTTTGGGCTTGAATAAGGACTGGGAGTGGCTGGCTCGCTGCAAAAGCAATTTTCCATCTCTTGGTATTGACATCTCCCCATCAATTATTGGGAGTGGACCACATCCACGCTGACTGAATTGGCCTTGTCAACACTGGTTCTCCACTTGTAAGGTAACTCCCTTCTCTTCATGTGCCACTATATTTATGCCTGTATCTGTAATTTTCACTCCATGCATCTGAAGAAGTGGGTTTTTCACCCACGAAAGCTTATGCCCAAATAAATCCGTTAGTCTTTAAAGCCCAGAGTGTGTGGGCTGCATTTGGAGCAGGTGGGACAGTCCCCTGCAAATGGATGGCCAGATGGATCCCCATCTCCATTAATTTAAACCATCTGGGTCAGATCTTCAACTGGAGCAACTCCGTGTAGCTCTATTGGAGTCAATGATGCTATGCCAATTCACACCAGCTGGGGGTCTGGCCCTCTAGCCACATAGACATTCATTTTGTCTTCATTTTCTCCTTTCCCCCAACACATCTTCCCTCTTACCCTCCATATTATTTAATATTGGTATTGGGGTGCACCTAGAGACCAGGGCGCCAGAGTGATGGGCACATGCCATGTCTTCTTCCTTGTATTTTTCACTCAGATCTCGATGGGGAAAAAACATCCAGCTAATTCAGGCATTAGTGTCCCAGGCCTTCACAGGCGGAGATGCTCTCTTTCCCAGTTCTATTCATCTACAAGTCCACTGCCCTCCACGCTGCCAGAGCTCCCAGACAGGCTCCAGTCACTCAATGTTGTTGTTTTTTGTATTGTGTCTGTGCTTCTGACAGGTTTTAATGGCCAATGAGGGGGAAATTGCAGGGGTAAGAATAAAGCTAAATATAAACCATGGGCTAACGTTTCTATAGCTCCCTGCTGGCTCCCATTCATAGGGTGTCTCTGGGCTCTCTACAGCCTTCCCTTTTGTTTGTGCACAGAAATAACAAGCATGGCTCAGATCCTCATCTGGTGTAAATCAGCGTAGTCCCATTGGCCTCAATGGTGCAATATTGATTGACGCTAACTGAGGATCTGGCCCTGTATGCTGAAGATTTTATGTCTTTTTTTTTTCCCCCATCATCTTCCTCACAGAGGAAGGGATAGCAACTGCCCAGACAAGTTTACAATCTGCATAGACAAGTTTACAATCTGCAAAGAGGGAGAGGAAAAGTGAGGCACAACTAAGTGTTTTGCTCAATGTCACACAGCAAGTCAGTCAGAGCCATCGAACCTATGTCTCCAGACTGCCAGTGCAGTGTTTTATGTACTGTATGCTGGGGGAAAATGTGAAAGGATTCCATGCTTGTCAAACTAAACTGTGGCTTTATGAGGAGAACTATTTACAGGGATGCTGCAACTGCAGTTGGCATTCCAGCCATGTGCACACGGACTGGCCTTCTGGTCCCTTCTCTAAAGCCTTCCCTCCTGCAACCTGTGCTCCTCCCGCCAAGTTCCATGCAGTACCCTATCCACTAGATCACACTGCCTCTCCGTTGTGTAGATAGATAATAGTGAATGACTGTGAAAAAACTTAGTTTAGTACCCACTGTACTTCCAATTCACGAACCCCACTTGCTCTCATGGATTGGGGGTGGAGGGAGGAGGAAGAACCATGGTTCTTGGATCTTCAGGGTTTTGAAAGAAGGGAGATCCCAGGGAGGGCTGGCTCAAACCAACTCAGAAATCAGATGGGATTAAAATGTTTAAACTCTTTTGGGGGAGGGACCATCTTTTCATTCTATCTCTGTACAACACCTAGTATAATGGTGGCCTGATTCCTAAGGGGGGTCTCTGGGCACTAAAGTAATTGGAATAAGAAGAATCCACAGGGGTGTGAACTCTGAATTTACTAAAAAGAAGAGAGTCTACTGAGGGCCAATGTATAGCCTGCAGCAGTCTCCAGCCAAGGTGATTCCAACCAGGGGGATATGGGATTATCCTGGGGGCAGGAAGGATTGAAAGGATCACTACCATTCTTCCATGGCTCCCAGCTGCAACATTGGAATCCAGATCTGCACTGTGCCCAAGTTTGGATTGGGGCTGTTGGGTTTGGCCCTGGTCTCTCTTCTGAACATTAATGAGCCCACAGGCCCCAAACTGTGTGTCCTAGGTCACTTGGGTGCCAGGCCTTTGGGCAGCAACAAATCTTCCCCTGAGACTTCTCTGCCTTGCTGTGAGACTCTGGGAATCTTCCTGAAAGAGCTACTCAGCCTGTAGTCCTAGGCAGCTGGCTAGGCTGAGAAAGTTCTAGCAAGCACTGGGCAGGAAGGAAAGGAGGAGGCAGGGAGGGCAGCTTGCTGCATCTTGTTAGCCATGGAGAAAGTGCTCCTGCTCCCCACTCTTTCCCTGCCCCAGCTCCCATGGGGCATTGCCCCTTGACCTAGCATTGTGCCTACTGACCATCCATCCCCATTCCCTGCATAGCTCTGCCTCTGAACTTCTCTGATCCAAAGCCCATTGACATCAATGGGAGTCTTTGCATCGACTTCAATGGACTTTGGCTCAGGCCCCAAGGGCATAATTCAGTCCTTTTCTTTCCAGCTCCTCCATTCCCCTTTGAGTCCTGATGCCGTGGTAGGTGCTGGAGTTGGGGGTGGAGGTCATGAGCAGATTATCTGACTTGTCAGTGAATCTGGCATCAGTGCTGGGGGGGTCTGCACATGTGCTCATCAGGAGCCCATGCAGTGGAGAGGGAAATCTAGTTCACTGGGACAGGAAGAGAGACCACCCCACAAGGGAATCTGTACCACAGACTCAAGGGCAACATGTGGCCAAGGAAAGTGTTAGTATCAGACCGCTGTTGACTCCACAGGAACTAAGCTGGCTGAAAGATCTGGGCTCTCAGATCTGGGTTCTCAGTGCCCTGCTCTGTGGTGTGAAATGGGTGAGAAACCTGGCCCTGAGAGCAGCACATACCTGAAACACAGATGGAACGAGAGGCAGGGGAAAGGTCCATCAGAATGTACGTTGGGTGGGAATACAGCTGGCCAGAAAATTGCAAATCTTTTGAAATTTCGATGAATGAGAAGTGTGGGGTGGAAAAGATCGGTGACATTTTTGCAACTTTCTTTCTTTCTTTCCCTGCTCTAAGTGGGATGGGTTTTCAGCCAACAGGACAGCTTCCAGTTGCTAAGATACACAAGACATTGTCATGCTGTTGCTTAGCTTTTTGTCCAGCTTGAAGCTATTCAGTAGAGTGCATATGGGGAGGGGGAATGTGTTTGGTATTTTTTCTTTTAATTTCGAGATGGCCCTTGTCTGGTTTTATTTTGAGGGAGCAGAGCAAGCAACAGAGAAATGAAGGATGGTCCCATCTTTAAAGTGGCTAGGGAGAGTCGGTGTCTGGGAATTATTGAAGCTGAAGCATTTTTGCACTGCAGTGCCATGAGGAGGCAAGGGCTAGCATAGTGAGGTTCGTTCCAAACAGGTCAGTGATTTGAAAACCCAAAATGTGCATTCAATTGTCTCCTCTTTTCAGTACCAGTTATACTGGGGAAACTGAAACAGAGAGACTGAAGGCTCAGAGCCTTAAAGGTATTTAAGTGCCTGTCTGCCTCTTTAGGCACCTAAGTCCACCATGTAGGCTCCCCTGATATTTTCAAAGCCAGCACTCAGCTGATGCCTAACCCTGTACCTTAGAGTACGTCTGCACTGCAATAGAAAATCCATGGCACTACGTCTCAGAGCCTGGATCAGTTGACTCAGCCTCGCAGGGCTAACAATTGCAGTGTGGATGTTTGTGCTTAGGCTGGAGCCGAAGTCTCTGAGACTCTCCCCTCTTGTGTGGTCTCAGACCCCAGGCTCCAGCCCAAGCCTGAACATCTACCTTGCAATATCATAGTCCAGCAGCCCGAGCCCAGTGAGCCTGAATCAGCTGACCCGGGGCAGCCACGGCCGTGCTGTGGGTCTTTTATTGCAGTGTAGATGTGTACTAACCTTCCACCAGTCAGGATTTTCAAAGCACCCTATGCTACCCTATCGCTAATGAGCTGCTTAGAGCCCTTGCTCCAGGGCAAGCCTCGGAGGCCCTGAAGCTGGAATTTTAAACTAGGCAGGGGAATGCCTAACTCCCCAATGGGGCCAGATCCTGTAGGTGTGCTATGACCAGGCCTAAGGCCTGGTATCCTTCAGATCCTGCAACAGAAGGGCCAGATGCCAGTCACCAGGAAGAATGGGGGCACAGGGAAACTGCATGACACTTGCACAAAAGGAGAGCTGGGGGCACAGGAAAATGTAAAGTGAGCATGAAAGGTCTCAAACACAAGCAGGAGATAGACCGAGAGAGACTGTTTCAGCTGCTAGGACAAGGACTGCATAAGGCAGGTTAGCCACTTAGGTCCCAAACTCTGGGAGAGGAGTTGCGGCTGAGGTTACCTCCCTCTGTCCCATCAGCCAGGCAAACCAAGTCAGCCACTCAGGTGTCTAAGTGCTTCTGCTCAGCCTTTCACTCCTGGCTTGTTTCAGTGGCTCCCCATTCAATTTGCTGGCTTCTGGGGATCCCTTCCTTAGGCGCCTAACTCTCCCCATGCATTATATGGAGCGCCTCGCTTGGGGCTGAGGGGCCAGGAGGGTTAGGCATTGCAATGCTGCGCAGAGCAACAACTAAGTACCTCTGAGGGTGTGGGCCTGAGGGACTGAGCCGAGGGCAGAGTGACAGAGCTGGGAACAGAACCCAGTCATGCTGGTTCTCAGTGCCCTAGCTGACCATGCACCCCGGAATGGTATCCAAAGGGTCCCTGATGCCTAACAGTGAAACAGAACTGACTGCAGAGGTGCATCCCTGTAGAGACTAACACAGAAAAACAGACACCTGCATTTGATTATGCAGCTTTGACCTAGCCTTCATGTGCCTCAGTTTCCCCATCCGTAAAATGGAGATAATAGCTATCCACTTTTAAAACCAAGATAATATCTACGGATTAAAAAATGGTCTATGAAGAGTCAATATTATTATTTATTATTTGCTATTATTTCTTGGCTTTATTGATATTTATTGAAAGTATTGGTAGCAATATTTGTGGTGTTTATTTAGCTGCAAAAATAAATGTTCTTCAGCTTTTCCATTGTTGACATCCTTTTGTCTGCGAGAGACAGTGGGAATTGCAGCCTATGATGTAGATGGCTTGCAGCGTCTCACCTTTTTATTCTCAGTGTTAAATGGGGATTTGTCACAAGGATATTTCGAGGTAACTAGGCCAGTGCAAATTTCCATTCCCTATTAGCAATAAGAGACTATTGAGATCAACACAAACACAGCCAGCCCAGCTGATGGTGGAATCATAGCAACCGCATCAATTCATTTGTTTCCTGGTCTAAAAAGCTAATAAGCACCCCGTGTAATCTCCTGGATACAGGAGAGTCTTTTACAGGATCTTAAATCGGTGTCTTACACTTAACTAATCCTAAAGAAAAATGTAACCAAATGTGACTTTTTTTTCAACTATTGCTTTTGTAATGACTTGTGTTTGTAAAAATGAATATTTACTTAAGATAGCACTAATCAAAAAGCAAATTCCATTTGATTGTATTAAAGGGAATGAGGATTAGCTGTGCTACAGTGCACAAAACCATGCCATTTACTTAAAATCCAGGGACATGACTGCATTTAGATCCCTTTTATCCTGCAATATTATAAATGTCTCCCAATTTCTTTGTGATTTTGTTTCCAGTGAAAGCAACTGTTTACCCTTTTAAACATACAAACTATAGTACAGTCACTTGGCTGAAGATGAGCTACGTTATTTGTTTGTCACATCATTATTTTCTAGGGAACACTTGATTGATTCTGTTCAACCTTTTTGCTGAATGATGGACTTTGTTTCTTACTTCCTGGGAGACGGTGAAACTAAAAACCAGAAACATTTCTAAAATACTATTTATTGGGCCAAATTGTGAGAGAGGCTCGAAACCTGGCTAGATTTGTAATAACAAGAGTAACCTATCTATTGTTGCTGTTCTGCTTGTGATTTATAGAAAACTGTAGAAGTGAATAGTGTTCTGCCAGACAAGCTTGCCGTCTAGGGACCCAATCCAGGAAACACTGAGGGCCCGATCCTGCAAAGACATTGAAGTCAATGGACCTACTCACAGTGCATAGAATTAAGCATGTGCAGGATCAGGGCCTTACTTCTGGACATGGTGCTTATTACTATTAATTATTATTTATTATTTACTATAGTGGCAAAGCACCTACCTTCTGATTCTGCTCACGGTGGGTTCCCTCCAGAGCACAAGGGAATACTCATAGGTGAGCTCTATTGCTAGTGATCCTCTGTCTGGCCAGCAGCAGCCCCTCACCCAGATATGGAACACAATTACATTAATGCAAAGCTTTCCATGCAGGTATATGCATAGAGGACACAATCATCTCCTAGATGCATAGATTCCAAGGCCGCAGGGCTAATTCGGACATCTAATCTGACCTCTCCTGTTTAACACAGGCCAGAGAACTGCCCCACAATAATTCCTAGAGCAGATCTTTTAGGAAAACATCCAGTCTTGATTAAAAATTGTCAGTGATGGAGAATCCACCGCATCCTTGGTAAATTGTTCCAATGGTTAATTACACTCACCACTAAAAACGTAGGTCTTATTTCTATTCTGAATTTGTCTAGCTTCAACTTCCAGCCATTGTTAGGTCTTGTTAGACCTTGGGTCTTGTTAGACCTTTCTCTACTAGATTGAAGAGCCCATTATTAAATATTTTCCCCCAGACTGTAATCAAGTCACCCCTTAACCTTCTCGGTAAGACTATGCCTCTTAGGGTGTCCCTGAGAAAGAGGAAGTAGATTTGCCAATTGCAACCTTAATAAACCAGGAGACTCCAGAAGATTAATTTATGTTGTCCGGAGTGATATTATTGTACTTCAAAGGACATGTGTACTTGTTGTGACATATCTGGTGTCTGTCATGGTGGAATTTATGTGACATGAACATTGTGTAATTTTTACCTATTATGTGAGGAATTATTTTTTTTATAATTGCAACAGTTTAGCTGTCTGTCTAACGTGGAATTTGATATAGGCTGAGATTTAAAGGGAAATGAGTATCCAAATCCCTTAGGCAGCTCTGAGTATCTCAGCCATATTGTTCTAATACATGGTCGAGATCATTTTAAACATATTCTTGCTAGATCTCTGCAATGGTTGCTACTGCAGGTCAAATACTCTCTTTACAGGGCCAAGACGTTGCAGTAGTTCCTCTGACATATTGGAGTTACATTGGATTTCCTCCATGTAACTGAAACCTGAACTCGACCGAGTATTTGAGTGTAAATACATCTGGGGATTTCTTGCAAGGTATGGAGCTATTTCTGTGTTTACTAAAAGAGAAAGAAAGATTCAGTTAGAGACAAGAGATTTTCATAGATCCATACATTTTAAGACCACAAGGGACCACCGGGATCATCTGGCACAGTCCAGTGAATTTCAACCAGTGTCTCCTTTTAAAGTGTACTGATTTGGACGCCAAAGTCCAAAATTAAAAAATCCCAGTATATTACACTACAATTACCCACAAGCATTTAGTTAACCTTCCAGGAACATGAATTAATGGTAATTGCTGAAAAAAGATCATAAACACAGTGTAATTACACTGTCATTACAACTACTGTATTAGAAAGCGTAACCAACACAAATGGTCATGAATGATTGTGGGCACCATTAACCCAGCTCTAGTTTGCAGGAAGCCTTCTTATCACCATGTTCTGGCCAGGGGAGTTAATTAGACTTGAACTAAAGCTGGTGTATTCTAAGGATACAGAGATGTTTACCTGGAATTCGAGCTGCCAGAGATTATTTCTGACTTTCAAATATTAAACTTTAAAGTTCTGCATTCCATTTGCTACCACGTAACAAAGGATGTGTGTCCGCTGCCAGACATTTAATCTTGAACCTAGTAGAAACAGGCTATGAATGTACATAAGAACATGAGAACGGACATACTGGGTTAGACCAAAGGTCCATCTAGCCCAGTACAAGATAGTAAATCTTTATTCATAATCATATGTAAAAGATATACATTCATATTATTATTATTTCTACACTTCTGCTTAAGTGACTTAACCCACTACTTTTTACATATAAGTGTGTAGGGCTACACATGTGTATATATCCTGTGGGTTACTTGTTATTACTAAAACAATTATCCTGTGTTGTAATAGCCAGGGAAAAACACAATACCTACTGTAAATGACTAATTATATAAATCATTCAGCTGGACAACTTTTGTAAATGTTCAGACTGGCCTGTACAGTTTTATCGATTTCAGTCCAGCAGAAAACACTGAGGTTTAGTTCCATACCAGGCAACTACCAAATAATCTCTGCACTGGGACTGGGTTGCATGATTGCTGACTATTAGGAACACAACGAAACAGTTATGATTCATAGACCTAGTGGGTGTTGTCTAGCAGAAAAACATAACATAACAAAGTGCACATCTCAACCTTGTCGTCTTTATGAATTAGGGTATTCAAAGCACCCCCTTTAGAAAACAAACTATGATAGAAAGGTGGGGAGAGTCATAAAAGTTACATGGGTGTTGGTTTATAAAGATCTAGGACCAGATTTTCAAAGGTGCAGAGCAACAACTTCTACTGAAGTCCATGGAAACTGCAGGTGTTTGACACTTCCGAAAATCAGGCTAATACTACATGAACTGGAAAGCTCTGGGGAAGGGACATCACTGCCGAACATGTGAGAAAATATTTCATAGCAGTCCTGGGGATAGAAGAGTCCTCTTAGATCAGTGGTTCTCAAACCTTTTTTTTTTGCGGACCACTTGAAAATTGCTGAGGGTCTTGGCGGACCACTTAATGATCTTTCCAAATGTTGTTTGTACCGTTAGCTAACTAATGTAAAGCGCTTTGGATAAAAGTGCTATATAAAAAAAACTTTAATAATAATTAACGTTTTTTGTTGTACATATGAAAGCACACAACTCATATTTTAATATCAATAGTCTTACCTTTCTAATGCGATGGATGTGCCCTCTCTCCCCCACTGCGGCAGCCCCCGAGTTGGGGCTGGGAAGGAGGACCGTCTCTCCCCGGCAGCCACAGCCCTGGAGCTGGGGAAAGTCACCTCTTTCTCTAACCGTCACAGCCCTGCACGTCCCAAATTCCCCCCCACCCCCTCTTCTCACCCCACTTCCCCCCTATTTCTCCCAAGGCCACCACCTCACCTTACATGTGCATCTTCTCCAGGGTCCAGGCACCTAATTAGTGGAGCCACACCTGCGCGGCTCCACTAATTAGGTGGGAGGCCCTTCATTCTCTCCTGTGTGGCCGCCTAGGTGAGTACCTTAGAGGGAACTATCTGTGGACCTCCTGAATGGAGCTCACGGATGACCAGTGGTCCACAGACCACAGTTTGAGAACCTCTGTCTTAGATCATCTGGTCTCTCTCTCTGGTGGGTCTTCAGCATATATCTTCTTGAAGTAGACCAAATCCCAATGAGTGTAGGGAGCTTACCTTGCTCGAGATGATGACTCTATTATATTCTCCAGATATTTCCCATGTGCAGAGAATGGAAGCCCTTCTGTCTGGGTAAGTTCAGAACTTGATTCAACAAGTTTACCTTACCAGAAAGCAGCCTTATTCTCAAAGGAGGTAGCCTTAACTCTTATTGGGACTGGCTGCCTCTGGGCTGGGCTAGTGAGCTTTTCACTTGTAGGTCACCAGTTGGAATCCAGACCAGTTCAGCAGGGATTAAAAGGCATTCCCATCTAATGAACATCTGGTGGCCCCATAGGAGATGAGTTTGGTGAGTCTCAGTTCTAGCTCTTCCATCAGAAACTCACCACCCTGGCAGATGGAACAGAGAGGCCAAGGCCTGCATTGCCCATGATCCCCTTGCTATAGATATGCTTGGGGCTGGGATGAAAGTCATGTGAGTTATCTTGGTGGGATAACTCACATGACTGGAGTACTGTCATGGATGGTTATAAACTGTTCAGGAAGGACAGGCAGGGCAGAAAAGGTGGGGGAGTAGCACTGTATGTAAGGGAGCAGTATGACTGCTCAGAGCACCGGTACGAAACTGCAGAAAAACCTGAGTGTCTCTGGATTAAGTTTAGAAGTGTGAGCAACAGGAGTGATGTAGTGGTGGGAGTCTGCTATAGACCACCGGACCAGGGGGATGAGGTGGATGAGGCTTTCTTCCGGCAGCTCGCGGAAGCTACTAGATCGCATGCCCTGGTTCTCATGGGCGACTTTAATTTTCCTGATATCTGCTGGGAGAGCAATACAGCGGTGCATAGACAATCCAGGAAGTTTTTGGAAAGCATAGGGGACAATTTCCTGCTGCAAGTGCTAGAGGAGCCAACTGGGGGGGAGCTTTTCTTGACCTGCTGCTCACAAACCGGGAAGAATTAGTAGGGGAAGCAAAAGTGGATGGGAATCTGGCAGGCAGTGACCATGAGTTGGTTGAGTTCAGGATCCTGACACAGGGAAGAAAGGTAAGCAGCAGAATACGGACCCTGGACTTCAGAAAAGCAGACTTCGACTCCCTCAGGGAACGGATGGGTAGGATCCCCTGGGGGACTAACATGAAGGGGAAAGGAGTCCAGGAGAGCTGGCTGTATTTCAAGGAATCCCTGTTGAGGTTACAGGGACAAACCATCCCGATGTGTCGAAAGAATAGTAAATATGGCAGGCAACCAGCTTGGCTTAACGGTGAAATCCTAGCGGATCTTAAGCATAAAAAAGAAGCTTACAAGAAGTGGAAGGTTGGACATATGACCAGGGAAGAGTATAAAAATATTGCTCGAGCATGCAGGAGTGAAATCAGGAAGGCCAAATCACACCTGGAGTTGCAGCTAGCGAGAGATGTTAAGAGTAACAAGAAGGGTTTCTTCAGGTATGTTGGCAACAAGAAGAAAGCCAAGGAAAGTGTGGGCCCCTTAATGAATGAGGGAGGCAACCTAGTGACAGAGGATGTGGAAAAAGCTAATGTACTCAATGCTTTTTTTGCCTCTGTCTTCACGAACAAGGTTAGCTCCCAGACTGCTGCGCTGGGCATCACAACATGGGGAATAGATGGCCAGCCCTCTGTGGAGAAAGAGGTGGTTAGGGACTATTTAGAAAAGCTGGACGTGCACAAGTCCATGGGGCCGGATGAGTTGCATCCGAGAGTGCTAAAGGAACTGGCGGCCGTGATTGCAGAGCCATTGGCCTTTATCTTTGAAAACTCGTGGCGAACGGGGGAAGTACCGGATGACTGGAAAAAGGCTAATGTAGTGCCAATCTTTAAAAAAGGGAAGAAGGAGGATCCTGGGAACTACAGGCCAGTCAGCCTCACTTCAGTCCCCGGAAAAATCATGGAGCAGGTCCTCAAGGAATCAATCCTGAAGCACTTACATGAGAGGAAAGTGATCAGGAACAGTCAGCATGGATTCACCAAGGGAAGGTCATGCCTGAATAATCTAATCGCCTTCTATGATGAGATTACTGGTTCTGTGGATGAAGGGAAAGCAGTGGATGTATTGTATCTTGACTTTAGCAAAGCTTTTGACACGGTCTCCCACAGTATTCTTGTCAGCAAGTTAAAGAAGTATGGGCTGGATGAATGCACTATAAGGTGGGTAGAAAGTTGGCTAGATTGTCGGGCTCAACGGGTAGTGATCAATGGCTCCATGTCTAGTTGGCGGCCGGTGCCAAGTGGAGTGCCCCAGGGGTCGGTCCTGGGGCCGGTTTTGTTCAATATCTTCATAAATGATCTGGAGGATGGTGTGGATTGCACTCTCAGCAAATTTGCGGATGATACTAAACTGGGAGGAGTGGTAGACACGCTGGAGGGGAGGGATAGGATACAGAGGGACCTAGACAAATTGGAGGATTGGACCAAAATAAATCTGATGAGGTTCAATAAGGATAAGTGCAGGGTCCTGCACTTAGGACGGAAGAACCCAATGCACAGCTACAGACTAGGGACCGAATGGCTAGGCAGCAGTTCTGCAGAAAAGGACTTAGGGGTTACAGTGGACGAGAAGCTGGATATGAGTCAGCAGTGTGCCCTTGTTGCCAAGAAGGCCAATGGTATTTTGGGATGTATAAGTAGGGGCATAGCGAGCAGATCGAGGGACGTGATCATCCCCCTCTATTCAACATTGGTGAGGCCTCATCTGGAGTACTGTGTCCAGTTTTGGGCCCCACACTACAAGAAGGATGTGGATAAATTGGAAAGAGTCCAGCGAAGGGCAACAAAAATGATTAGGGGTCTGGAACACATGAGTTATGAGGAGAGGCTGAGGGAACTGGGATTGTTTAGTCTGCGGAAGAGAAGAATGAGGGGGGATTTGATAGCTGCTTTCAACTACCTGAGAGGTGGTTCCAGAGAGGATGATTCTAGACTATTCTCAGTGGTGGAAGAGGACAGGACAAGGAGTAATGGTCTCAAGTTGCAGTGGGGGAGGTTTAGGTTGGATATTAGGAAAAACTTTTTCACTAGGAGGGTGTTGAAACACTGGAATGCGTTGCCTAGGGAGGTGGTGGAATCTCCTTCCTTAGAAGTTTTTAAGGTCAGGCTTGACAAAGCCCTGGCTGGGATGATTTAATTGGGGATGGGTCCTGCTTTTGAGCAGGGGGTTGGACTAGATGACCTCCTGAGGTCCCTTCCAACCCTGATATTCTATGATTCTATGAAAGGGTGAGCCCCAAACTAAAGCAAGTGCAGACGGGCAGTAGCTTTGCTCTTGCACAGTCGCTTTAGACCCAGCTGCCTTGTTTGACGCCTTTAGGAATGTGAACAGCAAATGGTGGCCACAGGGCTACTGGGTCTAAACACATTCCTAAGGGACTCTCCTTCCTTATGGAACCTGGGCTTCCACCTCGACCAAGGAGCAGTGCAGCAGTGTTCTGGTTTTCTTGGCAGCTGGCCCCAGACGCGCTGCTGACTCATGGCAATTCTTGACTCCTCCATGCCATAAAATGGAGCTAGCAGAGAAATATGGGGCTCCAGGTAAAAGGGACAACCACATCCTATGATCAGTAACTGTACATTCAAGTCCCTCCTAATACAACGTGGGGGCCCGAGAGTCCATGGTAAATATGTAAAGTCAAATTTTGTCTGGTCCTGCATGGATGCACAAAAGGAGGAAAGACAGGATGAGAGACAGAGGGAGTCACACCAGCGGGAGGTTGCCTCAGGGGAAGGGATAGGGCGGACATGTCCACACTGGTCATGAGAGTGGCATGGGTGAGCACACCAGCATCATAACAACCTCTACTTTGGTCTGTGCTCACCTACCATGCCCAACAGCTGCGTTTGCCCTGAATTCAGGTATGTGCTATTGGTGTAGAACCCACTGCTCCTCCTCCACCCCCAAGTGTGGCTCATGGCATTAAAAGCCATCAGACAGCCCCTCATTTTCCATCTCTGCCAGTTACCTACCTGCAGTGAGGACCGTGCTTTGTTCCTCTTGAAATTGCGAACTCTGGAACATAGTGCTGCTGGGGATGGCATTACGCTGCAGATGCTGATTGGATCCTATTCTGACATCACTCCCACCAGCCTACAGTGACATTACAGTGCCTGAAGGCAAGAGGCTACCCAGCAGTTTGCAAGGGTCTAGCCATAGCAGGACAACTCTGCCACTGGCTTCCTCAGTGTCATTGTAAGAAGCATGAACCATCGACAGATGGGCTCTGCATTCTTTTAGAAGCACCTTGTTGTATTTCAAATGGGGATGGGTGACCTAGTTGGGATAAACAGACCAGGCTAAAACGTCACCGGTCCTTCAGGCACAACCAGAACCAAAACGTTCAATAAAGTTTGGGCCATGGCTGTTTCTGTGCTCCCAGGATCCAGCCAGAGCCAGAAGCCAGAAGGATCCTGGGAGCACAGAAACAGCCATGGCCCAAACTTTATTGAACGTTTTGGTTCTGGTTGTGCCTGAAGGACCGGTGACGTTTTAGCCTGGTCTGTTTATCATGAGAGGCCCGAAGAGGTTCAGATGACCATACTACGACAGATTTTAAGCCTCTTTGTGCTGCCAGCTTCACAGGATCTCGGAGGATTGCCCTGCTTGGCTGGTGTGGCAGAATAGGGGTGAGTTCTCAAGATGTGGCAATCCTTTGCTGCTAGAATGACCCCAACAGCCATAAGCAGCTAGGCACAACATAGCAACCCTGAGGCTGCTCTAAGTTGCATTGGGGACTGAACAGAGCCTGAGCTGCTGCAGGTTCCAAGAAGTCAGAAAAGCTACCTTTGCCTATTCCTCCCTGCCACAGGGTGACCAGCCCCCTGAAGGGAAAATGGGGCAAGCCCCACTGTGCCATAATTAGCTGCCTCCCAGCCTGAGGGGGAGGGACTAAGGGGGTCAGGTCATAATCTGATGAACATCTGGGCCTCATAAAAAGGGTTGCAAGCACTCAGTTAAAGGAGAAAAACTAACAGGGAGCAGGCTGGGCTCCTGCGGGAGGCCCAAAGGTAGGGTCTGTAGGGAGTCCCCTGGGAGGGCAGGCAGTGAAAACCTGGGAAGATAAAGAGCATCCAGTGAGAAAGTCTGGGGGCAGTGCTCTGCTAAAGAAGCAAAGAAGAACAAGCGAGGCCCACAAGTAGGGTGAAGAGCAGGGAAATTCAGCGAGTGATGGACTGCAAGAGGGACACCAGGGAAAGCAGTCAGGGAGTTGGTGCTCTGTAGCAGGGCAGGGAAGGACCTAAAGGTAGCCCAGAAGGGTCTGAGAGCTGAGCCCAGATGGCAGGCTGAAGAGGAGGCCAATAGGAGCAGAAGAACCGTTTGTTTAGATGATCTTTTGACTGGACTCCTGTTACCCTGGACAGGGGACTGAACTTGAGAGATGACCTGGGCCACGAAAGCTGCACACTGCTGGACAACCACAACAGCAGCCAATAGCATTTGCCTCTTGGATGGAGGGGGCGCCCTGGTGAGTTCCCCCCCCGGCACACCCACTGGTTCCAGCACCCTGACTTTTGGGCATTTTCTTCCCCTGAATTTACTTAGCTTCTCCTCTCACTGATTTTCTATGAAGGCCTTGATGAAGCCAGCAGCCTGTGATCTGTCTCAGTGCCGCTGTGTGCAAACCTTTTAAATAGCTGCTACTGCCACTTTTCCAGCAGTATTAGCAGTGGGACACTAAGCTGCAGAGACGATGCAGGGACCATCCTTCTGAGGTGTCTCATACAGCGTCAAGCACACTGTTGGCAGTTAGCTATAATTAATCAGTCAGAATACTCTGCACATGAATGGCACTTTCCATATATAACATTTCCCCTTAATTAATACAAGGATCTCAAAGCAGTTGTTAGTCACTAATGAAGTAAGTAGTATTATCCCCATTTTACAGATGGACAAACTGAGGCACACACAGAGCAAGTGATTTAGCCAATATTATTATTTTATTTGTTAATTTGAGGTCCCCACATTGTGCCAGGCATTGCTCAGACACAAATAAAGATGATATCCTTGCCCTGATGAGCTTACAATTTATATTCATTGTGCCACAACAAGCGGGGACATAAAGAGACAAAGTGGGGCAAATGGACAGGACGGACAAAGATGACAATAATAAGAGCTCATGGTTACTTAGTAAGGCATGTACGCACGTCCTCCCCATTCTCACAGTAGTAAAGCTGGTAATAATTTCCCAAAGCATCACTACAACACACAGCAAACATAATAGGGCCCAATGCTCCATTACCCTGAACCTCGTTAGTCATTTACACCTGTGCAGAGTCAGCTAAAACACTGCTGTAATGACACCCCAAGTCAGAGGGTGGTTTTAGGGACTGAACCCAGGACCTCTGCAGCAAAAAGCATTCACTGCTACTGGTTGAGCTAAAGGACCAAGGAAACTAGGAGCCTAAATGCCTTTAAGGATCTGGGTCCAAGTCCATTAGCTCAGAGCAGATTCATAGACCTCTATGCTTCATCTAGCCACCAGAGTGGGACAAAACCGCAGTGTGTTAGCATGGCTTATGCTACCCCCTCTGATCTGTTAGCCTTTTACATACACTTTGCACTCACAGCTGTAAATGACTGCACAAAGTGCAGGGCAAAGAAGAATCAGACCCAACAGCTAACTCCACCCATCAAGAATGCAGCTTGAACTTGATGATGCTGTACAATGCAAATAGTTGCGCTGATGTATCACAGTTACAGCCATATAATAAATTCTCTGTCAAATAGGCTTCATTTAGCATTATGTTCTTGGAGCTTTTCATGCTAATCAGTGACAAAGATAAGCCTTATGTGCATGCACTCTGCTTAGAAGCAAAACTTCCATGACTAATTGTGTTGTTCCCTTTAACAGACTGGTGAGTACAGGATCACCTATTTACAAAGGGCTACAGATCAGATATCTTCTGTGCTGATGTGTGATCAGAGCTCGACATGCAGCTGTTAATTAAATATTAGAATTCTAACAAGTGCAGGAAACAAGCAGAATTACTCAAGGCTAATTGGGAGAAACTCATCTCTGGGAAGAAGCCCAGTGCGAGACCTGTGCTCTACTCAAAGCCCTTGAATAAAACACAGTTTATACAAAGTTCCTGTAAGTCAAGGAGTTCAGTCGGAATGAATATATTTTGTGCTTCTCAGCACTGATTGGTAGGACCATTCTGGTTTCAGTTACTGTACCAATATTGATCTAGGGATGTGGCCTACAGCCCACTTGGTCTGTAAGGGTACAAAGTCTTCTAGTGGAGTCTAACTCTAGCCCAGAAGTGGCATCTTCTACACACTAATCAAGAGAAACAAATTCTCCTCATCGTCATGGCAACTAATATCTAAAGAAGACTGCAGAAAGCTCATTGGGAAGGAGCAGAAATGCGTGTCAGATCAATAGGTAAAGATACAAAATGAAATCATGCATAGATCAGCTGACTTCAGGATGCAGATTTCTGAAGGGAATCAAAAGGATAGCTGCCACTAGACAGTTCTGGCATGGTCAAGAACTTGGGGTCTAAGTCCGTAAGCTGATGAGCATCTTCAACTTCCACTTACATCAATGAGTGAGATTCTCAGATGATGTAACTTGCCTCCATTTAACTCAGTAGGGCTGCTCCCATTTACATCACCTGAGGATCTAGCCCACTGGATATTAATGGAACTTGCTACTTTGTAGCATGAGATGGTTTAGCTCCTGTCTTCACAAAATCTGACATGGAGAAGAGCTCTGTGTGGCTACAGAACTTGTCTCTGTCACCAACAGAAGTTGGTCCGACAAATGATATGACCTCACCCACCTTGTCTCTCTAATACCCCGGACTGACATGGCTAAAGCTACACTGCAGTCACAAAATCTGCCCCATATGCTGGGGTCTGAAGGAGAATATGCATGGGTCAAATTCTGCTCTGACCTACCACTTTGTCTAGCGAGGTAACTACATAGCTATTGTATTTCTAGTATCTATGCATTGAATACCTTCCACCATGTGCAAGCCCACTGACTTGGATGAGATTGCACAGAATGTCAAGTCATGACAAAACATGACCCCATTTAGGTCTTTAAAACTGTCCTAGTATACTTTATATGAAAGTGTTGGTGTCCTTTCTGATTTGCCTTCACTTTCAACAGTGCCTAATATTGACTTCCATCTTGGTTTCCCAGCAGTAGCTGCAGAGAAATGTCTTGATAAAGAGAGGAACTCAGACTCCAGAAGTATGATGTACTGTTTTTTTCTAAAGAAAAATGAGTATTATGTTTCTTATGGTTTGCAGGTAAGTTGCCCAGACAAAGGGTAAAAAAATATCACTGAAGTGAGAAAGCACAAAGCTCGCTTCCATGACACAATTGACAACACACTTGATTTACATGTGGCTTGGATTTAATGTGTGTGACTCAATCCCCTTCATGTATTTTCATTGGTCTTCCATAGACTTTTCACAGTTTTGGCATCACTCCTTCCAAGGTCCTTTCTCTTCTGGGGTAAACCTGAAGCCTTGGCGCCTGTTTTCAAAATGTGCTTCACTCCACTGGAAGTGTCACTGTTCATTACAGCTGGCATTTCTACATCAGAAGCCTTTCTCCCCAGCCATTTGGTCCTTCCACATGAGAGAGCCTGTGAGCAGAATGAGATGCTAAGCAAAGAACGGATGTGACATTGGCTTAGTGTCACCTCAATCCCCCATCTGAGATCTGTCAAAGACGCCAATGATCCAAACATCTTAAAGTACCAGCATCTGTGACTGTACCTTTAGTAGCATGGAGACATAGGATCTACAGCCAGAAGAATGACAGTCAAGTCAATCTGACCAAGTTCCCATGTAAATCTGGGATTGTTTGGTTTTGCATCATCTGAAAAGGGAAGTGATCTGCATAGTCTCCATGAAGGGTAACAGAGGCAACAAATAGCGTAACACCTCCAACTGCTGTCTATCATCCATAGATGGTGCTAGTTCTTGATGCACCTTGTTACTGAGCAATGGTTCTGGTTTGTGCTAGTTCAGTGTGCCATGTGGTGTAGTTTTCTGGAATACTGTCATCAAGAAGCTGGCCAAAAGAGGGTACACGAGAAGCCCTAGCGTGAACAGAGATTTGTGAGCTGTAGCTCACGAAAGCTTATGCTCAAATAAATTTGATAGTCTCTAAGGTGCCACAAGTCCTCCTTTTCCTTTTTTAGACGTTTCCTTGAAGTTCAAGTGGTAGAAGCCTGTGGGGTTTTTGAAGTGACAGGTTCATGGCTGAATCACCATGCTGCATGGGCAGGTTTAACTGCCACCAATGTCTGTATGTAAGTAGTTACAGATATGTTACAGATCTGCTGGATGTGAACTACTGTGAACCTCATCAGCTGAGAAGATGAGTGTTTCCTAATAGTGGGTGAGAGGGGGTCAGTAATGTACACATTATATATACCCACATTCCTAGAGGAATGTAGGCAGAGAGGACCTAGGGCTGGAAGGAACCTCCTGGTCACCGAGTCCAGTCCCCTGCTATTGCAGGCAATCCTGTCTTATAATTCTGTTCGTAAACTTAGTGGTCAGCCTATCGTATGTATGTTTCCTACTAATACTGACAGAGGAGAATTTCCACTAACTCAAGTGTTTGAGTTGGAATTCCCAGGTTCTACCCTCAGTGATAAGGGTCTGCAGCTTAGCTGATGACCCTGCTGTCTGTGTGCAACCATAGATGTCTATTAAGTAGTTAGAAACAAAGCAACTTCTTGAGCACATGTCCTGTTTGCAAGAAGTCTGTTTTCAGAGCTGCGCCACCTCACCAATACATACAATTCGGTATCTCCTTTGATCTTCCTCACTTATCTATACTGATTATCTTTCCTTGCAGTCAATGACTGTTCTTCCAAAAATTGGACAGCAGCTGGCTATGGTGCACGTGTTGGAGTCAGACTATGGTGCCATCAATTGCTTTTATCATCCATGTGTAATAACCTCCCTGAAGTCTCTTCAGTGGAGACTTCAGAAGATGTTCCCTTGTGACTAGATGGAATTATGTCTACAGCTCAACCTCACGGAGCCTTTGGAGACTTCAGTCTGCATGGATGACAAAGGTAAATGTTCATATTCTTCCATTGATGAATTATGCTGGCAGCTCAGTATCAGCGACTTCACTTCTTTTTTGAAGTTATTGTTTAGGAACCCATAGATAACAGGGTTGACACAGGTGGAAGCCATGGCTACTAGATGGCACAATGAGAAAATAAGGTTGTGGTGGCAAGGGGAAATGGCTTTGTAATCCCAGTCCTCAATGCAATTGAAAACGTGCAATGGTAACCAGCAAACAGCAAAGGCAACCACCATGGATACTAACAAAATGTTTATCCTCCTCAGCTGAACCACTCGGCCACTGTATGCACTCTTCTCAAACATGTCCTTTCTCTTCTGCAAGCGTAAATAGATACGCAGGTAGCAAACCAGGATAAAGGAGAGAGGGATGCAGTACTGGAACAGCAGCAAGGCAGTGGTGTAGATGAGTCGGTGCTGGTCAGAAGGCCATGAGTCCATACATATGGCCTTGTCGGCAGAAGAATCCGTAATATAGGAGAACTGCTTGTACAAGTCATATGTCAAGACGGAGGTCGTCAGAAAGGGCAGAGACATAAGGCAAGCTAATGTCCAAATGACTACAATCCCTAGATAGGCTTGGGGGATGCTTGGCCTCCAGCCAGTTGGGTTTATGATGAGCTGGTGTCTTTCCAGACCAATGAGGACAAGGGAGAGAATTGACACACTCACAGAAATGCACTGGATGAAGGAAGTCATTTTGCACATGACCTCACCAAATATCCAGTAGTCCATCAGGGTGTAGACGATGGTGAAAGGCAGGCAGACGATGCTCATGAACAAGTCAGAGACTATCAAGTTGGTAATGAATATGCTGGTGACGTTGGCCTTCTCCTTCTGCCTGACTATGACACTAATCAGGCAAATGTTTCCGAGGATGCCTAGGATGGTTTCTAAGCTATATGAGGCGACTAAAAAGACAGTAAGGTCAGTTGTGTTTCTGCAGTGACCTGGGATATGTGTGAGGAAGCCTCGCTCTAAACTCCAATTCTTATTGAATGGAAAGGGAGGGACCATGTTAAGATCTTCAGTCTTGCTCATGCTGGAATCAAAAAGAGAGCCCAGAAATATGCAGGGAAACAAGTAGGATCTGGGTCTTCAGGGCCCTACCGTAAGTTCTTCTGTTCCGTTATGTAGAGACTCTGGAAATGCCTGCAAAGAAAAGAGAGAGATTAGTTCATCTCTTCTAGCAAAATTAAAGAAACAGAATTTTCTGGGAGTGATGAGCATTTTCTTCCCCCATGAACACTTTTCCATCTTCCTTTGGTTCACTGCATTAGACCATAAACTGGAGTAGTTTGCTGGACAGTGAAATGGGACCAAAGGCACTACTGGAGTAAGCAGGTTTAATTCCACTGGAGTCAGCAGTGTTGTGACTGAATGGGCCAGTAGGGAGGTTAAACCAAAATAATTTCCTGAAAGTCAGTAGCACTGCAGAGTTTCACTTCAAGTAAGCCAGGGTCAAATGATGGTTTGGGGTGAAAACCACATGAAACTCATTGGAGTTGCAAAGTTCTGATGCCAAACCAGGCTGAATTAGTTGGCTTTGGCAAACTCTATCAAGCGGAGTCAAAAAAACATGTGGCATGAATTGTCCGTGAATGGAACACACTATTGCATTCTTAACACCCCCTATCTCCAGTTTGAACTGGACAGCAGCACCTTACAAATATTCACACCCAAATCCTCACCTGGTGTAAACTGGCCTTGCTCCACCAAAGTCAAAAGGACTATGTGATTTATTCCAACTGTGGAAATGGCCCTTCATTTGTGCAGGGTCTAGTATCAAATCATCAATTTTGTGAGAGTTTCACAAAGACTGAAATTGCCGTGTCACAAAATCCGAATGAAATTATGAATATTTTTTTCACACAGCCTGGTAAAAGGTTGTTAGTCAGTTTTGGATGCTGCAAAGGAAAATTGACCATGAGCGAAGTCAGAAGGAAAGAGACGGGGGATTAATGAACTAATGGGATGCTGAAGGGATTTTTTTATTATTAATCCAACCAATACTTTATTTTCAAATAAATTTAGACAATAAAGACCTGATTTTCAGAGGTGCTGAGTATGCACTGTTCCTATTGACTCCAGCAGTTTGGCTGCTTGGCACTTCTGAAATTCAGACCCTAAATCCTTTATTCAAAGGTGTAATTAATTTTTGGCACAGCTGGAGTTCCCATCAGATTAGTTCATTTGAAGGAGTAATATACATTAGATTTTTCTTGTCATTCCCATTGTTATTTAGAGAAGTAATAGAAAGAAGCCAATAAAGGTATATTTTTCAGCGAGTTGCGTAGCTAATTGGACTCTTGTCAGTAGTAACAAGAGCTGCATAGCTGATTTCATTCTCTCCTTTGCAAATTTCTGTGGGAAAATTTCAATTTTGCCAGAATTTTTCAATGTTCCATTAGGAAACACCAGAAATGAAATATTTTGTTTCAGGATGGGCCAGCTCAAATTGAAGCTTTCCTTTGTCCAACCAAATACAAACATTTCATGTTGGGTCAATTCTACATTAACCTTTTTCTGCTTGAGCTGTTGCAGTGCCTCCTGGGAGTTTAAATTCAGGTACATTATGCCCCCACACTCCTCTATGGGCTAGGCTCCATGGCTGCACTACATATCCCATGATGCACAGCAGTGTCCCCTCCCCCCCAATGGTGGATGCTCCTATCAGGGTGCATCATGGGAAATATATTCCAGCTGGGGAGCCCTGCCTGTAGAAGAAAAATGGGGGTATATGCAACTCAAACTACAACTCCCATGATGCAATGCAGCTACTCAGGCAGACACAGTTCAATGTTGAACTGACCTTCCATTATGTGAAAAAAAATGATATTTTGACTTTTTATCCTGATTTGGAATGACAACAATTGTCGAGATCTTGGAATTTCCCACCCAGCTCTAGGTTTATATTAGTTCCCATTGTGAAACCACTGCATAATTTGGCACAATGGGAAGTCCCTAGTCAAGGGTGGCCCAGCATTGTAATAACTGGATAGACAGGGCACAGTGGTCCTTGACTACTATTGCAACCTATTGTCAAAGGGGAGCTGGGCACACAACGCCCATTAAGAGTCAATGGAAATCCCAGACATGGGCTCCAGCAGTGTCCGTAGCCCAACTCTGCTGATACTCCACCCACAGCCCTCCCCCCCGACCCCAGAGCAAGTCCCTTTTACTCCGGCTTTGCACAGGACTGTGCATTCCATTGCTGCAGGCATTTACCCCTATCCTCCACAGAGCCAGTGCCATGGTCCTGTGCTGGAGTCCAAATCCTCTGATGCATCCAAGCAGGGAAGAAGCAGACATCACCCCTGCAGGGAGCTCACCTGAATAAGCAGGCTGCTACGTGGAGTATTGAGGCTCGCAACATGCAAGATAAATATATACTTACCGAAAGCCATTATTTCCTGATTGCATAAATCTTTACTCTGCAATAACTGCTACCCAAACAGGCTTGTGAGTTTGAGATAAACTTTTTACGGCTGCAGAAAAGCAATCGTTGGAATATTACCATGTAAATAAAATGGTATGGCAAGCTTATCTCGTCGTCTGAGTAGCATTTATTGCTGAGGAACAGCATGTGCACAGGTGCCCAGTGCGGTGTGGAGGAGGGCTATTTTTTTTTCATCTTTATTCATTGTATCAGTTGGGTCAGAAGTTGCTGCCCTCAAGAACCCAAAAGAAAAGTTACAATCAAAAATAAAGTAAAAGGAGCTTCAATCTCTTTTCTCCGCTTGATCGGAGAAAATTAAAGCAGCAAGAAAGTGGAATGTTCTATAAGACAAACATGTAGGAGTGTCTAATTGCGATATTCAATCACACGTGTAAGAGTTGGTGTTCTTGACTCTGATTTGGCTTAAAAGCGATGTTAACCTTTGATCTAGATTCCCCCCCCCGCCCTCCTTTTCCTTCTCTCTTTCTTTCTACCTTTCTTTTCCTTGACAGATTAGGTGTTTGGATAATTCAGTTTTTGAGTGAGTGGAGAATGTGGAAAATGTCCATATTATTTCTAGGAAGAATACATATGTCTTAGTTTCCCCCCATTCGCTTTTGTATTGTTACCACCTGGGTGTAAAGGGGTTAATTTCCTTTCTGGGATGGTGGAGAAAGGAAGGCAGCGATTGGGTGCGAGTCACGACCTGAAGAAGAGCTCTGTGTAGCTCAAAAGCTTTTCTTTCACCAACAGAAGCTGGTCCAATTAAAGATATGACCTCACCCACATTGTCTCTAATATTCTGGGAGCAGCAGGATATCACAACAACTACAACACTGCAAACAGCCTGGGAATGCAGCTCCCTTGTAGATACAATGGAGGCCAACCATCAGACCACTGATTTTTCACAACTATTGGCCATGGGGGGGCAGGATATGTGAAAACAGCATGGCTAGGACTTGAGACCATAGAACGGAAGATCCTGCCATACCAGGGCAGGGATGAAATTGTGGATGTCTGAGCAAGACAGGCAGGTCGTGCTGCCAGCATGCACAGGGGTCTGTAGGCCTTGCATTATTGTTCTAATCTAATGACCCTCAATACTGTATTCCAGGTGACTTATAGACGACATCTGTTTTTTGAGAAGACTGTCCTGTGTTCCTGCAGCCATCTGCTGGTTGCATAGCTCCCAAAAGGGTAAGTCTCCAGTGGGGGTCCAGGTTCATCTGGACCTGCTGAAAGAGGCATGGTGAGAAATAGGGTTGTTGGAGCTAAGGCCCCAGTCTTAGGATAGCTGGGACACAGGCCTTCCCCTTGTAAAAAGTGGAGACCCAGGACTATCACTAAGAGTATGTTTGCAAAGCAATTGGGAAGTATGATAGCAGCACATGTAGAGGTAGCCTAGTTAGCTTTGTGATTGGAGCATGTGTAAACACCTCTGGGTTACTTCCTCAGATACATACCCAGGGCTAGCCCATGCTGCTGACTGAGCTGCTGCAGCTTTGCTGCTGTTTTCAGAGTAGCAGCCATGTTAGTCTGTATTCACAAAAAGAACAGGAGTACTTGTGGCACCTTCGCCCTGGTCTACACTAGGACTTTAGGTCGAATTTAGCAGCATTAAATCGATGTAAACCTCTACCCATCCACACGATGAAGCCCTTTATTTCGACTTAAAGGGCTCTTAAAATCGATTTCCTTACTTCACCCCTGGCAAGTGGATTAGCACTTAAATCGGCCTTGCCGGCTCGAATTTGGGGTACTGTGGACACAATTCGATGGTATTGGCCTCCGGGAGCTATCCCAGAGTGCTCCATTGTGACCGCTCTGGACAGCACTCTCAACTCAGATGCACTGGCCAGGTAGACAGGAAAAGAACCGCGAACTTTTGAATCTCATTTCCTGTTTGGCCAGCGTGGCAAGCTGCAGGTGACCATGCAGAGCTCATCAGCAGAGGTGACTATGATGGAGTTCCAGAATCGCAAAAGAGCTCCAGCATGGACCGAACAGGAGGTACGGGATCTGATCGCTGTATGGGGAGAGGAATCCGTGCTATCAGAACTCCGTTCCAGTTTTCGAAATGCCAAAACTTTTGTCAAAATCTCCCAGGGCATGAAGGACAGAGGCCATAACAGGGATCCGAACCAGTGCTGTGTGAAACTGAAGGAGCTGAGGCAAGCCTACCAGAAAACCAGAGAGGCGAATGGCTGCTCCAGGTCAGAGCCCCAAACATGCCGCTTCTATGATGAGCTGCATGCCATTTCAGGGGGTTCAGCCACCACTACCCCAGCCATGTTGTTTGACTCCTTCAATGGAGATGGAGGCAATATGGAAGCAGGTTTCGGGGATGAAGAAGATGATGATGATGATGAGGTTGTAGATAGCTCACAGCAAGCAAGCGGAGAAACCGGTTTTCCCGACAGCCAGGAACTGTTTCTCACCCTGGACCTGGAGCCAGTACCCCCTGAACCCACCCAAGGCTGCCTCCTGGACCCAGCAGGCGGAGAAGGGACCTCCGGTGAGTGTACCTTTTAAAATACTATACATGGTTTAAAAGCAAGCATGTGAAAGGATTACTTTGCCCTGGCATTCGCAGCTCTCCTGGATGTACTCCCAAAGCCTTTGCAAAAGGTTTCTGGGGAGGGCAGCCTTATTGAGTCCTTCATGGTAGGACACTTTACCACTCCAGGCCAGTAACACATACTCGGGAATCATTGTACAACAAAGCATTGCAGTGTATGTTTGCTGGCGTTCAAACAACATCCGTTCTTTATCTCTCTGTGTTATCCTCAGGAGAGTGAGATATAATTCATAGTCACCTGGTTGAAATAGAGTGCTTTTCTTCAGGGGACACTCAGAGGAGCCCATTCCTGCTGGGCTGTTTGCCTGTGGCTAAACAGAAATGTTCCCTGCTGTTAGCCACAGGGAGGGGGGAGGGTTGAGGGGGTAGCCACGCGGTGGGGGGAGGCAAAATGCGACCTTGTAACGAAAGCACATGTGCTATGTATGTAATGTTAACATCAAGGTTTACCCTGAAAGTGTAGCCACTGTTTTATAAAATGTGCCTTTTTAAATACCGCTGTCCCTTTTTTTTTCTCCACCAGCTGCATGTGTTTCAATGATCACAGGATCTTCTCCTTCCCAGAGGCTAGTGAAGCTTAGAAAGAAAAAAAAAAAACGCACTCGAGATGAAATGTTCTTCGAGCTCATGCTGTCCTCCCACACTGACAGAGCACAGACGAATGCGTGGAGGCAAATAATGTCAGAGTGCAGGAAAGCACAAAATGACCGGGAGGAGAGTGGCGGGCTGAAGAGAGTAAGTGGTGGGCTGAAGACAGGGCTGAAGCTCAAATGTGGCGGCAGCGTGATGAGAGGAGGCAGGATTCAATGCTGAGGCTGCTGGAGGACCAAACCAGTATGCTCCAGTGTATGGTTGAGCTGCAGCAAAGGCAGCTGGAGCACAGACTGCCACTACAGCCCCTGTGTAACCAACTGCCCTCCTCCCCAAGTTCCATAGCCTCCATACCCAGATGCCCAAGAACACGGTGGGGGGGCCACCGGCCAACCAGCCACTCCGCCACAGAGGATTGCCCAAAAAAAAGAAGGCTGGCATTCAATAAATTTTAAAGTTGTAAACTTTTAAAGTGCTGTGTGGCATTTTTCTTCCCTCCTCCACCACCCCTCCTGGGCTACCTTGGTAGTCATCCCCCTATTTGTGTGATGAATGAATAAAGAATGCATGAATGTGAAGCAACAATGACTTTATTGCCTCTGCAAGCGGTGATCGAAGGGAGGAGGGGAGGGTGGTTAGCTTACAGGGAAGTAGAGTGAACCAAGGGGTGGGGGGTTTCATCAAGGAGAAACAAACAGAACTTTCACACCGTAGCCTGGCCAGTCATGAAACTGGTTTTCAAAGCTTCTCTGATGCGTACCACGCCCTCCTGTGCTCTTCTAACCGCCCTGGTGTCTGGCTGTGCGTAACCAGCAGCCAGGCGATTTGCCTCAACCTCCCACCCCGCCATAAACGTCTCCCCCTTACTCTCACAGATATTGTGGAGCACACAGCAAGCAGTAATAACAGTGGGAATATTGGTTTCGCTGAGGTCTAAGCGAGTCAGTAAACTGCGCCAGCGCACCTTTAAATGTCCAAATGCACATTCTACCACCATTCTGCACTTGCTCAGCCTGTAGTTGAACAGCTCCTGACTACTGTTCAGGCTGCCTGTGTATGGCTTCATGAGCCATGGCATTAAGGGGTAGGCTGGGTCCCCAAGGATACATATAGGCATTTCAACATCCCCAACAGTTATTTTCTGGTCTGGGAATAAAGTCCCTTCCTGCAGCTTTTGAAACAGACCAGAGTTCCTGAAGATGTGAGCGTCATGTACCTTTCCCGGCCATCCCATGCTGATGTTGGTGAAACGTCCCTTGTGATCCACCAGAGCTTGCAGCACTATTGAAAAGTACCCCTTGCAGTTTATGTACTCGGCGGCTTGGTGCTCCGGTGCCAAGATAGGGATATGGGTTCCGTCTATGGCCCCACCACAGTTAGGGAATCCCATTGCAGCAAAGCCATCCACTATGACCTGCACATTTCCCAGGGTCACTACCCTTGATATCAGCAGATCTTTGATTGTGTGGGCTACTTGCATCACAGCAGCCCCAACAGTAGATTTGCCCTCTCCAAATTGATTCCCAACTGACCGGTAGCTGTCTGGCGTTGCAAGCTTCCACAGGGCTATCGCCACTCGCTTCTCAACTGTGAGGGCTGCTCTCATCTTGGTATTCATGCGCCTCAGGGCAGGGGAAAGCAAGTCACAAAGTTCCATGAAAGTGCCCTTATGCATGTGAAAGTTTCGCAGCCACTGGGAATCGTCCCAGACCTGCAACACTATGCAGTCCCACCAGCCTGTGCTTGTTTCCCGAGCCCAGAATTGGCGTTCCACAGCATGAACCTGCCCCATTAGCACCATGATGCATGCATTGGCAGGGCCCATGCTTTCAGAGAAATCTGTGTCAATGTCCTGATCACTCACGTGACTGCGCTGACGTCGCCTCCTCGCCCGGTATCGCTTTGCCAGGTTCTGGTGCTGCATATACTGCTGGATAATGCGTGTGGTGTTTAATGTGCTCCTAATTGCCAAAGTGAGCTGAGTGGCCTCCATGCTTGCCTTGGTATGGCGTCCGCACAGAAAAAAGGCGCGGAACGATTGTCTGCCGTTGCTCTGACAGAGGGAGGGGCGACTGACGACACGGCTTACAGGGTTGGCTTCAGGGAGCTAAAATCAACAAAGGGGGTGGCTTTACATCAAGGAGTATTTCAGGCAGGACTTCACGGAGGGTTCCAATAAGAAATGGTGCACCTAAGTTATTGTTCTTATTGGAACAAGGAGGTTAGCCTGGCCTCTGATTGATACATGGCTAGATTTACCTTGCTGCACCTTCTCTGTGAGTGACTGCAGTGTGACCTAGAGGAATGAGTCCCCTAGACGGGGGAGGAGGCAAATGAGTACAAAACAAATCTGGTCTATTTCTTGTTTTGATCCACTCCATCTATCTTTTACATCTTTGGCTGGCAGCAGACGGTGCAGAAGGACTGCATGCCATCCACATCTCATGGCTGCTCGGCAGAAGATGATGCAATAGGACTGCTAGCAATCCGTATCGCCTGCCTGCTCACCATAAGACAGTTCAATAGGACTGACTGCAGGACTAAAGAGCATGACCTGGTCAAGTCACTCCAAATTTAGTCCCTGCGCCCATGTCTGCCCAGGCGCTCCCAGCCGACGTGGCCAGGAGCACCTCGGACATGACGAGGATGGCTACCAGTCGTACTGTACCGTCTGCTGCCACAAGGCAATGGGTTGCTGCTACTATGTAGCAATGCCATACCACGTCTGCCAGCACCCAGGAGACATACGGTGACGGTTACCTGAGTGGGCTCCATGCTTGCCGTGGTATGGCGTCTGCACAGGTAACTCAGGAAAAAAGGCGCGAAACAATTGTCTGCCCTTGCTTTCACGGAGGGAGGGAGGGAACGGGGGCCTGACAATATGTACCCAGAACCACCCGCGACAATGTTTTAGCCCCATCAGAGTGCTCCATTGTGACTGCTCTGGACAGCACTCTCAACTCAGATGCACGATTGTTTGCCATTGCTCTGATGCAGGGAGGGGCGACTGAGGACACGGCTTACAGGGTTGGCTTCAGGGAGCTAAAATCAACAAAGGGGGTGGCTTTACATCAAGGAGTATTTCAGGCAGGACTTCACAGAGGGTTCCAATAAGAAATGGTGCACCTAAGTTATTGTTCTTATTGGAACAAGGAGGTTAGCCTGGCCTCTGATTGATACATGGCTAGATTTACCTCGCTGCACCTTCTCTGTGAGTGATTGCAGTGTGACCTAGAGGAATGAGTCCCCTAGACAGGGGAGGGGGGGAAGCAAATGAGTACAACACAAATCTGGTCTATTTCTTGTTTTGATCCACTCCATCTATCTTTTACATCTTTGGCTGGCAGCAGACGGTGCAGAAGGACTGCATGCCATCCGCATCTCATGTCTGCTCGGCAGAAGATGGTACAGTACGACTGCTAGCCATCCTCATCTCTTGCCTGCCCAGCAGAAGATGGTACAATACGACTGCTAGCCATCCTCATCTCTTGCCTGCCCGGCAGAAGATGGTACAGTACGACTGCTAGCAATCCGTATCGCCTGCCTGCTCACCATAAGACGGTTCAATAGGACTGACTGCAGGACTAAAGAGAATGACCTGGTCAAGTCACTCCAAATTTAGTCCCTGCGCCCATGTCTGCCCAGGCGCTCCCAGCCGACGTGGCCAGGAGCACCTCGGACACGACGAGGACGGCTACCAGTCGTACTGCACCGTCTGCTGCCAGAAGGCAATGAGTTGCTGCTACTGTGTAGCAATGCCGTACCGCGTCTGCCAGCACCCAGGAGACATACAGTGACGGTTACCTGAGCGGGCTCCATGCTTGCCATGGTATGGCGTCTGCACAGGTAACTCAGGAAAAAAGGCGTGAAACGATTGTCTGCCCTTGCTTTCACGGAGGGAGGGAGGGAACGGGGGGCCTGATGATATGTACCCAGAACCACCCGCGACAATGTTTTAGCCCCATCATGCATTGGGATCTCAACCCAGAATTCCAATGGGCAGCGGAGACTGCGGGAACTGTGGGATAGCCACCCACAGTGCAACACTCTGGAAGTCGACTCTAGCCTCAGTACTGTGGAAGCACTCCGCCGAGTTAATGCACTTAATGCACTTAGAGCATTTTCTGTGGGGACACACACACTCGAATATATAAAACCGATTTCTAAAAAACCGACTTCTATAAATTCGACCTTATTCCGTAGTGTAGACATACCCTTAGAGACTAACACATTTATCTGAGCATAAGCTTTCGTGAGCTACAGCTCACTTCATCGGATGCATTCCGATGCAGTGAGCTGTAGCTCATGAAAGCTTACGCTCAAATAAATTGGTTAGTCTCTAAGGTGCCACTAGTACTCCTTTTCTTTTTTCAGATATGTGTATACATACTGCATTTGCACCTCCTGATTGCAATGTAGACATACCCTAAGAGGGGGTTGCTCCCAGAGGGTCTATACAAAGGTCAGAGACAGAGCATGCCCTGTAGATCTGTGACAGAGAGCTAGTAAGATGGAGATAAAGAAAGTTATCATGGAGTGTATCAGAAGGCTCTGCAACGTATTTTGTTCTGTTAAAAGTCCAGTGTTTTTAATACTTTGCATTTCTATAGCACCCTCCATTGGAAGGGCGCTTCCAACACATTTACTCTCATGACACGCCTTTGAGGTAAGAGGAATTGTTACCCTCATTCCACAGAGCCGGGAACTCAGGCACATGGAGGTGAGAAATGATTTGTCCACTATCCAGAGGGCATCAGTTTCATTCTACCCAGGTTCACATGCCTATCAGCCTGGCGTGTGTAGTAGAGCCAGGAATAAAACCCATATCTCTTGGGTTCACAGTTCGGTGCCTCTCTTCCTCCACTGACCATGATGGGAAAAGTAGTTCAAGGAAAATAAGGAACAATAGAGTGACCTTATATTTCTGTCCTACGTCCTCCCCCAAAGGATCTCAAGGCTCTATCACCTATTCGCAAGCATTGCTTCATGCATCACACATGGAATTATAACTAAGCACTCCCTTACTATCATAAGTCTTGCCTGCACCATTATTTCTTATTGTTAATAATTGTGTTTATTACAGTAGTGCCTAGGACAGATTCCTGTTGCTCAAAAGTTGCTCAAATCGAGAGTAGCAGACAGTCCATACTGCCAAGAGCTTACAATCTAACGAGCAAGACAGACAAAGGCCAGGGGAAACGGCTGTAACATAGAAGGAAAACAACATCTATTGCCATTTTGCTACTCATGTCACTCTCTTGGGACCTGATTCACAGCCCGTTGAAGCCAATGGGGGTATTTCCATTGACTGCAATAGGCTTTGGATCAGCCTCCAGGAGTGTTTTCACCATGGGTGTCAGGTATCATAGGCTGGGGAAGGCTAAGCCTCCCCAAACAGCCAGGCATGTCCCATCCATACTCTGCCCCCCCCCTCCCAGTCCTCCTCCCTGTCCCAGCTCTGCTGCTTGTCTTCCCCTGTGCTGTGGCCCCGCTAGGGCTGGGGCCGCACCGCCCACCCTCCAGGCACTCAAGGGCTGGGGCTGAGCTGCCCACTCTCTGGGCGCTCTGGGGCTGGGGCCACACTGCCTGCCCACCCGGTGCTCTGGGGCTGGGGGTGGATGCTGTTTGGGAGGCTGGGGACGTGCTGCCTGCCCTCCCAGTGCTCTGGGGCTGGGGAGGGCAGGGCTGGGCTGGGGCATGGGCCAGTGGCCACGGTGGGGGGCAGGGGGTGGCTCTGGGCTCCAGCAGGGGGCATGGAAGGTGTGGGGGCTCAGGCAGAAGGGGCTGGACTGGGAGCTAGCCTCCCTGAGCCAGTGGTTCATGCACCACCGATGGTTTTCACCTTTGCCTCTGGATTGGAGTTGAATCCTAAAAAAACCTGCAACATATACGCAAGGGACTAAAGGGCTGCAGAAGAGTCCTTTTTTTCTGGGAATCTGACTTATGTAAACCCTGCATTCCCCAAGCATCTCTTGATTTTAGGCTGCACGACCCAGCCAGCAAACATGGCTCTATTTCTAACTGAAATACAAATCAAATTAGACAACTAGTGCAAACAGGCATAGAGGTACAGTTGGACTGCTAAAAACGCCACTCACAGAGCAGTGTATTGCAAAGCAGTCTAGACTCTAACATTTTCCATCTAGATTCTCCTGTTTTAAAACTTTTTCTTTCTTAAAAGCCTCTAATAAAACAATAACCCAATATGGCAACAACTCCTACTTCAAATCCAATCATTTCACTCAGGCAGAGAGATCATAATGCTCTTTCAAAATACCACTTGCCCATGGACTTGAGTTCAGAAAACTCTTGGTAAGTGTTTTCTGATAGGAAATCAGACAGAAATACCTAGTACAAAGAGGAAGATCAGAACAAGTAACAAAATCATGATTACAGCATAAACTGACAGCCTCCCAAGTGGTGATTTAATAGATACATCGATTCTAAGGCCAGCAGGGACCAATATGATCATCTAGTCTGACCTCCTGCAAAGTTGAAACAAAGTATTCAGAAAATTCTCACCTGGTAACATCCACACTGATTAAGAAGGTAGCTGCTCGTGCTGGGAATCTGTGCAGCGGCAGATTAGAGGAACTCAGGAGCAGCAGAGATTTGCTGTCCTCGCTCTGTTGCGATGGGAGATTTGGAAGGCATCTCTCTCTCTCTTTCTGCAAAGGGAACGTAGCCAATGAGTTTTGTTCTCTGCTGACGGCCCAGCTTTGAAGTGCTAGCTCCCTCTGTTGATTTAGAAATGTACGTGTTCTGCTGATAGTCAAGACAAACAGCAGCTGTGCAAAAGAGATATGAAACTATTTGAAGCGCGCTACAGGCTCCTGCGCGATGGGTGGCAGATATACTAACACACAAGGAATAAAAATTAAGCTATAGGGCCTGATGCTGTGTTCCTTACTGAGGCAGGCCTCCCTTTGGATTCGATGGGGATTTTTCCTAATGTGCATGATCAGGCCCCCGGTATTGGACACTTTCCAATTTCACAATCCACTACCGCTTGGCTGTGTATTCAGACTACAGAGAAGCCCAAGCTTCAAAGCCTTCATGATTCCGTGTGTATAGAGGGGATTGTTTGGGTAAAGTACCCATAGGTTTAGGGCCCCAAGGAATTGCAAATTATGGGGACTCAGAGCACCTTAGGGACTCAGAGCACAAATCCCACTGGCTTCTTTTTGTCTTCTCCTGACCAAAAGCCAGTGCCGGGAGTGGTACTACATCCAGAGCAGTGTAGTTTGGGCCTTCAGCGCTCAGGCATTATGCCTGCCAGTGGCTGCTCTTCTTCTTCAACTAATCTGGCAACCCTCATAAATGAACATTACAGGAATTGTAGCTATTCTGTGTTTCCACATACAGACCGCGCAGTTTTGCACCAGGGAGTGAGCTACAGACTTTCAGCAGCAAAATGCACAAGGCTCTGTTATTTGAGCTAACAGGATAACTATCGGAGTGGTTATTAAGTTGCAGGGTCTTATACTTTCTGGGACTGGCCATTAGCAGGGGACAGGCCCATTCACACGAGACCATCGCATTACATTCTTCTTCACTACATAAGCCAGCCCTGAATATCTGAAGTCCGTGGGTTCGAGTCCCACGGCTGCAAATAGGGTCTGATCCAAACCCACTGAAGTCTGCCAGTTTACTTCAGTGGGCTTTGGATCAGATCAATGTGCAATAGAGGGAGGTATCCTTGAACCTTCTAAGCCAGGCCAATTCAAATACAGTAATGCCACTGTTGTAAGTTCAGGTCTAGCAGCTGTTGAGTCATGAGAAAAATGTCCTAGGATCTTGTCACTGGTTTAGGAGACACCTGTGCTATAGCTTGGGCACAGTGATAGAGAGATAGATCTTGACTCTCCTGCTGGCTATTAAAGAAGCTGAGGTTTCCTGTCTGCCTGGTCCAAAGATACTGAAGCCAGAGAATCTGAGATGGTTTATTTAACGGGCTTGTTAATTCTTCCCTTATTTATTCAGTGTCTGTTTGTTTATTGTGCTACTGTTCAGAGCCATAAATAAAGTGGAGATATTCTAGAGCAGTGTTCTCAATCTTCTTGCTACCCGGGGCTGGCTTGCTGCCTTCATAAACTGTGTCAGGGAGTTCTCAGGGACTGGTGCCAGTCCAGGTACTGGTCCTTGAGAAACACTGTTCTAGAGCGCAGGCTATCCTGTTAAGGGAGTAAAAAGAAACTTTGGAAGCTGGTCTTCAGACATGAGGGTTTCTTTGAATTGTTCTTCTCTCTTTCTATCCCCATCTGCTCGGGTTATTCCTTAACCAATCTTATCTCCCCTGTGTCCACACCTGGCAAGGTGTTTGCCATGTTGCCCATATTCTCTGCCCAGGCTCCCGTGGGCAGAGCCTGCAACTAGCATCTGCTCTCTTCTTAAAGTCAGCATAAACCAGCTGCAGTACCACCACTGCAGCCTGAAAATCTTAGCTCTGCATCTGGGACTTAAGTCTTAGCAGAAACAAGGTCCTGACCACTTATTGATGAGACCAGTCATGCTAACCCTGGTGTCCTGGCCACATTCTCACTGGGGTAATACATCCAACCTCCTCACACACTCCCTTGCACTTTTCAGTGGATTATGGTACTTTTCGCCACTTCCTGCAGCATGGGTGGCTGGGTGCTGTTAAACAGCTGATGCAGGGCTGCCCTTGAGTGGAGAATGAAATGATTCCTACACTGCATATCATTTATACAGTCTGGTCTTGTACAGACAAAATTGGTCCGTGCTCATAAGCAGACAACACAAACTGAGGATGCCTGTTGGGACCATAGTCTTCTACCCACTTGCCTTGTGTAACAGGGAACAAACAAGCATGCTAAAGAATCATGAATCATTGGACTGGAAGGGACCTCGAGAGGTCATCTAGTCCAGTCCCCTGCACTCATGGCAGGACTAAGTATTACCTAGACTATCCGGACAGGCGTTTGTCTAACCTGCTCTTAAAAATCTCCAATGATGGAGATTCTACAACCTCCCATGGCAATTTATTCCATTGCTTAACCACCCTGACAGGAAGTTTTTCCTAACGTCCAATCTAAACTACCCTTGCTACAATTTAACCCCATTGTTTCTTGTCCTATCCTCAGCGGTTAAGAACAATTTTTCACCCTCCTCCTTGTAACAACCTTTATGTACTTGAAAACTGTTATCATGTCCCCTCTCAGTCTTCTCTTTGCCAGACTAAACAAACCCAATTTTTTCAGTCTTCCCTCATAGGTCATGTTTTCTAGACCTTTAATCATTTTTGTTGCTGTTCTCTGGACTTTCTCCAATTTGTACAAATCTTTTCTGAAATGTGGTACCCAGAACTGGACACAATACTCCAGTTGAGGCCTAATCAGCGCAGAGTAGAGCGGAAGAATTACTTCTCGTATCTTGCTTACAACACTCCTGCAAATGCATCCCAGAATGATGGTCGCTTTTTTTGCAACAATGTTACACTCTTGACTCATATTTACTTTGTGTATGCTATGATCCCCAGATCCCTTTCTGCAGTACTTCTTTCTAGGCGGTCATTTCCCATTTTGTATGTACTACAAGCATAATAACATTCATAGACTACTGTTGTTGTGATTCGCAGTGAAAGTACCGTAGGCTTGGCTACTACAATGCATGCCCTGGGCCTTATCCAAAGCTCACTGAAGTCACTGGAAAGATTCCCATCAACTTCAATGGGTAATGGATCAGGCCCTATTTGCAGCTGACAGCGAATGTGAAAAAGAAGCCAACACAAGGCAATGAGAACACATCACCCTGATCCTCTGCACACTGCATGAGCTCCTGGAACAATCTCAGATCCTGGTTAAGGTCCCTGAATAGGACAGAACCTGAGAACTCATAAACTGACCCTCTTTCTCTGTGATTTCCTCTCTATGACAGCTGCACTCCTCAGACAATGTCCTGGGGTGCAATTTGCATATCATGAGAAATCAAACCTTCTTGGCACTGGGTTTGGAACTCCCTTCCGCAAGATGTTAGCATGGCCATGGGTCTTAATACCTCCTGAACCAAATGTGCATCAGCTGTCATCCACCAACTCCCTGGAAGATAAGGATGAGGGCTTGGCCTTTTCATAACTTTGGCGGTGCTCACATTCTATAGCCATGAGAATGTTATAAATTCAAATACACAGTCTGGATAGTAGCTAGAGCTGGTGAGGAAAATGCTGGAAAAAAATGTGGTTTGCTGTGTTCTTGTAGCCATGTTGGTCTCAGGATATTAGAGAGACGAGGTGGGTGAGGTGATATCTTTTATTGGAGCAACTTCTGTTGGTGAGAGAGACAAGCTTTTGAGCTTGCATAGAGCTCTTCAGGTCTGGGAAATGGACTCAGAGTGTCACAGCTAAATACAATGATTTCAAGAGAAACTCTACAACCTCAACCACATGAAACGCCCCCCCCCCCCGGGACCTTCTACATGCTTCCCAAGATACACAAACAAGGGAACCCAGACAGACTCACCATATCTCGCCACAGCGATCTTACTAAAGCAGTATCAGGACTCATAGAAACCATCCTTAAACCACTCACCACACACAGACGCAACCTACTTCCTCCATAAACACCACAACATTAACAACTTTTTTCAGAACACCATCCTTGCCACCAGGGGTGTCACCTCCCTATACACCAACATCCCTCACAACGACGGCATTGCTGCCTGCCTCAGCTATCTACAAGACAATAGACAACCCTCAGCTCTCCACCCCAAACACATCACCAAACTCATCCCTTTCATCTTCACCAATAACAATTTTACATTCAACAACAAACACTTTGTCCAAACCTTGGGAACAGCCCTAGATATTAGGACGGCTCCCCAAACTGGCAGCCTCTTCTTAGGCCACCTCAAGAAAGAATTTATGGATAAATGCACCACAAAACCAATGATACCTGAGATACATCAATGATATTTTCATCCTCTGGACAGACGACATAGATTTCCACCACAACCTCAACAATCATCATCCATTCATTAAACTCTCTCTGGAATACTCCCACACTAGCATCAACTTCCTGGACACTACAATCAACTTCAGCAATGGAACACTACAGACAACTGTATACAAGAAGCCCCCGGATCACCATACCTATCTTCGCAGATCCAGCAACTACCAAACACACTACAAAATCTGTTATCTACAACCAGGCACTCAGATACCACAGAATATTCTCTGAGGAGAAAATCCTGGATATACACCTTAACCCGCTTAAAAGTGCCTTCACCAAACAAGGACACTCCACCAGAGAATGATATCCTGGAACTTCATCATGGAACAGGCCACCCAAAAGAACCTTCTTCAATCTGGAAATAACCGCTCCGCCCCCCCCCCCCCCCCGACTGCACACCCAGAGTTGTCACCTCCCACCCCACACTGGAACCTCTATGTGATATCATTAAACAATCACAACGCATACTCAATGGGGACCTCATCCTGAAAGAAATGTTTCCTGGACCCTCAACCTCCCAATCTCTCCTAGCTCATCATCAGAAGCAAGCTCCCCACAGACCAGGACACAACACAAAGCGGCACCAGGCCCTGCCAGAATAACAGATGCAAAACCTGTAAACATATCTCCACTGCTACAATGATCAACACCCTGCCCCAACACACCTTTCACAACCCATGAGTCCTACACATGCCCATCATAACATGCGGTTACCTCATCCAATGCACTAAATGCAACAGCTATGTCCGTGAAACCAGACAATCACCACACTCCAATGAACTCACAAGGAAAATGATAAAAGACAAAAACACCCTATCACCTGTTGGTGAACACCTCTCACAAAGCAATCATTCTAGATCTGACCTCTCAGTCCTCATCCTCAAAGGAAACCTGCACAACACCACCAAAAGACAAGCCTGGGAGCTTCAGTGCATAACCTTGCTAGATACTAAGACTCATGGTCTGAACAGAGACACTGGATTTATGGCTTGTGACAACAATCTGTAACCCACTAACCACCCCACCCAAGATGCCTTTTCTTTCTCCCTCTCTTCCTTTCCCACATGTGACCAGGTGTGCCAGGCCCTTTGAGGCCCCCTGCTCGAGGCCTTCCAGTCCTGCCACACCCTGCCCTGAGAAAAAGAGCAGTGAAGGTGGGTCCTCCAGGCTTGCCTAAAAAGGCTGCAGGGAAGCAGCCAATCAGAGCACAGTAGGTTCACTTTAAAGGAGCTGCAGGGCCTGAGCAGGTTAGTTACTGGCTGGAACCAGAAGCGGGAGGAAGGACTGTGAGATCCTCCAAGTGAGGAGGCCTGAGAGAGACCCTGCTCAAGCAGGGAACAGATGGTGAACCCTGCGGTACAGGTGAAGAGGAAGGGGCTATGTGGGAAGCAGCCCAGGGAATAGCAGCAGCAATGGAGTTAAAGGAAGCAGCAGGGGGCTGCTATTTGTAGGGTTCCTGGGTCAGGACCCGGAGTAGAGTGCATGCCCAGGTCCCCCTACCAGCCATAGGCAGGGTGGCCAAAGCCCTGGCAAGGGGACAAATTTAATTAAGAAGGCTAGGGCTGAAGTTTAAAGGGCTCAGGGATGGGGCTGAAGACCCTAGAGTGGGCCAACCATTCATTGAACTTTGTTACCCCTTCCCCCAGAAGGGGGCTGAAGTGAAGGAGTGACTCAGGTGAAGAGCTGGGGACATCACAGGACCACTAAAGGTACTGGAGGCACTGCTCCATACCAGGGCAGGGATGGGCCAGAAGAGGCTGAGAACTGAGCCCAGAGACAGGGCTGCAGGTACCAACCAGGGCATAGTGATAGGCCCTTTTGGACTTTTTTTTTACCCCGGAAGGGGTTTGTTTGTTCATGCATAGAGACTGTATGTGTCTTGGCCAGAGGGCTGGGTCACTGAACACCCACCTGATGAATGCAAGAGCTGACAGGGAGCACCCAGAAAGAGTGCAGGATTGCACTCAGCCAGCAGGAGGCGCTCATGAGAGGTGAGTGCACCCCCTCTGATTGGAGAGGTGGTAATGGGCCACTTCACCCTGAATGATCCCTTGAAATATGTGTTAACTGCTTATGCTAAACTATCTGTTCCACCTTCTGACACTCTGGGTATGTTTAGACACAAAGAAAAACCCATGACTGGCCTGCACTGCATCCTGGGCCCCCCCGCTTTGCAGGGTCCTAGAGCCCAGGCTCCAGCCCAAGCCCAGACCCCTACACTGCAATTAAACAGCCCGAGCCCTGCTTGCCCGAGTCAGGTGGCACAGGCCAGCTGCAGGTTTTTCTTTGCTGTGCAGGCATACCCTTTGAGTACCTTTCCCAGACCTGAAGAACAGCTCTGTGTGGCACGAAAGCTTGTCTCTCTCACTAATGGAAGTTTATCAACCAGAAGTTCTTACCTCACCCACCTTCTTATTCAAAAAATTGTCAACATTTTAGAGTTTTAAAAAAATATTGACCACTCTCCAGTAGACATGTAGCCTGCCAGGAGACAGCCTAAAGTCATCCTGTTGGTTTCTTTTCTGCATCTCAGAAGAATACTTCCCACATTGAAACTGATCTTAATTAGCCCTTTCTTCATATTCCATAAATCTGCCAGCAAAACGACCACACATTCCTTGATATGTTTCAACAGCCAGAGTAACAACCCCATTGTTGTTATCTCCGTTGCGGTCTTGTTGTTTCCTTGTGCTCCCCGTCTATCTGTATCCAACTGTCGCCTCTTCTTTTAAATTAATAATAATTCTAGGGGCTGGAGCTCTGCTGTGATCCACAGATGAAACACAGCAGCACTGGCCATCACTCCACACTTTCCTGCCAATATAGCTCATCACTTACTTGGAAAGAAACTGCATAAGGGAGGACATGGAATTTGGTCTCCATGGTCCACTCAGGTCTTGGCCTTGTTATATGGCCCTACAATACTACCAGTTATGGTGGTGTTTTTTGGTGTGCCATAGACTCTAGGCCAATGGTCCCCAAACTTTTGAGGGTCATTCCCCCTCATAACTCCGTCCATGCCCCCCCACTTCCCAGAGCCAGGGCTTGGAGTGGGGTGGCAGCTTGGTGAGGGGAGGTGACACGGGCAGGGGTAAAGGTGCCAAGGCTGGGGCCACAGCTGTGGGTGGGTCTTGGGCTGGGAGCGGGCCGGGGATGAAGCTGCGGCCAGGGGCTCAGAGTAACAGCCGTGTTAGTCTGTATTCGCAAAAAGAAAAGGAGTACTTGTGGCACCTTAGAGACTAACCGATTTATTTGAGCATAAGCTTTCGTGAGCTACAGCTTACTTCATCGGATGCATACTGTGGAAAATACAGAAGATGATTTTATATACACAAACCATGAAAAAATAGGTGTTTAGCACTAGAAAAGGTTTTCTCTCCCCCAACCTACTCTCCTGCTGGTAATAGCGTATCTAAAGTGATCACTGTCCTTACAATGTGTATGATAATCAAGGTGGGCCATTTCCAGCACAAATCCAGGGTTTAACAAGAATGTCTGAGGAATAGTGAGGGAGGGGGGAGGAGGAAGGAATAAACAAGGGGAAATAGATTACTTTTTATAATGAATCAACCATTCCCAGTCTCTATTCAAGCCTAAGTTAATTGGAATTAATTTGCAAATTGGATACAATTCAGCAGTCTCTCGTTGGAGTCTGTTTTCGAAATTTTTTTGTTGAAGGATAGTCACTTTGAGATCAGAAATCGAGTGACCAGAGAGATTGAAGTGTTCTCGGACTGGTTTTTGAATGTTATAATTCTTGACATCTGATTTGTGTCCATTTATTCTTTTACATAGAGACTGTCCAGTTTGCCCAATGTACATGGCAGAGGGGCATTGCTGGCACAGGGGCTGAGGCCGTGGGCAGAGACGGGAGCAGAGCCGCATCCGGGCTGCGGTGGTGGCCAGCAGCCAGGTTCCCGGCCAGATGCGACTCCGCTCCCGGCCCCGCCCCCACCCCTAGCCCCAGCCGCGAACAGAGCCATGGCCAGCAGCCGAGACTGGGGGCTAGTGTGGGGCCGGGAGCAGAGCCACACCGAGGCTGGGGGGCGGGAGCGGGAGCCAGGGGTGCGGCTGGGGGTGTGACCAGAGCAGAGCTGGGGGCGGGGAGGGGATGGGTGGCGCTTCCTCCCCGCCTCCCATGAGGGCTGGCCTGGCACTGCTGCACTGCCCCAGCATTCCTCTGAGCCCTCTGGGGGGCACACCCCACACTTCGGGGACCTCTGCCCTAGGCAATAGACTAATCGAACGGGAGATATTTCACAGGGACCATACACCATAGCTGGTTAGCCTTCCTTAATTAAAATGAAACAAGTTGGCAATGTGGAATCAATTACCAGCTGCATCTGCTACCCTGGCAGTAGAAAACACAGAATATGTTTCAACTGATTGTTGCATGGAATAATGTTGCTCCTGGGACAGGGGAGGGTTATATACAGCCTAAAGCCAAAGTTTCTACGAAAGTCAATGCTGAGTAAATGAAACAGCTGCCAAACTGTTCTCTTGTAGAAAAGTATCAGATATCTTGTTCCCTGGGGCAGCTGGAGCTTGCCAAGGCCTGCAGTGCTATTCCAGGTCACACCTCTTATTGGTGATGAAGACCAGGGAACTTGCAGATATCCGAGGCCATGTGAGCATCACAAACTTTTTTCAAACCAAAGCTACACCCCCAACCTCCTCCAGTGGTGTGTGCCCCCTCCCTGGTCTCCTATGAGAAGGGTACATATGTCCTCACCTTTCTGGGTTAACAGAGGGGCCTGGCTGTGAGGGGAGGAGAGAAGAGGACCCTGGTCTAAAGAAGGAGCATGTTGGGTCTGGGCTGAGGCCAAGGCTAAAGGAGGAGCATGATGAGCCTAGGCTCCACACCTGAAGGTAGAAGAGACTCCGCATACAGCGTATTAGGGGAAGGCCCTCACTTTGCCGCTGCCCATAATTTGGGCTCCTCGAGCCAGGATCACTTCTCCTGTGCCTGCGAGGAAAGGGGGTTGGGCTTTCTGGGTGAGGATCTCCTCTCATACCAAACTATAGATGGGCAGATACTGTGGGGGCGGGGCAGGGAGAAAAACCCTGAGAACATTTGTTCCACTAAGAACCTGGCATTTTCCCATAAACATTCATACCAGGGATATTTTGTTTGCTGACAGAGAAAGGAGACTCGTGCAAATGTGATTCTCTGAGAAATGGAAAAGAAATTAAGAGAAAATTATCCAAGCAGCAGTTGCAGCAAAAAGTTTGTAGGGAAATATTTTGGCCTAGGGCCTGATCTAGTGATGTGCCCGGGTCTTTAAATGTGTGATTGGCAGCTCCTGGCTCCCAAAACTTCTGTTTAAACCACTGCTAGTCCAGGGGGTTGGAACAAATGGGCCAGGCCATGCCAACGTTGCTAACATTCAATAGGCTGTCACTGAAACAGAGTAATTGTCTTTATTCAAAATCCAAAATGATTTGTGGGTCCTGCCCAAATGCAGCTTGAGCCTTTATTGTTGACTTTGTTCTGTCTCAGAGAGCATCATTTGGCTAACTCAGCTCTGTTCCCTCTCCCATTGAAGTCAATGGAAAGACTCCTGTTGCCATCAGGGGAGTTGAATAGGATTCCTAATCCAGCTCCCAGCACCACCAGTGCAGAATTCTCCTCTCAGCATATTCTCCAGGACTTCTGCTACTGTCGTCTGAAATGTATCGAGACTGGTTTATGGTACTTACCCAGAGCAGTTCTTTGTAATACTGGGAAAGATCATCCCAGTCACCCAGAGGCTTAGTCCATGTTGGTGACAATACCATAATGCTTCCTGGGTTTTTCATCAGAAATCTCAACACGCTTTACAAGGGGGACAAGTATCATTATCCCCATTTTGCTAATGGGGAAACTGAGGCACAGAGCGGAAATGATTTGCTCAAGGTCACATGGTGTCAGTGGCAGAGACAGCACTAGAACCCAGCTCTTATGACTCCTACTTCTGTGATTTAACCACTATATGCCACCACCTCCTACTGTTGCTGTTTTCCCAGTGCTCTGAGACCCTGCGATAATGAGCCATGCCACGGGCTTCCTAATACCTCTGCTATTGCAATCGCAGTAATGCCATGTTAGTGGAATGATGCCAGGTGCTAGCAGAAATAACATGCTCTTAGCTATAATTTCTTAGCACTGCTTCTCTCTGCACTCTGGAACCCAAGTTAGTTCAAGTTACCCTATACTTCAGAAGTAATATTCCATACAGATCACTGTGAGTGAAACACTCTCAAAGTCAGGAAACACCAAAGCTGATGTTGCATGCATGGCCTTTTCATAGAGTTTTAGACCTCCTGCCCGCCTTAACGCTGCCCCCTTGTGCACATGCATTAAGATACAGGGCCAGATTCTCTGGCCCACTAAGTCCACTATGCACTGCTCCAGGGGCATAAAGTGGATGCAGACTGGTCAGTGGAGAGTTCCCATCTCCTGTGCCAGTTGTCCTGTGCACCCACAGCACAAGGGAAAGGAGGGGCCATGGCAAGGGCATGCTGGGTGTGGGTTAGGAGAGGCAGAGAGAGCTATGCTACGCCCAATCCACCTCTGATATAAGATCATAGAGGGTCCCTACTCTTGTACAGCTGTCACTAAGCAGCTCTAATTTACAGCAGAGCTGGGTGGCATAGGGTTAGGTAGCTGCAATCATTGGTATTTCTCATGTGACTTCTCCTCCTCAAACCAACTAAATTCCAATATTCCTTTGGCTGGATGGACTTTCTTTAAGATCTGTTTCTTTACTAAGTGAGAATGTGTGTACAGACTTGTATGTTCCTGGCCTCAAAACTAGCGCTATAGTTTGAAATGGACAAGTACAACTAAATAAGGAGACGTAAAAATGTAGCACTGTTTCCAGGTGCGGTTGCATTACACTGTGATGGTGTATTTAGAGTTGCATGGATGAACAAAGCACCAGTAATTTGATTCTAAAGACCAGTCGGCACCAGCATATTCTTCACTATTGAGAATAACATTGTTACATTTCATCATTAGTATATTTTCTACATGGGGTATTTTTCATAAAGACTTTCATGGAGTTTGTTTGTCTTTGGACTTTGTACTGAACCAGATTAGTGGGTGGGTGAGATTCTGTGCCCTGCATTGTACAAGAGGTCAGACTAGATGATCATAATGGTCCCTTCTGACCTTAATATCTACAAATCTATGAGATGCTACACATGTATGTAAGGCTATAGAAAAAATTAGATAGCATCTTTTTCCCCTAGGCTGGACTTAAAGGTGTGGGCTCGCTTCTGCTTTCCAATACACAACACATATCCTGGCAAATCTGTTTTGCTTGTGTGCACCTGTACAGAGGACCTGGTTTTCACAGGATATGGGAATAGTGTCCAAAGGACTCTTTGCTGCTTTGTTTCAACCATTCTTCCAATACATCCTTGCATATACTGAAGGAAACATCAAATGAGGGAGATACCACAAAGTATCTAATCATAGAATCATAGAATATCAGGGTTGGAAGGGACCCCAGAAGGTCATCTAGTCCAACCTCCTGCTCGAAGCAGGACCAATTCCCAGTTAAATCATCCCAGCCAGGGCTTTGTCAAGCCTGACCTTAAAAACCTCTAATCTATCTATCTGGTTTGTATAATGCCTGCCAACATAGTACCTAAGCCAGGTTCTCAACCATTTTCTTTCTGAGCCCTCTCCCCAACGTGCTATAAAAACTACATGGCCCACCTGTGCCACAATAACTGGTTTTCTGCATATAAAATCCAGGGCTGGTGTTAGGTGGAGGCAAGCAGGGCAATTGCTTGGGCCCCTGTGAAGCTAAATTGCTCAGGCTTCAGCTGCAGCCCCAGGTGGCGGGGCTCGGGGCTCCGGACTTCAGTTCCATGCAGTGGGGGTTTGGTTTTCTGCCCTGGGCCACAGCAAGTCTAATGCTGGCCCTGCTTGGCGGCCCCCCTGAAACCTGCTCTTGGCCCCCCAGTGGGCTCCAGACCCCTGGAGGAGAATCAGTGATCTAAGCGACTCCCAAGTAAATTAGGTTTGCATACCTAGTCCCTAGTGAACTTCATAGATTCTTCTACATGACTGTTTATTAACTGCTTAGAAGGAAAAGAGTTTGATGCTTGTGTCTTTATTTAACCCCAGATTTCATCAGAGATGATGTTACCGTAAATGATCTTTGATTAAATCTCAGTCACAAATCTGTACGTAACAAGAGAAGTCACAGCAGAGCATGTGTGAAAAAGGGGGACACAAGCCTGTTGTTTCTGAAGCCATGCTGATTCGCTGCTTTCCTCGAAGGGAGTGGTGCTAGGTCTGCTCAACTTGCATTAATGAGAAAACCACTTCAAAGCAGTCTTAACCAACTCCGGCAAAGACGTTGCAGGGTTCCTGAGGATCACTCTTCCACACCACACGCATAGAGCAGCTCTTCCTGTGGAACAGGGCAATGCAGTTCTCTCGGTCGTAGTTGGTGGGTCTGAAAACGCTGTCAGTGAGGAAGATGAAGATGAGGTCAGGACACGAGATATAGGTCGGGGCGGGGGGGGGGGAATCATATTTACTGGGTCAAATTCATCCCTGGTGTAACTCCAGTGACTTCAGGGGAAGTGACTTCAGGGATGAATTTAGGCCATAGTACTTGCTGGTGGTATTGACTGGTGCTATGGAAACACAGAGCTCTGATCTCCAGTCCTAGCAGGTGAGTAAAAAAAAAAAAATGAACTGATTTTTTTCCAATATTTTTTTCACTCAAATGTAATTCTCTGTAGTAGCTTTGCTAGGAATTAAACCTATAGAGCCACATTCACCCCAGACCTGGTGCAGGGCCAGAGTGGAAACAGCATCTGCCTGCCCTGTTCAGAGATTGCCAGGGAGTGGTTCAGCCCTGAGGTCTTTGGGCCACTGCAGGGACACGGAGCTGCCAGCACATAAGAACTGCCCAGGCATGCCCCCTCCTGCCCTTGCTAACTCCCTGCCCCCTCCAGTGGATGGAAGGTTGGGGGAATTGTCTGTGAGGGGGTCCTCACTTACAGCTGGGGAGGACATGGTTTTCCCATCCAGTCACCATTTTCCTGTCTAGAATCGGGACAAAGTCAAAATTTCAAAAATATTTGTGCACCAAAAACCCCGTTTTTTTTCCGTTTTTGGGTCAATCAAAACATTTTGTTTCAATCATTTTGAAACGTCTAGTTTTGATGCCAATTTTTTTGTTCTTTTAACCTTCTTTTCATTCTTGTTAGCTTAAATTTTTAAAGGTGATTTGAACCGGGAAACTGGAATTTTTTGTTTCTAAATGGCAAAGAGCAATGTTTCAAGAGTTTGGAAACTTATTCTCGACCTTGTTTTGAGTTGGGGAAATTTGTCAAACTCAACCCTGTTTTGCAAACAGTTTTGGTTGCACAGAATTGGCATTTTTCAGCCACAAAACAATTTGTCGAAAAATTGTCAACCAGCTGTGACCTTGCTCAGTATTCCTACCACAAGCCCCCTCCAGGGTTTTTTCTCCACACACAGGACAGGACCATCCAGTCCTCTGATAGAATCACCAGCCCAGGACATAATCATAAATCTGGAAGGCACAATCAACCTGGGCAGGGACTCACAATGGGATCGAGAACATGGTTCCTCAACCTAGGGGCCATAATCTCCCTGCCCTTCCTATTTTGGGGGGCACAGAGTCTCAGCTACATACTGGCTAGATAGGAAAGGTGTTCTGGGTGTAGGAAAACGTTGAGAAGAACTGATCTAGAACAATTAGGCCTGAGAGATGCATACAGACAGAACCTTGAGGCTGTGCAGTGCCCCATAGACTGCAAGGGTCAGCACTAAATATCTGTGCCTTATTACATGTTTAGGGCTCCAGAGCTGGACTGATGAGGCAATGCATCTCCAGAAATGAGACAAGCTGCCATAGAGAGGGAGGGCTAAAAATCTGGGGGAAAGGGGATCTGAGATCCTGCTGGTGGCAAAATCAAGAGGAGAGTTAGGAGGAGTAATAGGGAAAAGCTCTGAGCTGTGTGTTTGCAAGTTTGTGGCTGGGTTTCTTTTTCTTCTTCTTCAAAGAAGCCTGGATACAAAAAAGATTGTTCTGCTTTGTCAGAGGTAGAGCTGGATGAAAACCCAGAGACAGGATTTTGCTCCAATTTGTTGAAATGTGAATGCAAAATTTTCACTGAAATTTCTGAATTTGGAAAATTTCAACCTGCCCTTAGGCTTGGTACAAAAGTAGCCCTAGTCTGCTTGGACTTACAGGCTGCAGCAGATCATTGCTCGTGGCTGACATTCGCATCTGAAACAATCCTTGGTCTTCCACACTACACCGAAGTGATACAGCTTTCTGTTTTCAACACAGCCTGGATACACACAACAAAAACAATGCCCAGTAGATGGATGGTGACATTTAGAGGTAAAATACAGGTTGGTGCTGTCAGTTAAAGCTCTGACTACTTGGGTGGAATTACACCAGGGATCAATATGGGCTGTGTTCTATGATGGGATGCAATGCCATTGCTCCTGCAGTGGCTAGGATGTGGACTAGCAAGGTGAAATGTTATCTGCTGCACACCCATCTTTAGCAGAGAAATGCTATTCAAATCATGGCGTGAGGCTGAGAAGTGCTTTAGTTTATGGCTAGTACTACTTTGAGCATCGTTCTGCTACTACTGATACTTCTCTCATAGGGCTAGATGCTGACTTGGACTGTACATCTGAACTATGCTGTGCAGTCCTAGGCATATAGAAATAAGCAGGCCTGACCCCCTACCCCTGTGCCCCCCAAGCAGCTGGGTGGGGGATGGACAGATTATTGTCTCTGGGGTGTCATAATTTATTCCTGTAAGACAGAATCAAATCACTATCCCCCTCCCCTTCCCAGAGCAAAGGAGAAGTAGGGTGGGAATTGGCCTGGGAGGGGTTTCTCCAAGTCACAGCACCTCCCATGGCCACTGTGGGAGTAGTGCGGATTACACAGTCCCCCTTGCTCGGAGCTGGGCCCCAAAGCACAATCTAGCCCATAGTGATTTTCAAGTTCTCAAAGCACTTTAAAGACTTTGGGTGAGATACTGGCCCCATTGCAGTCAATGGGAGTTTTGCTACCAGTAAGTCTAGGATTTTACCCATTAGGTAACAGTGGAAAAGCACCTACATGTGGTAGGCACATAGGTTCAGATGCTTAAAGGTATTTAGGCACCTCTCATCAATGGGAGTATGGTGCCTACATACTTTGAGAATCTGGGTCTTATGTCCTACGGCAACTTAATGGGCCTTGGATGCCTAAGACACTTTGATGCTTTTGAAAATCTAATGAATACTTACAGCAACCCTTGGAAGTAGGTAATATCATGCCCATTTTACAGACTGGGAAACTGAGCCATGGAGCAGTTAAAAGACTCACTCAAGCTATTGCAGCTAGTCAGTAGCAGAGCTAGGAGTAGAAACCAGGTCTCCTGCCACCTAGCCCCTGCCCTGCTCTAAATACTAGGGCATCCCCCCATCCTAACACAATAAAGCAGGCAAGTAGTCCTTCCATTCTGGTTTCCATGTTTGACAATGAGTAGTAATAGAAACAGTGAGGCCAGGACAGAGAGGTGCCAGCTTTTTAGCATATCTTCCTTTTTCTCCCATGTGATATGCTATTTGTTTAGGCAACAACCTCATACCCCAGACTCCACAGAGAAGTCTGCCATGCCTTTCAGTTTGGAAGTATGTAGCTAGCTAGCTGTCTGGCTGGAGACACTCTTATACGACATAGCATCTAACTGCCTATGCATCTTCATCACATTGCAACTGACAGAACAATCCCCACATTTCTAAGCAAGTGATCCTTTCAGTCCATTAAATGGAAGTCCTGAGCATGGGTGGAGAATTTGCCATTCTTACCGTATTTGTTTGGGGATCTCATGTAACACTGGGCAGTGCACAGGGACCCCAAGGTGAGAAGGACGAGGAAGAGGAACAGCAGGAACTTCTGGAAGAGAAAGGGAAACTCACTGCAAACTTGGCTGGTTTTTCAATAATAACGTTGACCAGTTCATTCCCACAGATTTAAGGAGGACAAGTCTCATTATTTACAAATAATCAGGAGAACTGCTCCCAAGCACGCAGCCTGCAGTTACACAGACAGCCCAGCCACTGACTTACCATGGCGTAGGCAAGCTTCATGGGCCGCTGGCAGGTTGCTGTGAGGAGCAGTGCGTATTTATAGTCCATGCAGAAACAATGGTTGCTCAAGGGTAAGCAATGAAAACATGAGCTTCCTGCTGAGGCCAAATCATGCCAATGGCCATTCTAACCTGTCCCAATCACTGATCAGAAGGTCTGGCTTTGAGAGGTGTCTTTGGACATGAACTTGAAGGCAAGTGTTACCCATTCACAAATAAAGCAGGGGCACGATTCTAAGCTCAGTTACAGTGGTGTAAATCTGGGGTAACACCAATGGCTACAACAGAATTACTCTGCAGTGACCCCAGTGTAACCAACAGAACCTGTTCCTGCACAGCAATGCTCCCCGCCCTGGCCAGCCATCAAGAAACAGAGGGAAGGAAAGCACATATTATGCAAGGTGGTTTATTATTGTTCATTGACCTGACACAGTGAGAGCTGCACCGACCAGCATAGGGAACAGGGCATTCACGCGGTGCAGCAGCGTGGAGAGACCTCTGTTCTATGACGGATTTATTGATTACACCTCTCAGCTCTTTTATATATGGTGCTTCAGTGGAGTTGTCTCTGAAAGGCCGGACTCCGCCAGGACCTGGAAAGGTGGAGCCTGGCACTGCTAGGTCACTGATTCAAAGCCAGGCTGGGTTGAGAGTGGCTGACAATTGTTACCAGTTGACAGCTGTGAGATGAGCGGTGAGTCTCAGTTCAGCCCCTCAGGGCCAGGGAACTACCTCAGTAGAAACAGCTGTCACAGTTAGGGTGACCACCCACTCCTAAAGGGGTGGGACAGTCCCAAATTGTACATTTCAGGTCCCAGACCCTGGCTGAAAGACTCCGGAACACCATTTGTCTTGGATTCCCTGTGGTGCTGCTCTGCCCCTACCCAAGGCTTAGGGATGGCGCTAGCCTCTTCCCAGTGGGGGGGGAGGCTGCTGAGATGGACCTTAGCATGCCCTTGCCATAAGGTCCTGCCCCCTGCTCCTCCTCTCCCCCCTGAAGCCCCGCCCCTGTCCAGGCCAGAAGCCAGACCTGAGCAGTAAGAGTCAACCAGGGAGCCTGGGCCACTGTAGGGAGCCCCAGAGTCCCAGATCCTCCACTTGCCCTGGGTGGCACACCCTTGGGGGCAGGGACACAGGCCCGGGGCTGCTCTTGGGCATCCCAGCACCCCGCCCAGGGCAGATGGAGGGTTCAGGGCTTCCCAAAGCAGCCTGGGCTCCTTGGGCAGCTCTTACCATGGCCCGGTTCTGGCTTCCAGCCTGGCCAGCGGGTGGGGCCTCAGGGAAGAGGAGGAGCAGGGGGTGTGGCCACAGAGGGGGCAAGGCTCCTGCATGTGCCCTGTTTTGCATTTTGAAAAGGTGCTCACCTTAGTCACAATGGGCTCTCTTCCTGCCAATCACAGCAGAGAGGCGGAGCCCAAATTCCCGGCTCTCTTCCATAGAGCTGGTCATTCCCGAAGGAGATACCGGTACGTTGGCAGGACCATCGTACTGGCTGTGGGATAAAGGGAGGCCTTCACTCTGCAGGGCAAGCTCTCTGCTAGCTTCCCCTGACAGACACTCATGTTGAACATTTAACCCCAGTCGTTTTTGTTTTCTCCCCTGAACTGAGGTGACCCCAGTTCCTTTTAGGCACCTCCCACCTGCATGGGAGAGCATATGGCAGCCATGCTCCAGAAGCTGTACTGGCTATTCACCACTGTCTGGTAGGGTTGCCAACTTGGTAATATTTAAAAACTGGGACACTCCAGCAGGAGTGCCGGAACTTCCCCTGCCCCACCTCTTCCCCCCAAAGCCCCACCCCGTCCCACCTCTTTCCCTGAGGCCCTGCCCCCCGTCCACTCCTCTTCCCCCCTTCCCCCATCACTTGCTGCTTTTCCCCTCCCACCCCCACCCCAGGTCAGGAGGGACTTGCCTGTGGAACCGGGGCTGGGAGCTGCAGCTGCCCGACAAAGGTAGGAGGCGGCCCCGGCTGAGTAGGGTCTGGCGCAGGTGATGACCCAGTGCCTCCCTGCCTCCCCTGCCTGCAGTAACCGGACTTCGGGCATCTGGTCTGATGCCCTGTTCCCTATGCCAGTAGATCTGACCAAACACTGTCAGGTCCCCTTTTCAACAGGAGATTCTGGTCAAAATCCGGACGTCTGGCCACCTTAGTCTCTGGGTGGAGTTTAAGGTGTTGGTTGTAACCTAGAGAGTTCTAAATGGCCTGGCACCAGCCTGGCTGTGGGATCACTACTCTCCCCAGGCCATACTGCCAGAGCTGGGGTCAGCAGCTGTGCATGAGCCGGATTCCCCTCTTTATAAAAGAGAAGGGGCAGCTGGCAAGGTGTCTGCTGGGATGGTTCCCCAGTTCTGGAACATGTTCCCCACCCCTGGGTTTGAAATAGCCTGGATCTGGTGACTTTCTGGGCACACTGCAGAAGACACTTGTGTGAGACGGGTGTTGGAGAGGGCCGAGGTGGTGATGATGATGGGGTGCAAAGGAGTTTTAAAGGTAACTGGCTGACTGAGCTTCTTCTGAACTGGTCATCTGAATGCCGCTGGGATGGACAGTGTATTGTTAATGGTGTGTCAGCCTGGAGCCTTGGCTAGGCATCATTTTATTCATTTTTAAATAGAAATAAATATTTACCACTATGTTTACGATAGTATTGCCTAAGGGCCAACTGGGGACAGGGCCCCCCTGTGCAAGGCACTAGCACCTAGCTCTTATATGGTGCTTTTCACCCATAGCTCTCAAAGAACTCAGTATCATTACCTTCATTTTGCACATGGGGAAACTGAGGCCCGGGGCTGTGACATGACTTTCCCACAGTCACTCAGCAGGCCAGAGGCTTAGAACACATGTCTGCTGAATCCATAGCACTTTAGCTAGTCCCTTCCCCAAGGAGCTTGCAGGTTAAATACACAAGACAGGCAAAGGGGGCAGGGGGCAGAGTGATCAGCATATTAGTGCCACCATTTGGGGGCAAAGTTGGAGGGTTTGGGGGGATTTTTGTTTGTTTGCTTTTGTTTTTTAGCTTCTGTTTGCTTTTGTTTTTTGGGGTTTAGCTCAGAGGAGATTAGCTGAAGACAAAGGAAAAGAGTGTGGGGGGGAGTCAAGGGACAGGGCGGGGGAGCAGGGAGGGTATTCAGCATAGGGGAGAGGGACAGCAATGGAGTCTGTGTGGCTGCCAGGGTCAGTCAGCTTGCTGGACGGGGGCTTTGGTGCAACACATTTTCCATGGTACTGGGTAGCTCAAGGCAGAATAGGCTGCCAGCCTCCCATCAGCCTGTATTGCCCGCCAGGTCTGGGGGCTTTGATTGAGACACCTGAGCTCAGTAGAGCCCATATGATTGACAAGAGATTAGGCCAACCTGCCGGTGAGGGGAGAGGTGAAAGAGCTGTGGTGGAGGTAAGGCTTTGTATAAAAGCAGTGACTGGGGGCAGGTATATATCTGCTGGTGGACTGGAAGCAGAGAGGAGGATAGAATTGTGGTAGGAGCTAGTGGTGAGTACAGCTTTTGTAAGTCTGTCAGGAGGTGGGGAGGATTAAAGCAGGAAGCTCTAGTTCCTCTATGTTATTTGCCTTTTTGCTCTTGCAGTGTGTGGTGAGGCTAGCAGCTCTGTATTGTGCTGGTGTTTTGTGGCTTGTTCCCTGTGCTTGGCTTTGTTCTGAGCAACAGCTCTTCTGAAGGGCCTTGTCAATTCTTCTCTCTATAAACTGTAGAGGGACAACATCAGTTTAAACTTGGTGTAAACCTTGTGGTGGTAGGTAGTTTTATGTTTTCAAATCAAGCTCTCTATAGAGCCAAATGCTTGGTGAAATGTCTTTACAAACTGTTCTTGAAACCTTCCAATGCAAACAGTCCTCTTTAAATTAAACCTTTCCTGCAGTGTTTGACACCCTGATGTTGCAGCACTAAGAAATTGATTACTTATAGACCCGACTACTTAAATGGAGAGACATGCAGATGGTGACCAGAAGTAATGATAGAGATCTAAAAACTCCTTGTCTATCACTAGCTTAAGACAATGGCTCACAAAACAACTCTGCCTGAAGTTGTTCTCATCCTTTAAAATATAAAAGGCTGGGATAGCTTTTTCTCTTCTATTGGATTATGCTCCTCGGTGTCTGGGAGCTGGTGTAAGTTGAAAGAAAAGGAGTACTTGTGGCACCTTAGACTAACCAGTTTATTTGAGCATAAGCTCTCATGTGCTACAGCTCACTTCATCGGATGCATTCAGTGGAAAATACAGTGGGGAGATTTATATACATAGAGAACATAAAACAATGGGTGTTACCATACACACTGTAACAAGAGTGATCAGGTAAGGTGAGCTATTACCAGCAGGAGAGTGGGCGGGGGGGAAGACATCTTGTAGTGATGATCAAGGTGGGCCATTTCCAGCAGCTCTCAAGAATGCCTGAGGAACAGTGGGAGGAGGGGAATAAACATGGGGAAATAATTTTACTTTGTGTAATGACCCATCCACTCTCAGTCCTTATTCAAGCCTAAGTTAATTGTATCCAGTTTGCGAATTAATTCCAATTCAGCAGTCTCTTGTTGGAGTCTATTTTTGAAGTTTTTTGTTGAATTGCCACTTTTAGGTCTCTAATCGAGTGACCAGAGAGATTGAAGTGTTCTCCGACTGGTTTTTGAATGTTATAATTCTTGACGTCTGACTTGTGTCCATTTATTCTCTTAAGTAGAGACTGTCCAGTTTGGCCAAAGTACATGGCAGAGGGGCATTGCTGGCACATAGCACATTGGTAGATGTGCAGGTTTTCCAGCTCTTGCTGAAACTTGTGGTGCTGTCCGTCCCCAAGATATGAGAGTTGTGCTACTTAATGGCTGAAATTAAGTCTAACTATCATGATATAAAACTAGCTTTTGACATGGTAGGCTTAAGCATGGTGTGTTAAATAACACTCTTCTAGCTAGGGTAATTATACCCCATTATGATATCTGAAAACCCCAATCTTCACTGACATTCTTGTGAGGTAGGGCAGAGGCGAAGGCTCATGCCACAAAGGGCCTGAGGTGTTGACATCCTTCTAGGCACCTAGAAAAATCACAGGAACAACACTGCAATCCACCAGTCCTGAATTAGGCACCTTGACTCAATACAGGGAGAGTCAAAGCCTTGGACTGTGAGCCACCAAAGCAGCATACTAGGTGGGGCTCAGGCTGTCTAAGGTAGGCACTAGGAGGTGCTGATGAGGGATATGTCCTAAGCCCTGCCCCTCTCCTGGAGATAGATGCCTCCCTGCAGAGCAGACTGAGGCAACTCGCACTGTGTAGGGAATGGGAATTCCCCCTCTGGGCTTAAGCACCTCCAGCATTTCCTGGGGTAATAAGTTAGGAGCCTGCCTTGCCCCCCACAAAACAGCAACAGGCAGTGGTGATGCTCTCTTATAAAGCTTATCCCAGTGGTTCAAGTGCTCACCTGGGATGTGGGAGACCCCTGTTCAGATCCTCTCAGGTGGGTGCTCTGCTCAGTGGGCTAGAGAGAAATAGTGACTCTATCCCCTAATGCCTCTACTCTACTTGCGCTATATTGATGACATCTTCATCATCTGGACCCATGGAAAAGACACCCTTGAGGAATTCCACCATGATTTCAACAATTTCCATCCCACCATCAACCTCAGCCTGGTCCAGTCCACACAAGAGATCCACTTCCTGGACACTACAGTGCTAATAGCAATGGTCACATAAACACCACCCTATACCGGAAACCTCCTGACCGCTATTCCTACCTACATGCCTCCAGCTTTCACCCTGACCACACCACACAATCCATTGTCTACAGCCAAGCTCTGCAACACAACCGCATTTGCTCCAACCCCTCAGACAGAGATAAACACCTACAAGATCTCTATCAAGCATTCTTACAACTACAATACCCACCTGCAGAAGTGAAGAAACAGATTGATAGAGCCAGAAGAGTTCCCAGAAGTCACCTATGACAGGACAGGCCCAACAAAGAAAATAACAGAACGCCACTAGCTGTCACCTTCAGCCCCCAACTAAAACCCCTCCAACTCATTATCAAGGATCTACAACCTATCCTTAAAGACGACCCAACACTCTCTCAAATCTTGGGAGACAGACCAGTCCTTGCCTACAGACAGCCCCCCAACCTGAAGCAAATACTCATCAGCAACCACACAACAGAACCACTAACCCAGGAACCTATCCTTGCAACAAAGCCCGTTGCCAACTGTGCCCACATATCTATTAGGGGACACCATCACAGGGCCTAATCACATCAGCCACACTATCAGAGGCTCGTTCACATCCACACCTACCAATGTGATATAGGCCATCATGTGCCAGCAATGCCCCTCTGCCATGTACATTGGGCAACCTGGACAGTCTCTACGTAAAAGAATAAAGGGACACAAATCAGATGTCAAGAATTATAACATTCAAAAACCAGTCAGAGAACACTTCAATCTCTCTGGTCACTCAATTTATGATCTCAAAGTGACTATCCTTCAACAAAAAAACTTTGAAAACAGACTCCAACAAGAGACTGCTGAATTGGAATTAATTTGCAAATTGGATACAATTAACTCTTTATAATGACTCAACCATTCCCAGTCTCTATTCAAGCCTATTTCCCCTTGTTTATTCCTCCCCCCTCAGACGTTCTTGTTAAACCCTGGATTTGTGCTGGAAATGGCCCACCTTGATTATCATACACATTGTAAGGAGAGTGATCACTTTAGATAAGCTGTTACCAGCAGGAGAGTGGAGTGGGGGGAGAGCACCTTTTGTAGTGCTAAACACCCATTTTTTTTCATGGTCAGTGTGTATAAAAACCTCTTCTGTATCTTCCACAGTATGCATCCGATGAAGTGAGCTGTAGCTCACAAAAGCTTATGCTCAAATAAATTGGTTAGTCTCTAAGGTGCCACAAGTACTCTTTCTTTTTGCGAATACAGACTAACACAGCTGCTACTCTGAAATCTATCCCAGTGGTTAGGGCACTGTGGCAGGAGACCCAGAATCCATGCTCTGCACTCTTTCATAACACTGATTGTTAAAGAACAGTAGAAGGCTCTTGGTGCCTACCAGCAGGGTCTACACAAACCAGTTAATGTGTGACACTATAGAAATCACACCTCTAGTGGGCATTCATGCCCTGTGTAGACAAACCCCTAAATACACCTCTCCAGGACTCTGTATGTTAGCTGACACATGATCAATCCACTGTGATCAAGAAACAAGTCAAAACAGGATGCCCTGTGGCACCAGTGTAAATACACTGCACCCTCTTCCCCTGGGGAGCATGAGTGAGCTGGCAATACACCCTTTGTAGTGCTCATTGTTAATGGAACATGGCTTGAGTTAAAATTTGTCTCAACTCCTCCTGACACAGCTTGCCTGTCTGCTCTCTGCTACAAACTGGCTGTAGTGTGATGGCCAAGCAACCTAAAGCTGCATCTCCTTTTATCTGATATCCCCGCCTGCCTGCTGCTACTCTTATGCTTTCTGGATGTGTAGTATTGGAATGGCTCCTAATGAATCTCTCTAGATAACCTTGACTTAAGCTGCCTGCTGCTTCAGTTCTAACAAGCCTGCTAGATGGGAGTGCAGGGGAGAACAGAGGCACTTCTTCAGGTCTGGCTCTAGTTTTTCCCCTTACACAGCTACTGTATTTATCAGTGGAGCTGGTAACACAACTTTTTAAATAGCCTAATTAAAATGCTTCTCTTTCCAGCATAGAGCTGGGGGATTAATTCTCAAATAGGCACAAACTTTGCAAAACTTTTCACTCTATGGCTTCCAGGGAGGTGAAGTAGAGAGGTGGTGGTGCTATGCATCCATCTCTTAACCAACAGAGCTTTGTACCAGTTCCTCCTTAGACCCCAAACTGCCAAGATTTCAATGGCAGTTAGATTCCTAAATATCTCTTGAGGATCTGGGGCCATGACACCAGAGACTAACTCAAGCCATAGAACTCTGACACTGGCCTCTAAGGAAATGTCTTGGCTTCAAGCTGGGGGTGGGGTTCCCAGCTCAAGAAGGTTCTGACTTTCTGAGCACCTTGCTTCCACGTGTCCTTGGTCCTGAATCTTCTGTGGGTCAATTGCCTAGCAACACAAGCGCATGCCTCCAGGCCTATGCAGGCTGCACGGTTACTCTGAGGTTGGGGTGCGCCCGTCACTAACCTGTAGTGTCCAGCCGCTGGCGTAGACCCTGGTGGACATTTGTGGTATACGCTGATTCACTGCTTCCAAAGAAACCATTCATTGCAGCTTACCAGTTCCACCTCAGATCACTATTCCACTTAACACACAGCACTGCGTTGCTTGTAGTGAAATGAAGTATGTTTATTTAGCAAAGCATGCAGGTAGAAGTATTGGAAACAAATGGTTACATATGTCACAATCATAAAGCATTCTAGAGCAATTTAATTGGTTACTCTGTCACGTAGAGTATCATTATCGCTCACCCAAAAGCCTTGTAGTGCTTTACAGTCAAGCTTGCTGGGACCCTCCTTTTATGAGACAGATATGCTGTCAGTTTGTCTCCCAGGTATAGGATTCAGTGTGTCTCTTTGCACTCCAGGATATACCAGACCAATCATTCCTCTTCCTTCATAAACAAGTCACGCCCACCCCAGCCGTTTTGTTTCTTCTTGTTGATATCATCTCAAGGGCTTTGCACTCAATTCACCCTGGCTCTGTATGCAGACACCCTCCCAGCATGAGGTGTACAATACACAAATAGCCAGACATGGAGATAGGTGTCTGGTCTCTACTGCCTGGAAGAGACATCACCAAAGTATGTCCCCCTCCTGGTGACTTGCTTTAACTCAAAGACCTTAAGAACACTATTTTCAGAATAGTTTTACATCCCATAGCTATTATCCAAACATACATTTTGCAATGAGTGACAACCAGCAGGTTGCTGGCTCTCAGTAGAAACCTTCCACGTCAATCTTTGGTGAATGACTATGCAGATATCTGACCCAGGGATCCCTGTAAAACACAATGCAACCCCTCTGTCAGCTGGTACTAAAGGATCCCAGAGCCAGAGGCATATCCATGTTAGCTCTGATCAAGCCAGTGCACTAAACTGAATATAGGTGTAGAAGCATGAGCAGTGCAAGGGGCTAGCCATGCAGAGTGTGGATATCTAATATCTCTGCTGGATATATACTTACAGCAGCTAGCCCTTGCTGCAGTGGCTCAGTATTATTTTTAGCACACACGTGTGGCACCTTGAGCTGGAAATTCTGCTCCAAGTATAAATGTACCCTGACACTCTGAAGTCTGGTGCTGTTCAGAGCTGAAAAGCACAGCTTTGCCAGTCAGTAAATGTGGACTTGGTCTGTAAGTTGCTTGTCACTTGACTTTGTACTCCTTGATTTTAATTAATAGTAAGTACAAAGGTGGGACTCTGCTCTTTGACTAAAATGCTTGAATAAGATCTGACCTGGCACAGAAATGGAGGAGGATGGGAGGGGGAACTCTAATGCTGTAGCTGACTTATGTCACTGACTGTCTCCATCCATTTCTAGATCATTCATACAAGGGAGCATAGGTCCAACACTCAATCTGTCCGGGGCCAAATGTGGGAGGCCCAAAATGTTCACTCAGAAAACATAAAAGTGATTGCATTTTTACCTCTAGGGTGAATAACTTTCTACTGTCTTAGCATTATGAGCATCTGTTTGGTGCCCTTTCACTTATGCAAACAATGTCAAATTTCAATGGCATGTAGGGGACTCTAGGACTAAAATGTTCAACACCGGAGAGTAATGAACAGAACATGCCTTGGAAACATCTGCTTATGAGTAAATGACTCTATTGCTTATGCCTTACAACAATAGTGAGCCTGTCTGGCAGAACAGGAGTGAAGCTGTTCATCCGGCTGTGATAGGTAGATCTCTTCCTGACCCCCTCAAAAGATCCCTTCCAGCGATGTGACTCTGTTCTCTCATTTCAGTTCTCTATCTTCAACACACAAGGCCGTGGGGCCCCTTCGCATCAGACCATTGAACTCCCGTAGCAGCAATGGATGTCTTCTTGATGATCCGTCGCCACAAAATGACCATCTTTGCTGATGCCAAGGAGACTACCACTGTGCAGGAGCTGAAGAAGATTGTGGGGGGCATCCTGAAGAGGCCTCCGGAGGAGCAGCAGCTATACAAGGATGACTGGTTGCTGGAGGATGGTGACAGGACCTTGATAGAATGTGGGTTAAGTAGCCAGACTTCCCGTCCCCATGCGCCAGCCATGGTGGGCTTGGCCTTATTCAGAGCCAGTGAGGGCTCCTTTGAGCCATTGCACATTGACCCCTTCTCCAGCACCCCTGAGCTGCCTGATGTTTTGAAGCCTCAAGATTCTGGCAGCAGCTCTGGCGAGCTGCCCATGCAGTGAAACCAGAGTCCGCTGTTCCATCACATAGACATGGTGCTGATCATGCACCAGTCACTGCTGTGTGCTCATTTCACTTGCAGCATTTGAAAACATTATGCCTTGACTAATAAAGCTTTGCTGTTAAACTTCTCTGGGGTGCCAACATCTTCTGTCTCAGTCTCTAGAGAGCCAATTGACAATGATTGTTTGGCTTCCTTGTGTCTTAACTTTTGTGGAGAGGTGGTGGGGTGTGACAGTCTAGGCAGCAAACTCTTAAACCTCCTTGTCCAGCTCAATGTCCATAGACTTAACCTCAACATTTACTTCCAAGAACAATGACATGAACAAACTCTACAGACAACTGGCATGGCCAGCTTTCCTATGGGGAGTCTTGTTATATTTTGTGTCTTTTTCCTAAAGTCCCAACTTCTGGAATCATGTGACCACGTCAGAATCTTCTAGACTTCAAATTGTGGAGAGACGCTTGAAAAAAGGTTAACCCTGATGGCTGAAATACTAGGCAAACCACCACCAAACCTCATGATAATTTTCAAGCCCATCTCCTGACATTCTGGAAGCTGCCTCAGGACTCAGCGAGCACCCAGGTGGTAATATTGTACCAGTACAATGTATGTGGTAACAAAACTCTTCACTCTAAAGGTCAGCTCCTAATTGAGAGGAGCTGTTTGACAAAATTATTCAACCATTGAAGAAAATTAACATGCTGGCTACTCAACAGGGGATCCTAAACTAAAATGATAGGAAAAACAATCCACGTGCATCCTCCCACCCTAGAGAGATCCAGGGAGATGAGCCTCTGACAGAAGTGCAACTATTCTAGCTTGGTGCTGATCTTGGGGAACAAGAAAATATCAGCATTCAATGAGAGAGCTAGAGATGACAGATTGCAAATTAGACCGGGGAGTGTGTAATGATGGCAGCAGAAGGGTCAGTACAGCTGGGGGCTGTAGAGGCATTGCCTGGTGTGACAGGGTAAGAGCATCTCCTAGCTGGCTCAGGTAGAACCACCTCTGGATTGACATTCTTGGTATCTCACTGGCCAAGGGAGGTAGCTCTGAGGAGACAGACACTTCATTAGCAGGTTGGAGGGAATCACTTATACATGCCTAATGCTTAGCATTCCTTTGCTCTTTACTTGGAGAAGATGTGATGTGGTAAGTCTACAGCCAGGTGGTTGGGGGGGATGGGAAGAGATAGTCTAAAGTTGTCTGGAGCCCCCTTCTAATAGAAGTATCTGGGTGTAAAAGCTCTAGGGTGAGGGAGGGGAGACCTTTTAACTGCTTTGGGGGGAGACATAGCTAGAAGCAGACTTGCTTTCTTAGAAAATGCCTGAAGCAGGAGGCTGACGGGACTATGGAACTGTCTCTCTAAAGGAAGTGGTGACAGACCTATGACTTGGTACATTCATGCCTAGAGCAGACACTGGAAACTACACCTCTAGGGGCCCAAATTAGAAGGGGATGGCAGAATAAAACCATAACAGCTCTAGCTGTACTCACTTGATTTAACTAGTATAGTGGGATTTCATTCTCTTCCTTTGACTCAGATTGGTATGACAGGGAATTTGCTTTTTAGAACCATGACTCTTCTAATTGTGTTCTGCTCCCCTTGCCCTAGGCTGAGTTTTGTGCTAATATTTTAATTCCTGAATTAAGTTTTTTGAAGTGAGATGTTGCTGCTTTGTCATCCTCCCACTCTGCTCTAAGGTGCAATTCATCCTGGTCATTCTTCTGGGCTAGAACAGTCATCACAACTCCCCCTATATCTGCTTGGAGGCTTTCTTAAGTACAGGTTTCAGAATAACAGCCGTGTTAGTCTGTATTCGCAAAAAGAAAAGGAGTACTTGTGGCACCTTAGAGACTAACCAATTTATTTGAGCATAAGCTTTTGTGAGCTACAGCTCAACACATCTTTTAAAAAAAAAAATGCAGGCCCTGATCCTGCAAGCATTCACCATGTCAACCACATCTAAATGCAAATAAAACTACCATGTTCTCAGTTCAGCAATTGTATGTCAACAAGAGCAGGGTCTGGGTTTGCAAGTAGGGTTTGGGAAATACTACAGTACAGAGCAAAGGTGCCATCTAGTGGCTCTGAGGCAAGTAGCTCTCAAACTATATATAGGTTTCAGAGTAGCAGCTGTGTTGATCTGTACCTGCAAAAAGAACAGGAATACCTGTGGCACCTTAGAGACTAACAAACTTATTTGGGCATAAGCTTTCATGGGCTAAAACCCAATGAAGATGAGCTATTATCAGCAGGAGGGGAAAAAAAACTTTTGTAGTGATCAAGATGGCCCATTTAGACAGCTCACAAGAAGGTGTGAGGATACTTAATGTGGGGGAGGGAAATAGATTCAATATGGATAATAACCCAGCCATTCCCAGTCTATATATAACTATAGATAGCAGTTCAAATATTTAGAACAGAGATGGATACAGAGGCCAGTGAGGTTTGAGACCTATTGCGTTTGATGGCTCATGTTTTATCCTTTCTCTGGCTCCCCAGAGCCAGTGTGCCCTTCCTTGCTGGGATGAAACAGTCTCCTATTCCCTCATGCACTGGAAGGAGGGGTGGACCACTAGCAATAGACTCCTCTACAAAGGAGGCAGTGAGGAAGCAAGTTCACCCATCAGAAGCAAAATACTGTCATCCAGGACTGATCCCATCATACATCAAAATTATTATGGCTTAAGAGCTATGCATTGCTTTGTTACAATATGATTCTCAAGGGTTGACTATGCCTTAAAATTATAAGGCACATTTTGTCATAATAAATATGCCTCAGAAAAGGGACTTGTGGCTAAATCACCCAGCTCTTAACTTCACAGCTCTTGAGAGGGTTGACTTTCCTCCTCACCTGGTAGCTGCAGGATTCCACATCAAAAACAGACTCGCAGTTCTCTTGGTCGTAGCCAACGGGGTTGAGAGCTCTGCCATGGGGAAAGAGAACAAACAGCAGGGTCAGAGCAACAGAGCACCTGCATCATCTGTCTCCCCCCAAAGGCTGGGAGAAAAGCCCCCCCAGGCTGCTGTGCTCTCTGTAAGTACTCTGGCAGCAGGAGAGATTCTAAGAGCTGCTGCTGGGCCTTGAGATTTCACCTCTTCTTTCTCCATCCTTCCTCTCTTCTCCTCCCCCCCCCCCCCAAATAAATTCCTTTCACCCTCTTGATTAGTTGTGTGCCCCTATGATGTGGTGGTTTTACATCTGAAACTAAAACTCCTCTACCTTTTTGGAGTAGGGTCACTGTAAGCTTTTGCAGTTTCTCTTTGTTCTGCCCTTATCTTCTGCCCCACTCTCCTTCTCTGCATTTCAGGTGACTATCAACTTCAGCACTGGTGCAGTGAGGGTGTGTGTGTGTGTGTGTGTGTGTGTATCCCCTACAGTGTTTGAGGGGAAAACATTAACTGGAGTCAGAGCAATTAGTGCCGCAGGTTGGGGCCATGCCCAATTTAGGATTAGTCCCCGCTGAAAGGAATAGGGTGACTGCTAAGGGAAGCACTTTAAGGCAGAAGAAGGGAGGCAAGAGACCCAGAGGGAGAGTAGGCTGTGGGATGCTCCCTCAAGAAGGGGGCTCTGGCAAAAGGGCTTGCAGAGCCCCTGGGGAAGGACAGGAGAGGAAGGATCTCCTTTTTGTCCAGGCTCACCCCAGGGTTGGGCACTCTGGAGGTAGCCTGGGAACAGGCAGACAAGGAGTTGGGCCTCCCCCAGGAAAGTGCTGGAAGAGCAGGAAAGTGCTACAGAGCCCAGGATGGGGTGAAGAGTCGGCAGAGGAGTGAACCCAGGAAGGGGCTGGGGAAAAGGGGCCTACAGTCAGGCAGAACAGAAAGTGATCCAGGGAGGCAGCAGACTTTAGCTACTTGCAATGGAATCATAGAAGTGTAGGACTGGATGGGACCTCGAGAGGTCATCTAGTCCAGTCCCTGGAACTCAAGGCAGGACTAAGTATTATCTAAATGATTCCTGATGGGTGTTTCTGTCTGATCTGTTCTTAAACTTCCGCTGATGGAAAGTTCACAACCTCCCTAGGCAATTTGTTCCAGTGCTTAACCACCCTGACAGCAAGTTTTTCTTAACTTCCAACCTAAACCTCCCTTGCTATGATTTAAGCCTATTGCTTGTCCTAACCTCAGAGGGTGACCATTTTCACCCCCCTCCTTTTATGAACTTAAACTGTTATGCCCCTATCCCTCAGTCTTCTCCAGATTACATACCCAATTTTTTCAGTCTTCCCCTTCTAGACCTTTAATCACTTTTGTTGCTCTTCCCTGGACTTTCTCCAATTTGTCCACATCTTTCCTGAAATATGGAGCCTAGAACTGGACATACTACTCCAGCTGAGGCCTGATTAGTGTGGAGTAGAGTGGAAGAATTGCTTCCTGTGTCTCATTTACAACACTCCTGCTAATACATCCCAGAATTGTTTTGGTTTTTTGGTTTGTTTTTGCAAGTGTTATTGACTCATATTTAGCTTGTGATCCACTTTGACCCCCAGATCCTTTTCCGTAGTACTCCTTCCTAGACCGTCATTTCCCATTCTATATATATGCGACTGACTGCTCCTACCTCCGTGGAGTACTTTGCATTTGTCCTTAGTAAATTTCATCCTATTTACTTCAGACCATTTCTCCAGTTTGTCCAGATCATTTTGAATTTTAATCCTATCCTCCAAAATCCTTGCAACCCCTCCCAGCCTGGTATCCTCCTCAAACTTTACACGTGTACTCTCTATGCCATTATCAGGGCTGGAACCCACAGTGGAGGCAGGGCCTGGGTTCCCCCTACAGGCCACTCAGGATGGTGGTGTGAAAGTATCCTAATATAAGTGGATTAGGGACCAACATGCTCTGAAAGCCTTGTGGACTGTTTGGGTTTTTGGGAGGGAGAAGGGGGCCCTGTTACCTCCAGAAGTGGTGGAACAGAGGATGACCTGGCTAGAGGGTCGAGTCACAAGAAGAAGCACACCATTGAAGTGCTGGAATGGCCATCCACAGGGGGAGCCAGAAGAGGGGAGCTGATGAGTCATGATTCTATTTGGGGCTAGAAAAGCTGCATTCTTAGAGTGGAAGCACTGGTGGGAAAGAGGGCCTAACACAGTAAGGGTATGTCTACATGGCAAAGAAATACTTGTGTTGCTGAGTCTGAGCCAAGGTCAGTTGACTCAGGCTTGTGGGGCTTGGGCTGCAGAGCTAAAAATAGCAGTGTAGATGTTCCCACTCAGGGTGGAGACTGGGCTCTGAAATCCTGCCTCATTGTCAACTTCGAGCATAGATCCTGGACCAGATTCAACAGACTACTCTTTGGCTCATGGAGTTTCTGTAACTATGCACTGGAGCGGCCTGGCTTTCTCTCCATGCTGTGACTGGGGGACAGCATCACAGGAGAGGGCCCCAACTTGACAGTTGGAGGGCCGTTTGCAAGATCTCCCCTCCCATGATGTAGAGGCTATCCTCTGGTTTCAGATCCTGGACGTTGACCCTGGATATGAGAAGCAGGGGCCTATAGATAGAAATCATGGCTCTGAGTTGAGATGGGGGATCTCTCAGTTTTAACCATCCTTCCTCAGCCAGCCAGGCCTGTGCAGGATGAAGAGCCTAGGGCTTGAGAATGTAGCTGAAACCCCTTGCAGGTAATCATTCCCCATGGGGGATTAACAAATCTAGGCAAACTCTGGGATGGCATTTATTATCAGAGCGATAGGCTATGTGATTATGTATGTACACCACCTTGTGCAAAGAAGCCTGGTCTTACCTAGAGCCTCTTAGAGCTATGGTAATACAAATGTCAAACAACAATGGTTCAGATCTTGCTGTTCTGACCAGATTGTGATTCTTGAAGGTGTGGGGGACAGCCAGAATCATGCAGGACTCTGAGCATATTTCAATCTGCTGGCCACTCATGACTTCTTTTTTGAAGTGTCTTTCCATGTTCTTCACTAGAGATGGATCTGAGCCATAAAAGCTGGATCTGGACCCAGTTCTGGGTTTTGAACCCCCGATGTTTATGGCTGTTCTGATCCTGGCTTTTGGCTCAGCCTCTTATGAAGAAAGAAGCCAGTTGTGAAATTCTAATCTGGAGTTTGCAGGAGTAGCTCAGGCTCAGAAGCAAAAGTTCAGGGTTGGTTCATCCTCATTTCTACTCTATGAGGGCAGAGAGGAAGGACAGTCCAGGGGCTAGGGCTAGGATTGGGAAGGGCTAGCCTCTGTGACTTAGTCTGTCTGTGCCACCATTCCCCATCTGTAAAATGGAGATAATAGTATTTTCCTACCTCACCAGGAGTGGAAGGTAGCTGAAGATATATACTAAAGATTGTGAGGTGTTCAGATACTACAGTAATAGGACCAGATAAATACAGTATGTTAAGCAGTAGAGCTGTATTGGGGGGGGGGCAGGGTTCTGGGGTGTGTATGTAACCCCTTTGGGTGTAGAGAGCATAGCGCCTTTAAATCTTTTTCCTACTAGGGAGGGTGAGCAGTGGGAGAAAGGAGGGAAAATTGCAGGTGTGGCTCTGGAGCCCAGGGAAAGAAGGGAGGCCCTGGACAAAGTGAAGGGGAGAGAGAGAACCTGCCTGAAGCCTGGGAAGGACAGGGTGGCCGATCGGGGACCACAGGAGCCACGAGGAGCACTGTGCTGGGGAGGAATTGCCTGAGGACAGGCCAGAGCTGGACCCAGTATCGCTGCTGCCCAGAACTGCATGGGACTGTGAGTACTGGGGCTTGTGACTCTGCTTTGGGAATAAGGAGGGAGGCTGCTAGTTAGTTAAGTGGGGAGGTTGCCGCACTTTGTGGTTTTGCAGAGAGCAGCAGAAGAGGGCACCGGAGGGGCTTGTTGGGGAAAGTTCACTGTCGCCGAAGACTCCCAGGAGCACCCAAGACTCGCCATTGAACTGGAACTCTGCTCAGGACTCCTGAACTCTCTGTGCAGACACATTGCTCGGTGTCTGCCCTTTCAGACTGTGCTACCACTGGGCCTATGGGGCCTTGGTTTGGATGCAACCCTGTTCTACTGCTCCCCCTACATTTCCCCTTGTTGGTTTTCTCCTCTCATCCCTCTGTAAATAAATATCTCCCTTTGTTATATCCATTGCACTTTTTGTGTGTGTATGTTCACTGTAGGGGGGTTTGGAACAGGTGCCCCTGGGGTGGAAGGAATTTTTCCTGCTGCATTCCTGCATGCACCATCTCTTGGCCAGAGCTGCCTGCAGAGCAGACTCCATCTTGGCCACAAGGGCACTAAAGTTACACTTACATGAAGAGTATATTTGTCCAAACCAAATAACCCAGTAATTTTGTTGCACTCACATGTTGCAACAGGACACTACTTCCTGGGTGCAAAAACAGCGTAAGCAATCCTTGGTGTACCAGTAGACACCAAAATCATGCATCTCTCCATCCCTAAAGCAACCTGGATAGATGAAACGTAATACAACTTGTGAAAATACAGAATTAAAACTATATATTAGTGTGCGTATCCCTTGAGCTTGAATTTTGTGCCAAAATCTGCACGCAGACTGGTGCATAAATAAGAATAACCTACCTGGAAATTTCACCCTCGGTCCTAGCCCCAACTGCCTTCTTCAAAGGGCTCCCACTGCAGGTGTTGTACACCTGACCATTTAGCAGCAAATAAGTTTACTAAAGTGTGACATGACATGGCATACCTATGATCCAATGTATATCATGGTAAACCTACTAGTCCAATTTCCCCCCCTCCCCCCCACTGGCACAGACATTTGTTAATTGCCTAATGGAATCCTCAGCTTGCATAGTGGCTCCTACACCCGCCCCTTCTGGGCCACCAGTTTCCCTGTGTCTACGGATCCCTTGGTTGCCAGAACAGCAGTTATAGGCAGCCTACGCAAATTGGGACAGCCTTCAGGCATAGCCCAAGACAAGTTGACCCTATGGCAGAGGTGGCTAATAGCTCACCTTTGCCCCTATCCAGCCTGAGCAGTGCTAGGAGCTCTCTGGATGGACCTGAAGATTTTGTTTCTAAGATTGTTTTCTGTCTCTAGGAAAATGCAACACAGGGGATTGACTCCAGGTAATCTGGAGACCATTACTGCCAGTGAACCAAAGCTAGGATCCTGAACCAGACCCCCCTGAGAGTCTGACATCCTTCATTAAACTGGAGTGTGGAGGGGAGGGGAACCTTTCTGAATGCTTGTCCTGTTGCTCCCCCTTTTTTTTCCCCACCAGGTTGAATTTATTACCCTACCCTCATTCCATCCCATTGTTTCATGTCCCTCCTTCCCTCCCCACCTACTGTGAATGGACAGTGACTAAAATGGACAAAACCAACCTGGCCTTATATTCTATTCTAAGTGCCTTCTACAATGCTGAACATGGAATAGTTGAGGGTTTGCAGTTCCTACCTTTTTTGTTGGATACTTGCTTGTCTGGGATGGGTTCATAAAAACACTGGGCACTGGATAAAGTCATTGCAATGACAAAGGTAAGAAGGAAGCTCAAGAAGTGCATCTGTATAAGAGAGAAGCAGCAGCATCATAATAATTAGGCAGAAGCTAACAATGATAATTAGTATTAGAGTTGAGTAACTTGCAATGAATAATTTGTCCGCTTAACATAGCCTCTTTCTGCCAGCAATGTATTCATGACCAGATCTCAATTTCCTCAAATGCACTTGTTATGAAACTATCCAACAATGGGTTTGGTGATTTATCTCTAGGAGCTTGCTGAATTTATTCTCTGTTTGATCTGCATTGGCTATTCAAGACTGGCTAGATAAGTTGCTTGATCTTGTTTCTGGTCCCTGAGCCAGAAAGTATAGCAGAGGAGCAGGTTGCTGTACACAACTGCATTGGATTTCACTAATCACTGGCATAGTGAATCCCTCCAATCCCTCTGTGCTGGGTAAAACTGATCAGCCAAAATGACAAACTCTTTAATTAAAGGATCACACTCACTGAACTCAAAGAAGAACTATGGGTGTGGTGTTTTTTTTTTTTAAAGACATTTAACATGGTTTCTTAGAGAGTTCATTGTGGGGAAAACAAAACAGTGATATCATGCTGAAACCCACTGTTCCTGAGTCCTTGTGACTCCATGTAGGGAAAAGGAGCTCCCAACTCTTCCCAGTGACTATCTCTATTGAGACAAAGCTGAAGACATCTTGGGCAGTCACAGGAGCAAGACAGTAGGTTGTAAGACTGCCACTAAAATCCCATTGCTCAGAGCCAGTGTCAGCAGAGATCTTCCTCTCACCGATAGTTACTCCCTCCTACAACTGCTACACACATGGTACAAATTCAAGGTGAATTACAATCCATTTTCTATCTAACCGGCATCCTACCTGTAACTTGTCAGATTTGGCTTCAGACCAATCACAGAGGCACATAACGCATTCAGTGGCTCTGCACTGACCAATCAGTAGCCTGAGAACTAAGAAGCTGACACAGGATCTCAACTGCACTCAGCTGAGCATGTTCCCTCTCCTGAGCATGTGCCTTCTACATGTGCGCACTAGTGCAAGGCATAGGCATCAACTCCATGGGTGCTCCAGCCTGTGGGTTCTCTGCACCCACCAGCAACCAAGCTCACCACCACCTCGCCTTCTCCTCTGCCTCCTTCCAGAGCACCGAATCTCCACTCTGCCCTCCCTCCTAGTGCTTCTCACCACCAAACAGCTGTAGCAAGCGCTGGGAGGGAGGGGGGAGGAGCAGGAATGTGGTGTGCTCAGGGGAGGGGGTGGGGAATTGGGGAAGGAGTCGAATGGGGCGGAGTTGGGGAAGGGGGGGTGGGAGGGAGTGGAGTTGGGGCAGGGACTTTAGGGAAGGGGTTGGAATGGGGGCAGGGTGGGGCAGGGGGCAGAGGGGGGTTGAGTACCAGAAGAAGTTGGCACCTATGGTGTAAGGTGTCCCAGTCTGACCAGGCCCTTTTCCTACAGCTCAGTGGAGGAAGGGTGTGTGCGATGGCATAGGCCAACCCCACTTTGGGCCAGTGGAACTCATTGCCAGGGGATGTTGTGAAGGGTAAAACTCTAAGGGGGATCAAAAAAGAACTAGATAAGTTCATGAAGGATAGGTCCATCAAAAGCTATTAGCGAAGGTGGTCAGGGATGCAACCCCATGCTTTGCATGTCCTTCACCTCTGACTGCCAGATGCTGGGAATAGATGAATGCACCTGGCATTGGCCACTTCTGGCAGACAGGTTATTGGGTTAGCTGGACCGTTGGTCAGACCCAGTATGGCTGTTCTTATGTTCAGAAGGGTTAATGAGTGCCTGAGAACACAATCCTCCCTGTTACACCTGGTGTCTGGACCAAGGAGTTAAAAGGGATTAACTGGCTCAGGTCAGGGGATGACTAGGAAGGAGAGCAGATGGCTGGCTGTCACGTGGTGCCAAGACAGAGCAAAGTAGGAAGCGGTCCAGAGATGCAGCAAGAGGCAGTGGAGCCAGGCCTCGACGGCCTGTGATTCAGTCCCTGGATAGGAATACAGAGGAGAGGGAAGGCCTGGGTTCACCTGTGGGTCCACCAAGGAAGGTGAAGCAGATCCCCTTGGCAAGGGGCATGGGCTATTGAAACCCCTTATAGCAGGGGTAAGGACTAGTGAGTTGACGGAGGACCCAGCCTGAGGCAGACAGACTATTGTTTGTTGGGCTATTTGTTTACCCTGGGAGGGGTGGGACGCTACATGTGACCTGGCCAGAAGGCTGAGCCGCAAGAAGAGGTGGGTGACTGCAGGGCTGGAATGGCTGTCAGCGTGGATGCAAAAGGAGGAGAGCCCACTCTGGTGTGCTCAGCCACGAGGGGGCGTGCCAGGTGGTGAGTCACACTCGTATGGGGGCAGCACAAGCACTGGGAATACAGGTGTATGGCTTTAAAATCCAGTTTGTGTGATTCTGACCTTCCCTTTCCCTGAATGTTCCTGCCAGTTAACTTCAACGGCCCAACTGTTCGGGGACAGTGAACCCAGGCAGGATGAGAGCGCAGCCAAAGTGAGTCCATTTGCAGGCAGGGTGAAGCCTTAGGTGAGGCGTGGCATTGCCAACAACTGTAGCTTAAACAAAGAAGTGCCCCATCACAGCTGCAGGTCTGCATGTTTGGATCCTCCTGGAAGAGGTCTGGTTACCTGAGGGAGCTCCTCCTCATGTGCTTGTTTATCAGGGGCCACATGCTTCCTGGAATGCTACATGGTTCATTGAGACCAATGATGTGCTGCAAGGAACCAAATCAGTGCATTGTGTGACTCATGGGCCCTGATTAAAACCTTTTGATAGCAACACACTAGGAATAATAAATAATAATCTCTATTTAAGGCACGGAGAGGCTGTGCCCAAGATCACATAACAAATCCGTGGCAGATCTGGGACTCTTTGCTCCTAGCTCACTGATCTCTGCTGATGCTTTATCTCTAGTTAATTGTCTTGGGCCATGTCATAAATATAAAGGGAAGGGTAACCACCTTTCTGTATACAGTACAAAAAATCCCTCCTGGCCAGAGGCAAAACCCTTTCACCTGTAGTTCCAGAGAAGGTGGCGTGTTGATTTGATTTGGGATTGGTCCTGCTTTGAGCAGGGAGTTGGACTAGATGACCTCCTGAGGTCCCTTCCAACTCTGATATTCAATGATTCAATGTGCCTCAGGGTGAGTGAGAGCAGATTCAAGTTCAGTGGGCTCAGATTTTGCTTTTCATTTTGCTGGTGCAAATCTGGATTGGCTCCACTGAAGTCAATGTTATGGAGATGAGAATCTGGCTCAAAGGAATTACACTGGTGTCAAACTAAGATCAAAAACAGACCCCTTCAGTACAGTGGTGGAATCCCAAGTCAGTACAAACACCATTAAAAAGAAAACAAGGGCATCCAGTGATGCTAATGCACTGATACAACTGAGGATGTAAATGCGTAAGGGACAGGAATTTAAAATTATAAGCATTTAGCAGCCACAGTACTACACGACAGAACTTTATTAAGGCATAAAGAGGGAAGGATGGTTTAATGGTTAGGGCTCTACCCTGGGATTTGGGAGACCTGGGTTGAATTTCCTTCTCCACCATAGAATTCCTTCGTGACTGTGGGCATGTCATTTAGTCTTTCTGTGCCTCAGTTTCCCATCTGTAAAATGGGAATAATAGCACATCCCCACATTGCAGGGGTGTTGTGAGGATAAATACTTTAAAGGCGGTGAGGTGCTCAGATACCATGGGAATGGTAGTACCTAAGACAGATAAAATTTCATGCCTAAGATATTCAAATCTAAAGTTAGGATTCTAAACTTATAGTTGGGGTCCTAAGTCAGTGTTCTGATTTTTTATAAGTGCTGAGTGCCTCTGCAGCTCCTATTGAAGTAAATGGAGTTGTTCCTACTTACAGCCAGGGCTGAATTTGGCCCAATAGCTGCAAGGCGTGGTACTGAATTACTGCTGGTGAAGCTGTTGTGCTTGTAGCTTTGAACTTCCTACCTTTTAAATTTAAGAGTTAAATTCTCAACCCTGATGTTACAGTGATTGTGTGAAAGGGTCCATCGCAGTCAGTGCTGTGGAAAAGTTCAGGCAGACACAGAAGTCCTACAGACCATATGCTTAATAGCTGTTGCACATAATAGATGCTTAAAGCAAAAAGAAAAGTCTGATTTTTCCTGGTGCGTGGCATCTGCATTTCCCTTGACTTCCATTACAAATTCTCAGCACCTCTGAATTCAGGCTATAAATGAATCATGGTGAAAGAAGCAAACCTTAGCCTTGCTGTTGAGACTGCCAATCATGATGGTGTCTTTTAGTTATGTGGATCCCTGTGTACTAAGAAATGGACAGAGATCACCGAACATAGAGACAAATAAACTGCTGATCGGGGGGTAGTGATTTTTCGTCGTACCATCTCATCCAGAATTGAATTCAAACCAGTAACCAAGAGGTAGAAAGCTTAGTGACATGCTGAATATTTGGTAAGTGTGTGTGAGTGCACACACACTCACATTCATATTCAGGGCCAAATTCTCCCTTCACTTATGTGTGTATAATTTCCACCAAAGACAGTGAAAGTTGTACATGTATTATCAAAGGCAGACTTTGACCCTTTGTCCTCCATCAGACCCAGCTGCATTGACTTGGAGTGAATATGCCCTAGATCAATATAGGCTAATGTTACAGTAGCCAGCCTGTAATTAGCCCCCATAGCCTTCTAGATCTGTTTTTTTAGAATAAGAGATACTTTCAGCAGCCTAAAGTCTCCTAAAACCCATCAAGTTACAGACATATAATGTATCTACTTCAGCAAACACTTTTTAAATTTATTGGTAAGATATTAAATACATTAGCTTTCACTAATCAATCCATATTGTAACATTAAAATAAATAACAGCATATGCCTCCCATCATACCTTTAAAATCTGGAGTGCACACTTTGACTTCCCTCTGCGAAGTGCTTCTCTTCCAAAGAGCACACAGTTGTGCTTGCAGAGTCTATTTCAAGGACTTCCCTTCTTCCCACCCCCCACACTCGTTTTGAGCCACCTGAATATTAATCCACGCTTGCACAAAATCACTTATCTTTGTGCTCAGAGGTGTAGCAACCAGTCCCTAGGGACATCACTTTGCTCCAGGATTCAGGGACAATTTCAGGGTCTCTAGTAACAGTAGTGAGGGGAAAACCCTTAAACCGATAACTCTTTCTATTTGTTTCCACACTCACATCCACCAAGAACAGCAGCTGAAAGTCAGAATCGAGGCGGAAAACAGTCAGAGGTGGCTGTTTCATGGCTTGATACAACATTCAATTAGATGTTCACTCCCAAACCTAGAGCAAGAATAGAGGTTGCCAAATTCAAAATGAGGTCTGGAATCTCCCATGTATAAAGGGTGTATGGAGTTGGGGACTCACTGAGCTAGAGACCAGCTGTGAATTTCAAATCCTGGCCTGTTTTCTGAACCATCCCCACCTGCACTTTCTGGGTTTGGGTCTGGGGCTTTGGATTAGGCTTTAACAAAAGCCAGTGTCCCTTTTATTCATCATTGCTCAACTTTCTATGCCCCTGATCTTGAGCTTCTGACTGTCACTTCCTGTCATTTCACCAAAATCCGACAACCCCCAGCAATGTAAGCAGTAGAGAGGTACACCCTCTCCCACTTGCTTGCACTTCAAACGATCAGTTCATTCATACCCTTTGTAGTAAGAAGAGGGCCTGAAACGTAAGGCCTTGTATCAGAGGCCTGGTATGAGGCCTGAACTAAAGCAGTGATCAAAACTTTGCTGAAGCAAAGTCAAGTTGTGAGCAAGAGGCAGGCCCTGCTCACAGAATTTGGTAAGCACAGGGCTGATACTGCAAAAACACATATTCCTGAGAGGTGCTGGGCACAGAGCATTCATACAAGCACATTCCAGAAGGGTGGCACCAAAGCACCTCGATACCAGCACATTCCCCAAAGATAACAGGAACACATTGACCCATCCTAATAAGGTCAGGATGACAGCATGATGGATAGAGATGTTTTGATCAAACCAACAAATACATCAGAGGGTGGCACCTAGAGATGTCCGGGGTGATATGTAACTTGTTTGTATTTGTGTATAAATATGTATCTCAGAGGGAGTGTCTTTGGCTGGCCTCGGGGATAATGGAAAGTCCCACCATTAACTGAGCTAGTCCATTGCAACAGGCATACATGTGTTAGTGTAACTGTAACCATTGAGCCAGGACATTAGGACCCTGCTTCATTGATGACGAAATTGACCAAGTTCCTTTGCTATGAACCGAGTCTGTGGATTTACTGGGCAGTTTGATTGGAGCCTGCTGTACAGGCTATCTGGGCAGAGGCAGTACAGCACGCAGAAAGAACACAGACACGCACACACAGCCAAACATCTGACCACACCCTTCTGTATCCGTAGCCGTAAGGCCAGCCCACCATCAGAGCATAAATCTCCTTCAGTTACAATCTGTGTATTCAGGAAGTGTTCTCTTCCCCACCAGGCACCAGTCGTCAAATGATCTCGCTGCAAATACCAGACTGTCCTGTCCTGATCCTGTTGTCTAGCTTGCCATCCTATGTCATGTCTTAGGTGAACGGAATATTTTCCCTTTGATGTTTTGTCCTATCAGTCATCTGGAGCAGTTTTATGCTATCAGCTCTTCCCATTCAGTAGTAGGGCTACGCTTCCACTTTTTGGTCTTTGGCAATTATAAACTGGGTTGTCCTTTTAAGAATCTGAATTTTGAGTTTAAAGGGTTCCCTTTAATCAATTTCTTGGCTTTTGTGTCCACTGACACACCTAAATTGACCCTCTTCCCTGGGTTCTGGAAGAAGAATTTTTGTTCATACAACCCACTGAAAAGGTCTTTCTTTGTCTCCCCCTTTAAGGCTGTACACAGCTAAGGCAGAATTTCTGCTAGACTATAAGTTTTCAGGTGTCTGTTTGTTCTCTGTCTTGATGGATTGATGGTCCTGCAGTCTTGTAAGCATACTTTGAATTCAGAATTATTTGGCTTTCTGAGAAGAGGTTTTAATACTTTTGTCCTCATGCTATTATTACTAACTTACAAATGTATCTGTCTTCCCATCCATCATCTGTTTTTGTGTGCCAGGCTAGTGCTTTTCAGATGCTTCCATCACCATGGTATCTAGGTGCCAAAAAAGCATGTCAATATTTTTTTATTTTTTAAGGAGGAATTTCCTTAACTTTTTCAATAGGATTTTGTAAGAATTACAAACTGTACAGTCTCTACGTAAAAGAATAAATGGACACAAATCAGATGTCAAGAATTATAACATTCATAAATCAGTCAGAGAACACTTTAATCTCTCTGGTCACTCGATTTCTGACCTAAAAGTGGCAATTCTTCAACAAAAAAACTTCAAACCCAGACTCCAATGAGAGACTGCTGAATTGGAATTAATTTGCAAATTGGATACAATTAACTTAGGCTTGAATAGAGACTGGGAGTGGTTGAGTCATTATACAAAGTGAAACTATTTCCCCTTGTTTATTCCTCCCACCCTGCCACTGTTCCTCAGACGTTCTTGTTAACTCCTGGAAATGTGCTGGAAATGGCCCACCTTGATTATCACTTCAAAAGGTTTTCTCTCCCCCCACCCCACTCTCCTGCTGGTAATAGCTCATCTTAAGTGATCACTCTCCTTACAATGTGTATGATAAACACCCATTTTTTCATGGTCTGTGTGTATATAAGTCTCCTCACTGTATTTTCCACTTTATGCATCCGATGAAGTGAGCTGTAGCTCACAAAAGCTTATGCTCAAATAAATTGGTTAGTCTCTAAGGTGCCACAAGTACTCCTTTTCTTTTTGCGGCTACAGACTAATACGGCTGCTACTCTGAAACGTGTTATTACCAGCCCACCAATGTACTTTACAAGTCAGTGGATGCAGAGCTGTAGGTCCAGTGGAACCTCTGAGACATACCATATCCTGCAGCGTGTCTTTTACCCTATTTATATTGTTTTATTTACTCAATTGAGTCTTTTATTAATTACTTTTCTGCTCTGGGACCAATGACTTTAGCACAGTTAACGAATGTAATAACCTGGACTCCTGTGTGTTAGTCTGCTAGACTTAGAAAGACCTTTATAAATGCCATCAGATGTTTGGTGAACTCAATAAAGTTAACCAGACACAGCAAAGCACATAACTTTAACCAGCAGAGGAGTCCTGTTGACTTCAACTGTTAATCATGGGCTTAAATATACACTTAGTCCTTTTTTGGAGTGGGGGACTGGTGAACTTTGTAAAGTCTGCCAAAACCTGATGAAGCATTCAAAGATTCAGAATGCAGAACTTCTAAACAGGTATCCAGGCTTGCTCGAGCTAGCCCCATGCACTACATCTCATCAAAGACTCTTGACTGATACATGTTTGACATTTCTAGGCCTCAGCATTTTTGAGAACCATAACTGTTGTTCACACTGCGGAATGTTGTTATTGCTGCAACGTTACTATGGCTGCTCAGTTTCTGGCGCGCCGATGTCAGCTGCACTAGCGGCGGGTGCAACGGCTGACTCGATGTTGTTCATATAGAAAGACCACAGGGGCTCGGTTTAGTGGCAGAGGCACTTGGCCAGGTTTATGGTCTATGAAGCACGGTCTTAGCGCCCTGGCTCCGTGGTTACAGGTAGACTAGGGAAGTGGTTCTCACCCAGGGTACGTGTTCCCCCTGGGGACACGTAGAGGTCTTTCAGGGGGTACACCGACTCATCTAGATACTTGCCTAGTTTTAAAGCAGGCTACACAAAAAGCACATGCGAAGTCAGTACAAACTACAATTTCATACACAGAAAGTGAGAAAGTCAGCATTTTTTCAGTAACAATGCACTGTGACACTTTTATATTTTTATGTCTGATTTTGTAAGCAGGTAGTTTTTAAGCGGGGTGAAACCTGGGGTACGCAAGACAAATCAGATTCCTGATAGGGATACAATAGTCTGGAAAGATTGAGAAGCACTGCACTAGGGTGATCAGATGTCCCGATTTTTATAGGGACAGTCCCGATATTCAGGGCTTTGTCTTATATAGGTGCCTATTACCGCCCACCCCCATCCCCATTTTTCACATTTGCTATCTGGTCACCCTAAGGTACACTAACATACATACGCCCGCAACAATGGTACCCGCTCAGTCAGTGCTCCAGGATGCTGCTCCCTCGGTGAGTGCAAAGATACCCCTCTTATGACTTCTCCTTTTATACATCGATACAAGCAACTTACATATTACATTCCACTTCATCGGATGCATTCAGTGGAAAATACAGTGAGGGGATTTATATACATAGAGAACATGAAACAATGGGTGTTACCATACACACTGTAACGAGAGTGATCACTTAAGGTGAGCTATTACCAGCAGGAGAGCGGGGGTGGGAACCTTTTGTAGTGATAATCAAGGTGGGCCATTTTGAGCAGTTGACAAGAACGTCTGAGGAAAGCTCACCTTAAGTGATCACTCTCGTTACAGAGTGAATGGTAACACCCATTGTTTCATGTTCTCTATGTATATAAATCTCCCCACTGTATTTTCCACTGAATGCATCCGATGAAGTGAGCTGTAGCTCACGAAAGCTTATGCTCAAATAAATTTGTTAGTCTCTAAGGTCCTCCAAGTCCTCCTTTTCTTTTTGCGAATACAGACTAACACGGCTGCTACTCTGAAACCTGTCATATTACATTCCGTATACTTTTTGTTACTATCCTGTACCTTGTACCTGCTAGTTTGAACAAAACTTCCTCATCCCTTATCTAGTCATCTCCTCTTTATCTTACAAGGGGTCTGTGTGTCCCTGTACCATCTCCTAGGAATGTGTTTACACAGTTACTTGAGAGCTCTGGATGTTCCTATACCATCCTCTCAGCTCAGGAATGTGCTTGCTTATAGAATCATGGAATATCAGGGTTGGAAGGGACCTCAGGAGGTCATCTAGTCCAACTCGCTGCTCAAAGCAGGGCCAATCCCCAATTTTTGCCCCAGAATCCCTAAATGGCTCCTCAAGGATTGAACTCACAACCCTGGGTTTAGCAGGCCAATGCTCAAACCACTGAGCTATCCCTCCCCTGATAGATTGCTACTTTGCCAAAGCCAGGCCTACTTTGGTTCACAGTCTTTTGTTCATAGTGGGACTTATGCTTAGGGCTCCAGCAAGACCTCAGTAATGACAAACAAGAATGACATGGAGAATTATACCCATTTTTCGTAAACCTCAGAAGTGGCTTGTCTGTCTGGCCTCCAGCTTTGGCCCCAAAGTACTCTGGGGCTGCAAGCAACACGTGAAAATGTTTGAGCACAAATGACATCGGTGAAGAATTAAGAGGAGGACCCAAAAATAGCTTGTAATGGGAAACTAGTTACAAATTTAATGATCAAGTGACTGATCCTATTAGTGAGAAAGTGTAATTTACTTATGCCTGTAGCGGTCTATAGTCGTCACTGCAAAACAATTAGATCCATCAGTGGAGCATAACTGTCCCTGAGGCATGGACAGTCTGTTAGCTCTGGGACAAGTAATTCAGAAAAGTTCCGAATGTTCTTTTCCCTCATGCTTTGGGTATGAAATGTCCTCACTGCAAAGAGATAATGTTGCCATGCTCCAGCCCCAGTCTGGCCACCTCCCACAGTCCTAGGGTTTGAGGTCTGAAGAGACCATGAGGCCATCTAGTCTGACCTCCTAATATCACAGGCCACCATCACCAGCTTGAACCCACACCCTCAACCCAACGACCAAAATTAGATGAAAATATTACAGCACACAGGAGACTACACTAGTGTGAGCCACAAGCAGAGAATCGGACGGACTGAGGTGCACCAGAGCCCGAGGCCCCTGCAATAGCAGAGAAATAATTAAGTGAGGCATACCCAGATAATTCTGGCAAGTGACCTATGCCCTGCAGAGGAAGGTGAAATCCCCCCGCCCCTCCCCCAGCTCGCTGCCAATATTACCTGGAGGAAAATTCCCTCCAACCCAGGTTGATCAGTTAGACCTGGGATATGTAAGCAAGAACCAGCCAGCCAAGCACCTAAGAGAGAGAATGCTCAGTGTCCCCTCAGAGCCCTGGCGCACCCCACCAAGTGTCCTATCTCTAGCTGTGGCCATCTTTGATGCCTCAGAGGAAGTAGAGAAAAAAAACCCAGAATACAGTGGGGGCAAAAATCCCTTCCTGACCTCTACATATGACCAGCTAAAATCCTGAAGCATGAGCTTTGGAAACATAAAGCATTAACTGCGGGGGACGGGACTCCTAGGGCTATGGAGCCTTTCCCTCCAAAGCACAAGCAACCCCATCATACAATCCCACTCAAACATTTGTCCATGTCTTAAAATTAATCAAGTTATTTGCCCCCACAACTCTTATTGGGAGGCTGTTCCAGAACCTCCCCCCTCTGCTGATTAGTGACCTAGAACATTCCCTACATATTATCCCTTCCGTGTACCCCCAGAGCTCTGCTACCCACCCTCTGGTGCAATTTGAATATTCAGTGGTAGGGTCAAGACAGAGCCACGCCCTTTGCTCGAGGACGACTGAATGCAGCTGTGGCATCCATCGGGGTCTCATTTTATTCAGCCAGTGTTACTGCTTCTGGATGGCAAGAGAGGCTTGGGAGTTCCTCATGCTGCTTTAGCAAACCCAGCTCCCTAGAGCCAGAGTGAAGTAAGAAACAAACCCTTGTTTAAAAAATCACAGCCCTGCTGGCATGGGGTATTTTTACAAAATTCCAGTACCCTTGGCATAAAGGAAGCATGCTGAGTTTATCAGCAGCCAGCATCATAAGGATAAAAGGAGGGGTACAGCTTGGAATGGGTGCTCTTCTATCATCACAGTGCATTTATTGCATAGGCTTATTTCTATGTCACTTGACAATTTGCAGTGCAATAAAATTAAAATAAATAAAAAAATACTGAGGCAGCTTGGATCCAGGACTGGCCGCTTGTGCCCAGCTCTGCTAAGCCCACAGGAGAACTCAAGTGATCTAACGGCGTGAGTGACACTGGGAAACAGTAGTCACTGAGTATGTCTTTAGGCTTGGTAGGACAATAAAGAGGGGAACTATTAACCCTTTGGGTTAATCAGTGACATATTTGCCTCTGGGCTAGGACAGGCCAAGGCCTGGGGAAACAGTAAACAGGAAGTAGCATCCAACAGTCATGACCCTAGTTGGGGGGTCTCCTGGATTTTCCAGGTGTTTAAGCCCCAGCATGTGGTGGCTGGAGGGGTTTTTCCCATAGTTCTGATCTCCACCGGAAGCTGGGCACAGAGGACAGGCCTCTGCCAGGCCATGCTGCTGCTGGTCTTGGGGGAGAGATGGACTAGTTGTTGGGCTCAGAGGGAGGGAGGGAGGCAGGCAGAGAGCAGCTGCTGCCATGATTCTGGGAAAGAGGGCGGGGTCTGTGTGGATCAATGAGGGAAACATGATCTGTGGGGCAATGGAAGAACACCCAGCGTCTGAACAGGGGTTGGGGGCCAGGAGCTTGGGAACACATGTAGAATCAGCCTGGAGGGGGCATACCCAGAATCTGTGATGGGGATGCCTGGGTTTCATGTGGCACTCGGGGATGCACTTGGGCTGTATGGGGCAAGGAGGGGGACAGAATCTATGTGAAGGGGGCACACAGAATCTATATGGGGGAGTGGAGCAGAACCCAGATGATGGGGAGGGACACTTCTGATGTGGGGTGGGGGAGGCGGGATCACACCCAGAATCACCCTTGATTTCTTAGGGATGGGGACGGTGAGACTAGATGGCTAATCAGCAGGGAAAAGGGGGTGTGATGGGGTGTCCATCCCACACAAGCCCTGAACAGTTTGATGGTGCCAGGAGGAGCCAATTAACCTTAGATGCTGCATCTGGAGGGGAATCAGGGCTTGATAAGCATTAATGGCAGGTGAAGCCCAACTGGGCTAGGAGTGTAAAGCCTGGAAGTGAGAGCAGGAAGGGCACTGCAGTCACTCTTTTTATAGCAGTGGTCACCAACTGGTAGATTGCGATCGACTGGTCGATCGTGGATCTTCTGACAGTCAATCTCAGTCTCAGTCTAGAGTTGCCAACCCTCCTGCAGCCAAACTGGGAGATCAGCTGCTAACAGTCTGGTGGCACAGCAGGGCTAAGGCAGGCTCCCTGCCTGCCCTGGCCCCATGTCCTTCCCGGAAGTGGCCGGCATGTCTGGCAGAGGCTCCGGGAGGGATGTGGGGGAGGGGCAAGGGGTCTCAGCGTGCTGCCCTAGCCTGCAGGCAACCCCCCACCCCCACCCTACCTGTAGCTCCCATTGGCTGGGAATGGGGAACCGTGCTGTGGGGGAGTGCCTGTGGACAGGGGCAGCACATGGAGCCACCTGCCCCTCCTCCCCCCAACCCCAGAGCCACTGCTGGACATGCAAGCTGCTTCTGGGAGCGGTGTGGGGCCAAGGCAGGCAGGGAGCCTGCCTTAGCCCTGCTGTGCCGCCGCCTGGGAGCCATCTGAGGTAAGCCGTGCCCAGCCAGAGCCTGAACCCCGCCCCACACCCCTCCAATCCCTCTAACCCCAATCATGAGCCTCCCCTGCACCCCAACCCCCTCCCAGAGCCTGCACCCCAACCTGCTGCCTGAGCCCTGAGCCTGGAACCCCTCCCACACTCCAAACCCCTTTGGCCCCAGCCTAGAGCCTCCACCCCCTCCCGCACCCCAGCTCCTGTCCCAGCCTCGTGAAAGTGAGTGAGGGTGAGGGGGAGCAAACGACGGTGGGAGGGGAAATGGGTGACCGGGGCAGGGGCCTCAGAGAAGGGGCAGGACAGGGACATGGCCTCAGGGCAGGGACAGGGCAAGGGTGTTTGGGTTTGTGTGATTACTGTTATTTCTCCATTTTCTTTGTGGTAGATCCTGGTTTGCACTTAAATTCAAAAAGTAATCTTGTGCTTAAAAAGATTGTAGACCACTGCTTTATAGGGAAAGAGAGCTGGGTAGGAAGAGCTGGCATTCCAGCCACCCTTTTTTTGCTTGGGCAGTTGCGCTTTCGGAGCTTGGGGCGGCAAAAAAACTAGAGCCGGCCCTGGTTAGAGACAAGGGGGAAGTGCAGGGGGAGAGTAAGCACTGGAGTCCTATCCTAGGGAAGAATTGGTAGGGGACGTAGAAGTGGGTAGCAACCTGGGCAGCAATGACCGTGAGATGATTGAGTTCAGGATCCTCACAAAAGGAAGAAAGGAGATTAGCAAAATACAGACCCTGAACTTCAGAAAAGCAGACTTTAAGTCCCTTAGGGAACTGATGGGTAGGATCCCCTGGAAGGCTAATATGAGAGGGAAACGAGTCCAGGAAAGTTGCCTGTATTTTAAAGAAGGCACAGGAACAAACCATCCCAACTGAGGACACAGGAACAAAGCATCCTAATGGGCAGAAAGAATAGCAAATATGGCAGGCGACCAGCTTGGTTTAACAGTGAAATCTTCAGTGAGCTTAAACACAAAAAGGAAGCTTACAAGAAGTGGAAACTTGGACAGATAACTAGGGAGGAGTATAAAAATATTGCTCGAGCATACAGGGGTGTAATCAGGAAGGCCAAAACACAACGGGAGTTGCAGCTAGCAAGGAATGTGAAGGGTAACAAGAAGGGTTTCTACAGGTATGTTGCAACAAGAAGAAGGTCAGGGAAAGTGAGGGCCCCTTACTGAATGAGGGAGGCAACCTAGTGACAGATGATATGGAAAAAGCTGAAGTACTCAATGCTTTTTTTGCCTCGGTCTTCACAGACAAGGTCAGCTCCCACACTGCTGACCTGGGCAACACAGTATGGGGAGAGGTGAGCAGCCCTCAGTAGTGAAAGAACAGGTTAAGGACTATTTAGAAAAGCTGGACATGCACAAGTCCATGGGTCCGAATCTAATGCATCTGAGGGTGCTGAGGGAGTTGGCTGATGTGATTGCAGAGCCATTGGCTATTATCTTTGAAAACTCATGGCGATCGGGGGAGGTCCCAGACAACTGGAAAAAGGCAAATATAGTGCCCATCTTTAAAAAAAGGAAGAAGGAGAACCTGGAGAACTACAGAACGGATAGCCTCACCTCAGTCCCTGGAAAAATCATGGAGCAGGTCCTCAAGGAAACCATTTTGAAACACTTGAAGGAGAGGAAAGTGATCAGGAACAGTCAACATGGATTCACTAAGGGCAAGTCATGCCTGACCAACCTATGATGAGATAACTGGTTCTGTGGATATGGGGAAAGAGGTGGATGTGATATACCTTGACTTTAGCAAAGTTTTTGATAAGGTCTCCCACAGGTTTCTTGCCAGCAAGTTAAAGAAGTATGGATTGGATGAATGGACTATAAAGTGGATAGAAAGCTGGCTAAATTGTAGGGATCAACAGGTAGTGATCAACAGCTCGATGTCTAGTTGGCAGTCGGTATCAAGCAGAGTCCCCCAGGCGTTGGTCCTGGGACGGTTTTGTTCAACATGTTTATTAATGATCTGGATGATGGGATGGATTGCACCCTCAGCAAGCTTTCAGATTACATTAAAATGGGGGGAGAGATAGATATGCTGGAGGGTAGGGATAGGGTCCAGAGTGACCTAGAAAAATTGGAGAATTGGGCCAAAAGAAATCTGATGAGGTTCAACAAGGAAAAGTGCAGAGTCCTGCACTTAGGATGGAAGAATTCCATGCACCATTACAGGCTGGGGACTGACAGGCTAAGTGGCAGTCCTGCAGAAAAGGACCTGGGGATTACAGTGGATGAGAAGCTGGATATGAGTCAGCAGTTTGTCCTTGTTGCCAAGAAGGTTAACAGCATATTGGGCTGCATTAGTACGAGCATTGCCAGCAGATCGATGGAAGTGATTATTCCCCTCAATTTGGCTCTGGTGAGGCCACATCTGGAGTACTGTGTCCAGTTTTGGGGCCCTCACTACAGAAAGGGTGTGGACAAATTGGAGAGAGTCCAGTGGAGGGCAACGAAAAAGGTTTGGGGGTTGAGGCACGTGACTTAGGAGGAGAGGCTGAGGGAACTGGGCTTGTTTAGTCTGCAGAAGAGAAGAATGAGGGGGGATTTGATAGCAGCCTTCACCTACCTGAAGGGGGGGTTCCAAAAAGAATGGAGCTCAGCTGTTCTCCGTGGGCGGATGACAGAACAAGGAGCAATGGTCTCAAGTTGCAGTGGAGGAGGTCTAGGTTGGATATTAGGAAACACTATTTCATTAGGAGGATGGTGAAGCACTGGAATGGGTTACCTAGGGAGGTGGTAGAATCTCTATCCTTAGAGGTTTTTAAGGCCCAGCTTGACAAAGCCCTAGCTGGGATGATTTAGTTGGGGTTGGTCCTTCTTTGAGCAGGGGGTTGGACTGGATGACCTCCTGAGGTCTCTTCCAACCCTAATCTGCTATGATTCTATGATTCTTTGATCCTAAACTAGGGAGTCTTATAAGAGGCTTAGAGAGGAGAAGTAGCCACAGGGACTGGAGAAAGCTCCTGGAGACAGGCCGGGAGATAGAGAGGTGGGGTAGGAAGGAGCTCAGGGAGACAGCGACAGGCTCTGAGACTGAGCAGCCCTAGGTTGCTAGTCCGAGGGTCCCTGGGATGGAACCTGGAGTAGCCACTGGGCCTGGGTTCCCCTACCAGCCCCTGGCAAAGTGGCACTGCACCTAGATTTGAAACAGAAGACTGCCTGAGATGACATATGGATGACTTGTTACCCTGGGGGTACTATACAGTGACCTGGCTGGAGGGCAGAGTCATGAACATGGAGCCCCAAGTCCTGGAGAGAGAATGGGACCACAGCATGAGCAAACCAACCGAAGGGGGTGCTAAACAGGGTGAGAGCTAATTCCCAGGCCCAGCCATGAGGAGGTGCACTTGTGGTGAGTAGAGCCTCTTTAGAAGGGGTGCTCATGGTCTAACTCCCTGTCCCCACTACAGTTCCATTGGGAAACTGCAGCCATTTGCTATCCCACTTAGTGTGCAGAATGGTGCTACAGAGGAGCTGGTGGCATCAGGCATAGCACAAGCCCCTGAGAATCTAAAGGAGAGATATGTCAAAGGAATAGTCTTGAAACATTTAAAAAGATGCTGTGATGTTTCCTCCTGGTCACCAGAGATGTATCTGTGAGGTATGAATGATGTAGAAAGAAACCACTATGCAAATTATTGCTGGTTAGCAATCAGGGCAGGAGTCCTGGTAGTGCTTATGGTCCCTGCAGGGTGGGGTTTATAATTTCCGCAAAAGCATATACAACTAGGTGAGATTGTTCCCTTCCTTCAGAGCAGGAGATTCACATCTCAAAACAGGGCTGGAGGTGTCACTCAGCCATGTCTCACTGAGATTTCAGTGGCCATCCTAGAGCGCTCAGAGATTAGTGTGCACAGGAGACCTCATGTAGCTCTGATGTTCCCCAAATCCCTATTGAACAAGTTTGTAATTGGCCGGCCAGCCAGCCTTCCCTAAAGTTCTAGTCAGCCCTTGAATGAACCATGGTTGGGGCTTCTGGGCCATGCTGTGTTTGAGATTTGAGATTCTGAAAGAAAACCTTCCAACAATCTTATGAAATTGAGAGGGCAGTTTGAAAATTTGAGGTTATCTGTCCAAAGAAGGCTGAGTCCAGTCCCTCCCTGCATTCCACACCAACTCTGCCCCACAGTGGGGCACACGTGCTGAATGTCAGGTCAATTGATTCAGGCCAATGTAGAATGTCAACTAACGTGCAACAAAGCTCACTTCAAAATCAGTGTTTTCTCCCTTCTTATGTGTTTCACAAACCCATGCCGTTTCTCTTTTTTTTTTTTTAGTGTTTTGAGGATAGATTTTTTTCATGGACTCTTACGGCATTTAAAAACATACAGCATTATTGCATCTGAACTTCTTCTATCACTTTGAGCAGCTAGGCAAGGGCAGAAGGCACTTTAAGATAAATATTTTTTTATTTAAAAAAATAAAATAAAAAATGTTTATTATTGTTTATTATTTTTAAATGTTTATTACCCCCTTTTAAGTGGCAGAATGGAAGCATATTGTTTGTAGATGTGGTCAGCTTTCTGTATACCAAAGGCCTGTGGCTGGCTAGGAGATATATAGATGCCAGTACTCGGCAAGGAAAGGGTCTATTTAATCCTCTCAGAGCAGTGAAAAAATTACACCAGCCTGCCCTCAATGAAGTAATGGACCAGTGAAGGAGTGAATTACCTGATTTCCCAGCTGGGGTGAATTACTTGATCCCTCATCAGATAGGTACACTCTATTGACACAAGTCTTCTCTGTGAGATAGGGGAAACTGGCTGGTAGGCAGGCAGGAAAAGCTGTCACTTGCACATGCTCTTTCTCACACACACTAGAATTGTTTTTGGCTGGGCAAATCTCTTCGGTTTTAATAAGTTGAGTGGGCTGAAAGAAGCACTTCCTGGGTGATTGAGTTTGTGCTTCAGCTGCATAAAATCTCCTTGGAAAAGCCCTTTCTCTTTGTGAGACAAGATGGGGGAGGTGATAACTTTTATTGGACCAACTTCTGTTGGGCAGAGAGGCAAGCCTTAGAGCTTACACAGAGCTCTTCTTCAGACCCACCTTGTCTGAAGCCGACGACATGGCTCCATCACCGCTTTTTTCTGTGCGTCTGGTCAGCAGGAAGATTGGCTCTAAGAGAGATTTCTTTTCTCTCCACGGTGTGGAGCTGGCGTCACAGCAAGCTGTATCTGTTGTGGCTTGATACGGAAAATCTCATAAGGGGCTGATGCAAACATCCGCACCAACAAAGTTACAGCCGTTATATCTTAGTCCCTTACATGCTGCCAATATTTTATCAAATCGCCTCCATTACCTTCTGATAAGACCCTCGGCTTGGGTCTGTATGTGCTTACACAGAGTAGGAGGTGAAGGAGTGGGGAATCTCTAATTTCTTTTGTTTGCCCATTTTAACATATTCCTCTTCTAACTATAGGAAGGAAGGCAGCACTATTTGGGAAACCTATCTATGAAGGGCCACGGCTGGAGAAACAGAGTCCAGCACAGTGTTCTGAGAGGGTGAACAGAGGGAACTGAAGACCTTGTGAGAAGGGAGGGGCTACTATAGGTTTTGTTTTTAATGGTATTAACTGTGATATTTGTTGCACAATCTGATGCACTGAACAGGCAAACAACCATTTTAATAACCCCCAAGACATCCTTCTGTCTGACGAGGATTATTTAGCAGAGTGGGTGGCTCCTTATGCCAGGAGAACCCCACAACTTTTCCTTCCTAGTGGTGGAATTCTAAAGAGAGTCAATAGCTGAAATCATGAAATTTACTATTTTTAAAATCCTATGACTCTGAAATTGACCAAAATGGGCCGTGAATTTGGTAAGGTCCTAGAAATAAGGAAACCAGTTGCATAAAAGATTGAGGGCATAAGCCTAAAATAGGGGGTAGGAGTATATTAAATGCCATGTAGTGTCCAGGTTATTCATCCTACTATATCTTCAAATAATGGTGCAAGGATATGGAATCTCCTTCACTGGAGGTTTTCAAAAGAAGGCTGAATAGTCATCTGTCTTGGATGGTTTAGACACAACAAATCCTGTATCTTGGCAAGGGGTTAGACTAGATGACCCTTGCGGTCCCTTCTAACCCTATGGGGGGAAGCGAGCTTGCTCCCAGCAGGAAAGGCAAAGCAGCCCCCTGTGGCTTAGAAGGAGCTCTTCCAGCAGCTAGCTGCTTCCGCTCCCTCCCATCTGCATCTCCCCTTGGTGCAGGAACACGCTGCCAGGTATCCGGTTAACACTGGTGACCAGATACTAAAAATCCAGTTATCATGGGAACCTGTGCCAGCTGTGGGTGTAGTTTGAGCAGGCATTATGTGTGTCCCCCAGCTCCCCCCCCCCCCCCCGCCTCGATTTCTCTGGAGCTTTGCTTAGCTGTCAGGGAGGGAAGAGGCTCCCTCTGTCTCTCTCCTGGGCTGAGGCTGGCAGACAGCTTCATGACACTGCCTCCTGGGTCCTAGTGCCTGTCACCATCATATTCTATGTGTGCTGGGTCCTGTTTCTGGACAACTGGTGAATGCCTGTAGGGGGGCAGAGCAAGGGGGTGGCAGGGAGAATAGGCAGTACCAGAGTGGTAGGGGGGAAGCTTGAACAGAATCTGCACACACTCTATCCCGCTCCAGCCAGAACTATGGCCCCTCCCATGTATAAGGAATGAATTCCCACACATTTGTAGGAAAAACAAAACATCACATTCTGGATACCAGTACTTTAACTTTTACAGTACCTTCCATCAAGGGGCTTCAGATTTATTATGCACTGTGTTCAATACTGTATTGAACTGTACCAAAAATCAAAGAAATCCAATTTTTTTCTTTGATGTATTTTTCTGTACTAGGATGCAAAGGCAACCAAGTTCTTTCCTTATGTTCAGCCTAGTTCCACAGGCCAACACATCTTTGTACTTGTAAGGGGTTGGCAAAGCCCTGGAGGAAGCCCAACACACAATGTTGTAGATTTCTCCCTCCCCCCTCCCTCAAGGATTTTAAATCCACTTCTTAGCAGGCTGTGATAGAAAGACTGGCTGAATAGGCTAAAGGCAGGTTCTGTCCATTTGCTGGTTCTCTAGCAGTTCAATCCATCATAAAAGTGCCTCACATTTGATTTCTTTTGTGTTTCATTCCAAAGACTTGAAACTAAATACATCTGAAGTTAGTCCTCATTTTTCTGCCCCAACTCAAACTAACTTCTTTCCCGAGTGGAAAATGTTGGGTGAGCATGGAATGTGTGTGATTCGAGAAGGGAATGAGAACCCAGGCCAATTCCTGCTGACAGTTACACCTGTGTAGCCTTACTGACTTCAGAGAGAATAGATTTTTGCACAAGAATAGATTTTGGTCTCTTCTGCTTTTTCATACCTGATATAAGCAAAATCTCATTCACTTTCCTCCCCTAAACTCTGAGCACTTAAGGGAAAAAAATAAGCAAGGTCTGTTTGATTTATCCATGCAAACAAAACAGGAAGCTCTCCCTTCATTCTACACCGGCCTTAAACAAACACCAGACTTGGTGTAACAAGAGTGTCACTGTAGCAGCTCTGGTTGGACTGTTCTTCTGAAAGACCCTTAATGGTTCTTTTAAGATGCTGATTTTCAGTTAAGTCTTTTTGTTCAGGGGGGCAGAGAACACAACAGGGAATAGCTCTGTTTTGTCAACTCCTAGTCATTCAAAAACTGAAAGGTTTTAGATTCAGTTTGTTTAATGTTTGTGCAGTGATTCTGAAGAGCTAACATAGTACAGAAGTGCTAAATATTATGACTGGGCAACCATCCCATCTAAAGATCTGTGTCCCTTCTAGCTGTTACCTTTTTCTTACAGAAAACTTAAAACAAACAAATGCAAACTGTAGGGGGCTGGTGCACACAGAACTCATGCTTAAAAAACCTCATGTCAGAGCTGCTGATCACACATTCTAGAATAGATAACACTTAGTCCTGCCATGAGTGCAGGGGACCGGACTAGATAACCTCTCAAGATCCCTTCCAGTCCTATGATTCTATTCTATTATTCTAATTGTGGACAGAATGGCCTGATGTGGTGAATCCCTGGAGATTAACTACACAAACTGGGTATCGTCCCACAAGTAATATTTGGGTTCAATGTGAAAACAGTAATTCATTGTCCTCAGCCAATGCAACTTTGGGAGGCAGCTTTCAGAGTAAGACAGCCTAAAATACAATGCCACCCAATGTAATTTTCCTACTACTACTTCCTCTACTTCAGTGGATTTTACACCTGAGGGGGGTGGGTTTTTTGGGTGTTTTTTTGTTTTGTTTTTTTTGCGTAATAAAAGCTGTCTGCCTCCTAGACTGCAGTCAGAGTGAGATAGGGTATAGAGGCCATAGCTTGGGGGAAACAGGGCTTGGCTTTGCACTGTGCCGTGTGGAGAGCTGAGGGTAGAAGCACAAGGTTGGAAGAGGTGAGCAGGATGGGGAATGTTGCAGTGTTCACCCTCATGCAGATGAGCACTCCACTACCTAGGAGGAGGGAGGCCTAAGAGAAGGACAGTGTAGCATCCCTTGTGCTACCTCTGACTCAGAAGTATCTGCTTAAAGAATTGAGTGTCGTGAGAGTGGAATAAACTTGTTAATTTTACATAAATAAATAATATGTAAATACGTATGTAGAGAAATGTTTGAACAGCGAACAGCACAGCAGCTAACAGAAGGAGTTTGCCTGGGATCTGCCTGAGAGGAGGTACGCTAAGGGCTGCATTAAGGAGGCTGTGTTGGTGAGTATCTGAGTGTTTGTTGTGAGGACAGTTTGACTGTGTGCTTGATTGGTTGTTTGAAAAGGGCGGGAACTGGGAGTGCTTTGTTCCAGATGAGCTTTAAATGGGCCTGACTGTATAAAAAGCCAGTCAGCTGCGAACCAGCTGAGCAGCAAACAGAAGGAGTTCGCCTGGGGAGAGCCCACTGAGGCTTACATCTTGCCGGATTCTCTGAGTAATTACTACAACTCCTGAGGCAGCTCGTAGAAGGAAGGTAATATGGATGGGGGGTGTTCAGCTGTTGTGACCTGCACTGGATGTGCTATGTTTGTCTTTCTTCCACAGGACAGAAGTGTAGCCGGCACCCAGTGCCAAGAGGCAAAACAACAGCAGGGGTTTGTTACCCGGTTTTACTTAATAATCACAACGGGGTGGAGAAGCAGAAAAGTTTATTTGCAGCTGCAAACAAGGTACAGGGAGAATAGAATTTTAAATTTTGCACACCAGAGCAGGTCATTACACATACTTTTATATTTCTTAATGCTACTGCACTACACATTAGCCAATTAAAACTTTACACAAATACTTTGCCTTTTTTATATGGGTTACAACAATGTTTATTTTTTGCAACCTTTAAAAAGCATTTTTAGCAACTTAAACAACCAGCACATTCTGTCTGGCCTTGTAACTATCTCCTATTATCTTTACCTTGGCGTCAGCAAACCTTACACTATAAGGCATTATCTGTGGCTGCAACATTGTTTTAAGAGCAAAAGAGCTTACTCAAACCAGCCAGGCCTGAATTTTATTAAGGGGGGTTAAGAAGAAGCCTTTAGGCCTTCAGCAGGGAGACCTTTTTGACCCTTATGGCCTTCCATCCCCTTGACTTAACTAGTGGCTATGCCCTGGGGTCTTTAACAATTTTTTTTTTTGAGAATACTTATTTTTATTGCTTGAGTTTTTTTATTTTTATTTACTTATTAGTGGGCTATGCATAAAATTAAAATTTTTAAAACTATGCAAAATAAGCATTTTTACACAGGACCACATACAGCACAGTAAACATAACATGATTAATACAGGGAAAAAAAACTTAGCCATGGGGAAGGGCCCCAACAGAAAATAGAGAGCCTAGCCAATCCTTTTTAGTTTGCTGATGAATGCCTTTACCAGCTGCTTTAGGCTTTGTAAATTAGATTTTACGGATGGCCCTGCGTTTGTTATATTAAAGCAACACATGCCTGCAAACTTGTGGCATAGGTGACCATGGCGTAGAAGCAAATAGTCCACAGCCAGCCTGTTTTGTAGCATACCCTGACGTACTTCCCCTAACTCATGTGAGAGTTGGGCCAGGACAGTTGAGGTTAAGTTAATGGCCTTTGCCACCGTGCAGGCAAGGTGCTCTACTGCGTGATAATTATGCACTACAAGCCCAGGGATACCAACTAAAGAAAAGGCCAGAGCTACTGCCTTACTCTCGGAAAATAAGGTTACCTTTGACCTACAGGTGGAATTAAGGGGAATAGCATCCCTTTTATGACGGGCAGATAACTGCGGAGGGTATGGAAAAATCAATGGAGCCAAGAGAGTAGGGACCCCCAGAACTATTGGCCGGGACATAGGAATATGCATGTTTGCCACATATAAGGAACCACCCTGCTGGCAATTTTATGTGCCCGTAGGCAAGGAGATTTTTACACTGTTATTACATTTAAGTTTTTTATTGGTGAGGTTATTTTAATGTGAGTAGCATTTACAAACCTTATACAAGAGGGGGCAAGGGTTGTATTGGCTAGGTAATAAGAAAACATGGAGGCATTTAACTTATACTGGGCAGATTTAAGGGTATATAAATCAGTATAAGTAAATGTTTTATTTTTGTTTTTTAACGGGGAATAATGCTGAACCAGGGTTGGGGCTGCACATACACCAATAAAACAAGTTTTTATGATTGCACCCACTGAAAATGTATGTGGCAAACAAAACGACGTTGCGTTTACTGCACTCTGGGCCAGTGCCAGCCAGGTATTTACGGGTACAATGCCTGAAACAGCAGTACCAGTTAGGCACATGGCCAAGAGGGGGAATAACATATACCCTTCCATCTATTTTTCTGCCTTCCCGGAGGGCTGCCGTTTAAATAGTAATTTTAGTTCAAGATTCTCAGTGGAGGGGGGCCGAATGCACGGTTCACCTTCTAGCCGGGGGGGGGGGGGGGGTTGACACCGCTTTTAGCCGAGTATAATGAATTTAATTTTTGTGTTCCTTGACCTTTGCTGCCGTGTGGGAGACCGGCAGGATGGTATAGGGTCCCTTCCACTTTTCCTGGAGGGGCTTGTCTTTTCAGGTACGTATGAGCACTGAATCACCAGGCTGCAGGGAGTGGATGGGTGAATCAAAGGGTAGAGGCTGGGAATTCTTAGTATACCTGTGAAGAGACAAAAGAACAGCAGACAGGGAACACATATACTGAGACAAAAATCCATTTCCCAATTTTCATTCTCCCCCGACACAACCGGTGTACCATTCATAGGCCATGCCCTTTCAAACATAATTTTAGAGGGACTGAGCCCTAATTTACCCTTTGGGAGAGTATGGATGTGGAGCAGAACTAGGGGCAGGGCATTAGGCCATCGTAGGGAGGCCTCTTGGCATACTTTTGAGAGATGTCACTTAAGGGTCTGATTGGTCCGCTTCACTACCCCACTGGCTTGAGGTCTTCAGGGTGTATGGAGTTTCCAGGGAATCTGTAAGGCGCGTCTGAGATGCTTTGGACGATTTTTGACGTAAGTGTGTTTCATTGTCAGATTTCATTTACTGGGGAAGTCCAAAGCGAGGAATAATTTTTTTAACAAACTTGAGAGCCACTGTCCTGGCAGTGCAATTGCAACATGGAAAAGCTTTTGGCCATCCGCTGAATTTATCCACTATGACAAGGAGATACTTGAATGCTTGGGTCCGGGGAAACTTAGTAAAGTCTATTTGCCACACCCGTCCAGGGCCTGGAGTGGGTTCCAGGGTCGCTGGTGGTACTGGGTGTCCTGGTCGGGGGTTATTTTTTTGACAGACTAAGCAGTCCGCTTGTACCTGGGCAGCCAGGGGTCGGAGTCTGGAGGTTATGAAGTACTTTTCCATTAGTTAGATAAGTGCTTCCCTGCCAACATGAGTGGTTTGATGTAATTTTTGTAATACTGGCAGAATTAGGCCCTTTGGTAAGAGGACTTTCCCTTTCAGGAAATAAAGCCATCCCTCCTTTTTCTGGAGACCAAGTTTGTCAGCTAGCTGTTTTTCCTCCCCAGAATACTGAGGGGTTGGGAGCTCCCCCACTGATGGGATAAGGGCATGCATATAGGTGTTCTCAGTCTGAGGGGACATTAGGGTGGCAGCATGCTTTGCCTTTTTATTTGCCCTGGCATTACCCCTTGTCACATTTTGATTTTCCCTTTGATGGGCCTTACAGTGTACCACTGCCACTTTTAAAGGGAGTTGCACTGCCTTTAGAAGCCAGAGAATTTGGGGCCTGTACTTGACTGGAGAGCCTTGGGCTGTCAGCATTTCCCTCTGCTTTTACAGGCCAGCATGAGCATGCAGCACACCAAAAGCATATTTGGAATTAGTGAAAATATTGACCTTTTTTTTTTTTTTTTTAGACAGTTTGAGTGCACGGGTCAGGGCCACTAGCTCAGCCAACTGGGCAGAGGTCCCAGCGGGCAAACTTTTAGCTTTCACGGTGTCATTGAGGGTTACAATAGCAAAACCTGCCCTTTTCTGCCCATTTATTACCATGCTGCTACCATTAGTGTACCACTTATAATCTGCATTTGGGAGGGGCACATCCTTCAAGTCCGGGCGGCTAGAATATTGGGCATTTATGATCTTCAAATAGTTATGTTTCTGTTTTTCAGTTTCTGGTAAGAGGGTGGCAAGGTTAAGGGATGGACAAGGCTGCAGCATGACCTCAGGGTTTTTTAAGAGCTTTGCTTGGTATTTTGCTATTTGTGCTTGTGTGAGTCAGAGGCCGCCCTTAACATTCAGTAAAGCGCGTACCATGTGTGGTGTAAAAACCTGTATTGTTCCCCCTAGTGTCAGTTTCTTTGCTTTTGCCAGGGTCAGGGCGGTGGTTGCCACTGCCCACAGGCATGCTGGCAAGCCCTTGGCTACTTGGTTCAGTTGTTTAGAAAAATATGCCACCGGACGTTTTCATGCTTCTAGCAGCTGTGTGAGTACTCCCAGGGCCACCCCCTTTTGTTTATGTACATACAACTGAAATGGCTTGGAGAGATTTGGCAGACCTAGAGCCAGGGCTTTTATTAGCTTTTTTTTTTTTTTAGGATTTTAAATGCCCTGTCAGCCTCTGGGGTCCAATGAAAGGGGTTATGGTCTGCTTTTTTTACACAGTTGTACAGGGGTCTAGCCCATAGTCCAAACTTTGGGATTCATATTTTACAGAAGCCTGCCATTCCCAGAAATGCTCTGAGCCGCTTGCGATTACTCGGGATAGGAACTTGGCATATGGCTTTCTTTCTTTTTTTTTTGAAAGCTGGCGTTCCCCCTGCCGTATGTAGAACCCGAGGTACTGTACCTGCGGGAGAGCAATTTGAGCCTTACTTTGTGCTACCCGATATTCTTGGAGTCCCACAAAATTTAGGAGACTCATGGTGGCTTTAAGGCAAGGGGTTAAGCCCCCAGTGGCAATTAACAGATCATTTACATATTGCAAAAGGAGGGCTTTCTTATTATCCCACTCCTCTAGGTCCCTGGCCAGAGCCTGGCCAAAGAGGGTGGGGGAATTTTTAAACCCCTGGGCTAACACTGTCCAGCAAAGTTGCTTTTTAACTCTGTTCCGGTCCTCCCATTCGAAGGAGAAAATCTCATGTGATGAGGTGTCAACTGGGATGCCAAAAAAAGCATTTTTTAAATTAAGAACTGAAAAATGGGCATACTGTTCCCCTATAGAAGCCAATAGGGTATATGGTTAGGGACAAGAGGGTGCAGAGTCTTAACCCATTTATTAATTGCCCTTAGGTCTTGTACCAGTCGGTACGTGCCATCAGGTTTCTGTACAGGTAAAATGGGAGTGTTTCAGGCTGACTGACATTTCCGGAGAATACCGTACGTTAGAAATTGATCTATGGTTTCCTGTAACCCCTCTCTGGCTTTCTTCTTGATTGGATATTGCTTTACCCGCACCAGGCCTTTCCCAGGTATGAGCTGGACATGAATGGGGGTTTGGTGAGTAGCTTTTTTTGGGATCCCTGATGCCCACACAAGGGGATACACTTGGACTTTCCACTGGTCCCATTTTGGGGCTCGCATAGCCAAGCGTTTAACTGCAAGGGCCATAATTCATGCATTTTCAGGGGGTAAGGTAAGGGTTATTTCATCTTGAGTAAAATGCAGGGTGGCACCTAGGCGACACAGCAGGTCCCGTTTCAGCAATGGTGTTGGGCATTCAGGGAGGTATACCAGCTTATGGGATATGGTTTTATTTTTTAAAGCACATTTTGCTGGGGCATACACTAGGCACTTGGTATTTTTGCCTGTGGCTTCTATCACAGTGAGGGAGTCTGCTACTGGCAACTGAAGGGGTTGATTTACAGCAGTTTTCGCCACTCCAGAGTTCACTAAAAAATTTATTTTTTTATTTTCCACCCGCATTTTTACTCGGTGTTCCAGGGGTAGGATGATCCGTCTCCCCTGAAACCCCTATTCCTGTTCTTCTATCGCCATTATAGAGGTACCCCCCCTTTTCTTTTTGTTTGGGCACTTATTTTTTCAGTGTCCCTTTTGCCGACACAGGGCACACTGATTGCGCCCCAGTTGTTTTTTTTGCGGGCCTGGATGTCCGCGTCCACGGCCCCTTTTTTTTTTTGTTACTTTCCTTTGTGCCTGCCTGCACCGCTGCTACCATTAATTTTACTTGCTTTTTTTTTTCTTCACTTTTTTTAAACTATACACTTGATTTGCTGCTTTTAAAATCTGTGCCATGGTCATAACCATTAAATCCTCCTTTTTCTGTAGCTTTTTCTTAATGTTGGGGGCTGTCCTGCTTGTAAATACTCCTTTAATAATTGCCTCAGTTTGTGGATCATTAGGATCTGCATTGGTATACTGTTAGATTGTGTCTTGAATGCGCTGTAAAAAGACTCCAGGTCTTTTCTTTGGATCCTGCACTACCTTATATGGTTTAGTCCAATTATTCTGTCTGACAGCTGCATGACGGAGTTCATACAGTAGCAGCTCCTTATAGGAGTTGAGGTAGGTCATAGCCTGATTGTCATTTGGGTCCCACCTAGGATCCTTTATAGGAACCTGATCATCTGGGGTCGGGATATTGTTACGGTCCTGGTCATATTGCCTTTTTGCTTTCTCCCTTGCTTTAGCTATGACCTGTTTTTGATTAACCTTAGTCAATAATGTTCACAGAAGGACATTACAATCATCCCAGTTTGGCTTGTAGCTGCTAAGACATTCCTTAAAAACCGATACAAACTTGCTTGGGTTGATAGAAAATTCTTCAGCCTGTGCTTTGAAAGCAGCCAGGTCCATAGGATTAAAAGGTGCATGAGTATAGACCTGCATGGTAACAGCTGGTCTACCTTCCACTGCATTCCGAGCAATTTTAGTCTTGGTAAGTAACGGGTATAATCCAGCAGATGGAGCTTGAACTTCACTATGAGCTTCACTAGGAATCTTACTCTGAGCCTTGCTCTGTGTGAGTGTAGGGGCCAAAGGGGACACACTCTGTGTGGGTGTAAGGGCCGAAGGAGACACCGGATCTGCCATTACATTTGGGGTGGGGGTCCGGGGACTGACATTAATTGCTACCGGGCCAATTTGGGGTTAAATTACAGCATTGTAAAATATCAGTACGAGACCACAAAGTCATAAACAAGTAAGCATACGAATGCTCATTTCACTTCCCCATTTGCTGACAGAACAGGAGTAACTGGAGGATTGTATTATGATTTAGTGATCCTCTGGGAGGCCACTGTTCCTGGTCCTCTAATTGGTACTGAGGCCAGTCAACCGTACAAAATTGCTTCAGTTTACCCTTCGTTATTGGATCTGATCCAAATACCTTTTAATTTACTAAAATACACTCTAGGGGCATGCACCGTACCCTACCTCCCGTGCTCTGTTCCTGTCCCATACCTACAGGGTAACTCTGGGCATCCCCAGATTTCAACAGAGCATATAATCCGGATTTTAAAAGGTTTCTACCTTATTCAAGGGACTGGTTCCTCACCGTCGCCCACAGCTGCTTCTCCACTATGTGAGTGCATTGCACCGTTGTGCCCTCCGGGGTCGATCAAACTGCGTCTCCTCCGAGGCCCCCGATGAACTCACTGGTGCGCGCTGGGCGTTGGTTGTTGCTGCAATCCTTGACCGCCGGAAGGGATCCGGGCAAGGCTAAATAGCAGCCTCGTTGCCCCACATTGGGCGCCAAAAGCTGTTGCCAGCACCCAGTGCCGAGAGGCGAAACAACAGCAGGGGTTCGTTACCCGGTGTGTTTCACTCAATAATCACAACGGGGTGGAGAAGCAGAAAAGTTTATTTGCAGCTGCAAACAAGGTACAGGGAGAATAGAATCTCAAATCCTGCACACCAGAGCAGGTCATTACACACATTATTATATTCTTTAATGCTACTGCACTACACATTAGCCAATCAAAAGTTTACAAAAATACTCTGCCTTCCTTATATGGGTTACAACAATGTTTATTTCCTGCAACCTCTAACAAGCATTCCTAGCAACTTAAACAACCAGCACATTCTGTCTGGCCTTGTAACTATCTCCTATTATCTTTACCTTGGCGTCAGCAAACCTTACACTATAAGGCATTATCTGTGGCTGCAACATTGTTTTAAGAGCAAAAGAGCTTACTCAAACCAGCCAGGCCTGAATTCTGTTAAGGGGGGTTAAGAAGAAGCCCTTAAGCCTTCAGCAGGGAGACCTTTTTGACCCTTATGGCCTTCCATCCCCTCGACTTAACTAGTGGTCATGCCCTGGGGTCTCCAACAGAAGCGACTTTGTCTGTACAAAGTGCAAGTTGGTCTCCATATTGGAAGAGAAGATTCAAGGTCTGGAGCAACAGGTATCGACCCTGCGTTGCATAAGAGAAACTGAAGATTTCCTGGAGAGACATCAGGATATGCTTCTACGGGCACAAGGTTCTGAAGATTCAGAGCAGGCTGCACATCGGGGACAGGAGGACAGTGAAGAAATTTGGCATCATGTGACCTCCAGAAGAAAAAAGGGGAACATCCATGTACCAGCAACGCCAGTACAGGTAAGTAACCGTTTTCATGTTCTCTCCACAGGTACTAATGCAGAGAGTGGACCAGATGATACGTCTGAGGGAAGGGAGCAGAAGGAGACTCCACCGATTGGAAGGCATGAGATGCACTGTCCTAGGGTTGGGGGTTCCACGACCACCGCTCCCAAGAGAAGGAGGCGGGTGGTGGTGGTCAGGGACTCTCTCCTCAGGGGGACTGAGTCATCTATCTGCCGCCCCGACTGGGAAAACCGAGAAGTCTGCTGCTTTCCAGGAGCTAAGATTCGCGATGTGACAGAGAGACTGCCGAGACTCATCAAGCCCTCGGATTGCTACCCCTTCCTACTTCTCCACGTGGGCACCAATGATACTGCCAAGAATGACCTTGTGCGGATCACTGCAGACTACGTGGCACTGGGAAGAAGGATAAAGGAGTTTGAGGCGCAAGTGGTGTTCTCGTCCATCCTCCCTGTGGAAGGAAAAGGCCTGGGTAGAGACCGTCGAATTGTGGAAGTCGACGAATGGCTACGCAGGTGGTGTCAGAGAGAAGGCTTTGGATTCTTTGACCATGGGATGGTGTTCCAAGAAGGAGGAGCGCTAGGCTGAGACGGGCTCCACCTAACGAAGAGAGGGAAGAGCATCTTCGCAAGCAGGCTGGCTAACCTAGTGAGGAGGGCTTTAAACTAGGTTCACTGGGGGAAGGAGACCAAAGTCCTGAGGTAAGTGGGATACCGGGAGGAAGCACAAGTGCGTGAGAGGGGAGGGCTCCCTGCCTCATACTGAGAAAGAGGGGATCAGCGGGTTATCTCAAGTGCCTATACACAAATGCACAAAACCTGGGAAACAAGCAGGGAAAACTGGAAGTCCTGGCAAAGTCAAGGAATTATGATGTGATTGGAATAACAGAGACTTGGTGGGATAACTCACATGACTGGAGTACTGTTATGGATGGATATAAGCTGTTCAGGAAGGACAGGCAGGGCAAAAAAGGTGGGGGAGTTGCACTGTATGTAAGAGAGCAGTATGACTGCTCAGAGCTCAAGTATGATACTGCAGAAAAACTTGAGTGTCTCTGGATTAAGTTTAGAAGTGTGAGCAACAAGGGTGATGTCGTGATGGGAGTCTTTTATAGACCACCAGACCAGGGGGATGAGGTGGATGAGGCTTTCTTCCGGCAACTCACAGAAGTTACTAGATCGCATGCCCTGGTTCTCATGGGAGACTTCAATCACCCTGATATCTGCTGGGAGAGCAATACAGAGGTGCACAGACAATCCAGGAAGTTTTTGGAAAATGTAGGGGACAATTTCCTGGTGCAAGTGCTGGAGGAACCAACTAGCGGCAGAGCTCTTCTTGACCTGCTGCTCACAAACCGGGAAGAATTAGTAGGGGAAGCTAAAGTGGATGGGAACCTGGGAGGCAGTGACCATGAGATGGTCGAGTTCAGGATCCTGACACATGGAAGAAAGGAAAGCAGCAACGTGAGGGGGAAGGGAGTCCAGGAGAGATGGCTGTATTTTAAAGAATCCTTATTGAGGTTACAGGGACAAACCATCCCAATGTGTAGAAAGAATAGTAAATATGGCAGGCGACCAGCTTGGCTTAACAGTGAAATCCTTGCTGATCTTAAATGCAAAAAAGAAGCTTACAAGAAGTGGAAGATTGGACAAATGACCGGGGATGAGTATAAAAATATTGCTCGGGCATGCAGGAGTGAAATCAGGAAGGCCAAATCACACCTGGAGTTGCAGCTAGCAAGAGATGTTAAGAGTAACAAGAAGGGTTTCTTCAGGTATGTTAGCAACAAGAAGAAAGTCAAGGAAAGTGTGGGCCCCTTACTGAATGAGGGAGGCAACCTAGTGACAGAGGATGTGGAAAAAGCTAACTTACTCAATGCTTTTTTTTGCCTCTGTCTTCACAAACAAGGTCAACTCCTAGACTGCTGCACTGGGCAGCACAGCATGGGGAGAAGGTGACCAGCCCTCTGTGGAAAAAGAAGTGGTTCGGGACTATTTAGAAAAGCTGGACGTGCACAACTCCATGGGGCCGGATGCGTTGCATCCGAGAGTGCTAAAGGAATTGGTGGATGTGATTGCAGAGCCATTGGCCATTATCTTTGAAAACTCATGGCGATCGGGGGAGGTCCCGGACAACTGGAAAAAGGCTAATGTAGTGCCCATCTTTAAAAAAGGGAAGAAGGAGGATCCTGGGAACTACAGGCCAGTCAGCCTCACCTCAGTCCCTGGAAAAATCATGGAGCAGGTCCTCAAGGAATCAATTCTGAAGCACTTAGAGGAGAGGAAAGTGATCAGGAACAGTCAGCATGGATTCACCAAGGGCAAGTCATGCCTGCCTAATCTAATTGCCTTCTATGATGAGATAACTGGCTCTGTGGATGAAGTGAAAGCAGTGGACGTGTTGTTCCTTGACTTTAGCAAAGCTTTTAACACAGTCTCCCACAGTATTCTTGTCAGCAAGTTAAAGAAGTATGGGCTGGATGAATGGACTATAAGGTGGATAGAAAGCTGGCTAGATTGTCGGGCTCAACGGGTAGTGATCAATGGCTCCATGTCTAGTTGGCAGCTGGTATCAAGTGGAGTGCCCCAAGGGTCGGTCCTCGGGCCAGTTTTGTTCAATATCTTCATAAATGATCTGGAGGATGGTGTGGATTGCACCCTCAGCAAGTTTGCAGATGACACTAAACTGGGAGGAGAGGTAAATACACTGGAGGGTAGGGATAGGATACAGAGGGACCTAGACAAATTGGAGGATTGGGCCAAAAGAAATCTGATGAGGTTCAATAAGGATAAGCTCAGGGTCCTGCACTTAGGACGGAAGAATCCAATGCACCGCTACAGACTAGGGACCGAATGGCTCGGCAGCAGTTCTGCAGAAAAGGACCTCGGGGTTACAGTGGACGAGAAGCTGGATATGAGTCAACAGTGTGCCCTTGTTGCCAAGAAGGCCAATGGCATTTTGGGATGTATAAGTAGGGGCATTGCCAGCAGATCGAGGGATGTGATCGTTCCCCTCTATTCGACACTGGTGAGGCCTCATCTGGAGTACTGTGTCCAGTTTTGGGTCCCACACTACAAGAAGGATGTGGAAAAATTGGAAAGAGTCCAGCGGAGGGCAACAAAAAAGATTAGGGGCTGGAACACATGACTTATGAGGAGAGGCTGAGGGAACTTGGGATGTTTAGTCTACAGAAGAGAAGAATGAGCGGGGATTTGATAGCTGCTTTCAACTACCTGAAAGGGGGTTCCAAAGAGGATGGCTCTAGACTGTTCTCAGTGGTAGCAGATGACAGAACGAGGAGTAATGGTCTCAAGTTGCAGTGGGGGAGATTTAGGTTGGATATTAGGAAAAACTTTTTCACTAGGAAGGTGGTGAAACACTGGAATGCGTTACCTAGGGAGGTGGTGGAATCTCCTTCCTTAGAAGTTTTTAAGGTCAGGCTTGACAAAGCCCTGACTGGGATGATTTAATTGGGGATCGGTCCTGCTTTGAGCAGGGGGTTGGACTAGCTGCCTCCTCAAAGGTCATTTTCATTGATTCCCGTTGCAGCTCCATGTCTTGGGATGCCCACAGGAAAACGCCCTTGTATTGAGAGAAAAGGCTGTGAGAACCCAATGGGCATTGAGTACATGAGATAGATATTGGCTTAGCAGCAGGCCCATGGACAAGCTGACAGAATAATACTCCCCAAATCCCCCAAATGCATGTCCCTCTACCGACAGCTCAGATATGGCTGCCTTACTGGCTCTGGATGCTATTGGGTTTTCCTCATGGGCTCCAACTAAATCCCCAGCACATGAACCCACTGGATAACTGGCCAAGCTTTGGCAGCTGAGAGCAGATATTGCCCCTTCTTTATGTAGCCCTCTGAAGGGTTTTAAAATTCCTGTGCAATGCCAATGTAAGGGTGAGGGGCATGCTGTCTCCTGCTGTTCACTTAAGATCCACTGTGATACAATACTGTGCATATACTCTGTGAGCCTCTAACCGTGAGCCTGAGAAGCAGCTGGGGTTGTGGAAAATGGCTGAATAGATGAAAGATCACTCCCCATGTTGGAATGGGGGCCAAGCAGCTACTGATCTGAACAGAGAGCTGCAGGCTACAACTACTGGTGGGCTCTGATTTCTGTGCGTGTTTCTGTGGCTGTTTGTAGCGCAAGAATGTAATTGTTCAATACAAACTCTTTGCTTTGAGAACAATAGAAAGAGAACTTCGAGGGACAGGTACATAATGCCTGCAATCTTAAAAGATGACTTGATCACTTCTCAGGGTCTGTTCCAGCCCTACATTTCTATGATTCTATAGGCAGTTCAAGTCCCTTGCACTGAGCCAGGGCCAAGTAAACCTAAACCATCCCTGACAGGTTTTTGTCCAGCCTGTTTTCAAAAACCTCCAAAGATTTTGCAACCTTCCTTGGACGCCTTTTTCAGTGCTTAACCACCCTTCTAGTTAGAACATTTTCCTAATAGCTAACCTAAATTTCTCTTGCTGTAGATTAAGCCCATTACAACTTGCCCTACATTCTGTGGACATTGAGAACAACTGATCAGTCCTTTTTATAACTGCCTTTAACATGTTCGAAAACTGTTAAGTCACCCCTCAGTCTTTGTTTCTCAAGACTAAACATGACCAATTTTTTAACCTTTCCTCATCGGTCAGGTTTTCTAAACCTTTTATCATTTTTGTTGCTCTCCTCTGGACTCTCTCCAATCGGCCCACATCTTTCCTAAAGTGTGGGGCCCAGAATGGATACATTACTCCAACAGAGACTTCACCAGTGCTGAGTAGAGAGAGACAATTACTTCCCATTCTTACATACAACACTTCTGTTAATATACCCCAGAAAGACATTAACCTTTTTGCAGTTGTATCACACATAGATCATAGAATATCACACTGTTGACTATATTCAATTTGTGATCCACTATAACCCCCAGATCCTTTTCAGCAGTACTACTGCTTAGCTAGTTATTCCCCAATTTGTAGCTGTGCATTTGATTTTTCCTTCCTAAGTGAAGTGCTTTACACCTGTCTCTACTGAATTTCATCTTGCTGAATTCCGATCAATTCTCCAATTTGTCAAGGTTGTTTTGAACTCTAATTCTGTCCTCCAAAGTGTTTGCAAGCTCTCCCAGCTTGGTGTCATCCACAAATTTTATAAACATACTCTCCACTCCATTATTCAAGTAATTAATGAAAATATTGAATGTTGCCAGACCCAGGACTGACCCCAGCAAGACCCCATTAGATACATCCTCCCAATTTTGACAGAAAACCATTGATAACTATTCTGAGTATGATCTGGATCGGAGACGCCAGCTGAGTGTTGGGAACCACAGCCAGGGTGGGACATCTGCCAACCAGGGCTGCCTTATCCAGAGATGCAATGCCCTGGGACAAGGATAAAGGAGCCTTGGGACACCTGCCTGTCATGGAGGAGCCTTTTGAAATGGGCCACTCTCTTTACCTCTACAAAAGTGATTTTTCTTCCCTTGGTATCCTACTGTTAATTGAATTGTCTCATTAGACTGACCTCCCAGTTGGTAAGGCAACTCCCATCTTTTCATGTGTTGTGTATTTATACCTGCTACTGTATTTTCCACTCGATGCATCTGATGAAGTGGGTTCTAGCCCACAAAATCTTATGCCCAAATAAATTTGTTAGTCTCTAAGGTGCCACAAGGACTCCTTGTTGTTTTTTCATTTAGATCTCATTTCCCTAGTTTGCTTATGAGAATGTCAGGTGGGACTGTGTCAAAAGCCATAATAAAATCAAGATATGCCACATCTACTGCTTTCTTCCTATCCACTAGGCCAGTAATCCTGTCAAAGGAGGAAATTAGGACATGATTTGTTCTTAACAAATCCATACTGGCTATTCTTAATAATCCTATTGTCCTCTACAAATTGATTGTTTAATAATTTGTTCCAGAATCTTTCTAGGCATCAGAGTTAAGCTGAGTGGTCTATAATTCCTCAGGTTCGCCTTGTTCCCCTGTTCAACAATAGGTACGTTTGACCTTCTCCAGTCCTCTGGAACCTTACCTGTCCTCCAGGAGTTCTAAAAGATAATTGCTAGCAGCTCCAAGATTGCTTCAGCTAGTTCTTTAAATACTCTAGGGTGAATTTCATCAGGCCCTATTGACTTGACTATATCCTAAACCTGTTCTTTTCCTAATTTTGGCATGCATTCCTTCTCCCTTGTTAATATCCTTTTTAATTAACCTTTTTAGTGAAGAGTGAAGCAAAATAGGCATTAATGATGCTTTGATACATAAGCCCTCTTATTCTTCATGTTCCGTTTCACAACAAACTGCATTTCTGCCTTCTGTTGTATATTAAAAGAACATTATAATTTACTGGAGTTCATAGATTTAAAGACCATGTGACAAGGTGGCATCCTGCTCCTGTCTTTTCTAGTCACAAACTGCTCAGTGACCTCATTCTGATCAAACACCTTGTGCAATTTATTTAGTGTTCTCCCTACCACCTTTACAAATTCGTGCAGCTCTGTAGTTACACTAGCATATCCTCCTTAGTTCACTCAGTCAAGGAGTGGGGAGCCAGAAGGTATCTTCCCCATGGGAGATCTCTCCTGGCTCTGGCTCTCAAGAGCCTCCCAGCCTCTTTCTTCCCCCGACCACTTCCTTCCTGTGCCTTTTCTAATTTCTAGGCTAATGGGTTGACTAGCCTGGCAGCTCCCTCCTGCCTGTCCCCTAGCTATCAATTAGGCCCAGCTTTGCCCCACAGATTTAATTGGTGAGCCAGTGATCAGAATGCTGGTACAGCTGCTGTTGCCCAGCACTCTGTCGTGGGCCAGAAGGAACCATTGCAAGCAGGCCATAGAATTACACCCAGAAATTCCTGCAGTGTTAAACAAAACCTCCCCTCTTCCTGCCTTGTTTAAAACCAGCCTAACAACCCTGAGCTGGGGAGAGAGACTCGGCTTCATTTCCTGGCTCGAGCCATGTGAGAGCAGGTGTGGGAGGCTTCCATCAGCATTGTGCTGTGTCTTGGACATAACAATGGGCTGCTGCTACTTAGTCATTGGCTGAGTCTGTTCTAAAGGGTGCATTAGACAACAGCAGCCTATGGAGAGGACAGACTTGTCCATAAAATATCCCCTCTTCAGGCCTGAACGTGCAGCAGCGGCTCAGAGGTGTTGTAATAAATGGGTCTATTTTAATTGGTTTCAGAGTAACAGCCGTGTTAGTCTGTATTCGCAAAAAGAAAAGGAGTACTTGTGGCACCTGAGAGACTAACCAATTTATCTGAGCATGAGCTTTCGTGAGCTACAGATCACTTCATCGGATGCATGCTGTGGAAACTGCAGAAGACATTATATACACAGAGACCATAAAACAATACCTCCTCCCACCCCACTCTCCTGCTGGTAATAGCTTAATAGCTTATCTAAAGTGATCATCAAGTTGGGCCATTTCCAGCACAAATCCAGGTTTTCTCACCCTCCGCCCCCCCCCCCCACAAACTCACTCTCCTGCTGGCAATAGCCCATCCAAAGTGACCACTCTCTTTAAAATATGTATGATAATCAAGGTGGGCCATTTCCAGCACAAATCCAGGTTTTCTCACCTTGATGATCACTTTAGATAAGCTATTACCAGCAGGAGAGTGGGGTGGGAGGAGGTATTGTTTTATGGTCTCTGTGTATATAATGTCTTCTGCAGTTTCCACAATATGCATCCAATGAAGATATCTGTAGCTCACGAAAGCTCATGCTCAAATAAATTGGTTAGTCTCTAAGGTGCCACAAGTACTCCTTTTCTATTTTAATTGTTAGCTTAACTAGTGAAAAGTGAGCGAAGGTTTGTGAATTGTTTCAATGATCTGTAACAGAAAACTGTTTAAGAAAAGGTGGACAATGGAGACAGAAAGACCACATTAATTTAAATAGTAAGCATTGACTGATACCACTCAAGGGCCATGTTAAGATTATGGCTGGTAAACAAGAGGAGTAGAAGACTGGAAATTAGACCTAATTGTTTGCCAGAAGCTGGGAGTGGACGACAGGGGATGGATCACTCAATGATTGCCTGTTCTGTTCATTCCCTCTGAAGCACCTGGCATTGGCCACTGTCAGAAGACAAGATACTGGGCTAGATGGACCATTGGTCTGACCCAGTATCGCCGTTCTTATGGCAGACAATGAGAGGATGGATCATTCCACCCATTGCCTTGTTGAGGCCTTTATAAAGAGATGTTGGGGAAGGAAATAATATGGTTGTGGCAGAAGGATTGTTGCCATGACACCAGACTGTGATACTCCAGTGGGGGTGCTTGACTAACATCAGTGCACCAGCAAGGACCCCAGCCTGATACATGTGAAATCCTGCTCTGTCTTCCTCTCCCTCGTGTGCTCCTTTCTGTCCCCCACGATCTTCCTCTGATCCTCTCTCTTGGCTTTTCACCTGATTCTGAAATCAACTGTACTGCACGGCACCAGCATAGCAAGATGAGACTTCCCACACAGCTTGGCCTCAGAAGGAACAATGATGGAGAGGGATCTGATCAGACCAACCAGATGTTCCTGACCAGGGAGATGTTCCTGACCTGTTGTGGCCTCCTGCCAGCCCAAAGCATCAATCCGTGATTGACCAGATGCCCTGTATCCCTGAGAACATCAATAAAAGCAGTATTTCCCCATCATTACTATCCTATCTCTTCTCTCCCTTAAGTGCCTGACTATTTTGTCTAAACAGACAAATTAAATGACTCTAATTCCCAGATCAACAGAGCTAACCCCTTTCTTCCCCACCGAGTAGGACTGTTGACTCAATAAGAGATTTTAACCAATATTCAACGTCTTCAAAAAGATAAGAGACTTTGATAGGTTTTGATTCAATTCCAGTTTTAATGTTCTTTGCCTCGTTTTGATTCTTTTCCTTTTATGTGTTTGTCAATACATTTCTAACCTTCAGCATGAATTTCCTCATGTGTTTGCCATAGAACTGAGCAGACTGAGCTCCCTGTATCTCAAACCCTGAACCTTGTTGAAAATGGATTAATGTTGGACAGGGACTGGGTTATGTTAATACCTTTGACTCTTTGGGCCCATATATTCCATCTCAATTATTATAGCAGTCCCTGCTGGAAAGAAAGTAAAGGTTCTTGTAGAGTTCTTTACAGTAGGTGTGTTCCCATGATGTGAGCCCTGGGCTCTTAGTGACAGTGATCGCATAGAAGGCGGGAGAAGGGGTCTCACCATTTCTTGAGATTAAAAAACACAGATTCTTATTAAGATGCCTCATCTGAGTTTATTTTGATCAACTGATCATCAGAAAAGAATTGACCAGATCTGTGCTCCTAGCTGAACGATGCTGACAGATAGTAATAGAAACACTCTAGAATCAAATCCAGCACAGGCCTGGTATTCTCCTACATTCAGTTGCTACACAATTAATATGGAGAGGAAAGGGAGGAAGCTGGAGTAAAATGCTGCTTGAAACACCACCACGAATGTATGTGATCCAAAAGGAATCACACAGAGGTTGTTCATGTTTTTGAAAGGAGGAGAGGTCAGCAGGGAACTGATTCTGAATGGGCTGGCTGTTAAGCCACCCAACCCTGGACCTTACAGGTTTTGGAGGGGTTAGCCTTCTCCACCACAGTGTAGCGGCAGGTCTTCGCATGGAAAATACGTTTACACTTCTGTTCATTGTAGGAAGTGGGTATAGCGAAACTGTTATTGGGAAAGACAGACCAAACACAGGAGCATGAGATTAGTCACAGTAACATGGACAGAAGACAAATATAGAGCCTGGCTCTCAACTCAGTTACTCTGGATTTGTGCCAGTGTCGATTCACTGACATCAATGGGTTGGGGGACTATGCATGTGGAAAACTCATGTAACGGAGTGGAGAATCAGGCCCTTATCAGTGTAACAATTTGCAGACCAAATGAGTTAATGGTTAACACAAAAAGAATTCTAATCACTTCCTCTTGTGTCCTCTCCTAATACTATGCCAAGTTCTTGGGTGTAAATTTTACTAAACTATCAGAGAGACAAGATGGGTGAGGTGATATGATTTATTGAACCAACTTCTGGTGGTGAAAGAGACAAGCTTTTGCACTAATGGCTCTTCTTCAAGTCTTAATGAGCTCTGTTAACTTACATTCTAACCAACATGTGTCCTGTCCCCGCTACCTGCTTGAGCAAGAGCAAAGATAGATCTTTAGTTGATTATCTTAGTTTGTATGTGTTATTCCTGTGCCTTGCTGAGTGTTAGGCTCCTTTAAGTCTCTAACGGTCAGAGTATCTAGAATGCTTCCCTTCCAGGTCTGTGGGTGTCGCAACTAACAGTGATGCCAAGCTGGGACTGGATGACAGGGGATCACTCCATCACTGCCCTGTTCTGTTCATTCCCTCTGAAGTCCACTGTCAGAAGACAGGATTCTGGACTAGATGGACCATTGGTCTGACCCAGTCTGGCCGTTCTTATGTAAATTCCTGCACACCACTGATCATGTGCTTTCATCAGGAAGGTGGCTAATTACAATAATCACTTAGATCTCATATTTCACTTGGGTGCTGTGAGAGTTAATAGGCACTTTATAAGTAGGAGCCATTATTATTATAACTAGATACCCACTGAAATGAATGTGAGGTGTGCTTTTAAAAAACAACCTGCATTGAAATGTATATTTACACATATGCTTCTGTGTGATTAGAGGTTTAAAACATTTCATTTGCTGCACTGTGTCTGAGAAGTCCTGCTCGTGCCAGATGTTTGTCTGTTATCGAGAGTGTTCCTCAGGGATGCCTAAAGAAATGACCTTTGAAAATATGGCTTGCACAGGCGGCAGCTTCACCTAGAAACATAGAGCTCCTCCTGGTTCCCCAAAGATATGAGCAAATTTTTTCATGCAACTAGGTTTTTTTTTTTTTTGTTGGGTTTTTTTTTTTTAGGATATGTTGCTGAAATATGCAGATTCAGATCAACCGAAACTTGTTGCAAATTCCAGTCAAATTTGGCAAATAATTTCAGCTGAAAAAAAAAAGGTTGGGGGAAGAAAAATTGGAAATGTCAAAATCTTCTGTTCCAGAAAGATCTTTTTGTTTGGGGATTTGCCTCCATTTAATTTAGAAGGTTGTTAGACCCCAAAAAAGAAATGAAATGAAAAAGTAAAAAACTTCATTTCAGAAATATTTTGTTCAATCCCAAACAAATGTCATTTTTGGTTTGATACCCACCTGAAAACATCAGTTATTTGCCCAGCCCTGATTCCGTAATTCAAAGATGGTTGGATCAATTTAGCAGAAATTAAATTTGGGTTGAGACCATGCAAAGAATGTTTCACTCCACTCCCAAAAGGAAAAGTATTTTAAAGAACTCTGGCAACTAAAAAAAAAAGTGTGTATGGAGGGGAGGAGGGAAATGGAGGTGCATTCTCAATCTCAGCTATTGCTACCATGAACTGTAACTACCATATAGTGTAAATTAGAGCATTATGGATAAGGTAGAATAGTCTAGTGTTCTGACACAAGAGACTATTTAAGTCACAGTGTTTCAAATCTGATTCTTAGCGCCAACTGCAAAATTTGGATCATCTTTGAACCAAAATCCCAGAGGTAAACACCTCCATGAAGTTTGGAGTGTTATAAATCTGGGTCTGGTTCCAAAGTTTGTTGTGTAAAGACCATTTTAATTTGTTTCTTCATTGGTCTCTTCCGGCCTTGGAGTCTTTGATTATCTAGTCTGACCTCCTGTAAAACACAAAAGTTCATAGAACTTCCCCCAAATGATTCCTAGAGCAGATCTTTTAGAAAAACATCCCATCTTGATGTAAACATTGTCAATAATAAAGACTACACTATGACCCTTGGTAAACTGCTCCAATGGCTAATTACCCTCACCCTTAAAAATGTATGTCTTATTTCCAGTCTGAATTTGTCTAGCTTCAACTTCCAGCCATTGGATTGTGTCATACCTTTCTCTGTTACACTGAAGAGCCCGTTAATAAATATTCTAGATTGTAATCAAGTCATCCGTTAGCCTTCTCTTTGAGTCTATCACTACAAAGCACATTTTCTAATTCTTTAATCATTTTCATGGCTCTTCTCTTAGCCCTCTCGAATTTATTAACATCCTTCTTGAATTGTAAGCACCAGAACTGGACACACAATTCCAGCAGCAATTGCACCAGTGCCAAATACAGAGGTAAAATAACCTCTCTTCTCTTCCTCGAGATTCCCCTGTCAATGCATCCCAGGATTGCATTAGCTCTTTTGCCCACAGCCCTGCACCGGGAGCTCATGTTAAGCTGATTATCAGTCATGAACCCCAAATCTTTTAGTGTTTAGTTTAGGGTTAAATATCTGTAGATCATCTACCGGGATAGCAGTGAAAACATCTCTTGAGCCAGCGGTATTTTCAGAGTATTATTTGGGATTTTCCAAAGAAATCTAACATTGTGGTTTTGAATCCTGCAGAAAAAAATTCTGTGTATTTAGTTTGTACTCACAGGCTGCAGCACACTATTGTTTGCTTGCGACAGGTACAGTGGAAGCAATCCTTCGTCTTCCATCTCGTATTAAATTTATGAAAGGCTCCATCCCTATCATTGCAGCCTATAAGCACATAAGCAATGTTGAGTTAAATGTCAATAGTGCAATTTATTTTCAAATGTCTCTCACCCGGTCTTGATTTGGTGTGAGGTTGGAGGATAAGTGTTTGTTTGTTTTTATTTCTATATATTCTCCATTGCTTTACAAACAACGATAAGACCCAATCCCTGCCCAAAGCCGCTGACAATCTAAACATATGGCATTGGCTCATTCTCCTAAGGGTAGGGAGCAAAAGGATTACAGATGAGGATTGTTAATTCTCCTCTCAGATCAAGCTGAATCACATTTTAGGCACGTATTTCATGGGCTGATCCAAAGGCACTGAAATCACTGGAAACGTTCCCCTGTCTTCAGTGGCCTTTGGTTCAGGCCCTGGATCTAGCATGTCTTAAATTCTTGGGGTTTTAAAGCACTGGGCTGGGAGTCAGGAGCCCTGGGTTCAATTCACTGACTTCGTTGTGTGATCTTGGGCAAATCACTTGGGCCCAAATCCTCAAAGGTATTTAGGCATCTAACTCCCATTGAAATCAATAGGATGCCCATGCTCAGGGCAGCCCTAAACCTCTGACTGCCAGAAGCCAGGAATGGAAGCCAGGGGTGGAACACTCCAGAATTGTCCTGTTCTGTACACTCCTACAGAAACTCTGGGATAGGCCACTGTCGGAAACTGGGCAAGATGGACCATGGTCTGACCCAGTGTGGCAGCTGTTATGCTTTAAGGATCTGGGCCTTAGTCTCTCAGTGCCTCAGTTCCACATTCTACATAATAGCCCCGCCCTACCTCACGCAGGTGTTGTGAAGCTAAATCCATCAATTACCATGTGGGCCTCATATTTTTTATCATTGTGAAAAGATCTGTTCAGAGCCAGAGTTTAGTGCCTTATAAACCCCACCATTTTGGTTCTGCTTCTCAAAAATCACCCACAGGATTTTCTTACCTTTTGCCTTTGGATCAATCATTTCTGCATAGCATTGTGCATCGCATAATGTCGTGGAGAGGACAAAGGCTAGGAGGAAACTCAAGAAGCACTTCTATGAAATATGGAGAAGACTCATCATGGTAACTAAAGAGTTAATAGCTAAAATAGTTGACTTGCATAGAAATAATCAAGAGGAATCTTGTTACTCATGAATAAATTCAAACGGGAAATCTGTTCCCCAGCATGCCAAATACCCAGTCATGGAGTCAGCTGCCTTTTCCATAGTAATCGTGTTGAAAGCTGTGCACCACTGGAAACAATCTAGTATGTGGACAGGTTGGATATTAAAGGCATGCTAGAGGATCAAGCACTCAGCCTGACAGGTTTCTCTAGTGTAAACAAGGCCCAAAAGGTGACTTTAGTTCTGGAGTTAAAAGGCAACATTTACACTCACACAGCCACCTAAGGTGCCTATGCTAGCAGTGAGTAAAGGGCCATATGCTATTGTTTCTTTGACCTGCCACACCAAGTTCTCTCCAACCTGAATGCAAATACAAGTCATTCATATAGTGCAGCAGGGTGCAGACTGATTTATTATTCTAGAATCAGGTGCTTAATCCATCTTTTGAGGAACACTCACGTGGTGCTGGCTTTCAGAATCTCAGCGAGATGGACGTAAAGAGGAACACAGCAATTTGGCACATCAGTGGGCATTAGGAGGTTCTAATGTGACTAGCGAGACAAGATGGGGGAGGTAATATCTTTTATTAGACCAGCTTCTGTTGGTGAGAGAGACAAGCTTTCGAGCTATACGGAGCTCTTCCTCAGGTCTGGGAAAGGTACCCAGCTAAATATCAGTTTGAACACATAGTTGAGTGCAAGTAGTTGGCACGTATTCTAAGGAACCATTCAAGGTAAAGCGGCCTGTTAATACACCTGTAGTCATAGGATAAAAAGGGGGGTTAGTGGGTTATAGGTTGTTGTATTAAACCCTAAATCCAGTGTCTTTATTAAGCCCGTGGTTTTTAGTGTCTAGCAAAGTTATGAATTGAAGCACCTGGGTTCATCTTTTGTTGTGCAGGTTTCCTTTGAGGATGAGGACTGATTGGTCAGATATAGAGTGATTGCTTTGTGAGAAGTTCTGACTGCTACCCTCCTTCCTGAATGAAATGGCAATGTAAGAAATAGTTACAGAGCAAAAGGAGAGGCACTCAAAATGAAAACAGGGTGGAGATCATAAATTCAGAGCAAAATCAGGCACCTGACAGTAAAGAATTTCATATAAATGTGATTCAGAATTACAATAAATTATCATTTCTTCCTTGTCTGGGTTTCTTCTGCTGTTCCTGTAAATACAGGAACTTGGATTCTGCTTTTATATAATAGCCTTTTTATAAAAAAAAATAGTGGCATATCTTTTTCTTAGCATAGCAATCTGAAATGTTAGAGTTATCTCTGCATGAACAATCTGTGAATTATATTTGAAAAGACCTCTCTAAGCTACCGTTAGAGTTTCTCAGCTTATTGCTAGTGCTGATTTGCTGAACAGGAAATATTACATGGTGACACTAGCCATGTGTGGTTCCCAGAGTCTGCAGAGCCTAGCTCGGCATGCTTTAATACTAGGTTACAGAATAGCTGACCATTCATGGGAACTTTTAATAACTGCCTCTGTTAGACAGAACTCTGCTGACATAGCATTGGAGATAGCCGTGCTGTAGCTAAAGTTGATATGGGACTTCCATTCTAAGGCGTCTCTTTTTATTTGTTCATAGCTTTTCAAAGTATTTTTGAACCAGCCAGTGTCCAGCCAAACCAAGGCTTGCTCTTGCTCCCTTATTCCATTGCTGTCTTCACCACCACAGCTGTTGGTAGCTGGTCTGCCCATCAGGTTTGAAACACTTAGATTTGTTGTGCAGAGGCCTGAGCTTTAGGTTGTCCAAGGTAACAAAAATCCAACTCAGCCTGTTACATCAAATTATTTATAAAAGTTGTCAAAGGTTGAAGGCAAATAGACCAGGACAACCTAGGTTATTTAGGTTAAAGAACTGTGCTAAGGGATCTTTAAGAGTCTGGGTAAAGTTATGGGTTGGCATGACAATGAGCTAAAAGATTCTAGAAACCAGAAGAAATGTGTATCCTTGAACTCACCAAAATGTGTTTCGATTGGCTAATGCTGATGGAATGAGAGAGCCTCCCATTCTTGAATACTGTTGATCTGGGGGTCACGAAATCAGAGCATTGAGGTGGATGAACTGGTTCATTGGAACCCTTTATATCAATCCGTAGAGAGTGAGTCTAAATTTCTCTAGAATCAGAGACACTTTTATAGCCCTGGGTTCTCCCAGCAGTAAACGATCACTTGGCAAAACACCCACTGAGTTGTATACATAGACAGTGGGGGAGAGAATCTAGCAACCTTCTTTTCAATTAATATTCATGGCATAATTAATTTAATATGCATAGATTCTTATTCTCCTTAAACTCCTCTCAGTATTTGGTAAGAAATATACAAGTTGCATAAGTAGTTTGTAAATTTGTTAGTCTCTAAGGTGCCACAAGTCCTCCTTTTGTTTTTGCAGATACAGACTACCACGGCCGCTACTCTGAAACAAATAGTTCTGTAGGACCTGGCAAGCTTTCACTAAGAAAATCTAATTCTATATTTTTAAAAGAGCAATGTGTCCATCCTATTTTTACCATTGGAAAAATGGGTATTGACTTACCATTTCTACAAAGTGTGTCACTTCCAGCGTATGTATCCAGCCTGTAGGATGCAGCTTTTGGCTGCAGTGAATTTTTATATAGTGCAGAGGCAAATGTGTTACAAAGCCAAACCTTGAGCAAACAGACCACATGGAAGCTGCTGAGTTACCTATTAATACAGACTGACCTCACATATATAGGTGCTACTAAGATTTGGACAATTAATAACTGCATAGCAGTCCTAGCTCTGTGCCCTGGGGTGAGAGCTCATCACACCAGGAAATGAGTCCTCCTCTTCTGTATGCAGAAGCAGAACAGGCTCTTCCTGCCTCTGCCTCTGCCCGACCTCTGCTTCTTACCTCTTCCTACTGGGTCATCCTTAATTATTGCACATAGCATTAGTCCTACTGAAGTGGAGATGCTGCGGGGTGGGACCACCCAAAGTTCTCAGCAGCAAGTATGTCAGCCTTCAAGGGAAATGGGGGGTGGCAAACCATTTCCTCTCTCTCCTCCACGACCTCTGGCAGAACAACTGCTCATCTCACAGTGAGGGCACCACCACCCAAGCATTTAGTGCTGCTGCCAGTCACACCCTATTCCCCTGCCCGCAGCTAGCTTGGGGCCATAAAATCCAATTAAGTCCTCCTGGGGCTGCATGGTGCTGTCCACATATCTGAAACTAATGTTTTCTCATTCCTTACCAGAGCTATGTTGTGTAACTGTCCTTTACTCTTGCTGATGACCTTGCATTACCAAGCCTCATCTGGCCAGATAATGCAAGCCTAATATTAACTATCTGGATACCCCTTGGGATTGCCTCTTCTCACCTTGTAGGGCAGGCCATGTTTGATGCTTTTCACTCTGTGGTGCGCAGATCCTTTTCCAGGTAACATTCTGGTGTGTTTCCAGCCTCTGGTGCACAGCATATTTTTCACACACCTTTTCCTAAACGAAGAGTCCCATTGCTAAGAAAGTTAGAGCACTTCTTTTTGACAAGGCAAGCAGTCCCATTCTATCAGCGAACTAATAGAAATGTAGGACTGGAGGGGACCTCAAGAGATCATCTACTCCATCCCCAATCCCTGTGCTGAGACAGGACCAAGTATACTAGACCATCCCTGACAGATGTATGGCTAACCTCTTCTTAAAAACCTCCAATGATGGAGATGCCACAATCTCCCTGGGTAACCTGTTCCAGTGCTTAACTAGCCTTAGAAAGGTTTTCCTAATATCTAACCCGCATCTCCCTTGCTGCTAACTAAGCCGATTACTTCTTGTCCTACCTCCAGTGGACATGAAGAACAATTGAGCTGTCCTCTTTATAACAACCTTTAATGTATTTGAAGACCGTCAGGTCCCTCCTCAGCTTTCTCTTCTCTAGACTAAGCATGCCCCGTTCTTTTCTCATAGGTCATGTTTTCTAAACCCGTTCATCATTTTTGTTGCTCTTCTCTGGACTCTCTCCAATTTATCCACATCTTTCTTAAAACCCCAGTACTCCAGCTGAGGTCTCAACAATGCCAAATAAAGCGGGACAGTTACCTCCCGTGTCCTCTGTCCTCTTAATACACCCCAGAATGAGATTAGCCTTTTTTGCAACAGCATCACACTGTTGACTGATGTTCAATTTGTGATCTGCTAAAACCCCCAGATCCTTTTCTGCAGTTCTACTGCCTATCCACGTATTCCCCATTTTGTAGTTGTGTATGAGGTGACCTCACCTGCCAATAAACCATTGAACTTTTAGCTGCAGGGGGGCAGGCCGGCTCTGAGAGCAGGGTTCAGGAGAACATCACCAACATCTACTTGCAGATGTACATGCCCCCCTCCAGTTTCCGGGAGGATGTCTAAGTTAGGTGTACAGTTAGGATAATGGTTTGGCATCTTGCTGCTGTGGCAGTGCATGACTTGTTCATTTAGCATCTACCTACTATCCCAGGTATTTTTGTCTCTAGTACTTAGGGACAGATCTGACATGTCAGTACACTTTCCAAGTCACCTTAGTCACCCACGTGGGGACTTTCCTAAGCCCAGAAGGACCATGGCCCACCACTTGGGACAGGGACAGCTGCCTACACCATGCATGGAGTGATTTTCTGGAACCCCACAGAGTGCTTTGCTTGGGGCTGCTGAAGGTGTCATGAGCATGTTCTGCTGGCTAAAGTCACCCAGACAGCCAGACATTGCTGGAGGCCCTGGGGGCTGGGAACACTCTGTCTCTCACTGTGTCTGGATTGGAGCCATGATGCCAACTCAGTTGTTGTACCAGCCGAGAAATGGAGGCTGCCCTCCTGGCATGCCAAGGATCAGTGTGATCTCTTGGTGTGCAGCACTCTGCCTGTGTTGAACAGTTTCCTGGCACAAAGCACAACCACCAGACATACTGATCCTCACAGATGTGCACACTCCTCTGCTGCCTCCTCATCCTGCATCTGCGCACATCTGCTGCCGTACTGTTGAATTGATCTGCGGTGCCTGGCCTCCTGGATGCATGACGTCCTCTTACTGGACACTTACCCAGATGAATGTGAGAGCAGGCATGGGGGACCTCCATCAGCATTGTGCTGTGTTTTGGATATTGTAATGGACTGCTGCTACTTACAGACCATTCGCTGAGTCTGATACAAAGGATGCTATGACATTGGACAACACCAGGCCATGCATTCAAGGAGGGTTTGGGAAAGACAAGCTTGTCCATCAAATATCCCCTGATCACTCATGAACCTGCAGCAGCTTGAGTTCCCTGCTGGAAAGAAAGTAAAGGCTCTTTCAGAGTCCTTTATAGCATGCGTGCTTCCTCCACATGCATCCAGTGGTTCCAGCAACAGTGATGGCGAGGGAAAAGATCAAGAAGATTCTCTGACAGACCTTTGATTCTGCATCAGAGTTTATTTTAATCTAATGGTCATCAGAAAAGAATTTACAAGACCTGTGCTCATAGCTTGATTATGCCACCGCAGATAGTAACAGAAACACCCTAGAATCAAATATAGGGCTGGTATTCTCACACACTGAATTGCTTAAGGATTCTTAAAAACAACTGTGTTCCAGGAAGATTTGCCTGGATGCCAGTCTTGATTCTGAATGGGTTGTTTGTTAGCCCACGAGACCATGGACCTCACAGGGCTTAGAGGGGTCAGCCTTCTCCACCACATTGTAGCTACAGGTCTCCTCATAGAATATACTTTCACATTTCTCTTCATCGTAGTCAGTAGGGGTGGCAACGCTATCAGTGGGAAAGGCAAAGCAAACACAAGTGTGTGAGATATGTCAGGATACTGCAGAGAGACAGCAAATGTGGGGTCTGACTCTCCACTTGGTTACTCTGGGTTTATGCCAGCGTCAATTCACTGAAGCCAGGGGGGACTTACGCTGAAGTAGTGGAGTGGAGAATCAGGCCCTTAATACATTGTTGTGTACCTGTGTGCAGGCCAAAAGCTTTAACTGTTGGCAAGTGGCAGTTATTAGAATTGTCATTGTGCTGTGTGTCCTAGCCTAATGCTATTTCATGATGCTTAGTGGAACTCGAATTGAGCTGCTCTACATTCTGATAGACATTTTGTCTTTTTATCGTCTCTCTGGCAAACCAAGAGCAAAAGTCCATTTTATTTTATGATCCCTGTGTATGAGTGTCATGTCTGGGCAAACCCACCCAGTGTTAGGTTCTGACATTTGGAGCACCTACAGTGCTTCCCTTGGAGGTTTGTAGGCAGTCGTCATTGCTATCAACACTGCCAAATTTCTATGCCCCACTGAACAGGGGAAGGGAGCTAGTTACACATACATACTGTACTTCACTGGGACTGTGTGAGGGTTAATCAGCAATTTAAAAATAAATCATAATGGGGGTTATTATTATTAGGGGTAGAACTGCAGCTCTATGTGTCAGCACACTGAAATGAATTTAAGAGGGGCTTTTAGAAATGCCCTGTGTGGAAATGTATATTGGGTGTGACTAGACATTTTGAATGGTTCAAATGGAGGATTCTCTGCACCTTGAAGTCTTTAAACCACGATTTGAGGACTTCAATAGCTCAGACATAAGTTAGGGGTTTGTTACAGGAGTGGGTGGGTGAGATTCTGTGGCCTGCGTTGTGCAGGAGGTCGGACTAGACAATCATAATGGTCCATTCTGACCTTAAAGTCTATGATTCTATGATTCTATTTAGAGAAGTGTATTTCAGGAGCTTTTCTCACTCCAAATTCTCATATATGTTGTTAAGGGTGTCCCCAAGTTGTATTGAAACAGGTGACCTGCAAAAACACTTCTCCTTAAAACATTCACAGCTTCTCTGACAGCAGATTCTCCTACAAACAAGCATATCTAGGGGACCTTCATTAGCTCCTCGTGAGACATGGACTACTGGAACTTTTTACTTTGAAAGGCTTACTGGCCTAGGGGATGGGGAAAAGCAGTAGATGTGATATACCTTCATTTTAGTGAGGCTTTTGACACAGTCCCATGTGATTCTCATAAGCAAACTGGGGAAATGTGGTCTAGATGAAATTACTATAAGTTGGGTGCACAACTGGTTGAAAGACCATACTCAAAGAGTAGATATCAATAGTTTGCTGTCAAATGGGGAGGGCATATCTACTGAGGTCCCACAGGGGTCAGTCCTTTGTCCGGTACTATTCAGTATTTTCATTAATGACTCGGATAATGGAGTGGAGAGTACGCTTATAAAACTTGCAGATGACACCAAGCTGGGAGTGGCTGCAAGCACTTTGGAGGGCAGTTTTGGAATTCAAAAAGACCTTGACAAATTAGAGAATTGGTCCAAAATCAACAACATGAAATTCAATAAAGAAAAGTGCAAAGTACTACACTTAGAAGGAAAAATTGAATGCACAGTAACAAAATGGGGAATAACTGGGTAGGTGGTAGTAAGGCTGAAAAAGATCTGGGGGTTATAGTAGATCACAAATTGAATATGAGCCGCCAATGTGATGGAAAAAAGGCTAATATTCTGGGCTGTATTAAGAGGAGTGTTGTATGTAAGTCATCGAAGATAACTGTCCCTCTGTAGTCGGCACTGGAGAGGCCTCCACAGGAGTATTGTGTCCAGTTCTTGGTGCCACATTTTACAAAAGATATAAGCAAATTGGAGAGAGTGCAGAGGAGAGAGTCCAGAGGAGAGCAACAAAAAATGATAAAAGGTTTAGGAAACCTGACCTGTGAGGAAAGGTTAAAAAAAACTGGGCGTGTCTAGACTTGAGAAAAGAAGGCTGGGGGAGGGGGGACCTGATAGTCTTCAGATACCTTAAGGGCTGTTACAGAGAGGACATTGATCAATTGTTCTCCATGTCCACAGAATGTAGGACAAGAAATAATGGGTTTAATCTGCAGAAAGGGAGCTTTAGGTTAGATATTAGGAAAAGCTTTCTAACTATATTGATAGTTAAGCTCTGGAATAGGCTTCCAAAGGAAGTTGTGGAAACCCCATCATTGGAGGCTGTTAAGAACAGGTTGGACAAACACATGCCGGGGATGATCTAGCTTTACTTGGTCCTGCCCCATCATCAAGTCCAGCCCTCTGTGCTATCTCAAGGTCCCTTCTAGCTCTGCATAGAGGTTTTTAAGGCCCAGCTTGATAAAGCCCTGGCTGGGATGATTTAGCTGGGGTTGGTCCTGCTTTCAGCAGGGAGTTGGACTAGGTGACCTCCTGAGGTCTCTTCCAACCCTAGTCTTCTATGATTCTATGATTTCTACAATTCTATGCCCATAACTCAAAAAATTCTGGATCAAATTATTTCAGGTTAAATTTTACCTTTAGGCTGAGACCAAGCAAAGAATATTACATGTGCATGCACACTCACACGAAACATATTTCAAAGGTGGGCAGTTAAAAATGGGTGGTGTGTGGAGTTAGAATGGCAGTGCCTTCTCTATCTCAGCTACAACTACTGTGTAGTAGTACTGTGATGTAAATTAGGATAGTCTAGTAGTTGGAGCAGGGGGACTGTTCATGCTCAGAGTGTTTGAAATCACAATTGATGCACATTTTATACATGGGGTCCATCTTTGAACCCAAATCTGAGATCCGAATCCCCCTCAAATTTTGGAGGGGTTTATAAATCTTACTCTCAATCCAAATTGTTGTGGCTTAAACCCACTTTTCATTTATTTATTCTTTAGTATAATGACTTGTTGAGTCAATGTAACAGCAAAAATTTCTCTCAGGAGAGATGTGCCTTTGGGGTATTTGGGTGGAGTGTATAGAACCCATCCTACCATAGCCACTAAGGGCTTAACAAGTAGGCTAGCTACCTCCTCCGCTGCAGCTAACTGCTGGGACATGGACAGCTGGAATAAGAAGGCAGCAGATAAGACAAGGGGTTGCTGCTAGAAAGGCTGGGAACTCTGGAGAGGAGACTTCTCAGCAAGCAGACTGGCAAGATGCTGCACCAGGAGTTGGACTTCCAGAGAGAGACAGAGAGGGGTCTGGAGAGCGTAGTGATGTAGACAGGTGGAGCAGGTAGGAAGTAGGCAGGGCAACAGCAAGGGAAGCAGCAAGTGATTGTAAGGAGCAGGTCCTAGCTCCTTAAACACAGAGTTCCTGGGCAGGAACCCTAGAGACAAGGCTGGGCCTGGGTTCTCTAGAAATGGGGATAATAAAGTATCATAAATATAAAGGGAAGGGTAACCACCTTTCTGTATACAGAACTATAAAATCCCTCCTGGCCAGAGGCAAAACCCTTTCACCTGTAAAGGGTTACGAAGCTAGGATAACCTCGTGGGCACCTGACCAAAATGACCAATGAGGAGACAAGTTACTTTCAAAGGTGGAGGGTGGGGGAAACAAAGATTCTGTTTGTGTGTGTGATGCTTTTGCCGGGACCAGAGCAAGAATGCAGGTCAGAACTCCTGTAAAGAGTTAGTAAGCAATCTAGTTAGATATGCGTTAGATTCTCTTTTGTTTAAATGGCTGATAAAATAAGTTGTGCTGAATGGGATGTATATTCCTGTTTTTGTGTCTTTTTGTAACTTAAGGTTTTGCCTAGAGGGATTCTCTATGTTTTGAATCTGATTACCCTGTAAGGTATTTACCATCCTGATTTTACAGAGGTGATTCTTTTACTTTAATTAAAATTCTCTTTTAAGAACCTGATTGCTTTTTCATTGTTCTTAAGATCCAAGGGTTTGGGTCTGTGTTCACCTATGCAAATTGGTGAGGATTTTTATCAAGCCTTCCCCAGGAAAGGGGGTGTAGAGCTTGGGGGGATATTTTGGGGGGAAGACGTCTCCAAGTGGGCTCTTTCCCTGTTCTTTGTTTAACACACTTGGTGGTGGCAGCATAAGGTCCAAGGACAAAAGGTAAAAGTTTGTACCTTGGGGAAGTTTTAACCTAAGCTGGTAAGAATAAGCTTAGGGGGTGTTTCATGCAGGTCCCCACATTTGTACCCTAGAGTTCAGTGTGGAGAAGGAACCTTGACATAAAGCCTCCCTGAGGAAGAGGGTGCAGGGCTGGGGCTGATGACCCTATATAGGGACACTGGACTTTCAGCCTGTGGGACTCTTTATTATCCTGGAAGGGATGTGATTTATAAGTGACCTGGCTGGAGGGCTGGCGTGATGAGATGAGGTGGACTGTTGCAGGGCCAAACAGCTGTCTGGTGGGGGAAACCTGAGGCAGAGTTGCTGCAATGCCACTCAGGACTGCAAGAGGATGGACTGGCTGCAACGTCACCCATGACAGCTTTGCATTTTTTTCCCCACAGAGAAATCTGAGCGTGTGGCCTGAACCCTGCAGGAAAAATCACTGTGCATATATTTTATACTCACAGGCTGCAGCAGCGCATTATTTTCTTGTGACAGCTACAGCTCTGGCAATCCTTCGTTTTCCATTTGGAGTTAAATTCATGTAGCACTCCTTTCTCATCAGTGCAACCTGAAAGGACATAGCCAACTTGCTGGTACATGCCAATAGTACAATTAACTTAAAATTGTTTATGAAATCTGGGTTTGGTCTTTGTATATTTAATATGAGGCTGGAGTGTAGTTTGTTCTAAGTTTTTTTTATATAGCACCATAAACTCTCAGCCTGCTAAGACCCATTTCCTGCCCAAAGGACGTAACAATCTAAACAAGAGGAGACAAACCAATGTAAGACCCTGGACAATTCAGGGGACAGAGAGGATTGCAGATAAGGTGGGATTGCTTGGAAAGCTATTTCTCTGCTCAGATTCCACTGAATCACATTATTGGCACACATTTTTAAGGCCTGACCTAAAGCCCATTGAAGTCAATGGACAAACTCCTGTTGACTTCAGTGGCCTTTGATTCAGTCCCTAGTACATTTCAAATTCTGGTGATTAAGGCCCTAGCTTGGGACTCAGGAGATGTGAGTTCAATTCCCAGCTCTTCCAGAGATCCCTTGTGTGACCCGGGGTAGGTTAAATAATCTCTCTCTGCCTCCATTCCTTATTTGGAAAATGGAAACTACTTCATCACTGGGGAGGTAATGTTTCATTTTGGGTCAGTTTCCTTACCTCACAGGGGAGTTGTGAAGATAATTAGTGTTTGCAAAGCACTGAAATAATAGAAGCCAGCTAGTAGAAATTTTTCTAGCAGCTCTATCAACATGGTTTTTGGATGAACCCACCAAAAAAATCAAAAATTTCCATGGGAAAAATTTCAACTTTGCCAAAAAAAAAATTGATTTTCTTTTCCCATCAGGCTGGGCAAAGCCAAATAGAAATGATTTAGTTTTCCAAACCAAAATGTTTCATATAATGTCAAACTGACCCAAATCTGTGTCTGTCTTGAGCTTCTGCAGTGCCTCATGGGAGTTGTAGTTTGGATGCTTCATGCCTCCCATTCTTCTTTGAGTCAGATGCCCCAGCTGGACTATATCTCCCATGCTGCACTGTAGTGTTCCCATTGGTTGAACCACTGCAGTGGCACATGGCCATGGTGCATCATGGGAGATGTAGTCCATCTGGGGACACTGATCTACAGATGGAGGTTTGAGGCTCAATAGCATCTCAGGAGGACACAGATTAAGGCTGAACTAGCTGAAATGAAGTGTTTTGATGTTTCTGAATCATTATCAACCAAATTTGTAATCTCAAACCTGAGTTAATTATTTGATAAGGCCTATTTCCATAAAACAATATTGAGTGGCATTAATTATATTTCTGTCCTCTAATTCTTTATTGATGGAATCCCACATCAGCTTTGTTGTTTTGCCCAGCACTTATATCAGGCTCACTCTGCCTATAATTATCAGGGTCATCTCACTTGCCCTTTTTGCATATTAGCACAGCACTTGCACTCTTCCAGTCCTCTGGAATTTCCCCAGTATTCCAAGGTTTATTAAAAATTGGTCAGATCTCCTCAGCCAACTCTCCTACGGGTCTTGGGTGCAAGTTATCTGGGCCTGCTGATCTTAAAACTTTTATCCCTAGCAGATGCTGTTTAACATTCTCCTTAGTTGTTGCTGTTTATCATTTGTATTACCATAGTGCTTACCCCATTGCGCTAGGCGCTGTACAAACAAAGAACAAAAAGACTGCCTCTGCCCTGAAGAGCTTACAATCTAAGTATAAGACAAGAGACAGCAGATACAGACAGGAGTATAAGGAAACAATGAGACAATATTGGTCAGCATGATAGGCAGTGGTCTCAGCACACCAGCACCCTCGCCCAATGTCAAGTTTTTTGTAAGCATTATGGCAAAGTAGAGTTATGAGGAGGGATTTGAAAGTGGATTATGAAGTAGCTTTGTGGCTGTTTACAGGGAGTTCCTCCAAAGTGTGTGGGGCAGCATGGGAGTAAGCACAAAGGGGCTTGTTTGCAAATTTAACAAGTGAGCAATAGAGGTTGGCATCATGGGCTAGTTGGAGGTCGGAGTCGATATCTTCATGAATAATGAGAGATGTGAGGTAGGGTGAGGACAAATCATGAATGGCCTTAAAAGTAGTTCCTCCTCTAGTAATACACTATCCTGTTTCTTTCCAAATACAGAACAGAAATATGTATTGAACACCTTCTTTGTATCATTATCAGCAACTTTACCATTTCATCTACTAAGGAACCTGTACTATTGTTTGGATTTCTTTTGTTCCAGATATACTTTTAAAAACCCTCCTTCTTGTTGCCAGTGCCCTGCCAGCCGTGGACTCTCGCCTGATGTGTTTAGCTTCCCTGCTGTCTCTGTACGTGTTCAGGGACACTGCCCAGCCTGCTCCTAGTAGTCATGAGAGCAGCCAGTGTGCAATGTGGCAGGCCTTGGTGCTGCTGGAATGCACCCCTACACAGCCTGGACACAGTGCATTTTAGAACAGTGTTCACCACCAGTACACTGGGCAAGACACGCCAGGCAAAAGGTTTGTGCATGCTACAGCCTGGCTGATTCTGTGATGTCCCCAGTGCTCTTGCATCTCTCATCTTCTCCTGCCTCTTCTCCCTTACCCACCAGAGTGCAAAAACTTGTCAAACTGATGCTTGTTCTTGGGTGTTCCCCAAGAAACCTGCTAGCCTTCATCTCCCACATCCCCACACCCATCAAAGTCCTTGTGTCAGAGACTACCTCTTCTGAACTGCAGCAGAAGCCCTCCATTGGCTGTTGGGCCCTGAACCTTCTTGGCCCCATGACTGACTCGTGTTTGTGTAAATTACCGTAATCTCATCCCATCCAGATCTGAAAATAAGAGCTGCACAACTCCCAGAAGCCAGCCCCCCACAGCCTTCGCCCACTTGTGCCTTTTATGAACACATGTCTGGCTGTTCCTTTGAAAATCTCTGTACAAATGCCATTTGTGCCCCAAAATCCATATGTGTAAGGGCTCTTTTGGCTGTGCAAGCTTTCAGAAAACTGTCCTGGAATGTGTGGCATCACTAACACTTCCCAGTCCCCCTTTCTCTCATGGCCTCAGTTTACCACCTTCCTCCAACAGTAGATCTGTATTCATGACTCACCAGCCATCCCACGTCCCTCCCCATCTTCCCTGGTTTCTTGTCCCTGGTTAGGTTTCAACAGACAGGTGTTAAATTTAGCGAACAACTCTGTTCTCAGTGATGTGCATGGAAAAGGCCAGATTTCACACTGAAATCTCCTGAGATAGTGCAAAGGGGCCAGAAAGGGCTGCATACAGCCAACAGGGAATTCCCCTGGAATAGGGGAACTTTTTTGCTGGCTTGCACCAGCCTCCTCCCTCCACAGGGGACTGTGACACCTATCCACCAGTGGCTACACGAGTGGCTTAGAGCAGTGTCTCAGTTGCTCTGAGCTTTATTGGGAGTGGCCAATGAGCCCTCAGGAAAAGGCCTGGGTAGAGACCGTCAAATCGTGGAAGTCAACTAATGGCTATGCAGGTGGTGTCGGAGAGAAGGCTTTGGATTTTGACCATGGGATGGTGTTCCAAGAAGGAGGAGTGCTAGGCAGAGACGGGCTCCACCTAACGAAGAGAGGGAAGAGCATCTTCGCAAGCAGGATGGCTAACCTAGTGAGGAGAGCTTTAAACTAGGTTCACCGGGGGAAGGAGACCAAAGCCCAGAGGTAAGTGGGGACGTGGGATACTGGGAGAAAGCACAAGCAGGAGCATGTGAGAGGGGAGGGCTTCTGCCTCATACTAAGAAAGCAGGACAAACAGCAAGTTATCTCAAGTGCCTATACACAAATGTAAGAAGCATGGGAAACAAGCAGGGTCCTGGAAGTCCTGGCACAGTCAAGGAATTATGATGTGATTGGAATAACAGAGACTTGGTGAGATAACTCAAATGACTTGAGCACTGTCATGGATGGATATATTCTGTTCAGGAAGGACAGGCAGGGCAGAAAAGGTGGGGGAGTTGCATTGTATGTAAGAGAGCAGTATGACTGCTCAGAGCTCCGGTACGAAACTGCAGAAAAACCTGAGTGTCTCTGGATTAAGTTTAGAAGTGTGAGCAACAAGGGTGATGTCGTGGTGGGAGTCTGCTATAGACCACCGGACCAGGGGGATGAGTTGGACGAGGCTTTCTTCTGGCAACTAACGGAAGTTACTAGATCACAGGCCCTGGTTCTCATGGGAGGTTTCAATCACCCTGGTATCTGCTGGGAGAGCAATACAGCGGTGCACAGACAATCCAGGAAGTTTTTGGAAAATGTAGGGGACAATTTCCTGGTGCAAGTGCAGGAGGAACCAACTAGCGGCAGAGCTCTTCTTGACCTGCTGCTCACAAACCAGGAAGAATTAGTAGGGGAAGCTAAAGTGGATGGGAACCTGGGAGGCAGTGACCATGAGATGGTCGAGTTCAGGATCCTGACACAGGGAAGAAAGGAGAGCAGCAGAATACGGACCCTGTATTTCAGAAAAGCAGATTTTGACAACCTCAGGGAACTGATGGGCAGGATCCCCTGGGAGAATAACATGCGGAGGAAAGGAGTCCAGGAGAGCTGGCTGTATTTTAAAGAATCCTTATTGAGGTTACAGGGACAAACCATCCCGATGTGTAGAAAGAATAGTAAATATGGCAGGCGACCAACTTGGCTTAACAGTGAAATCCTTGCTGATCTTAAACACAAAAAAGAAGCTTACAAGAAGTGGAAGATTGGACAAATGACCAGGGAAGAGTATAAAGATATTGCTCAGGCATGCAGGAGGGAAATCAGGGAGGCCAAATCACATCTGGAGGTGCAGCTAGCAAGAGATGTTAAGAGTAACAAGAAGGGTTTGTTCAGGTATGTTAGCAACAAGAAGAAAGTCAAGGAAAGTATGGGCCCCTTACTGAATGAGGGAGGCAACCTAGTGACAGAGGATGTGGAGAAAGCTAATGTACTCAATGCTTTTTTTGCCTCTGTCTTCACAAACAAGGTCAGCTCCCAGACTGCTGCACTGGGCAGCACAGCATTGGGAGAAGGTGACCAGCCCTCTGTGGAGAAAGAAGTGATTCGGGACTATTTAGAAAAGCTGGATGAGCACAACTCCATATGGCCGGATGCGCTGAATCCGAGAGTGCTAAAGGAGTTGGCGGATGTGATTGCAGAGCCATTGGCCATTATCTTTGAAAACTCATGGCGATCGGGGGAGGTCCCGGACAACTGGAAAAAGGCTAATGTAGTGCCCATCTTTAAAAAAGGGAAGAAGGAGGATCCTGGGAACTACAGGCCAGTCAGCCTCACCTCAGTCCCTGGAAAAATCGTGGAGCAAGTCCTCAAGGAATCAATTCTGAAGCACTTAGAGGAGAGGAAAGTGATCAGGAACAGTCAGCATGGATTCATCAAGGGCAAGTCATGCCTGCCTAATCTAATTGCCTTCTAATGACGAGATAACTGGCTCTGTGGATGAGGGAAAAGCAGTGGACGTGTTGTTCCTTGACTTTAGCAAAGCTTTTGACACTGTCTCCCACAGTATTCTTGCCAATAAGTTAAAGAACTATGGGCTGGATGAATGGACGATAAGGAGGATAGAAAGCTGGCTAGATTGTCGGGCTCAACGGGTAGTGATCAATGGCTCCATGTCTAGTTGGCAGCCGATATCAAGTGGAGTGCCCCAAGGTTCGGTCCTGGGGCCGATTTTGTTCAATATCTTCATTAATGATGTGGAGGATGGTGTGGATTGCACCCTCAGCAAGTTTGCAGATGACACTAAACTGGGAGGAGAGGTAGATATGCTGGAGGGTAGGGATAGGATACAGAGGGCCCTAGACAAATTAGAGGATTGGTGCAAAAGAAATCTGATGAGGTTCAACAAGGACAAGTGCAGAGTCCTGCACTTAGGACAGAAGAATCCCATGCACAGCTACAGACTAGGGACCGAATAGCTAGGCAGCAGTTCTGCAGAAAAGGACCTAGGGGTTACAGTGGACAAGAAGCTGGATATGAGTCAACAGTGTGCCCTTGTTGCCAAGAAGGCCAATGGCATTTTGGGATGTATAAGTAGGGGCATTGCCAGCAGATCGAGGGACGTGATTGTTCCCCTCTATTCGACATTGGTGAGGCCTCATCTGGAGTACTGTGTCCAGTTTTGGGCTCCACACTACAAGAAGGATGTGGAAAAATTGGAAAACATCCAGCGGAGGGCAACAAAAATGATTAGGGGACTGGAACACATGACTTATGAGGAGAGGCTGAGGGAACTGGGCTTGTTTAGTCTGCGGAAGAGAAGAATGAGGGGGGATTTGATAGCTGCTTTCAACTACCTGAAAGAGGGTTCCAAAGAGGATGGCCCTAGACTGTTCTCAGTGGTAGCAGATGACAGAACGAGGAGTAATGGTCTCAAGTTGCGGTGGGGGAGGTTTAGGTTGGATATTAGGAAAAACTTTTTCACTAGGAGGGTGGTGAAACACTGGAATGCATTACCTAAGGAGGTGGTGGAATCTCCTTCCTTAGAAGTTTTAAAGGTCAGGCTTGACAAAGCCCTGGCTGGGATGATTTAGTTGGGGATTGGTCCTGCTTTGAGCAGGGGGTTGGACTAGATGACCTCCTTAGGTCCCTTCCAACCCTGATATTCTTTGATTCTATGATCCGCGATGTTCCCTCGCCGGAGCTTAGGCACAGCCAGCAGGATTTCTTACCTTGTGCATCATATCCAATTGTTTTCTGCCAGCATTGTGCATCGCATGATGTCACTGAGAAGACAACGATAAGGAGGCCTAACATGTGCATCTGTAAATGACAGACGACTCAATCATAGTCACTTGAAGGTTCATAGCTCAAAAATCGCTTATTGGCATAGAAATCATCAGGACAAATCTCCTTATTGATGAATACATTCACAGAGGGAAGCTACTGCTTAGCGAAGCACTTAAGCATGTGCTTAATTTTAATTTAACTTACTTAACCTATTTAAGCCTATGGTTACTTGCTCTGCTGGATCAAAGCCTTAGAATCAGGTGGAGGCTTTTTCTACAGGGGTAGAAATCCCTGGGAGCAATTGTGGATATGAACCTTATCTTCATATAAGTAGTCCATTTATTATAGTGACATCCCATTCTGCTCAGTTGGAGAATTTAACTCCACCCACACTATTTCTTTGTTTGGTTATGCCCGACCTTTTCTGATGCCCACACCAGGAGATCAGATTTCTGTGCTCTTCATTTCCACCTATTAATATTCCAGCAGTTGGCAATGCTTCAGAATTCCCCAGGGGATAGCACTTGACCATCTAATAAAAAGTATCAGACTTGGAAAGCTCACTCCATACTGTTGCACTGTAGAAATTATTTATACTGCATTCGGGTCAGAGAGAGCTCGTTGCAGTCGGTCAAAGGAATAATAGCACCTTGCCACCTTGCTTAGAGGGTGTGTTCTTTTCATCATAGTCTGATGTAGTCATGCATGAGTGCCTTTCAGTTTAGTCCCAGAACTAGATACATCTTTTGGCCTGTCTATATGAGAGAAATTTAGCTCATTAGTCTCTGTTTGGCCCAGTCCCTGTGTCAGCATTTTACTTGCTATACAATCACAGGTTTCAGAGTAGTAGCCGTGTTAGTCTGTATTCGCAAAAAGAAAAGGAGGACTTGTGGCACCTTAGAGACTAACCAATTTGAGCATAAGCTTCGATGAAGTGAGCTGTAGCTCAGGAAGGCTTATGCTCAAATAAATTTGTTAGTCTCTAATGTGCCACAAGTACTCCTTTTCTTTATACAATCACAGTGACTCACACCACCCTTGTACAAAAGCCACCTGATTCTAAGCCTCTTCGTATCACTGAGGGTGGTACAAAGGGGCCAGAAACTGGCTGTATACAGGCAGCAGGGAATTCCCTTGGCAACAGGCAAACTTTCTGCTGGCAAAAAGATGCTGCAGCCAAGTACTGCAGAAGCTTCCTTCCAACCCCAGTGTAGGGCAAATATCGGGATGGTCACACTTGTCTTCCACTAGCATGGAGCCATAACCTGAGCACCCCCTCAGTTGCTCTGTGCTTTGAGACTGATCCAAATCAGGGAGCCATAACTGGTTTCCTGGTGCTCCCCCTCCAGAGCTTGGGCACAGAGGAAAGTCCGACCCTGAGACTTTGTGTGCCTGCATGAATTTAGAATAGCAATATCTATTGTTTTTTCCTCTTGTGTCCTTAATCATGAAGGCTGAATTTGATGGTCATTTTAGGCCGAGCTCCTTCTGGTTCCATTTTAGAGGTGGAGGGCTGGAGGCTGGGTCACCTCTCATCATCTGAGTGAATTTAGTGCTGGCCAAACAAGGAATACATGACCTCTGCTGAAATTGCCAAGAGTGACAATCAATGGTGGTTATAGTGCAGACATTCTTCCACTAGGAGCTGCATTGAGACTAGAGCTGGCCTAATAATTCACTGCAAACAATATTCTGCACAAATGTGGGCATTTTCCCCCACACCAACAGGTTTTTTTTACAAATGAATGATTCCAATAGAGACTCCCAGCTCAGTTCACACAGGCGGCAAACAGCCTTCAGGTGGTATTAGCCATTTGTGATTCCCAACTTCCCTGAGAGGGAGCGAAATCAGCAACCTAGAGAGAACTCCACCTGAGTCTTCACCATGTCTTTATGTAGAGCTGAACAAATGCATGTCTCTGATGTGACATGTCGGCTGCTGCGTTAGAGCCCAATGGTAACTTTTGTAAGTGAGTCTTATTTTAATGTATCTAGTCCGCTAGGTGTTTTTCGAGGAATCTTCAGTTGAATTACTTAACTACAGGAAAAAGAAAAGGAGTACTTGTGGCACCTTGGAGACTAACCAATTTATTTGAGCCTAAGATTTCGTGAGCTACGGCTCACTACGAAAGCTTATGCTCAAATAAATTGGTTAGTCTCTAAGGTGCCACAAGTACTCCTTTTCTTTTTGCGAATACAGACTATCACGGCTGCTACTCTGAAACCTGTAACTACAGGCTGTATCAACTAAAATTCTCATTGGAAGTCTGTGAACGTTTAAAAGCATGTCAAGGCTGCAGAGTTTGGCTCTTTGCTTTTATTTATAATATGAGCTAATCTCCCAGCAGCCAGCCTTTTAGATCACTTTACATGAGACAGAAGAGAGGGATTCTAAATATCCCTACAATCAGACAGATTTTTACAGTGCTGGCAAAAAACAAACGAACACTGAGTCTCCCTCTCTGTGTCTCTCACTCCCAGCACCTGTGAGTTTTCTTTTAAATTCATTGTCATTTTATAATTGATTTAAACTTGAAATCCTCTCAGATAAGGAAATATACAAGTCAGACAAGAAGTTATTTTATGTAGCAACTGGGAAGCTTTCCCTAAGAAAACCCAAAATCTGTATTTTAAAATTGCAATGTGTCCCTCCTGTTCTTACAAGAGGAAAGACATGTGTTGACTCACCATTATTCCAGAGTGTGTTCCTTCCAAAGCACACGTCCAGCCTGAGTAACACCTTTGTTTGCAGTGAATTATCATATAGCACCGGAGTCTAGAGACAGACTAGCTGAGCCCTGCACAAACAAACCACAGTTGCCTATTATGCAAAGACCTCACATATATAGGCATCACTAAGATTTGAATAATGTTTAGCAAGAAGGTTTGGTTCAAAATAGAACCAGTGGACTGGTCCTGCCCCTTCTTGGTGGCTGCAGAGAGCCCAGATGTAGTGAAATTGGTGCAAACAGACAAGATTTGGGATGCCCTTGCAGGACTCCAGGCTCCTCTGCATCCAAACAGTACAGACCTATTGTGTTCCTGCAGAGCAAATGTGTGGGCAGGTCTGGGGAGCAGCACAGTGAGGTCTGGTGGATGACTTGGTTGCTTGCAGGTGAAACAAAAAAGTAGGAAGAGGGAAGGGTTCTATTGTTCCTGTTGCCTTCATACAGGTCACTGGGGTTTCAAAAGAAGCATCTTTGCCAAGACCTCCCTGTTGCAAAGACTGGCATTAAGGGCTAACATTTCAGCATAGTGAGCAGAGGTTGCATGTAGCAATGTAGTTGTACCAGTCACTTCCCACCTGGTGCTGAAAGTTTAGCCACAGGAGAAAGCTTAAGTTAAAGAAGGATTATTTCAACAAATGGATTGTCTTCAAATGTACTTGTCCCTTTCCCCCAACTGCTTTGTCCCCTTGCTCCCTGCAGTAGGAGTTGTGATATAGTATGTTCAAAATGGTCACTTGAGTGTGTAACCCTTCTGTCAGTGGTGTTGGTAGCAACAATATCCAGGGGTTCCTCTTGACAGTACAAAACAGAACTAGCTTGAGCCTCCACCCAGCAATCTGGGAAAAGTAAATCCCACCCCTGGGCACCTCTAAGAGGCAACACTTCCCACTGGCAAGCACTGAGTCTGTGTGTAACAAAAGAAAATGTTTAATACAAGGGAAAGGGAATCCAGCATTAATGTGGGTAAACACCACAACCATGACTCAACAACGTGTAACCATAAGCAAACATCCACCCTATGGTATGTTGGGCAGTGTCCTTTGCTTCAGTTTCCCACCTTGGACTGTGAAAGTCACTTCAACCCGGCACGCCCCTTTTCCTGCGCTGCTCCCCAGCGCTGAGCTGATTGTCCTCGATCAGTGAATCCTGAGTTCAGAGGTGGGTTCACCCCCCTCCCCTGGAAAAAGCAGGGAAAGCTCATTGAGCAGTGATTCCACTGCTGCTACCACCTCTGCACGTGGCTCTTGTTTGCTGCTGCTCAGCTCCTCTACTGACACTGGCATGGCTGTGATGCCATGCTCTGAGGTTTCACTGCTTCGCCCGGCTCTTAGCGATTTCCTGGGTAGTACGGAACCTCACCGCTAGTGCAGCCTCTGCATTCTCCTTCACTGCAACACTGTCTCCCCGCCACCAGATCTAAGGCTTAGCACCTAGACCTGCTTGTCAGTGATTTCAGCTCTGGTAATAGCTCAACAGAAACAAGGATCTCAGCTGAGTCCAGTTAGCTCTGTCTTTAATCACTGGAGAGGGGAGGGTCAAAGTCTGTCCAGGACTCTTTAAGCAGCAGCTCCACTGGCTATGCAGGAACACCTGTCCCCATCCCCTTGACTTTCACTGAGATTTGGCATCCCTACCTCATGCTTAGCAAGTTAAGGGTGCATCCATGCAAATATGGGCTGCTCCTGAAGTCTCTTCCCCCAGTTTGTCACTAGATATCCGGGGAAAGGTCATTTGGTCCCTGCTAATAACTTCTGTATTCACGTCCTATTACCTGTGAACATGATGCCAAGCCAATGTCATGCCAGCCAGTGAACAGAGGCCACTGAGTTACAAAGGCTAGCGCCTCAGTACAGGGGTTACAAAGTGTGGCTGTGCTGTGTCCCCATTTAACAGGGCTGATCCTGCACCCCAGGCGCTGGGATTTGATAGGGAGGAACCGACCTGAGCTGTACTGATCACACCTGCCCTGCCTGTCTGTTCATGCAGCATTGATTTAAACTCCAAAGCCCTTTCCTAGCATGCACTGGCCATAGTCTGAAAGCAGGGATGCATTCTCTTGGGGCAGATGCTTCTTTGGTTGGTTTTTCTGTGGGAGGGAAGGTGAGAGGGAAGGGTGGTGGCCCTGCTCTGGTCATTGGCCACTGAGAATAGGAAAGGAAGTCACCTAGTGTCACCTGAATACCCTGGGGATGAGGGACCTGGGTTCCATGCACAGTGGGTGCTGGTAAGTCAGGCTTCTGCCCCCTCCCCCTGTACAACCACCTCTGAAGATGACTCAGGTAATGCTGGGCAGGAAGACTTGTGTTCCCACGGGGGCTGGCTGTGCATGGGTTTGGCTAGGATCTGCCCTGGTTCTGGCTAGGTTTGGGGTCATAGCCCAGCTGTTCACACTGCTGACACTGGGCCGGCTTGCTGGTTTGGTTTCTCACTGGAGAATGAGAATAAAATTGCCATTCATTTTTCAAAGCCAGCTTTGTCATGTGCTCTGGGTGCATAGAGAGGATAATGCCAGGGCCGGGTCCTAGCAGTTCTTGCAGTTAGGTGAATGGAAGTGGTTTTGTAGGGAAGCATGATTGTTTTGCAAACTGAGAAGGATGGGTGTGAGTCCTTCATGAACCGATATTATCCTGGATAAAAGGCACAGAGGTGGTTCAGGAAATACAGGCTGGTTCTTAACTGTTTTCCTGACCTGGTTCACCCATCCCAGTTAGAAAAACTGCAGAAATCTGTGTGCTTTCAAAACAAAGAGAAAGGGCCCATATTTATTTGGGTATAAAACATGCTTTTATTAAGACACCGAAGGACTTTTGTCTGAGTTTATTTTACTCAACTGATTATATTCAGTTATAGCAATGCAGAGAATAACAGAAACAATATAGACTCAGATACAGTGTAGTCTCACACATTGAATTGCTACTCAGCAAGGCATAGGAAAGCCAGCTGTTAGTAGTGATGCTTAAAACACCACCGTGACTCTCTCTGATCAAAGAACAGACTCATTCCATGGGTGATCATCTTGTAGAAGGGAAAGAGGAAGCACTATGCAGAGTACTTCTGAGTGGGTTTGTTGTTAACCCACTCAAGTATGATCCTTGCCAGCTTTCAAGGGGTTGGCCTTCTCCACTGAAGCTGCAGGTGCCCTTGTTGAAAATGCATTCGCGTTTCTCTCTGTCATAGGCAAAGGAAAGCTGCCACTGGGAAAGAAAAAAGCAAATACCAGGCCATGAGAGTGGGAAGCAAACAATCTCCAGTAAAGATAGTATCTGCATTTTTGACAGGAAAAGATGGTGTTGAGTGATTTGAGCTGGCGAGCTATTTGAAATTAATAGTTTGATTAATTGAGCCCCTTTTATTGCTCATGAACAAAGTCTGACATTTGCAGGTTGTTTCATTCTTTGTCGTTCGACAAACAGTCTGAAAACTAATTTCACCCAAGGGCTTGTTCTTGAAATGTGCCTGTTTTGTTTATTTACTGTAAGATTTTCATTCTCACCATTGTCTGGTCACTTGAGTCACAGGGAGCTGTTTCTCATCTCTGAGTGGATGGATGGAACTGCACTTCAGGGAGAGAGTATAGTCAAACCACTGAGCCCTTGTGTCTCTCTTTTGGAAAGAGGGGCAGTGCCATCTGTGGAGAAAGGAGGATTTAGGCCAGAAGCTTTAGGCAGTGTTTAGAACATTATATCTTCCCCTTTCCAGGTCACTTGTGTCAGTCCTTATCTGAGACATCACTGCTAGGAAAATGGAAATTGAACTTCAGAAGTCTTAACTCTTCTCTTAAATCTTAAAGCTGTGATTTTTGAACATGAGCTAATTTTTGGCAAAGGAAATATTTGCATTCCTGATACCTTTTGGCTCTGAGAAGATAATAGGGTGTGTAGGTTCCACTTTAAATGGACATCATCAATGCACACAATTGGACAAATCAACCCAAGCTACTTCCTTGAACCAAATCGAATTGTAGTTTGGCATGTGTGATGCTTCCTCCTCCCCTCACTGCTCCATCTTGCCAGCTCTCTCCTGCTTTAAACTACAAATCCACAACTCTCCAAATATCCCACTTTCCTCCCACTTGTTTCTCCACCTAAATCCATTCCTGGCTCATGTCAGCATAAATCCCTTAAAATGGGTCAGACCAGGTTGATCTGTTCTCAGGGGCATGCACCAAGCTGAAGAAAAACAGGATTTCTTGCCTGCAGAGTGATCACCTGGTTCCAATGGTTCCATTGGCTGCATGTAGCAATCTGCATTGCATAATGTCACATTTATGACATAATCAAGAAAGCAGACCAAGAAACGCTTCTGTATGAGAGAGAGGAGACTTATTTTAGATCTATCCCTGTATGTGATCTTGAAGGTTAATACAAAGTATTTGCTTTTGCTCAGCTAAATCCAAACCAGCTGTGTTTTGAAAACTCAGACTTACCATAGATCCATCTACTTTTTTATCCCAGGCCCATCTCTGTGTATGTGCATGAGAGACAGGTCCTCCTCTATCCGCAGAAGATTAGTCTGTTTCATCAGTGCCTAGAGTGGCTTCACTCAAGATGCAGCGGCTCATGCTTTTAGCTCTTGAGATCCCTGATTCAGTCCCTGTTGTCTTGGTCAAGATGGCAACCATCACATAAGTGTGTTATGCATGTATGTAGTTCTCAAGGATGAAGGCAATCCTCATTTTCTAAAGACATTGTTCATTACAAATTGATCTAATTAAAACACAATCTAATGGATTAATTTAGCCCTGCTTTCTGTGTGCCCAGGCTTTGATTTTTACACACTTGTTTGTTCTACGTTATTACAAGTTTTTAGATGACAAATTTCATCTCAGTAACTTTTCCTAATATTGGGATGGATGACTCTGTCAAGCAGATGGGAAATCAAAATTTTAAGCATGTATCACTCAAGGATTTTGTTTTCTTTAATAAGAAAAAAAAGGGGGGGGTGTGTCTAGTTCTGAGTGACATTGAAAATGTCCAGAGGTAAAGTTCAGCTATATTTGAGCTGAGGGTGACTAAAAAAAGCAGAGTAACATTTACTTACATTGGGAAAATTTCTCCTCTCCATAACTCTGAAACTGGTGGAAAGATTTTTGCCTAAACTCTCTACAATGAACAAATAAAATTCAACTCTGGGCTGACAGTAAACAGGAATAATTGCAGCCAGCAAAGAGAATTTCTCCAAAGATTATGAATGTGTGAAAACAGGAGGTTATAAGAAAAGGGTTTTACCTATAGCCAATGGTACCAGGAATCTAATGACAGGTTTCAGAGTAGCAGCCGTGTTAAGTCTGTATTCGCAAAAAGAAAAGGAATACTTGTGGCACCTTAGAGACTAACAAATTTATTTGAGCATAAGCTTTCGTGAGCTATAGCTCACTTCATCGGATGCATTCAGTGGAAAATACAGTGGGGAGATTTTCCACTCCTTTTCTTTTTTCAGGAATCTAATGTCATGCAAACCCTTGTATTTTTTTTGTGTACTCCAGCAGGTAAAATCCTAGTGGGGTCTGATTTTTTCCCCCAAAGGTGCTAAGCACTTGCAGCTTCTATTGCAGGGAAGGGCAAACTACGGCCCGCGGGCTGGATCCGGCCCGTCAGGGCTTTCAATCTGGCCCGTGGGATTGCCAGCCCCATGATGCAGCGGGGCTAAGGCAGGCTCCCTGCATGCCCTGGCCCTGCACCACTCCCAGAAGAGACCAGCACCACATCCCTGAGGCCCCTGAGGGAGAGGGGGGCAGAGGGCTCCGTGCGCTGCCCTTGCCTGCAGTCACTGCCCCCTGCAGCTCCCATTGGCCGGGAATGGGGAACCGTGGCCAATGGGAGTTTCGGGGCTGATACCCACAGGCGAGGGCAGCGCGTGGTGGAGCCGCCTGCCCCACCTCACACCCAGGAGCCACTGCTGGATGTGCTGGCCATTTCCAGGAGCGGTGCAGGCCCACGGCAGGCAGGGGGACTGCCTTAGCTCCGCTGTGCACCACTGCCACCCCGGAGCCATTCAAGGTAAGCGGTGCCGGGCTGGAGCCCACACCCTGAACCCTTCCTGCACCCCACTCCCCAACCCTCTACCTTGAACCCCCTGCCACACTCCTCCTGCACCCTAACCACCTGCCCTGAGCCCCCTCCTGCAACCTGTACCCCAACCGCTTGCCCTGAGTCCCTTCCTGCACACCGCACTCCCTCCCAACCCCCTGCCCCAGCCCTACATTCATGGCCCTGCATACAATTTCCCCACTCAGATGTGGCCCTCAGGCCAAAAAGTTTGCCCACTCCTGTTCTATTGACACAATTTAGAGCTGTGAACTCCCAGCACGTATGCAAATCAGGCCCCTAATATCTACTTTAAAATCAGTAGCAATGTACCTTTTGAAATAGGAGACAAAGGAATTTGCCATTCTTGCAAAGTTTCTGGCTTTGAAGGAGTAGACTTTCTTTGGGAAGCTTGTTTGTTTGCAGTGTGCTTATTTTATGACATGTAGTTTGCTCAAGGATTGGTACTATGCACAGAATGAATGCAAATAGCTCTGATACAGGATTCTGCAGAATGATTTTATATGGGTGGACACCATTAAATTGTTTAGTCAATTACCAGCAGGAAGGTTTAGTTCGGAAATGAAAGGGCAAGACTTCTGCACACTAGATACAGAGGCAGCTGTGTGGGGTTTTGAGTCAAGGGTTATCAGGACTAGCAAGTGTGGGTAAGGATTCATATCAGACTTTGTTGCCAAGACTTCCCTGGCCTCAAGGCTTGTATGAAGCACTAACCTTTCAGCCCAAGCAGCAGCAGTTGCGTGCAGGGCAGCGACTATGCGCAAACTGCGCCAAATGGTTAAAGCCTCTGGGGGGGATATTAAGTGGAAGGAAGGATTACCCCCCTCTGCGGAGATCACCCCAAACTTCCCTCCTCCTGGTCTGCCTGTAGTCCGGGGCTCACATTCGCAAGGCTGGTATTTATCAGAGCGCCATGGAGCCTGACACACAGGAAACAGATTCACCTTTGGCCCAGTGGTGGCATCTCTGGGCTGGTATCAATGAAAGGGAGAGCTGCTGGAGGAATCTGGCTCGTAATGGCAGTGGTATGGTTTGGAAGTGTTTAGCACTACAAAAGCCACGTGTCCTTTTCAGCACTTGAGAACAGCTAGGGCTGCTGGGGACTTCTTGTCACTAGAGCTGAGAAGCCCTGCAGAGTAGGGCATTCCAGAGTGGACTCCGCAGGCTCAGTTCACAGGGATTGGTCCTACATCCTCTTCTGTGGCAGAGACCTTCAGGCATTGCAGAAGCCAAACTTCCAAGAAATCACTCCTCTCCTTATTACCCTCTAACAGCTCCCCCTTGCGGGAGGGTGGGTCCTTGTGGAAAAGACAAGGCTGTTGCAGATGGGGTGGGTCCTTGGATGCCTGGATTCTGTGTATGGAACTAGCTGGCCCCTTCCTCTAACTCCTCAGAGTGGGCCAAGTGGCCACGTTCCTGGGATTCTAGCTTTGGGAGGCCGCCATGTATAGCCTCTATCCATCAAGGTCTTCTGCAGGGTGTAACAAGGACCTGACACCCTCCCCTCCCTTTCATAGGCAGATGAGGGGAAAGAGTCCATTTTTTGCTGCAGCCCAATATGGCAGGGACAGATGCTGCTGCACAAAGCTTAGCACAGTAACTTAGGAGCCAAGTCATGTAGAAGATGATGACCACTTGCAAGATGATCGTCACCCAAGGCAGTGCAACAGGGACTCTGCCCTACATGGGATTCGGATCCTGCTCACAGGAGCAAAAGTCCAGATAGCGCCAGGGATGCAGTGGGGCCTAGGGGGTAGGGCACTGGCCTGGGAGTCCGGGGACCTGGCTTCTATTCCTGCCTTGGCCACTGGCCTGCTGGAGAGCTTGGACAAATTGCGTTGCTTCTCATACCTCCCTTCGCCTTCCTGGCCAGTGTCTGTGTGGATTGTAAGCTCTCTGAGGCAGGGCCTGTCTCTCTCTGTCTTTGCACAGAGCCTGGCCCGTGTTGACTGGGGCCTCTACCATACAACGATAACACATTCTACTATTGGATTCCTGCCTATAGAAGCTAACCTGGTGACGCTCCCCTGCCTTCCCTGGGGGAGGGACTGCTCCTGAGGTACCGTTGGTAACTTGGCAGAGCTCCAGTCTGGATCTTGCCCCTCTGGTGCTCGGAGCAAACACCAAGGGAGGAATGGCCACCGCTGCAAAGAGCTGACTGCCTAAGAAGACAAAGCCAGACCCAGGGTGCAGCATTGGGTTACAGCATAGCAGCAGGGAGATCAGGATGATGGCAGCATGGGGGAGGGCACTGCCATGTCTCTGTTGGTGCAGACAGATGTTGGTTTGTATTTATCTGTCAAAGATGGCAGATTTTGGGGTTTTGCCTGGTGGGGGAGGTTGGGGAGGGCTGTTGGGGTAAGAGGAGAGGTACAGGAAGAGGCAGGTAGAGAGAGTAGTGGGGTGAGGGAGGCTAAGCACAATAGGGAGCATGGGGTGGGGTGCAGTGGTAGAAGGGGGGTGGGGTAAACAGCATCCCAACAGCCAATGGCAATACAGGAAATGCGGCAGGGGAAATACTCCTCCAGAGCCCGAGAGTCACAATCGTGGATGCCAGGGGACTGCCAAGGCCTCTCCCAACCAGTGGCTGCACCTTCTCTTTTGGATGGGGGTTTCCTACGCCTGATGACCCAGGAGATCCCTCTGGGTTCAGCAGAGGGATTGTGGGAGTTGGCAGGCCCTTCCATATAGCCTGTACCTGGTGCTGTTGCTGGTGGGTGCTTGTTCTGTGTATCTGTAGGGAGAACTTCAGCAGATGCATACAGGCATTCTACCCTCCCACGAAGGAACAGCGTAAGGAAGTCTATGGACTGGAGGGGTCTGACTGGAGAGTCTGTGGGGAGGTTCTGTCCTCTGGACACCAAGCATGGACCAGAAACACACAGTTGCTGATGGACTGAACCCAGTTCTTATACATGGAGGCGTAGCATCTTATACCTGACTCCAAAATCAGCCCACAGCAAGGATGAAGACTATCGGGGACTTCTCACCAGCCCCTATCTCACCCCTCGGGCTGTTGGTGGAGACTCCCTATAAATCAGCACCCACCCCTCCTATCAGTGTTCGTGACTGGCCCTTGCTCATGCAGACCTTGGCAAAAAATCAGCACTGAGCTGAATGTCAGAAAACAAATTCAGGTGCAACTTTGGCAATTTAGGATTTGGAGGAGCATTTTTGCATCCAAAATATATTTTCCACTCCTACCTCCACAGTGTAACTTGTATCTGTGTGTCCATTAAAGGCATGCAGACAGGCTAGGAATTCAGGCAGTGGAAATTGACATAAAAGAAACCAGGGCTCAATGAAAAGTTGCAAAATGTTTCATGGATCTTTATCGGAAATGAGTTTCTGCCCCCTTGCTCCCTACTGGTGATAATGAAGGGCCAGATCCTCAGCATGGTGCTGGGCTAGTCTATACGAGCTGGGGATCTGACCCCAAGACTTGCAGCCTTTGGATCTTTCAACTTCTTCTTCACCCTTGGGCAGATTTGGGCTATTGTTTAACTCAGTCGCTGTCACAGTGGCCATACCTCTGCCAGCGTTAGGCCAAAAGAACCACAGCATGTACATGTAGCCTCTGCTAGGAACCATAGGGTCACTTGTAAGATATGAGGACTTTGGGATCTGGGAAGGCCAGCCAGGACCAAGGGAGTTCTGGGAACCATCTGTCTCATTCTGTGCTCTGTATAATGTCGGACCTTTTTGCCTTATTGATAATTCCACCCCACCATTGTTCCCCTTCCTCAATAAACTTCAGTCCTTGCACTTCACTCGAGCAGCTGTTTTCTATTCTGAATGCTCTCTGGAAACAATGCATCCCTACAGAGGGGATACTGCATATGCCAGTTGCACATGGTACACACCCACTGTGTACACACTGGAGGCAATATGCAAGACACACTCCTGACTCATGCCCTCTGGATGTCTGGTCCCCAGTGACAGACCCTGAGGCTAGGTACCACGCCAACCCATGAATCCAACCTTATCACGCACAGCAGGATTACAAGGGGAATTTCCTGGCTACAGGTCTAATTCTCGTTGGTGCCTTGGGCTCCTGCGTATCATTCTAGCAGAGATGAAGATGCAGAAGGATCCTTTTGTACAGAGATCGCTCAGGGCTGCAGGCTGGGACCTTTCTGTTTCATTTTAACTACATCACAACAGAGTGGGGGGCAAACTCTCACTGAATGAACAGGAAGTAAAGGAGAGGTGGGGCATAGCTCCATTCCTCAATATTCTGGATAACCCCGTTAACCCCTACCATGACCGACCGCTTTCCTACACTTCCCTCTCTCGCACCCTGCTGGGGATAGGAAAGTCAGACTATTCCCTGAGCCCCGGGAGACCTGGAAAAGCACCAGCTCTATGTGTTTGCTGCTGCCACTCTTTGCAACGCTCTGCAAGATGGGGGAGCAGCCACCCGGAGACTCTAGGAAGTGCACCACTGGGTCCCCTACAGACTGGGTGGTGAGGCTACCGGGCCTCCTCCTCAGAAGACAATTAAGGTAGAGTGACCAGATGTCCCGTTTTTAAAGGTACAGTCCTGTTTTTTGGGACTTTTTTTTATATAGGCGCCTATTACCCCCCAACCCCGTCCCGTTTTTTCACAGTTGCAATCTGATAACCCTAAATTAAGGAGCAAGGAGGGAGAGGAAGGGACCCCATCATTTCTTAAGAATGAAAAAACTCAGACCTTTTTGATGCTTTATCTGTCTGTTTTATTTAATGATTCATCAGCCAAGATCTCTTGGGAGAGTTCAGTTACTATGACACACCTAGAATAATATAAAAACAATGCTGATCTCTGAGATACGAGAATAAAGAAGGTTACACAGTTGATAGGGAAATTACAGCATGCTGGTGGCAAATCTTAAAACAGCATCTACAATTACTAGGATTCAAGAAAGGAATTATTCCATGAGTCACTTAAACCTGGAAAGAAAGTTCTTCCAAGGAGGGTATTTCTTAACCCACCATGCCCGTGAACGGACAAGTTTTAGAGGGGTTGGCCTTCTGCACCAACGAGTAGCTGCAGGACTCCTTATGGAAGGTGAGTTTACATTTCTCTTCGTCAAAGCCATGAGGACGAAAAAAGCTAGCATTGGGAAGGAAAACAAGCATTGGCGTGAGTTGTGACATGTCAGGCTAACAGCAGAGAAGAGTTTTACTTCAGTGGGAACTCTAGATGTCCTCCATCACCATGGCATCTGAAAACCTCACAACCGCTTAACATTCTGATCTTCCCAACACCCCAGAGAGCTGGGGAAGTGCTACTAGCCTCATCTTATGGCTAGGGAAATGAGGCTCACAGAGACTTAGATCCAAACCCTCAAGAGTATTTAAGCTCTTAACGTCCATTATTTCAATGGAACCTAGGTGACTTCTTGAGGATCTGGGCCCAAGCAGCTTTGCCCAAGGTCACACATGAAATTTGCGTCAGGGCAGGGTATTGAATGTGGGTTTCCCAAAGTACTACACGAGCGTGCTAACTACTGGACCATCCTGCTTCTCTGAAAAATTGAGGTATTACATCCCCTCTGATTATCAAAAATCCAATGGGCATTTTTCACAAAGGGAGCAGTACTAGACCCAATTTCAGTTAACTCCAATCTTCAAGCTTAAATGCCCCATATCATTTCAGCTGGACAAATTATGTCTCAATACTTCCTGTGTGGTTTTAGCCATCTGTGACTATCTTCTACCCCAATGTAAACCAGGGATTTGCCAGTGTCACAAGAAGTTCTAAAAAAGCCATGTAACATACAGCCATGCAACAAGATGAGTGTCCAGCGAGGCTGCCTCCAACACCAGGTGGTAAGATGTAAGCTAAGGAGAATGCAGCCATAGGCCTAATGGGTGGCAAAGCCAACACTCAAGAGAAGGAGTGATCAAGTGACTTTCCCCAGGGCTATGATGAAGGACAGGAAAACAGCCCTTGGTGGAGTTGTGACTTGGGGAGTTTGTTTATTCAGAGTATGGATGGCAAGCGCGTCACTGTGGTTTTCACAGTGAAAACATTGCTACTGGGTTCTGTTGAACTTACATGGAGCAGCACCCTATTCCTCCCTTGTCACAGCTGCACCTGTAGCAGTCCTTAATCCAAGTGGCACCATAATGATACAGTTTTCCATCTTGAATACAACCTACAATACACAAATAAAACAAAATAAAACCCAAACCTTCACTTAAACTTCAACATTGGACTAAAAACTTCAGCATATCTGTGCATGTTGCAAATAAACTTCAGGTCTCTGCAGGTAGAGTGCCATTAATTCCGCTCTTGTGCCCACCTGAATGACATTTCAGCCTTGTTTACTACTTAGAACATAAGAACAGCCATACTGGGCCAGACCAAAGGTCCATCTAGCCCAGTATCCTATCTGCCAACAGTGCCCAATAACAGGTGCCTCAGAGGGAATGAACAGAACAGGTAATCATCAACTAATCCATCCCCTGTCACCCATTCCTAGCGTCTGGCAAACAGAGGCTAGGGACACCATCCCTGCCTGTCCTGGCTAATAGCCATTGATGGACCTATCCTCTGTGACTTTATCTATCTTTAAGAGCATGAGCTTGTTTTCTCCATTTTCTGCACTTCTGGGATGAATCTTTTGTGACAATAAGCAGTCAACTAGCTAGGATCATATCCTGCCATTGTGGTGCATTCAAAACTACAATCAAGTTGCAGTAGGGGAGGTTTAGGTTGGATTTAGGTTGGAGGTTTAGGTTTAGGTTTAGGTTTCACTAGGAGGGTGGTGAAACACTGGAATGCATTACCTAGGGAGGTGGTGGAATCTCCTTCCTTAGAAGTTTTTAAGGTCATGCTTGACAAAGCCCCGGCTGGGATGATTTAGTTGGGGATTGGCCCTGCTTTGAGCAGGGGGTTGGACTAGATGACCTCCTGAGGTCCCTTCCCACCCTGATATTCTATGATTCTATGATCAACTCCGATGGAAGTAGTCACATGCAAAATGATGGCAGCATCGCTCCATCTTTTCCAAAATCAGCAGAAACCCTCTGGAGACCCACAGTTTTGGAAGGAACACACTGGGGGCTCGTGTCTTTGATTCCCGGGAGACAGAACATAGTTGGGAGACTCCAGCTAGAATGGATGGTATCACTATGCAGAATCAGAATGCACACAAGCTACTTGCTTGAGCTAAATCCATTAGAAATTGGCCATGTGTGATGCCTTCTGTGCACTCCTCTTGCCAGCTACCTGCCATTCTAAAAACATAATTTTGTGGGGTACCCTACATTCTCCTCTTTCATACGCTTCCTGGCTATTCACAGTGACAGTGAGCTAATATAGAGCAATCCTTAGCGTTGTTGTGGTTCTCACCTCTGGTAGATTTCCGTGGGCTAGCTGCTTCATGAAAACAGGCTGCATCACATAGTGTCACCAGGATGCCAACGGCAAGAAGGAAACCCAGGAAGCACTTCTGTAAGAGGGAGATAAGGCCTGTGGCAAGGATTAAGTGGCTTTTCAATGGTTACCAGCTAAAGCTGGTTCATTTCTACAGAAACAAATAGGAAAAATCGTGGTACAAAACAAAATTCAAAAAGGAGACAGTTCCAAAGAGGACGCACAAATAATAATAATAATAATATAAACCTCAGTAAGCAAGTGATCAGTGTTACTCTGAATGATCTCCCAGCCCTCCACTCCCCAGTAGGCAGGCAGAGAAATGTGTGCCCTTTAAAGATGCAGTGCACAAAAAATTGAATCATAACATTTCCCCTTCATTTATAAATCTACATACACCACAGAAACTGCCACATGGCCTGCAAAACCTGTGCTCATCAAGACCCTGTGAAATTCTGCCTGTCATTACACCTGTAATTTGCACCAGTACAAAGCAGAGCAGAATTTGGCCTCTGTTCTTTATCCATCTTTTGCAGAATGCCTAAACATTGGCCAGCTTTTACAACCTCATGTATTTTCCCTCTGTAACTTCTGATCGCATGGTTCTAAATATTTCCAGAATCGGAAAGGCTTTTACAAAGGTAACTTTTCCCAAGAGTAAAATAACAATTGACAAAAGACCCACAGATTTACCTGTGTAAAGCAAACAAACAGAATTCATTGTCATTTTCATAAAATTATAGCCGGTGTCTTAATCTCATGATGGATTCCTGCAGGTATTCAATAAAATATACCCACATTTAGTCAGGTGGTTCGCTGGAATGCACCCAGATAGCAAGTTTAAAACAAATAGTGCATGATAGGGCTATCAATTTTGGAAATCTGAATCTTTGATTTACCATTGTAAAATTTGTGCTTCCAAAGAGCTCAGAGCTGGTGGGAATTTTTTTGCAGTGAAATTATACACTGTGTGAAAACAAGTATTTTGCAAGGCCTAATATTGAGCAATTTTAATATATATAAGTCTGTTCTGGAGAGAATTTTGCAGAAGTTCCTGAAATTTGTCCAGTTGGTAATAGGAAGTTTTGGCTCGGCAAGGCACTAAATAAAGTTTCACTTTGTTTGTTTGGCTGGATTGGAAGCTCTCTGATGGTCTCACGCCTAGAGCTGGTTGGGAATGTTCTGATCAAACTGCCAATAGTTGACCCCAAAATTTTCTGGAGAAACATATCAGGTTTGATCACTGCTTAATTTGTAATGAAAGAGGTGTTGGGGCTCAGCAATGGAGTGCTGGGGCTCAAGCAATGTTTTATGTTTGTAACTGATGCAACAAGCCCAGAGGTGCTGGGATTACAAACCTAGAGGTGCCAAGGATCAGTGCTGGCAAGCCACAGCACAAATTAAGCGCTGAGTTTGATGTACTTTGGATAAACCACAGGCACGGCTCTGACAGAAAATGGTTTGGTTTCCTACCAAACTGGTGGATTGCATGGGAGCCCACCTTTCCAGGGTCTGTAGCTCTGGAGTATCCCCATCATGCAGATTGCCCCGGGGCTGGGGAATCTCAGGGCTCCCCAACTCCCTGCTGCAGAGCAGGAAGCCCTGAGAGCTCTGACTTAAGCTGGGATCCTCTGTGATTCCAGCATCTCTGCCATGGAGCTCGGAGCGAGAAACCCTGGAGGCTCTCTAGTCACTGATGTGCAGCAGGGAAACTGATTCTGGTGGGACCCAACTGAGAGTGACAATTCAGCACAAATTGCTTAAAGCAGGGCAGTTACAGCCCAAAGCTGGGTTTTTTTTTCATCTCTAAGGCAACCCAAACCAGCCAGACAGAGAGGACTTTGGTTTTACCCCACTGGCTAACCATAAGTCACACAAGCAATTCCCTTAGACACTCCAGTTAGCAATTCCCTTAGACACTCCAATTCCTTTAGACACATCACCAGTGCCACTCATTATGGGGACAAATGGTTATGAAAACCAATACCCCAGTAAAAGAAAAAGGTTCTCTCGATCCCAAAGGACCAAGCCCAAAGGTCAATATATAAATCAGATCTTACCCACAAATCACGCTGTTGCCAATCCCTTAGAATCTAAAATCTAAAGGTTTATTCATAAAAGGAAAAAGACATAGATGAGAGATAGAATTGGTGAAATGGAATCGATTACACACAGTAATGGCAAAGTTCTTGCTTCAGGCTAGTGGCAATGATGGAATAAGCTGCAGGTTCAAATCAAGTCTCTGGAGTACATCCACAGTTTGGATGGGTCATTCAGTCCTTTGTTCAGAGCTTCTGTTTGTAGCAAAGTCCTTCCAGAGGTAAGAAGCAGGACTGAAGACAAGATGGAGGAGCTGCAGAAGCTTTTTATATTCTCTTGCCATGTGGTCTCTGCTTTCTTTGTTCCAAAGACAAGCTGTCCATTACATGGCAGGGAAAAACCTCAGAGTTCTGTCCATAGGCATGTCCCTGCATGCCTTGCTGAGTCACAAGGTGTATCTGCCTTTTCTCAATGGGTCAGTTGTATAGCTGATAGTCCTTAATGGGCCACCAACCAGGTTAGGCAGAGCTGACGCCAACTTGTCTGGGGTGTCACCCAGAAGCATAGCATAAGTTTGACACACAGACAGTATAGATCCAATACTTACAGCTTTAAATACAAAAGTGATACATGCATCCAGATAGCATAATCATAACCAGCCAACAATAACCTTGTCTTAGACACCTTATCTGACCCCCTTTATACAAGATTTGGTGCCACTACAGGACCTTGGTTGCAACAATGATCTATACAGTCCCAGATTTTGTCAATAACATCACACCAGGGTCTGTGGCTGGTGAGAATCATGAGGCAGCCTGGGGAGCATGTTTCATTTCAGAAACTTCACCAGTCAGTGTTTCCAAAATCAATATTTTATGGAATTTCTGGTTCACAGGAAATTTTTTAATTTGGTTTTGTTCCAATTTAGAATGAAGCCAAATTTTAGTACGTTGAAATGTCCCCCGAATCAGAAATTCTGAGTTTTGGCCAGTGCTTCTCACACCGGAAATCAGCAAACACTATTTCTGCTGCTGTGCTAGCAGTGTGAGGCTTTCAAGACAGGCTTACATGTCTTGGAGATGGAGCTCGAGACAGATGTGGTATAATGACAAGAAAAGTGGCAGCATTCCATTGCTTTGGCGGCTGTGCTGTCTGAAAGACCTCAAAGATTTCACATGAGACATCATTGCTAGGAATTGCCTCTTTCACAGAGTTGCTGTTGAATTAAGGGATGGATTGTGGCCTAATGGTTAGAGCATGAAACAGGGGATGAGGCATTCTGAAATCCATTGCCAGCTCTTGAACTGAATCATGTTGGTGTTTAGATGCTACAGCAACCAGTGCTATAGAAAAACCTAAGAGAGCTGTACCTGGTGGATGCTGAAGATAAAAAAAACCCTCTTGTCTAGAATCCTGCCGAAAAGCTCTTAACCTTCAGGTCACAATAAAAGCTTGAATACTTTATAAACATCTCTACTTTTCTTCAAACTACCTGGAAACCCAGCAGAAGTAACATTTCTGTCCACGTCTGACACAATCTGTTTTTCCCTTTCAGCTACTTAGACTGTAACTGTGATGGTGTGTGTGATCCTTTCCACAGGTGACGGGCTTCCCCAGGAATTGCTCATTTTTAGAATGATGTTTCCATCACGTGGAACAAATATGCTGCTTCTTCCCACAACCATAACAGCCCTTTTAGGAGTGAGGTCCACAGACTGTCACGCTATGCTGGTTGCATCCAGGCTAACTCAGCTGTTATTACTGGTGCTGGCAGCTAACTGGACATCTCCATCCCCACCCCCACACAGCATCCATGACACTCATATGGGACATGAGAGACCATGTGTTAAATCCCTGCTCAGATTTAACTCCCAGGTGAGTCCCCTTACCACCAGACTCCTGGCAGGTGGGTCTCTCTCACTCTCTGCTCTTTGAAGCTGTCCCACTTTGCATTGATATTTAAATAGTCATTGGAGCAGGGACTGGAACGCAGGTGTCCTCTCTCAGGTGAGTGCCAGCCAGCCTCTCCGCGATTCTATGAATCTAGCCCTTCATTTCTAAATTTCGTCTCCTTTTACTTAACAAGCATGAAACGGAAACGGAACATTTTCTTTAGGGTTGAACAAATGTTTCATTTGACTTGGAAAAAAAAATTCTCCCATTTCATTTCACCTGAAAAAAATTCTTTCAATTTCCCCTCCACACCCCCCAAACGTCCAGCAAACCAAGTTACTTGCCAAGCTCTGCATTGGTTGCTTGCCCCCTTCCTACTCTTTCATTTCACCTGCAATCTTCTGTCACTCATGCTGCTGTCTCACAGGTAACAGGGATTTCATAAGAAGCATCCTTGCCAAGACCTCCCTGTTCGCCCCTAATGCTAAGGTTAGCACAATGAGCAGAGGTTGCATGCAGGAATGCAGTTGTTCCAGTCTCTTCCCACCTGGTGCTGAAAGTTTAGCACTAGGAGAAAACTTGAGATAAAGAAGGGATTATTTCAACAAAGGGACTGTCTTCAAATGAACTTGTCCCCTCATCTCAACTTTGTCCCCTAGTGCTCTACAGTAGGAGTTGTTACGCAGTATATTGTGAATGGTGCAATGATGCCTAATAACTGCTGTACTGGTGTCCTGTTTCCAGTGAACTGATGATGCCAAGCTAATGTCATACCAGCCAATGAAATGAAGTTGCTTAGTTGCAATGCATAGCACTGCTTTGAGATATAGGGTTATAAAGCGTGTCTCATGGTAGTTGTGTGCTCCTTAAACCAAGGCACTGGGATGTGATAGAGAGGTACTGAACTGAGCTTTGTTGATCATGTTTGCCCTGCATGTGTGTTTCTGCAGCATTGATTTAAATGCCCCAAATTCTTTCCCAGCATGCACCTGGCACAGTCTAAAACCAGGGATGGTTCCTCTTGGGGCAGACTCTTCTTTGGTTAGAAAACTGTAGAGGACACCCTCAGCACAGGACACCCAGCTACAGTATCACACCCTTATAAAGTGTGACCTTTCCTTGTGGGCTTAGCCCAGTGTCTGCTACAGCTGAAGAGGGCTGTTTCCCTCTCCCAGTGCTCATGATGGCGGTACACTGTCAGACCACTTCCCAACACCGCACTCATGGAAGACAGGATCTGGAGGGGAAGGGCCGTGGCCCTATCCTGGATATTGCCACAGATAAGTGAGTCCGAGTCTTGTCTCCCCCACTAATCTTCCTCCCTTTTCACTTTTTCATTCACTTTCTCTACACTGCCACTTACCCTGTTCCTTCAATAACCTCACAAACGCAATTCTAAGATGGCTGCCGTAGTGCAGGGTAGGAGCCTTTTAGCCTAATAGTGGATGAGGGGGAACTGGCTGATGAATTTTAGTTGGAACTTTCAGAAATCCTTGGACAAAACCACTCACAAGAGGTTGTTAAGGAGTGGTGGAGGCAGACAACCTAATGAGCTTTAAGATCTTGCTAAATGTCTGAGTGGAATTGTATGATGGGGCTGCTTGTAATGGTGGAGGACAGGGCTCAGCAACCCAAGGGGTCCTTTCCAGTTCATGCTTAATGTTCCTAAAATGTCATGTTTCAGGGCTTCAGCTGGTCACCTGTCGGGGCTAGGAAGGGAATCTCTCCACCGTCCCCCTGCAGTGTATTATGGTGTTGGGGAGAAGGGGTGTTTTTATTTTGGTTTCTCTTTCCTTCCTCTGAAGCATCAGGGATGGCAATGGCTGAAACTGGGACACTGGATAGGTACGCCCCAGAGCTCTGAAGTGGCACCAAATATTCTCTCAGATGCTTGGCTGACTGGTTCTTGCTCACATGCTCAGGGTCTAACAGATCCCCAAATCTGGGGTGAGGAAGGAATTTTCCCTAGGTCAGATCAGCAGGGACCTTGGGGTTCTTTTCACCTTCCTCTATAGCATGGGGGACGGGTCTCTTCCTGGGATTATCTGGGTGTATTTCATATAATATAGGTCCTCAGGCATTGGACACCTAGGTTTCTTCTGTTCTCTGCCTCTGGCACACAATAGTTTAGTCTCCGGAGGACTATAATATTTTCCTCTGATTCTGGTTGTGGAGCTGGTAAATGCAGCGAAAAAGATGGCAAACATTCATTGCAGTGTAGTGCCCATTGGCAGGAACAAAACAAAACACATACGCACCCCATGTGATGGAATGCACCTCTGTATTCACACCCTACATGTGATTGTAATCATCTTTGTACAAAGGATGCCTTGTGAGGCATCTTTTGGAAACTCATAATTTTCTGGTAAAATATGTGTGACAACATTGTATGTGAAGTTGTAAGACTGTGTTATTAACACATGTTCCAAACCCCACAGCCCTGCCCAAACAGAAGTTGGCAGACAGGTCTGTTCTAAACAAAGGAATGTGTGCTCTCCTTATTTTGCATTTAAGCAGTAAACAGAGTCATCAAGCAGGAAAGGGAAGACAAAGGAAGTTCTAACAGGTGAAAAAGTGATCATGAAATATCCTTCCACATAGACTTTTAGGCTCCTAGTCCTCAGCTGGAAATATTTGTCAAGAGGGGGACTGAAGCTATAAACAAGAGGGACATTACATTCACTGCACCTGAAGAGACAAAGGAAGCAGCCATTGGGGGAGGGGTCCTGACTAGTGATGAACTGGAGCCGGTTTGCACCGGTTCGTGTGAACCAGTTGTTAAATTTTGAAGCCGGTTTAGAACCGGTTGTTAAAGGGGTGGGCAAACTCCTGCCAAACCATCCTGTCCAGCCTGCCTGAGCTCTTGGCTGGGGAGGCTCCCCTGAGAATCCCTTTTTAATTTTTACTCACCCGGCAGCGCTCCAGGTCTTCAGCAGCACTTCGGCAGCGGGTCCTTCGATGCTGCCAATGACCCTGAGTGACTGAAAGACCCGCCGCCGAAGTGCCGCCGAAGACCCGGAGCGACTGAAGGAACCAGTTCTTCAGCTTTTGGCAGCTCATCACTGGTCCTGACCCAAGAGTTTGGTCAGTAATCTGCTGGAGCATGTGGTGAGAAACTTTGTTTGACTCTAATATAGTTTGTTAAAGTAGACATTAGTAAACATCTGATCTTTGTTTTCCTTGTAACCATTTCTGACTTTTATGTACTCACTTAAAATCCATCTCCTTGTAGTTAATACACTTGTTTTACTGTTTTATCTAGTCAGAGTGTTTAAACTGAAGTGTCTGAATAACTATTTGAGATGATAAGGTGGCACATTATTCCCTTAAAGGAATAATGGACTTAAAATATCTGTGCTGTTCCCATCTTGGCAATACAAGACATATATTTTGTGGGGGAATGCCGTGACTGGGGGTGTGTTGAGGTCACCCTGCAGCATAACCCAGGCCGGTGAGAGCCAGAGTGTAACCCAAGTGTGGCTGGTAGGCTGCAGTTATGCACTGACACTCCGGGTGTGTCCTGCATGCTGGAAGGCTGTGTGTGAGTGGTCCAGGTGGGAGCTACGACTGCAAGGCATTTTAAAGCACCCAAGGGTGCAGGGCAGGGGTAAAACGGCCTCCCACTGGTCTGGACTGCACCCTGGTATGTCACAACACCTCTACAGAGTCCCCAATTAAATGTAATCAACTGGGTGCTGCTGTGGACATTCCAGTGTAAACCATTCGCTCAGTGGGCAGCCGCAGTCCAACCAGAGCAAACAGGGTGCTAGACTGTATTAGGAAAGGGATAGAGAATAATACTGAAGATATCTTTACACAGGCAGGATATTAATCAAGCACTAACTGCCCTGCCTCGTCCCCAGTCTCCCCCATGGAGCTTGGATTCTCACCATATATGGGTCATACATACACCCCATGGAACCCCCAAGTCTCCTTGCACAGCAAAATGGCAGTGGGGGTCTCCCCATGCAGCCAGCAGACAGGATTTATCCCTTACTGCTGCCCTAAGCATTTGAGTCAAAGCCCTCTAAAGTCAATGGGAGTCTGCCCGTTGATTTCAGTGAAATATGGACAGGCCCCTGGTAACTTTCCCTACATTTGGGATGGATGATACTGTTAAGCAAGTGTTAAATCAAGACTCGAAGCCTCTGTTGCTCAAGGGTTTGGGGTTTTTTTTTTAAACAAAGGAAGGGCCTACCTTGGAGTTGAACTGGAAATGTCCAGAGGTAAAGTTCAGCTATATTTGAGCTGAGGGTAACGAAAAAAATGCAGAGTAACATGCACTTAAAATTGGAAAATGTTCTCCTCTCCTTAACTCTAAAACAGCTGGATAGCTTTGGGCTAAACTCTCTACAATAAACACACAAAATTCAACTCTGGGCTGAGAGTAAGCAGGGATGATTTCATCCAGCAAAGAGAATTTTTCCAAAAGTTATGAGCATGTGAAAACAAGGTTATAATGAAAAAGCCTGATTCAAAACCTTTTAGTCTCTTTGTGCACCCTGGCAGGTAAAATCATCTGGGGTTTGATTTTTTTTACAAGTTCCTATGTACCTGCAATCTTCTATTTATGTCATTAGAGCTATCAGCACCCGGGACTTCTGCAAATCGGGCCCCAAATATCTACTTTAAAATCAGTAGCAATGTGCGGCCACCTTTTAAAATATGAAACACAAGAACTTACCATTCTTGCGAAGTCCTTGGCCTCAAAGGAGCTATAGCCTGTGGGAAGTCGATGTTTGCAATGTATTTATATAAACTTATATGCAGTGTGAAGATAAGTGGTTTGCAGTTCCAATCCTTGAGCAAACACAATGAATGTAAATAGCTCTGATAGAGGTTTCTGCAGAATGATCTTATATGGGTGGACACCATTAAAATGTTTAGTCAATTATCAGCGGAAGGCTTAGTTCGGAAATGAATGGGCAAGACTTCTGTGCACCCTATACGGAGCTAGACAGCAGCTGTGTGGGGTTTTGAGTCAAGGGTTATCAGGACTAGCAAGTGTGGGTAAGGATTCATATCAGACTTTATTGCCAAGACTTCCCTGGCCTCAAGGCTTGTATGAAGCACTAACGTTTCAGCCCAAGCAGCAGCAGTTGCGTGCAGGAATCCAGTCATACAGCGACTATGAGCAAGCTGAGCCAAATGGTTAGCCCTAGGAAAAGCCTCTGGGGGCAATATTCAGTGAATGAAAGGATCACCCCAAACTCCCCTCCTCCTGGTCTGCCTGTAGCCTGGGGCTCTCATTCGCAAGCCTGGTATTTATTAGAGCGCCATGGAGCCTGGCACGCAGGGAACAGATTCACCTCTGGGCCCAGTGGTGGCATTTCTGTCTCTGGGCTGGTATCAGTGAGAGAGAGAGCTGCTGGAGGAATCTGGCTCGTAATGGCAGAGGTATCGTTTGGAAGTGTCTAGGACTGCAAAAGCCATGTGTCCTTTTCAGCACTTGAGAACAGCTAGGGCTGCTGGGGACTTCTTGTCACTAGAGCTGAGAAGCCCTGCAGAGTAGGGCATTCCAGAGTGGACTCCGCAGGCTCAGTTCACTGGGATTGGTCCTACATCCTCTTCTGTGGCAGAGACCTTCAGGCATTGCAGAAGCCAAACTTCCAAGAAATCACTCCCCTCCTTATTACCCTCTAACAGCTCCCCCTAGTGGGAGGGTGGGTCCTTGTGGAAAAGGCAAGGCTGTTGCAAATGGGATGGGTCCTTGGAAGCCTGGATTCTGTGTATGGAACTAGCTGGCCCCTTCCTCTAACTCCTCAGAGTGGGCCAAGTGGCCACGTTCCCGGGCTTCTAGCTTTGGGAGGCCAACATGTATAGCCTCTATCCATCAAGGTCTTCTGCAGGGTGTAACAAGGACCTGACACCCTCCCCTCCCTTTCATAGGCAGATGAGGGGAAAGAGTCCATTTTTTGCTGCAGCCCAATATGGCAGGGACAGATGCTGCTGCACAAAGCTTAGCACAGTAGCTTAGGAGCCAAGTCATGTAGAAGATGATGACCACTTGCAAGATGACCGTCACCCAAGGACTCTGCCCTGCATGGGACTTGGATCCCGCTCACAGGAGCAAAAGTCCAGATAGCACCAGGTACGTAGTGTGGCCTAGGGGGTAGGGCACTGGCCTGGGAGTCCGGAGACCTGGCTTCTATTCCTGCCTTGGCCACTGGCCTGCTGGAGAGCTTGGGCAACTTGTGGTGCTTCTTATGCCTCCATTCACCTTCCCGACCAGTGTCTGTGTGGATTGTAAGCTCTTTGAAGCAGGGCCTGTCTCTCTCTGTCTTTGCACAGAGCCTGGCCCGTGTTGACTGGGGCCTCTACCATACAACGATAACACATTCTACTATTGGATTCCTGCCTATAGAAGCTAACCTGGTGACGCTCCCCTGCCTTCCCTGCGGGAGGGACTGCTCCTGAGGTACCGTTGGTAACTTGGCAGAGCTCCAGTCTGGATCTTGCCCCTCTGGTGCTCGGAGCAAACACCAAGGGAGGAATGGCCACTGTTGCAAAGAGCTGACTGCCTAAGGAGACAAAGCCAGACCCAGGGTGCAGCATTGGGTTACAGCATAGCAGCAGGGAAAGCGGGATGATGGCAGCACAGGGGAGGGCACTGCCATGTCTCTGTTGGTGCAGACAGATGTTGGTTTGTATTTATCTGTCAAAGATGTTGGGGTTTTGCCTGGTGGGGGAGTTGGGGAGGGCTGTTGGGGTAAGAGGAGAGGTACAGGAAGAGGCAGGTAGAGAGAGTAGTGGGGTGAGGGAGGCTAAGCACAATAGGGAGCATGGGGTGGGGTGCAGTGGTAGAAGGGGGGGTGGGGTAAACAGCATCCCAACATGCTGGGGGTGGGGTAAACAGCATCCCAACATCCCAAGATCATGGATCTTTATCGGAAATGAGTTTCTGCCCCCTTGCTCCCCACTAGTGATAATGAAGGGCCAGACCCTCAGTGTGGTGATGGGCTAGTCTATACGAGCTGGGGATCTGACCCCAAGACTTGCAGCCTTTGGATCTTTCAACTTCTTCTTCACCCTTGGGCAGATTTGGGCTATTGTTTAACTCAGTCGCTGTCACAGTGGCCATACTTCTGCCAGCGTTAGGCCAAAAGAACCACAGCATGTACATGTAGCCTCTGCTAGGAACCACTTGTAAGGTATGAGGACTTTGGGATCTGGGAAGGCCAGCCAGGACCGAGGGAGTTCTGGGAACCATCTGTCTCATTCTGTGCTCTGTATAATGTCGGATCTTTTTGCCTTATTGATAATTCCACTCCCCCCATTGTTCCCCTTCCTCAATAAACTTCAGTCCTTGCACTTCACTCGAGCAGCTGTGCCCTTATGCTTTCTGGAAACAATAAACCCCTATGACGGTGATACTCCATATGCCAGTTGCACATGGTACACACCCACTGTGTACACATTGGAGGCAATGTGCAAGACACACTCCTGACTCATGCCCTCTGGATCTCTGGTAACAGACCCTGAGGCTAGGTACCACACCAACCCATGAATCCAGACTTATCATGCACAGCAGGATTACAAGGGGGGATTTCCTGGCTACAGGTCTAATTCTTGTTGGTGCCGTGGGCTCCTGCAGATCATTCTAGCAGAGATGAAGATGCAGAAGGATCCTTTTGTACAGAGATCGCTCAGGGCTGCAGGCTGGGACCTTTCTGTTTCATTTTAACTACATCACAACAGAGTGGGGGGCAAACTCCCACTGACTAAACAGGAAGTAAAGGAGAGATGGGGCATAGCTCCATTCCTTAATATTCTGGATAACCCCGTTAACCCCTATCATGACCAACCGCTTTCCTACACTTCCCTCTCTCGCACCCTGCTGGGGATAGGAAAGTCAGACTATTCCCTGAGCCCTGGGAGACCTGGAAAAGCACTGGCTCTATGTGTCTGCTGCTGCCACTCTTTGCAACGCTCTGCAAGACGGGGGAGCAGCCACCCGGAGACTCTAGGAAGTGCACCACTGGGTCCCCTACAGACTGGGTGGTGAGGCTACCGGGCCTCCTCCTCAGAAGACAATTAAGGTAGGGTGACCAGATGTCCCATTTTTAAAGGTACAGTCCCGTTTTTTGGGACTTTTTTTTATATAGGCGCCTATTACCCCCCAACCCCTGTCCCGTTTTTTCACAGTTGCTATCTGATAACCCTAAATTAAGGTAACCTTAGTGTGTGAGTGCAGTAAGGGAGAGGGGGCTCAAGGAGTATGGTTGGAGAAGGGGGAAAGTGCCATGCAAACACCTGAGCCCCGCTCTGCAAACATTCGTGGGCCTTCTGATCTTTTCTGCCTGTTGTGGCACTTCTGTTCTTTGCCCAGTTTGGTATGTGCCTTGTGTTTACCTTTGTTCTGTATGTTACGGATGTCACTGTGTACATTGTGATTTGCATTACAGGCATTTCACAGGCTCTGCTATCCTCTTCCACCGCTACAAGCCTTGTGGAATCGATATTGGGTGAGTGTCAGGGGGAAAGGGGCTGAAATTTGGTGAACTTGCTAGTTTATGCTTGTGGAGGCAGAATGGGTTTGTTAGTCACTGTCAAAAGATAAAAACCCAACAAGACACCGTCGTTCTCCTCCAGCGTTCCAGACTAAGCACCTGCCCCAGCTATCTCCACTGTAGGCTCCTTCAGATGTTCTAGGTTCAAGTGGCAAGAAGCGCTGGGTCTGGAGAGGTACAGCTCTTGCAAGCAGCTGGGCAGGATTTGACTTTGGGGGGCTGCAAGGAGTCGTCTGAGCCTGCCATCGTAGTGTACAGGAATAGGACAGTATAACAAGATAGGCATCCTCCCAGTCAACAGACCTACAGCCATGCCCAAAGCCTCTTCTAGGCAGCTTTGTTGTCCCAGTCTTGAGCAAAAAAGACAGTTCCTCAGCTCAGTCTGGCCTACAGTACATGGAGGATTTTTCCCCGCCCAGAGATCTCTGGCAGTCTTGCTTCCTGCAGCTCCCTCGCTCTAACTCTGTGTCTTATAAAACCTAATCTGGGTCAGCTGATGCAGCACATGAGCACTGGCCCTACTCCCTCATAGAGGTTTGTCACCCTCTGACAAGAACTATCCCTTTAAATGGTTTGAGCTCTCTCATGGCGCTTACTGTGTTCTGGTTTAGAAGCTGCCAGACCCCAATCAGAGCCGTGTGTATCTAGCTGGGCCTTGCACGTTTCTGTATGGCTAGTAAACATGGTTACTTGGGACCCAAGTGGGCCGAGGTGGGTTCCTCAAATTGTCCTTTTGTTGGGTGAGCAGCAGAAGACACGATGGTCACATCAGGAGCCCATGTCTCCCAGGCTGAAACCCTGGCCCTGTTGAAATCAATGGACGCTTTGTGTTGGCATCACTGGAGGCTGGGTTTCACCTCTGGTTCTTTTACAGTCGCAGCTGAATTTGACAAACAGTGCAGATGATGTTTTCTGGGGAATTCTAAGTATCATCTTCCTAAGCAGCTCACCAATTATTAAAAGCGTTCCAGGAATGCTGGTGCTCCCCTTGTCACTCCCTGGCCGTCTAATGGCAAGGAGGGAGAAGAAGGGACCCCATCATTTCTTAAGAAGGAAAAATCTCTCCAACTTTTTTGATGCTTTATCTGTCTGTTTTATTTAATCATTCATCAGCCAAGATCTCTGGGGAGAGTTCAGTTATGATGACAGACCTAGAATAATATAGAAGCAATGCTGATCGCCACAATACGAGAATACAGAAGGTTACACAGTTGATAGGGAAAGTACAGCATGCTGGTGGCAAATCTTAAAACAGCATCTACAATTACTAGGATCCAAGAAAGGAATTTTTCCATGAGTCACTTAAACCTGGAAGGGAGGTTCTTCCAAGGAGGGTATTCTTTAACCCACCATGCCCATGAATGGACAAGTTTTAGAGGGGTTGGCCTTCTGCACCAACGAGTAGCTGCAGGACTCCTTATGGAAGGTGCGTTTACATTTCTTTTTGTCAAAGCCAAGAGGACAAGAAAAGCTAGCATTGGGAAGGAAAACAAGCATTGGTGTGAGACGTGTCAGGCTAACTGTGACAACAGCTAAAAACAATCAGTCACCAGCTCATAGGGCAGCTTTCCAAGTGTGTCCTCACTATCTTTGAACAGGCAGTTTCTTTTAAACCAAAACACCCTGTAAATAAAGACAGCCCCTGCCTCAGAGAATTTACAAGCTCATTGTGAGGCTATAGATAATCAGGGGATAAAACAAATAGAACAAGGAAGTGATATTAGTCAGCAAGATAGGCAATGATCCCAGCAAACCAGATGTCTAGTTAGTGTTCAGCATTTTGTAGACATTGCAGCAGAGAAGAGTTTTACTTCAGTGGGAACTCTAGATGTCCCCTATCACCATGGCATCTAAAGACCTCACAACCACTGACATTTTGATCTTCCCAACACCCCTGAGAGCTGGGGAAGTGCTACTAGCCTCATCTTATGGCTAGGGAAATGAGGCTCACAGAGACTTAGGAGCCTAAATACCCTTGAGAGTTTGGACCTAACATCTGTTATTTCAGTGGAACCTAGGTGCCTTCTTGAGGATCTGGGCCCAAGCAACTTTGCCCAAGGTCACACATGAAATTTATGTCAGAGCAGGGTATTGAACATGGGTTTCCCAAAGTACTACACTAGAGTGCTAATTACTGGACCATCCTGCCTCTCTGAAAAATTGAGGCATTAAATCCCCTCTGATTATCAAAAATCCAATGGGCATTTTTCACAAAGGGAGCAGTACTAGACCCATTCTTCAAGCTTAAATGCCCCATATCATTTCAGCTGGACAAATTATTTCTCATTATTTACTGTGTGGTTTTAGCCAACTATGACCATCTTCTACCCCAAAGTAAACCAGGGATTTGCCAGTGTCAAGAGAAGTTCTAAAAAAGCCATACAACATACAGCCATGCAACAAGATGAGTGTCCAGCGAGGCTGCCTCCAACACCAGTGGGTAAGATGTAAGCCAGCGCCCCAGCTCCCAGAGTGCAGCGAGCCATGGGCCTGAGCCTGCCGGGCGGCCTGTCATAAATATAAAGGGAAGGGTAAACCCCTTTAAAATCCCTCCTGGCCAGAGGAAAAATCCTCTCACCTGTAAAGGGTTAAGAAGCTAAAGGTAACCTCGCTGGCACCTGACCAAAATGACCAATGAGGAGACAAGATACTTTCAAAAGCTGGGAGGAGGGAGAAAAACAAAGGGTCTGTGTCTGTCTGTATGCTGCTCTTGCCGGGGACAGAACAGGAATGGAGTCTTAGAACTTTTAGTAAGTAATCTAGCTAGGTGTGTATTAGATTATGATTTCTTTAAATGGCTGAGAAAAGAGCTGTGCTGAATAGAATGACTACTCCTGTCTGTGTGTCTTTTTTGTAACTTAAGGTTTTGCCTAGAGGGATTCTCTATGTTTTGAATCTAATTACCCTGTAAGGTATCTACCATCCTGATTTTACAGAGGTGATTCCTTTACTTCTATTAAAAGTCTTCTTGTAAGAAAACTGAATGCTTTTTCATTTTTCTAAGATCCAAGGGTTTGGGTCTGTGGTCACCTATGCAAATTGGTGAGGATTTTTACCAAACCTTCCCCAGGAAGTGGGGTGCAAGGGTTGGGAGGATTTTGGGGGGAAAAACATGTCCAAACTACGTTTCCCAGTAAACCCAGATAAAGTTTGGTGGTGGCAGTGGAAATCCAAGGGCAAAGGGTAAAATTAATTTGTACCTTGGGGAAGTTTTAACCTAAGCTGGTAAAAGTAAGCTTAGGAGGTTTTCATGCAGGTCCCCACATCTGTACCCTAGAGTTCAGAGTGGGGAAGGAACCTTGACACGGCCCCACCAGCTTCCGACCCGCCAGCTCCTGGCAGAAGATGACAGTTTCCCTCCACGTGTGCCCCTCCATGCGTCGCCTTCAGGGGGCACAAATATGCTTGCTTACCCCAGGCACTAAAATAACGAGGTGCGGCTCTGGTACTGAGACTGTTGGGGGGTGAGGGGGAGCTAGCTACAGCCCAGGAAGGAGTGTCCAGGGGGTTCCTATCTGGTCCTGGGCCCATTCAAGCCCCTCCGGGTCCCACTCCCTGCTCCCAAGCCCAGTCTTGGGTGCCATGGTAACTGCTCCAGAGCCTGCTAGTCCCTTTCTTGCCTCCACACCCTAGACCCACATGTGCTCATGTTTATGTGGGGGAGGGGGGGCGCCCTCACACTATTTCCATTGTGAGGGCATTAGCCCCTCAGCCCCGCTGTTTCTGCTGCCCATGGGCAGGGGTGACGGGGAGCCGGTAGGGGCCAGTACTGCGTACTGGTAAGAACCTGCACCGGCCCATACCCAGCCCGCTTTAATGTCCCTGCCCCTTTTGCCTCCCCTGCCGGCAGCCCTGCTGGTAGGGTCCGTACCGTCAGGGCCGCCAACGGGGGAGGGGGAAGAGGCAGCAACATTAAAGCGCTGCCGGGGCACAGGACCGTCCCTAAAGCGCTGCCATGTCACTGCCGCTTCCCCACGTCGGCGGCCCTGCCGGTAGGGTCCGTACTGGCAGGGCCACCGACAGGGGAGGCAGGGACATTAAAGTGCTGCCCCGGCAGTGCTTTAAGGATGGTCCTTTGCCGCGGCAGCGTTTTAATGTTGCTGTGCCCCCGCCCGTCAGCGGGGCTGCCGTGGGGGGGGGGGCCCACAGCAACGTTAAAGCACTGCCGCAGCAAAGGACCCTGCAGCACTTTAACGTCCCTTCCTCTTTTGTCCCCCGGCCGCCGTCGATGGGCAGCGGGTGTGGGCAAAGGGAGCAGCAGGGGTTGGGTGCTGTGACAGGAGAGGTGTGAGGGGAACTGGAGACCAATGGCCAGGGCCAATTCAGCACATGTAAAAATAAAGGGTACGTCTACACTGCAAAGACCTGCAGCAGCAAGTCTCCAAGCCCAGGTCAACTGACTTGGGCTCGTGGGGCTCCTGCTCTGGGATAGAAGTAGCAGTGTAGACGTTCTGGCCCAGGGAGAGGGGAGGGTCTGGGAACTCGGGCTCCAGCCCAAGCCCAGATGTCTACACTGCTATTTATAGCCCCACAGCATGAGCTTTGCCAGCCTGTGTCCGCTGACCCAGGCTCTGAGGCAGGCCACGCTGGCTCTTTGTGCTGTGCAGACATACCCAAATATACATCCAGAGCTGGGGGGGGGCGGATGACGGTGCCAGGAGGCCCCTTCCAGCCTGTAACTTCTCCTTCTCGTTTGGAGGGGGAAGGGGAGAGATGCTAGGCCCAGTGCCCCAGGACATCCCTCTGGGTTCGGGGACTGTGGAGGCTGAAAAGCCCTGACTCACCCGCTGTGACCAGTGCTGTCGCTGGTGGATGCTTGCTCCGTGTATCTGTCAGTGGAGCTGTCAAGGTTCCTTCCCCACTCTGAATTCAAGGGTACATATGTGGAGACCTGCATGAAAGACCCCCTAAGCTTATTCTTACCAGCTTAGATTAAAATCTTCCCCAAGGTACAAACTTTGCCTTGTCCTTGAACAGTATGCTGCCACCACCAAGCGTGTTAAACAAAGAACAGGGAAAGAGACCACTTGGAGATGTCTTCCCCCAAAATATCCCCCCAAGCCCTACACCCCCTTTCCTGGGGAAGGCTTGATAATAATATCCTCACCAATTGGTACAGGTAAACACAGACCCAAACCCTTGGATCTTAAGAACACTGAAAAATCAATCAGGTTCTTAAAAGAAGAATTTTATTTAAAGAAAAGGTAAAAGAATCACCTCTGTAAAATCAGGATGGTAAATATTTTACAGGGTAATCAGATTCAAAACACAGAGAATCCCTCTAGGCAAAATCTTAAATTACAAAAAGACACAAAAACTGGAATATTCCCTCCAGCACAGCTTATTTTACAAGCCATTAAACAAAAGAAAATCTAACACATTTTCTAGCTAAATTACTTACTAACTTTACAGGAGTTGTAAGGCTTGCATTCCTGATCTCTTCCCAGCAAAAGTATCACACAGACAGCCCAAACCCTTTGTTCCCCCGCCCTCCAGATTTGAAAGAATCTTGTCCCCTCATTGGCCATTTTGGGTCAGATGCCAGCGGCGTTACCTTAGCTTCTCAACCCTTTACAGGTGAAAGGATTTTGCCTCTGGCCAGGAGGGATTTTATAGTACTGTATACAGGAAGGTGGTTACCCTTTCCTTTATATTTATGACAGGAGCTTTAGCAGATGCATACAGTAGGGTGACCAGATGTCCCGACTTTATAAGGACAGTCCCAATTTGGGGGGCTTTTTCTTATATAGGCACCTGTTACCCCCCACCCACTGTCTCGATTTTTTACACTTGCTATCTGGTCACCCTAGCATACAGGCACTATGCCTACCTGCTGAAGGAACAGCCCAGGGAAACCTATGGACTGGGTGGGTCTGATTGCAGAGTCTGTGAGCAGGTACTGGCCCCTGAGACCCAGTGCTGACCAGAAACACATAACTGCTGATAGACATAACTCAGCTCTTGTACAAGGAGCCACGGCCCCTTTTCCCTGACTCCAAAATCAGCCAGAGGAGGGACAAGGACAATCTAAGACCTTTCACCATTCCTACATCGTACCCATGGACTGTTGGTCTAGGTCAGGGGTTCTTACAACACAACTCTTGCTGATGGCTGCGCTGAGAATTTTTCCTAAATGTCCAAATCATTGTAACTTGTTTATGTAGGGATTTTTCAGACTCAGTAATAACAAGAATTTACAGTTGTCTCTATTCTTTACTGGCCTTAAACAGAACAGAAACACAAATAAGGCACTTTGCATGTTCTTGTCTTTTTGTTGTTGTTTCTTTTGCTTTTTTGGTTGTGCTTTTTTTTCTTCTAAGACTTGCTAGCTGGTAAGTCTTCTGCTGTGAAAAGTGATATTTTTATGTTTGTTAATACCACTTTTCACAGCAGACTTACTCAGCCCTGGGAAGCCCTGGGACAAATTAAGTCCTGAATGGGGAGGCAGCAAGGTCCAGGGACAATGGCAGGGTGGTGAGCCAGGGCCGGAGCCTGGAACCAGAGTCTGCCACTCCATGGATGGAGCCCAAAGCCCCATGGCTGAAGCCTGCCTCCCCTACTCCTGGGAAAGTGGGGAATTCACCAGCTGCTTGCCCTTTCAGAGTTTGCCGGAGGGGGGCAGGGCCCAACCTCTGCTGGCAGCCCTGTGAGAGGGGCCACTGCTCCTCCCCCCCCCCCCGCCCCATCCCAGCCTAGATCGCTGTGGCTGCAAGAAAAGGCCCTGGTGGCCGCAATTGAGAAACACTGGTCTAGGTGCTCAGTAAGCACCCACCCCTCCTGCCTGTGTTCATGAAAAGACACTTACAGACCTTAGCAAAAGCCAGCTCTGAGCTGAATGTCAGGAAACAAACTCAAGTGTAACTTGGCAGTATGGGATTTGAAGAAGCATTTGTACTTCTTCAGTGTTAGGCTAGAAGAACCCTTGTAGCTAGGAACAATAGGGTCATGTTCTAAGGGATAAGGGACTTTGGCATCTGGGAAGGCCAGCCAGGGCTGTGGGATGTCTGAGAACTGTCCTTCTCATTTTACACTCTGTAATGTGTCTGGTATTTTGTTTGCCTTGTTGATAATTCCATCCCCCGCCCCCTTGTTCCCTTTCCTCGAAGTCCGCACCACCACCACCACCATGTGCATTGTGGTTGGAGTTCTGTATTCTGAACAGTTCACTGATGTCAGAGAGCATTATGGGTCTCGCACTCTATCAGTTGCACTCTGTGGCATCTATTGTAGACATATTTCCTTGGGAACTGGAGACAATATGCAAAACACACCCCTGACTTATGTCCTCTTGATATATCTGATCCCTGGTAACAGAGCCTGGGGTTAGGTACCACGCCAACTAATGAACCCAGGCCTATTATGCACAACAAGGTTACAAAGTGCGGTTCCCTGACTTCAGCACTAAGCCTTATTTCATGCTGTCGGTTCCTACAGCTCATTCCAGCAGAGGATGAGGATGGAGAGGGTTTCCTCTCTCACAGACCCCAATGAGATAGAGCGACTACTCAGACTACTCCCTGACCCCCGTTCCCCTGGAGACCCTGATGGATTTGCAATGGAAAGGCACTGGCTCTACTTTGCTGCTGCTGACCTCTGTAAAACTCTCAAAGATGGGGGTGGGGGAGCAGCTACCTGCCACCTGCTGGAGGATGGAGGAGATGGTCCACTGGGTCCCATACAGGGTGGATGGTGAGGCTCCTGGTCTCTCCTTCTCAAAAGATACCAAAGGTAATGTTAGGGCAGTATGGGGGAGGGGGTACATGTGGAGAAGAGGGGAAGGGCTGTGAAGACTAGATCAGCCCAACTCTTCAAACTTTCATGGATCTTTTCTGCTTGTCATGGCATTTCTGTTCTGTGGCCAGTTTGGTATGTGCCTTGACACATCTCTGTCCTGGACATTGTGGAAGTTATCAGGCAGAGTGTGGTGTGCATTATGGGGATTTCACAGGATTTGCTTTCATCTGCCACAGCTTGTGGAATCTCTTTGACTGAGTGTCCAGGGGCAAAAGTCCTGAGACTTGGTGAACTTACGAGTTCGGTTTATGCTTGTGGAGGAAGAATGGGTTTGTTAGTCACTTTCACAAGATGAAAACCTAACCAGGTGCTGTCTGTCTCTGAATGCTCCAGTCCAAACATCTGCCCCAGCTATCTGCAATCTGGGATTTGGAAAAGCATTTGTGCATCCAAAATATCTTTTCTGTTCTTCTACCTCTTGTATCTGTGTGCCCATTAAAGACGTGCAGCTCGGAGAGAGTGAGCTTCACACAGGTTCCAAATTCAGGCAGTGGAAACTAGATAAGAGATCCAGTGATAAATGTGTAACCCTTCTGCCCGTCAGAGTTGGCAGCAACAAGGGCCGGGTTCAGTATCTAGGGGATCCATTCCAATAACACAATGCAAAACCGGCTCGAGCCCCCACCCAGTGACCGGGGGCAAATATATACCACTCCCGCTGGGCGCCTCCAAGAGGCAATACTTCCCCTCTCGCAAGCACAAAGTCTGAGTGTAGCAAAAAGCCTTTTAATAACAGAGAGAAACAATGTGGCATTATGTTGGGGAAACACCACCAACAGGATTCATAACACAACCCATGAGCAAAAACCCACCCCAAACAAATTGGGGCATGCCCTTTCCCTTTGGTTCTTGAGGCCAGCAACCCAAAATCACCCAAAGTCCCAAAAGTCCAATGACCCAAAAGTCTCTGTCCCTGGTCAGGGCAGCCCCAGAGTTTGAAAGTTTATCTGCAGAGCTTTACCTCCCAACCTGGGTGGAGATGATGGGGGAAGAGAGAGGTAAGGGGCATCTTACATGATCTGAAGCTGACTGCCCCGCAGCTCCATAGGGCTTCGCTCCGCTCCGCTCCACCAGCCGCCCCACAAACTGCTTCGCTCCGCTCCGCGGCCCACAAGCAGCTCCCGCCATCCCACAAACTGCTCTGCATCCCACAAGCAGATCCCACCGTCCCATGAACTGCTCCACCAGTCAGTCCACAAGGCGCTCCAGCCATCCCACAAACTGCTCCACAATATATCTTCAGGCTCCCCCACTACTTAACACAACACTCAGTGATTTCAGCTCTTAGTCAGTTCACCTCTTTGGTGAATTCAGCTTGTAGTAGGGGAGCTTCAGTACTGATGCACCATTAGCCCAAAGTGAACTCAGCAGCCTTTAACTAGACTTCTAATGGAATCAAAATTAGCTCTGATATTCTACAGTAGAGAGAGGAAGAAGTGCAATTAGCATGTAAGACCCTCACCACCAAGTATTAACACCTATTCCCAACCTTTCTCAATTCACAGAGTTTTGGAACCCATGACCCTTGCCTAGCGAATGCTACTTAGATGATGGTGAGTCCCTCCGTCATAACAAAAGGCCAAGTACAGTTCCAAGCACAGTTCCCATAATCAGGGTAATAACAATTTATTCTTCCTGCCCCAACAACAGAGACACTGGGGATCCCACAGCAGCCAAAGTGACCATTTGGGCAGCTATGGCCTCATTCTAGGCGGGGTGGGTGTGCCTATGCAAATGAGATCGGCCCCGAAGGTTTTTTTCCACAATTTGCCACACCTCACCACCAGGTGTCATGGTGGAGCTCATCCTGACTCTGCTTACAAATGAAAACTTGTGAGCTGTTTCACTGAGCTTTATCGGAAATGAGTTTCCACCCACTTGCTCCCAACTAGTGATAATGAAGGGCCAGATCCTCAGCGTGGTGCTGTGCTGGTATACACTATCTGGAGATCTGACTTCCAGCCTTAGGATCTTTCACTGGCTTGTTAGCCCTTGGGCAGATTTGGGCTTCTGTCAGTGCTAGGCCAAAAGAACCACAGCATGTACAGGAAGCCTCTGCTAGGCCACTAGGGTCACATTCTGAGGAATAGGGGACTTTGGCATCTGAGAAGGCCAGCCAGGACTGCTTGAATTTTGGGAGCTGTTTGTCTCATTCTTTGCTTTGTGACGTGCCTGATGCTCTGTTTGCCCTTTTAATTGTTCCTTTCCCCTTCAATAAACATCATCCTTTGCATTTCACAATTGGCACTATTATGTATTCAGAATGGTTTATTGATTCTAGGGGGCAGGATGAAAATTATACTGCATGTCAGTGACATGGTGGCACCCACTGTGTACACAATTCCTGGGAACTGGAGACAGTGTGCAAAACAAACTCCTAAGTGACGCCTGATCCCTGGTAACAGAGCCGGAGGCTAGGTACCATGCCAACCCATGAACCCAGGCCTATCCCTCTCAGCAGGGTTACAAAGTGGGGTTCCCTGGCTACAGCACAAAGCCTTATTTGGTGCCGTTGGCTCCTGCAGCTCATTGCAGCAGAGATAAAGATGCAGAGGGATCCTTTTGTACAGAGATCACTCAATGCAACAAAAATAAATCTACTCACGGGGCTGCAGCCAGGGAGCTGTCTGGTTTTAGTTTGACTGCATCAAGTGAGGGGCAAATTCTCACTGACTGACAAGAAGTAAAGGAGGCATTGGGCATAGCTCCATTCCATAATACTCTGGATAATCTGGTTAACCTCTATCATGACTACTTTCCTACAGTTCCCTCTCTCACACATCCTGTTTGGGGTAGAACACTCAGACTACTTGCTGGCATGACCCCAGTGGATTTGCCGGTGCTACCTGTCTGCTGCTATCCTTTGCAAAGCTCTGGGGGTGGAGGGCTGGCACCTGGCACCTGCTGGAGACCCCAAGGAAGGTATCACTGGGTCCCAGACACAGTAGGGGGCAGGTGAAGCTACAGGTCCCAACTTCTGGGAAGAAAATGAAGGTATTGTAGGAGTTTGGGAAGGCAGTATGGGAGAGGGGGCATGTGTGTGTAAGAGCTGGACAAACTACATCAGGCCTGTTCTGTAAACATTCATAGACCTTCTGATCTTTCCTGCCTGTTCCGTACATTGTGGAAATCATCATGCATGTTGTGATTTGCATTGCAGGCATTTCCCAGGACTTGTTTTCCTTTCCCACAGCTACAAACCCTGTGAGATCATTGGAGCAGGAACTACAGTGCAGGTGTCCCCTGCTCCCAGGTTAACACCCCATGTCCCAGCCTTTCTAGCTCAAGGAACAGGTAAGTATTTAACCAAAAGTGGAACAGCTTCAGCAGGAGAAATTGAGAGCAGCCACCCGCACAATAGCCAGGTGGTTAGGGAATTCATTGCGGGGTGGGAGACATGGGGTCACATCCCTGCTCCAGAGGGGGGGATTTGAACCTAGCTCTCCCACATCCAGCTGGCTGCCCGGCCCCTCACCCCTGGAATATGGGCTAGAAATGGGGCTCCTCCTCCCTCTCCTCAGCTCTGTGAATCTAGCTCTGGGTTTCTAAATTCCATTTGCTTTTATTTTCAAAAATGCCCAGAGTGGAAGTGAAACACTACATTTGGGGTGGAGCAAATATTTTGTTTGACCTGAAATAAAATAAATCTGAGGCTTTGAGTCCCTGAAAAATAAAAAAAAATTCAGTTTCAGGTTGGACCGAAATGATTTTTTTCCCCAGGACTTCCGTTGACCTGAAAATCAGTTACTTATGTAACCCTTCTGCCCATCAGAGTTGGCAGCAACAAGGGCCCGGTTCAATATCTAGGAGATCCATTCCAATAACACAATGCAAAACCGGCTTGAGCCCCCACCCAGTGACCAGGGGCAAATATATACCACTCCCGCTGGGCGCCTCCAAGAGGCAATACTTCCCCTCTCGCAAGCACATAGTCTGAGTGTAGCAAAAAGCCTTTTAATAACAGAGAGAAACAATGTGGCATTATGTTGGGGAAACACCACCAACAGGATTCATAACACAACCCATGAGCAAAAACCCACCCCAAGCAAATTGGGGCATGCCCTTTCCCTTTGGTTCTTGAGGCCAGCAACCCAAAATCACCCAAAGTCCCAAAAGTCCAATGACCCAAAAGTCTCTGTCCCTGGTCAGGGCAGCCCCAGAGTTTGAAAGTTTATCTGCAGAGCTTTACCTCCCAACCAGGGTGGAGATCAGGGGGTGGGGGAGTGGGGAAGAGAAGTAAGGGGCAGCTTACATGATCTGAAGCTGACTGCCCCACAGCTCCATAGGGCTTCGCTCCGCTCCGCTCTACCAGCTCCGCGTCCCACAAGCAGCTCCCGCCGTCCCACGAACTGCTCCACCAGTCAGTTCACAAACTGCTCTGCTCCGCATCCCACAAGCAGCTCCCGCCGTCCTATGAACTGCTCCACCAGCCTGTCCACAAGGCACTCCAGCCATCCCGCAAAGTGCTCCACAATATATCTTCAGGCTCCCCCACTACTTAACACAACACTCAGTGATTTCAGCTCTTAGTCAGTTCACCTCTTTGGTGAATTCAGCTTGTAGTAGGGGAGCCTCAGTGCTGGTGCACCATTAGCCCAAAGTGAGCTTAGCAGTCTGTAACTAGTTTCAGAGGAACAGCCGTGTTAGTCTGTATTCGCAAAAAGAAAAGGAGTACTTGTGGCACCTTAGAGACTAACCAATTTATTTGAGCATAAGCTTTCGTGAGCTACAGCTCACTTCATCGGATGCATACTGTGGAAAGTGTAGATCTTTTTATATACACACAAAGCATGAAAAAATACCTCCTCCCACCCCACTCTCCTGCTGGTAATAGCTTATCTAAAGTGATCACTCTCCTTACAATGTGTATGATAATCAAGTTGGGCCATTTCCAGCACAAATCCAGCTTTTCTCACCACCACCACCCCACACACAAACCCACTCTCCTGCTGGTAATAGCTTATCTAAAGTGACCACTCTCCTTACAATGTGTATGATAATCAAGTTGGGCCATTTCCAGCACAAATCCAGGGTTTAACAAGAACGTCTGGGGGGGGACGGGGACGGGTAGGAAAAAACAAGGGGAAATAGGTTACCTTGCATAATGACTTAGCCACTCCCAGTCTCTATTCAAGCCTAAGTTAATTGTATCCAATTTGCAAATGAATTCCAATTCAACAGTTTCTCGCTGGAGTCTGGATTTGAAGTTTTTTTGTTGCAATATCACAACTTTCATGTCTGTAATCGCGTGACCAGAGAGATTGAAGTGTTCTCCGACTGGTTTGTGAATGTTATAATTCTTGACATCTGATTTGTGTCCATTTATTCTTTTACGTAGAGACTGTCCAGTTTGACCAATGTACATGGCAGAGGGGCATTGCTGGCACATGATGGCATATATCACATTGGTGGATGTGCAGGTGAACGAGCCTCTGATAGTGTGGCTGATGTTATTAGGCCCTGTGATGGTGTCCCCTGAATAAATATGTGGGCACAGTTGGCAACGGGCTTTGTTGCAAGGATAGGTTCCTGGGTTAGTGGTTCTGTTGTGTGGTATGTGGTTGCTGGTGAGTATTTGCTTCAGGTTGGGGGGCTGTCTGTAGGCAAGGACTGGCCTGTCTCCCAAGATTTGTGAGAGTGTTGGGTCATCTTTCAGGATAGGTTGTAGATCCTTAATAATGCGTTGGAGAGGTTTTAGTTGGGGGCTGAAGGTGACGGCTAGTGGCGTTCTGTTAATTTCTTTGTTAGGCCTGTCCTGTAGTAGGAGACTTCTGGGAACTCTTCTGGCTCTATCAATCTGTTTCTTCACTTCCGCAGGTGGGTATTGTAGTTGTAAGAATGCTTGATAGAGATCTTGTAGGTGTTTGTCTCTGTCTGAGGGGTTGGAGCAAATACGGTTGTATCGCAGAGCTTGGCTGTAGACGATGGATCGTGTGGTGTGGTCAGGGTGAAAGCTGGAGGCATGTAGGTAGGAATAGCGGTCAGTAGGTTTCTGGTATAGGGTGGTGTTTATGTGACCATCGTTTATTAGCACTGTAGTGTCCAGGAAGTGGATCTCTTGTGTGGACTGGACCAGGCTGAGGTTGATGGTGGGATGGAAATTGTTGAAATCATGGTGGAATTCCTCAAGGGCTTCTTTGCCATGGGTCCAGATGATGAAGATGTCATCAATATAGCGCAAGTAGAGTGGGGGCGTTAGGGGATGAGAGCTGAGGAAGCGTTGTTCTAAGTCAGCCATAAAAATGTTGGCATACTGTGGGGCTATGCAGGTACCCATAGTAGTGCCGCTGATCTGAAGGTATACATCGTCCCCAAATGTAAAATAGTTATGGGTAAGGACAAAGTCACAAAGTCAGCCACCAGGTTTGCCGTGACATTATCGGGGATAGTGTTCTTGACGGCTTGTAGTCCATCTTTGTGTGGAATGTTGTGTAGAGGGCTTCTACATCCATAGTGGCCAGGATGGTGTTATCAGGAAGATCACCGATGGATTGTAGTTTCCTCAGGAAGTCAGTGGTGTCTCGAAGGTAGCTTGGAGTGCTGGTAGCGTAGGGCCTGAGGAGGGAGTCTACATAGCCAGACAATCCTGCTGTCAGGGTGCCAATGCCTGAGATGATGGGGCGCCCAGGATTTCCAGGTTTATGGATCTTGGGTAGTAGATAGAATATCCCAGGTCGGGGTTCCAGGGGTGTGTCTATGCAGATTTGATCTTGTGCTTTTTCAGGGAGTTTCTTGAGCAAATGCTGTAGTTTCTTTTGGTAACTCTCAGTGGGATCAGAGGGTAATGGCTTGTAGAAAGTGGTGTTGGAGAGCTGCCGAGCAGCCTCTTGTTCATATTCCGACCTATTCATGATGACAACAGCACCTCCTTTGTCAGCCTTTTTGATTATGATGTCAGAATTGTTTCTGAGGCTGTGGATGGCATTGTGTTCTGCACCGCTGAGGTTATGGGGCAAGTGATGCTGCTTTTCCACAATTTCAGCCCGTGCACGTCGGCGGAAGCACTCTATGTAGAAGTCCAGTCTGCTATTTCGACCTTCAGGAGGAGTCCACCTAGAATCCTTCTTTTTGTAGTGTTGGTAGGGAGGTCTCTGTGGATTAGTATGTTATTCAGAGGTATGTTGGAAATATTCCTTGAGTCGGAGATGTCGAAATAGGATTCTAGGTCACCACAGAACTGTATCATGTTTGTGGGGGTGGAGGGGCAGAAGGAGAGGCCCCGAGATAGACAGCTGCTTCTATTTCCTATTTCCCCTTGTTTTTTCCTACCCCCCACCCCCTCGACGTTCTTGTTAAACCCTGGATTTGTGCTGGAAATGGCCCAACTTGATTATCATACACATTGTAAGGAAAGTGGTCGCTTTAGGTAAGCTATTACCAGCAGGAGAGTGGGGTGGGGGGAAGGTATTTTTTCATGCTTTGTGTGTATATAAGAAGATCTTCTACACTTTCTACAGTATGCATCCGATGAAGTGAGCTGTAGCTCACATAAAGCTTATGCTTAGATAAATTGGTTAGCCTCTAAGGTATCAGTCTGCAACTAGACTCCTAATAGAATCAAAATTAGCTCTGATATTCCACAGTGGGGAGAGGAGAAAGTGCAATTAGCATGTAAGGCTCCCACCAAGGAGCCCATACCACCAAGCATTAATACCTGCCCCCAATCTCTCTCAATGCATAGAGTTTTGGAACCCATGGCCCTTGCCTAGCGAGTGCTATTTAGATGATGGTGAGTCCCTCCATCAAAACAAAAGGCCAAGTACAGTTCCAAGCACAGTTCCCATAATCAGGGTAATAACAATTTATTCTTCCTGCCCCAATAACAGAGACACTGGGGATCCCACAGCAGTCAAAGTGACCATTTGGGCAGCTATGGCCTCATTCTAGGTGGGGTGGGTGAGCCTATGCAAATGAGATCGGCCCCTGAAGTTCTTTTCCACAACTTGCCACACCTCACCACCAGATGTCAGGGTGGAGCTCATCCTGACTCTGCTTATGCTTACAAAGCTCTGACGTGGCCGTTTGCAGGTGAAACAAATAAGTAGGAAGGAGGCAAAGGCCTAGCGTTCCTGCTACTGCGTCACAAGTCACTGGAGTTTCATAAGAAGCGTCATTGCCAAGACCTGAAAAGGCTGGCATTAATGGCTAACAGTTCAGCACAATGAGCAGAGATTGCATGTAGGAATCCAGTTGTCCCAGTCACACCCCACACAGTGCTGAAAGGTTAGCCCTAGGAGAAAGTTTGAGTTAAAGAAGGGATTACCTCAATAAAGGGAATGTCTTCCAATGCCCTTGATCCTTTCGCCCAATAGTTTTTCCCTTGCTGCTTTATAATACACTATATTCCAAATGGTGCATTGATTCCTAATACTCAATGTACTTGCATCGTGTTACCGGTGAGCAGATGATGCCAAGCTAAGGCCATGCCAGTCCGCGAACAGAGGTTGTTCAGCTGCAATAGCTAGCAGCACTCAGAGGTACAGCCGTTACAACGGGTGGTAGTGTTGTGTTCCCAGCTAGCTGGGTTCTCCTGAAACCGGAGCATTGTTCCCACGGCTGACACTTGCTAGTTTGTTTTCCTGCTGGTGAATGACAATGAGGAACCCTGTGATAAATCAAGGGGGGGTGTAGCTCCCTTTTATGGACACCAGCCAGTTAGCTGTAAAATCCCTTTTGGTAGCTGTTCTCTGAGTGCTTTAGCTGTAAAGGGTTAAAAGTCCCCCAGGTAAAGAAAAGGAAGTGGGCACCTGACCGAAAGAGCCAATGGGAAGGTAGAACTTTTTAAAATTGGGAAAGAAACTTTCCCTTTGTCTGTTATTCTCTCTGGGCTGCAGGGACACGGAGCAGCAATGCTATAAGCAGGAATGCTGTGTAAGGTTTGAACCAGGTCTGAAAAGTTATCTTCCATACCTAGAAGGAATCACTGGGACAGGGAATGTTTAGCTAGATGCAATCAGGTTTATTTCTTTATTTTGGCTTCTGGGTCTCATCTGTGCTAACCCCAGATGCTTTTGTCTGCTTGTAACCTTTAAGCTGAACCCCCAAGAAAGCTATTTTGGGTGCTTAATTTTTGGAATTGCTCTTTTAATATCTAGCAAAAGCCTAAGTTCCAAATGTATTTTCTTCCTTTTTTTTTTAATAAAATTTACCTTTTTTAAGAACAGGATTGGATTTTTGGTGTCCTAAGAGGGTTGTGCATATGTTGTTTAATTAACTGGTGGCAACAGCTAATTTCCTTTGTTTTCTTTCTCAGCTCTTCCACGGAGGGGGGTGAAAGGGCTTGAGGGTACCCCACAGGGAGGAATTCCCAAGTGCACCTTCGTGGGCTCAAGGAGGTTTTTTGCATTTGGGTGGTAGCAGTGTTTACCAAGCCAGGGTCAGAGAAAAGCTGTACCCTTGGGAGTGTAATACAAGCCCGGAGTGGCCAGTATTAATTTTTAAAATACTTGCAGGCCCCAACCTTCTGCACTTGAAGTGCCAGAGTGGGGATTCAGCCTTGACAAACCCATTCAGTGTACAAAGAATCCTGGGCCAGAAGGAAGCCTGGCATCTGGCATGTGCAAACAGAGTAAAATGCTGGGTCTGGGTACCTGCCGGCTCTTGCAGTCAATCAGGTGGTAGCTGTGTGTGAGAGAAGCATGGCCGCACTGGAAACTGAGATGGATGGATCCTTCATTAACATCTATGAACCTGGACAAAGGGCACAGAGGTGGTTCAGGAAATACAGGCTGGTTCTTACTGTTTTCCTGAACTGATTCACCCATCACTATTAGAAAAACTGCCAAAATCAGTGCACTCTCCTCAAAGGAAGGAGAGGGACCCCATCGTTACTTAGCTCTAATTAAGAAGACACTCAGGGACTTCTGATGCTTCATCTAAGTTTATTTTACTCAGGTGATCAAAGCTCAGTTATGTCAATGCAGGGAATAACAGAAACAATATAGAATCAGGTACAGTGCATTCTCAGGTTTCAGAGTAGCAGCCGTGTTAGTCTGTATTCGCAAAAAGAAAAGGAGGACTTGTGGCACCTTAGAGACTAACAAATTTATTTGAGCATAAGCTTTCGTGAGCTACAGCTTACTTCATCGGATGCATTCAGTGGAAAATACAATGGGGAGATTTTCCACTGTATTTTCCACTGAATGTATCCAATGAAGTGAGCTGTAGCTCACGAAAGCTTATACTCAAATAAATTTGTTAGTCTCTAAGGTGCCACAAGTACTCCTTTTCTTAGTGCATTCTCACACACTGAACTGCTACTCAACAAGGAGAAGAAAAACCAGCTGTTAGTAGCGATGCTTCAGAGACCATCATGAATCTCTGAAGAAAGACTGATTCCATTGTTTATCATTGGTAGAAGGGGAAGGAGAGGCACTATGCAGAGAAATTCTAAGTGGATTTGTAATTAACCCACCCAACTATGGACCTTGCAGGCTTTCGAGGGGTCAGCCTTCTCCACCACACTGTAGCTGCAAGTGTCCTTGTTGAAAATGCTTTCACATTTTTCTCTGTCATAACCATGAGGTGAATGATAGCTGTCATTGGGAGAGAAAAAAGCAAATATCAGGCTGTGAGAATGGGAAGCAAACAATCTCCAGGAATGACAGCATCCACACTTCCAGCAGGAAGAGACTGTGTTGGAACGCGTTAGAGCTGGCTGAGCTGTTTTCTAGCTAATAGTTTGATTAGTTGAGCCCCTTTTGCTGCTCATGAACAAAGTCTGACTTTTGCAGGTTGTTTCATTCTTTGTCGTTCAACAAACAGTCTGCAAACTAATTTCACCTGATGGCTTATTCTCAAAACATGCACGTTTTGTTTGTTTGTTTTTCAGTTTTCATTATCCCATTGTCTGATTGGTCACTTTAGTCACATGGCATTCTTTCTGTTCTCTGACTGGATGAATGTAATGGTAGAAGATGGGAAAACAACAGTCAAGGCACTGCGCCCTTGTTTCTCTCTTGGAGAAAAGGAGAGAGTTAGGAGAACTTAGAACAGCAGCCTTAGGGAGTTTAAGACATTACTTCCAGAGGCAGATTACACATTTGTGGGGCCCTGGGCCAGAGCAAGTGGGGGTCCCTCCCCACCCCTTCCGCCTGCAGTTCCCCCTGGCCCTCACCCCACGCTCCTGCCAGGGAGCAGAGTCAGGGTGCAGGGTCTTCCCCTGCTCCGCAGCAGGGCAAGTCCCCACACCCTGACCCCACTCCCTGGCAGAAGCACTGGGTGGGCGGGCATAGCAGGTCAGGGCACAGGGGTGCCCATTTTTCCAGGGTCCCCCAATTGGCCCAGTGGCTAATCCGCCACTGATTACATCTTCTCCTTTCTAGCCAGTTGAGTCAGGCCTGGCCTGAGACATCACTGCTAGAAAAATGGAAATCGAACTCCAGAAATCTGAGCTGCTCTCCTAAACCTGGAGGCCACATTTTTTAACATGAGCTAAATTTGCAAAGGAAATTTTCCCATTCCTGGTAATATCTCAGGTAGAAGCTTCATATGCTGCTTTCTCTCTCGTGGGGGGAACAGCTTGGAGTATGTAAACAACAAGGTGCAGGACTTCTTAGGGTATTTATCCTCATCATGCTTCTGTGAGGTAGAGCAGTGCCATTATCCCCATTTTACAGATAGGAGACTGAGGCAGAGAGCAATGAAGTGACTTGCCTGAGATTACACATGAAATCTGTGGTAGAGCAGTGAATTTAATGTAGTTCTCCATGTCCCAGCTAAAACCCTAACCACTGGACTATCCTTCCTCTCTGATCATCAGAAATCTTGTGGCATTTTTCATAAAGCTAGGGGTGTTAGTCTCAGTGACCAGACCAAATTTCAGTGAACTTCATTCCCCATACAATTACAGCTGGATTAAGTATTCCTGTCCAGTTCTGTGTGGTGACAGACACTTGTGGCCATATTCTACCACAAGATATAGGCACACTTTCTAAAACACTTGAAGATCCTCTAACTAACGTGGAAAGGGACTGTATTAATGTTTGTTGTATAGCACCAAGTTCAGTATCAGCACTAAACAAGGGATTTGTGAGTGTCACAAGCAGCTCTAAAGAAAGACGTACAGCCAGGCAACTTGCTATGTTTCCATCAAGGCTGCCTCTAATACTAGTGGGTAGAATGTAAGCTAAGGAGAATGCAGCCATTGACCCAATGGGTGGAAAAGATCTCTTGGTGGAGCTGTGACTTTAGGAGTGGGTTTATTCAAAGTGTGGCTGGCGAGAGCATCATGTGGTTTTCACGCTGGAAAGATGCTACAGGTTCTGTTGAACTTACATGGAGCAACAACGCATTCCATTCAGGCTGCAGTGACATCTGTTGCAATTTGCAGTCCAAGAGGTACCAAATACATGCAGCTTTCCATCTTGAATACAACCTACAATAGAAAAAAACCCAAACCCTTCCCTTAAACATTGACAGATGACTAACAACTTAAATATCTCTCTGCATCTTGTAAATGAGTAAAGGGCATGTGTTGGTAGGGTTCAGCTGAAATGTAGTTCCCTCCACTCTTGTGTTCACCTGTGTTACATTTCAGCCTCGTTTACTACTTTGAGAGCACGAGCTGATTTTCTCTTCATTTTCTGCACTCGTGGGACAAACCTTTTGTGACACTGAGCAGTAAATAACTGGGGCCGTATCCTGCCAGAATAACGCATTTAAAACTGCCATCAACTCCAGTGGGAGTCTGCTTAAAAAAAAATGATGATCTCCAAACCCACTAGAAAACCTACACATATGGAATCGCTGTACTGGGGCTTCTCTGTCTGTCGCTTACATAGAGAAAATCTTGGGTCCCTTATTTAGAGTTTGGATTCATGTTATTCTTTGATTCTTTGGAATAGAACAGAAAGGGAAGGAGATCCAGCTAGAATGGACACTGTTGCTACACAGCATCAGAACACACAAGCTACTTGCTTGAATCAAATCCATTGGATGTCTGCCGTCTGTGATGCTTTCTGTGCACGCCTCTTGCCCGCTGCCTCCCACTCTAAATATGTAATTTTGGGGTTCTCCTACATTCCCCTCTTGCTGCCTCTTTCATACCTTTCCTGGCTATTCTCAATGGCGATCAGCTAACATACACCAATAGAACAACATAAAGTGAGTGTTTGTGGTTCTTACCTTTGGTAGATTTCAATAGGTCATTTTGTTCAAAAAGACAGAACGCATCACATAGTGTCACCAAGATGCCAAAGGCAAGAAGGATACCCAGAAAGCACTTCTGAAAGCGGGAGACATGGCAAGAATGAGGTGGCTTTTCAATGGTTATGAGCTGTCAAGGTTCCTTCCCCACTCTGAACTCTAGGGTACAGATGTGGGGATCTGCATGAAAACCTGCTAAGTTTATTTTTACCAGCTTAGGTTAAAACTTCCCCAAGGTACAGACTATTTTCCTTTTTCCCTTGGACTTTATTGCTGCCACCACCAAGCGTCTAACAGATATATAACTGGGAAAGAGCCCTCTTGGAAACATGTTTCCCCCCAAAATCCTCCCCAAACCCTACACCCCCTTTCCTGAGGAAGGTTGGATAAAAATCCTCACCAATTTGCATAGGTGAACACAGACTCAAACCCTTGGACCTTAAGAAAAATGAAAAAGCAATCAGGTTCTTAAAAGAAGAATTTTAATAGAAGAAAAAGTAAAAGAATCACCTCTGTAAAATCAGGATGGTAAATACCTTACAGGGTAATTAGATTCAAAACATAGAGAATCCCTCTAGGCAAAACCTTAAGTTACAAAAAGACACAAAAACAGGAATATACATTCCATTCAGCACAGCTATTTTATCAGCCATTTAAACAAAACAGAATCTAACGCATATCTAGCTAGATTACTTACTAAGTTCTAAGAGTCCATTCCTGTTCTGTTCCCGGCAAAAGCATCACACAGACAGACAGAGCCTTTGTTTCTCCCACCCTCCAGCTTTGGAAGTATCTTGTCTCCTCATTGGTCATTTTGGTCAGGTGCCAGCAAGGTTATCCTAGCTTCTTAACCCTTTACAGGGGAAAGGGTTTTTTCTCCGGCCAGGAGGGATTTTAAATGTGTTTACCCTTCCCTTTATATTTATGACACGAGCTAAAAAACATTCATTTGTACAGAGTCAGACAGAAGAAATCTTGGTATGCGTAAAAACAAAAATCAAGAAGAAATAATTCAAAAGAACAACACAAATTTTTCTTAGTCTACGTGACTTATTTCTGAGTAGGAAAACCAAAACAAGAAAAGAAACAACCAGTATAGACCTGAGTGAGGAAGTGCATAGAGTGTTACTATTAGCAGACTGCAGCTATGACCTCTACTTTCCAGCACGTAGGCAGCAAGACTCATGATGTTTAAAGGTACAATATGAAGAAAACTGATTCATAACATCTCCTCTTCATTTACAAATCTACATACACCACGGAAATGACTACCTATTCTGCAAATCCTGCACTCATCAAAAGACTGTCAAATTTTGCCTTTGGTTACACCTGTAACTATCATGGGGTTGCATGGGTGTAAACCAGAGCAGAGTTTGGTTTCTGTTCTCTTCCCCTCTTTTGAGGGATGCCTAAATGGGGGAATGGCACTATATGTGAAAGAAAATGTAGAATCAAATGAAGTAAAAATCTTAAATGAATCCACATGTTCCATAGAATCTCTATGGATAGTAATTCCATGCTCTAATAAGAATGTAACAGTAGGGATCTATTATCGACCACCTGACCAGGACAGTGATAGTGACAATGAAATGCTAAGCCCTGGTCTACACTAGGAGTTGAGGTCGAATTTAGCAGTGTTAAATCGATTTAACCCTGCACCCATCCACACGATGAAGCTCTTTTTTTTTTTTACTTAAAGGGCTCTTAAAATCGATTTCCTTAGTCCACCCCTGACAAGGGGATTAGCACTGAAATCAGCCTTGCCCGGTTGAATTTGGGGTACCGTGGACGCAATTACACGGTATTGGCTTCCAGGAGCTATCCCAGAGTGCTCTATTGTGACCGTTCTGGACAGAACTCTCAACTAAGATGCACTGGCCAGGTAGACAGGAAAAGGCCCGCAAACTTTTGAATTTCAATTTCCTGTTTGCATGGTGACCATGATGGAGTCTCATCAGCAGAGGTGACCATGATGGAGTCTCAGAATCGCAAAAGAGCTCCAGCATGGACCGAACGGGAGATACGGGATCTGATTGCTGTATGGGGAGAGGAATCCGTGCTATCAGAACTCCGTTCCAGTTTTCGAAATGCCAAAACATTTGTCAAAATCTCCCAGGGCATGAAGGGCAGAGGCCATAACAGGGACCCCAAGCAATGCCGCGTGAAACTTAAGGAGCTGAGGCAAGCCTACCAGAAAACCAGAGAGGCGAATGGCCGCTCCGGGTCAGAGCCCCAAACATGCCGCTTCTATGATGAGCTGCATGCCATTTTAGGGGGTTCAGCCACCACTACCCTAGCCGTGTTGTTTGACTCCTTCAATGGAGATGGAGGCAACACGGAAGCAGGTTTTGGGGACGAGGAAGATAATGATGATGAAGTTGTAGATAGCTCACAGCAAGCAAGCGGAGAAACCGGTATTCCCGACAGCCAGGAACTGTTTCTCACCCTGGACCTGGAGCCAGTACCCCCCGAACCAACCCAAGGCTGCCTCCCGGACCCGCCAGGTGGAGAAGGGACCTCTGGTGAGTGTACCTTTTAAAATACTATACATGGTTTAAAAGCAAGCATGTTTAATGATTAATTTGCCCTGGCATTTGCGGCTCTCCTGGATGTACTCCCAAAGCCTTTGCAAAAGGTTTCTGGGGAGGGCAGCCTTATTCCGTCCACCAAATGATGGCTTCTGCCAATCATTTAGGGGGAGGGATAGCTCAGTGGTTTGAGCATTGGCCTGCTAAACCCAGGGTTGTGAGTTCAATCCTTGAGGGGGCCATTTAGGGATCTGGGGCAAAAATTGGTCCTGCTTTGAGCAGGGGGTTGGACTAGATGACCTCCTGAGGTCCCTTCCAACCCAAATATTCTATGATTCTAGCATGATTCTAAGTGCAGATGCAGCGTTTCTCAAATGCAACACTGTGGCCACATGAAGCCACCAATGGATTTTTTTTCGGGGGGGGGGGAGGAGTAGCTCAGTGGTTTGAGCATTGGCCTGCTAAACCCAGGGTTGTGAGTTCAATCCTTGAGGGGGCCATTTAGGGATCTGGGGCAAAAATTGGGGATTGGTCCTGCTTTCAGCAGGGGGTTGGACTAGATGACCTCCTGAGATCCCTTCCAACCCTGATATTCTATGATTCTATGACCATGGCAGGACACTTTACCACACCAGGCCAGTAGCACGTACTTGGGAATCATTGTAGAACAAAGCATTGCAGTGTATGTTTGCTGGCATTCAAATAACATCCGTTCTTTATCTCTCTGTGTTATCCTCAGGAGAGTGATATCATTCATGGTCACCTGGTTGAAATAGGATGCTTTTCTTAAGGGGACATTCAGAGGTGCCCGTTCCTGCTGGGCTGTGTGCCTGTAGCTGAACAGAAATGTTCCCCGCTGTTAGCCACGGGGAGGGGGGAGGGATGAGGGGCTAGCCACGCCGAGTGGGAAGGCAAAATGCGACCTTGGAACAAAAGCACACATGCTATGTATGTAATGTTAACAGCAAGATTTACCGTGAAAGAGTGTACCCATTGTTCTATAAAATGTGTAAATACCACTGTCCCTTTTTTTCTCCACCAGCTGCATGTGTTTCAGGGGTCACAGGATCTTCTCCTTCCCAGAGGCTAGTGAAGATTAGAAGGTACAAAAAACACACTCGCGATGAAATGTTCTCTGAGCTCATGCTGTCCTCCCACACTGACAGAGCACAGACGAATGCTCTGAGGCAGACAATGTCAGAGTGCAGGAAAGCACAAAATGACCGGGAGGAGAGGTGGCGGGCTGAAGAGAGTAAGTGGCGGGCTGAAGAGAGGGCTGAAGCTGAAAGGTGGCGGCAGCATGATGAGAGGAGGCAGGATTCAATGCTGAGGTGGCTGGAGGATCAAACTAATGCACACCAGGGTATGGTTGAGCTGCAGGAAAGGCAGCAGGAGCACAGACCGCTGCTACAGCCCCTGTGTAACCAACCGCCCTCCTCCCGAAGTTCCATAGCCTCCTCACCCAGACACTCAAGAATGCGGTGGGGGGGCCTCCGGCCAACCAGCCATTCCACCCCAGAGGATTGCCCAAGCAACAAAAGACTGGCATTCAATAAGTTTTAAAGTTTTAAACTTTTAAAGTGCTGTGTGTCCTTGTCCTTCCCTCCTCCACCACCCTTCCCAGTGTTTCTCTCCTCCACCACCCCTCCTGGGCTACCTTGGCAGTCATCCCCTTATTTGTGTGATGAATGAATAAAGAATGCATGAATGTGAAGCAACAATGACTTTATTGCCTCTGCAAGTGGTGATCGAAGGGAGGAGGAGAGGGTGCTTAGCTTACAGGGAAGTAGAGTGAACCAAGGGGTGGGAGGTTTCATCAAGGAGAAACAAACAGAACTTTCACACCGTAGCCTGTCGAGTCATGAAACTGGTCTTCAAAGCTTCCCTGATGCGCACTGCGCCTTCCTGTGCTCTTCTAACCGCCCTGGTGTCTGGCTGCGCGTAACCAGCAGCCAGGCGATTTGCCTCAACCTCCCACCCCGCCATAAACGTCTCCCCCTTCCTCTCACAGATATTGTGGAGCGCACAGCAAGCAGTAATAACCGTGGGAATATTGGTTTCGCTGAGATCTAACCGAGTCAGTAAACTGCGCCAGCGCGCCTTTAAACGTCCAAATGCACATTCTACCACCATTCTGCACTTGCTCAGCCTGTAGTTGAACAGCTCCTGACTACTGTTCAGGCTGCCTGTGTACGGCTTCATGAGCCATGGCATTAAGGGGTAGGTTGGGTCCCCAAGGATAACTATAGGCATTTCAACATCCCCAACAGTTATTTTCTGGTCTGGGAATAAAGTCCCTTCCTGCAGCTTTTGAAACAGACCAGAGTTCCTGAAGATGCGAGCATCATGTACCTTTCCCGGCCATCCCATGTTGATGTTGGTGAAACGTCCCTTGTGATCCACCAGTGCTTGCAGCACTATTGAAAAGTACCCCTTGCAGTTTATGTACTCGGCGGCTTGGTGCTCCGGTGCCAAGATAGGGATATGGATTCTGTCTATGGCCCCACCACAGTTAGGGAATCCCATTGCAGCAAAACCATCCACTATGACTTCCACATTTCTGTCATCTGCTACCACTGAGAACAGTCTAGATCCATCTTCTTTGGAAACCCCTTTCAGGTAGTTGAAAAAATCTATCAAATCCCCCCTCATTCTTCTCTTCCACAGACTAAACAAGCCCAGTTCCCTCAGCCTCTCCTCATAAGTCATGTGTTCCAGTCTCCTAATCATTTTTGTTGCCCTCCACTGGATGTTTTCCAATTTTTCCACATCCTTCTTGTAGTGTGGGGCCCAAAACTGGACACAGTTCTCCAGATGAGGCCTCACCAATGTCAAATAGAGGGGAACGATCACGTCCCTAGATCTGCTGGCAATGCCCCTACTTATACAGCCCAAAATGCCATTGGCCTTCTTGGCAACAAGGGCATACTGTTGACTCATATCCAGCTTCTCGTCCACTGTAACCCTAGGTCCTTTTCTGCAGAACTGCTGCCTAGCTATTCGGTCCCTAGTCTGTAGCGGTGCATGGGATTCTTCCGTCCTAAGTGCAGGACTCTGACTTGTCCTTGTTGAACCTCATCAGATTTCTTTTGGCCTAATCCTCTAATTTGTCTAGGGCCCTCTGTATCCTATCCCTACCCTCCAGCATATCTACCTCTCCTCCCCATTTAGTGTCACCTGCAAACTTGCTGAGGGTGCAATCCACACCATCCTCAAGATCATCTGTGAAGATATTGAACAAAACCGGCCCCAGGACCGAACCTTGGGGCACTCCGCTAGATACCGGCTGCCAACTAGACATGGAGCCATTGATCACTACCTGTTGAGCCCGACAATCTAGCCAGCTTTCTACCCACCTTATAGTCCATTAATCCAGCCCATACTTCTTTAACTTGCTCGCAAGAATACTGTGGGAGACTGTGTCAAAAGCTTTGCTAAAGTCAAGGAATAACACATCCACTGCTTTCCCGTCATCCACAGAACCAGTTATCTCATCATAGAAGGCAATTAGATTAGGCAGGCATGACTTGCCCTTGGTGATTCCATGCTGACTGTTCCTGATCACTTTCCTCTCCTCTGAGTGCTTTAGAATTGATTCCTTGAGGACCTGCTCCATGATTTTTCCAGGGACTGAGGTGAGGCTGACTGGCCTGTAGTTCCCAGGATCCTCCTTCTTCCCTTTTTTAAAGAATAGGCATTACATTAGCCTTTTCCCATCGTCTGGGACCTCCCCTGATTGCCATGAGTTTTCCAAGACAATGGCCAATGGCTCTGCAATCACATACGCCAACTCCTTTAGCACTCTCGGATGCAGCGCATCTGGCCATATGGAGTTGTGTTCGTCCAGCTTCTCTAAATAGTCCCGAACCACTTCTTTCTCCACAGAGGGCTGGTCACGTCCTCCCCATGCTGTGCTGCCCAGTGCAGCAGTCTGGGAGCTGACCTTGTTAGTGAAGACAGAGGCAAAAAAAGCATTGAGTACATTAGCTTTTTCCACATCCTCTGTCACTAGGTTGTCTCCCTCATTCAGTAAGGGGCCTACACTTTCCTTGACTTTCTTCTTGTTGCTAACATACCTGAAGAAACCCTTCTTGTTACTCTTAACATCTCTTGCTAGCTGCAGCTCCAGGTGTGATTTGGCCTTCCTGATTGCCCTCCTGCATGCCGGAGCAATATTTTTGTACTCTTCCCTGGTTATTTGTCCAATTTTCCACTTCTTGTAAGCTTCTTTTTTGTGTTCAGCAAAAGATCAGCAAGGATTTCACTGTTAAGCCAAGCTGGTCACCTGCCATATTTACTATTCCTTCTACACATCGGGATGGTTTGTCCCTGTAACCTCAATAAGGATTCTTTAAAATACAGCCAGCTCTCCTGGACTCCTTTCCTCTGCATGTTATTCTCCCAGGGGATCCTGCCCATCAGTTCCCTGAGGGAGTCAAAGTCTGTTTTTCTGAAGTCCAGGGTCCGTATTCTGCTGCTCTCCTTTCTTGTGTCAGTATCCTGAATTCAACCATCTCATGGTCACTGCCTCCCAGGTTCCCATCCACTTTTGCTTCCTCTACTAATTCTTCCCGGTTTGTGAGCAGCAGGTCAAGAAGAGCTCTGCCCCTAGTTGGTTCCTTCAGCACTTGCACCAGGGCTATTTAGTTTAGAGGAGGGAAAATGGGATGTGATAGTTATGTAAAATGAGAAATGGTGTAGGGAACTGAAATAAAGTGCTCCTCTTTGCCCTTTCATAATGCAAGAGCTAGGGATCACACGATTAATTAGAAAAGCAACAAATGTAAAACTGATTAAAGAGAATATATTTACACAATGAATAATTACAGGTTTCAGAGTAGCAGCCGTGTTAGTCTGTGTCCACAAAAAGAAAAGGAGGACTTGTGGCACCTTAGAGACTAACAAATTTATTTGACCATAAGCTTTCATGAGCTACAGCTCACTTCATCGGATGCATGCAGTGGAAAATACAGTGGGGAGATTTTATATACACAGAGAACATGAAACAATGGGTGTTACCATACACACTGTAACAAGAGTGATCAGGTAAGGTGAGCTATTACCAGCAGGAGAGAGAAAAAAAAAGACAAAAAACCCCTACCTTTTGTAGTGATAATCAAGGTGGGCCATTTCCAGCAGTTGACAAGAACGTGTGAGGAACAGTAGGCGGGGGGAAATAAACAGGGGGAAATAGTTTTACTTTGTGTAATGACACATCCACTCCCAGTCTAAGTTAATGGTGTCCAGTTTGCAAATTAATCCAATTCAGCAGTCTCTCGTTGGAGTCTGTTTTCAAAGTTTTTTTGTTTAAGGATAGTCACTTTGAGATCAGAAATTGAGTGACCAGAGAGATTGAAGTGTTCTCTGACTGGTTTTTGAATGTTATAATTCTTGACATCTGATTTGTGTCCCTTTATTCTTTTACGTAAAGACTGTCCAGTTTGCCCAATGTACATGGCAGAGGGGCATTGCTGGCACATGATGGCATATATCACATTGGTAGATGTGCAGGTGAACGAGCCTCTGATAGTGTGGCTGATGTTATTAGGCCCTGTGACGGTGTCCCCTGAATAGATATGTGGACACAGTTGGCAACGGGCTTTGTTGCAAGGATAGGTTCCTGGGTTAGTGGTTCTGTTGTGTGGTGTGTGGTTGCTGGTGAGTATTTGCTTCAGGTTGGGGGGCTGTCTGTAAGCAAGGACTGGCTGGTCTCCCAAGATCTGTGAGAGTGATTGGTCATCATTCAGCATAAGCTGTAGATCCTTGATGATGCACTGGAGAGGTTTTAGTTGGGTATTTCCCCATGTTTATTCCCCCCCCACACACACACTGTTCCTCACACATTCTTGTCAACTGCTGGAAATGGCCCACCTTGATTATCACTACAAAAGGTGGGGGTTTTTTTCTTGTTTTTTTTTTTTATCTCCTGCTGGTAATAGCTCGCCTTACCTGATCACTCTCTTTACAGTGTGTATGGTAACACCCATTGTTTCATGTTCTCGGTGTATATAAAATCTCCCCACTGTATTTTGCACAGCATGCATCCGATGAAGAGAGCTGTAGCTCACGAAAGCTTATGGTCAAATAAATTTGTTAGTCTCTAAGGTGCCACTTGAATAATTACAGTAGACTTCACTGCCACAAGACCTTGAGGCAAAACATTTAGTCAGATTCTATAAAGGATTAGACCAGGGGTCGGCAACCTATGGCACACGTGCCGAAGGCGGCACACAAGCTGATTTTCAGTGGCACTCACACTGCCCTGGTCCTGGCCACCAGTCCCGGGGGCTCCGCTGCTGGCCTGGGGTACCAGCTGCCGGCCCCACTCAGCCTGCTGCCAGCCCTGGGTCCCGGCCACTGGTCCCGGGGGCTCCGCTGCCAGCCTGGGGTACCGGCCGCCGGCCCCCTGCCAGCCGGGGTTCTGCCACATGGAACAGCGCATTGCGTTTGACGTTGAGATTAGAATGTACATCCAAGAACTGGAATCAGAATTTTCTAACAGATTTCAAGATTTCCTGCGATTTGGCCCAATGCTTTCTTTTCTAATTAAACCTGAAAAGTTCAATGAAAGTGACTTGGATTTGTCTGTATTTCAGTAGATGGGTGTTGAAGATTTCAAAATGCAGCTCATTCAGTTAAAAAGCTCAGAATTGTGGGCAGTTAAAAAGCTCAGAATTGGAGATCTGCGGAGTGCACTTGAAGCTACAGGGAGAGATCATGGGGCCTCTATTCTGACCTGCTGGATGTCCCTGCCAGTGAAATTTAACTGTTTGAAGAAAATTGCATTTGCAATGCTTTCAGCATTTGAATCCACATACCTGTGTGAACAGGTATTTTCACACATGAAATCTGTCCTCTGTCCCTCCTCCTCAGTTAACAACTGATCACTCAGAAGCCTGTGTGCAGTTTAAAGTATGCAAATATGTGCCAGACATTGGAAACTCCTTATATCCTTATATAGGATATAAACCATCACGATGTAGGGCATAAGTCAGCCACTAATTAATGAGGTTGAGAAGATGTTTCCCCTATGTGCAGGTTATTCCATAATTATCCATATCTGGGTTTCTTGCACCTTCCTCTGAAGCAGCTAGTACTGGTCACTGTCGGAGACAGGATGTTGGAGTAGATGATCCATTGATCTGATCCAGTCTGGCTATTCCTATGTGCCAGAGTAAAATATGCTCCATTTTGCAATGGACTAAACTCCCAGGAGGCAACTTGAAATCAGCCCTTTTATGTCAATTAGAACAGTGCAATTCTGAATGGCTTTAGAGTCAGAGGTGCTTTTACAATTACCATTTCTCCCACCACCGAAAGAAGAGTTTCAGCCCTGTGAGTAACATATGCAAGCACCACCTAGCAAATGTTCATTGGTATTCTCATAGAATTACCCTTAACCTTTCAGTCCCTTTAGGGACCACTCCAGGTATTCTTTAAAATTTATGTAAATCAGATACATGCCTAGTTGGGCAGCTGTCACTAGCCCAAAGAGGAACTAAAATAAAGTAAATAGGAATTGTAACAAAAAGTTCCTCCTCTACCTTGGTGGGTCCTGCGCTTATTGGCAGATTTTGCTCACCTCAAAGATTCACGGCAGCTCTCAGTTTGGCCACTTTCATGGCTCAAATCTGCCATTCACTCAGATAACCTCATCACTGGCCAGCATGGGGAAAAAAGAGTAAGAACAATCCCCGCAGTTTCTGTTGATCCACCATGTGGGTCGGGGACCAGCTCAGAGACCTTCACCTCTGGTAGAAGCTCCTGTGTTGGGTCAGGAGTTGGGAGGTTTGGGGGGAAACTGGGCCCACCCTCTACCCCGGGTTTCAGCCCAGGGCCCTGTGGACTGCAGCTGTCTAGAGTGCCTTCTGGAACAGCTGTGCAACAGCTACAATTCCCTGGGCTACTTCCCCTTAGCATCCTCCCAACACCTTCTTTGTCCTCACTACAGGACCTTCCTCTTGATGTCTGTTAATGCTTGTACTCCTCAGTTCTCCAGCAGCTTATCCTCTCACTCCCAGCTCCTTACACAAACACCTCACTAACTAGACTGAGAGCCTTTTAAACCAGGTGTCCTGATTAGCCTTAATTAATTCTAGCAGCTTCCCAATTGGCTACAGGTGTCCTAATTAGCCTGCCTGCCTTAATTAGTTCTAGAAAGTTCCTGAGTGTTCTGGAATAGTCCATGTTATCTTACCCAGGGAAAAGGGACCTGCTAAACCTGGAACTAATGTATCTACCTTCAACCACTCTCTTGTAGCCATCTGGCCTGGCCTGTCACAGAAAACAGACTGCATCCTTTTAAGGTGAGAGATACACACTTGGACTTACCATTGTGAAAGCTTTCCCTCCTGGAAATCACACAGCCTGTGGGCACTTGCGTTTTTGGCAGATTTATAAACCAGAAAAGAACAAGTCTTTTGCAATGCTTAATGCTGAGAACTTTGAATGTATGTAAATAACTCAGATATTTGCTCAGAAATCACATCAGGGGGTATGACTGAAGTCTAGGTCAGCTGGCAGGGGAAACGTTGACTCTGGTAGATAAGTGAGCCGATCCAAAGTCCATTGAAATCAATGGAAAGATTCCCAGTGACTTCAGCAGTTTTTGGATCAGCCTCTAGGGCAGAGGTGAGCAAATATTTTGCCTGAGGGCCACATCTGGGTGGGGAAATTGCATGCAGGACCATGAATGTAGGGCTGGGGCAGGGGGTTGGGGTGCAGGAGGGAGTGTGGGGTGTGGGAGGGGGTGTGGTGTGCAGGAAGGGGCTCAGGGCAAGGGGGTTGGGTGCAGGAGGGGTTTGGGGTATATGAGGGGGCTCAGGGCAAGGGGTTGAGGTGCAGGAGAGGTGCGGCAGGAGACTCAGGACAGGGGGTTGCGGTGCAGGAGGGGTGCAGGGTGCAGCAGGATGTTCAGGGCAGGGGTTTGGGGTATGGGGCACAGGAGGAGTGCAGGCTCCTGCCCTAGGGCCCTGATCCAGTAAAGCTAGGGTGACCAGATAGCAACTGTGAAAAAATGGGACAGGGGGTGGGGAATAATAGGCGCCTATATAAGAAAAAGTCCCCCAAAAAGCTACTGTCCCTTTAAAAATGGGACATATGGTCACCATAAGTAAAGCCCTGAAGTACAAATTTAGCTTTAAGTATATGAGTAGTTCCGTTGTCTCCATGGAAACTACACCATGTGCTTAAAGTGAAGCACATACTTGAGTGCTTTGCTGGATTAAGGCGTAAATAAATTTAAAACATGAACTGGCAGCCATCTTGGCCCAGTATCTTCCCATGATAAGCATATATCACATGCTTTTTGGCAGGGCCGGCCCACAACATTTTGGTACGTGAGGCCGAGAGCTCAAATGATGCCCCCATACCCCCTCCCTTGGGCAAAAACTTTGAAAGGTCTCAATTCTGCCTTCTTCCTGTTCTACTCCTCTCATGATACTGCTCTGCTAACTACCCCAATAAAGGAGAGCTAACAACTTAAAATGCCTTGTTCAAAAATTTTAAGTAACACTTAACTTTCAAACACCTGAACAGCAAATGTAACTTTTCTTGTCTGCATAGGAAACACTGGCATTTTTATCTGTTTGAATAATCAAAGTGTTGTTTTCCGTGCCTTCTTGGTCGCAAGATTTGAACTGCTTCCTGAAGGTCCACAGTCTGGGCCAGCTCATGCTCTATTGAGATGATTGCAAGGCCGACCAGCCTCTCCTGTGTCATTGTGGAGCATAAATGTGTTTTTATTAACTTCAGCTTGGAGAAGCTGCGTTCTCCACTGGCAACTGTTACAAAGGAAGTGTTAGAAGTATGCGCAAAGCAACAAAAGCATTTGGAAAGAGGGCGGTCATCTGACTGTGTTGCACAATCTAGCACCTGGTTAAAGAATTCAACTTTGAATTGTTTTTCGGGGTCTCTTATGGGATAATCATGTGCCTTGTAATCAAAACGTCTTCTTCTTCGGTGACTCTTCAATGGGTGGGAAAATAGCTTCAGTGTGAAGTTCCTCTGCCAACTTCTGTGCACTCTTCAGAACCTTTTGAAATCCCTCATCTGACCGGTAAGACTGTAGGTATGACTTTGCTTCGTCCAGTTGTTCCATTGCTCCAGATATATCGAGGTCAACGCCTTGGAGTCTCTTGCTTACAACATTTATTTTAAACAGTATGTCATGCCACAACACTAAGCCACACAGAAATTTGAAGTTATGTATGTTTCTGGTGATTCCATTTCCCTCTGCCACTGTTCTCCCACGAACCGTTTCTGTCATAGCATTATCCTCCATAATGGCAACTATGGCATCAACTATCTTCCCAATTTGGTGTTTGATAGGCTTTATTGCCTCCACTCGACTTTCCCATCGTGTGGCACTCAGTGGTTTTAGTGTCAGAGAGGATGTTCCCAGATGTTGCTTCAAAATTTGCCATCAATGAGTTGATGCAGAGAAAAATACACAGATGCTTTGAATTACATTAAAAAATTCAGCAGCCTCGCTAGAAGCTGATGCTGCATCACTGACCACTGTGACAGGGAAAGGCCAGATGGCTATAGAAAAGTAGTGGGAGACAGATATATTAGCCCCAGGCTAAACAAATCCCTGTTACCAGGATAAGTAAATGGCAGCTGCTCCAGGTCAATTAAGACACCTGGGGTCAATTAAGATCTTTCCAGGAGGCAAGGAAGATAGCTAGGTTGATTGGGACACCTGAAGCCAATTAGGGGCTGGATGAAACTAGTTAAAAGCCTCCCAGTTAATCAGCTGGGTGTGTGTGTCAGGAGCTGTAGGAGGAAGCTGTGCTGTTGGAGGAACTAAGCAGTACAAACCATATCAGGTGCAAGGAAGGAGGCCCTGAGGCAATGGTGAAGTAGATATTAAGGAAGTGGGGGCTGCTGTGGGGCAGTGGCCCAGGGAATTGTACACATCCTATTTCCAAAAAGTCAGCTACCATAGCTGCTGCTATTAGGGTCCCTGGGCTGGTGCCTGGAGTAGAGGGCGGGCCTGGGCTCCCCCTACTCCCCTCCCCAGTCAATCAGTAAGACTGGGAGACAACAGAAACTGTGCGAGGGAAGGTTGCTTCTCCTCACCTCCCTTGATGGCTTATGATGAAAATGGCTCAGTAGGCTGTGACCCTTGTCTCTAGAGAGAGAAGGGCTACGTGGAGGGTCACAGTGACTAGCAAAATCCACCAGGAAATGTGGGACCCACTGAGACAAGGACAGAGCTTTGTCACACCACCAAATTCAATGAATGAGAACTGCATGGGACAAAAAAAGCTCGAGGGTTTAACTCTTGGATCCATGTCTGCACTCCTCTGTTCTTTCCTCTCATGTTGGCACCATTATCGTAGCCCTGACCTCTCATGTCAGCTTTTGCAATTCCCGTATCTTCCAGCTTTTTAAGAATCACATTTGTCATACCAGCTCCTGCAGTATCATCAATGTCAATAAATTCTAGAAAATGCTCTCTGACAGGCACAATTGCAGGGACATTTTCACTAGGTTCTGTTGTTGTTACAAAACACACCATTAAAGTCATTTGTTCCGTATGGCTGATGTCAGGTGTGCAGTCCAGAATAACAGAGTAATATCTTGCTGACTTCAAATCTGCCACAATCTTCTGTTTGACTTTTGTTGCCAGTAACTGTATGATCTCATTTTGAATGTTTTTTTCAAGGTAGTGGTGTGTGTACATTTCTTGGGTGGTGACTCTTCTTAGATGCTACTTGAGTACAGGATCAAACTCAGCCATCAGCTCCACAATTTTAAGGAAGTTTCCATTGTTTGGCACATACAGCTGGTCTGAAGTGCCACACATTCTCACAATGGCAATGAGCCTTTTCAGAACATTTTGCCGATAAAGAGACTCTGATGCAATCTTCTCTTGATGCTGATCATCTATGGTGGCCTTTAACCTTAGTCTCATCTCAAGCTCTTTCCACCTATGGAATGCTCTCTGGTGATTTGCTGCCTTCTCATGGCATGCCAGATTTCTAGCCAGATTTTTCCAGTCCTTTGTTCCTGTAGAACCCAGTGTGGCTGGAACATTAGACTGGAAGAGTTTGCAACAAAAACAGTATGCAGCATTCTGGGTTTTTGAGTACAAAAGCCATGGCCTCTCCACTTTGTCACCATTGGGGATTTCACGCCAGTAATGTGTTTGATGGAAACTTCTATTTTCATTGGTTTTGGGTGTTGCGGGCACAGAGTGCCCAAGGCAAGCAACAGCAGGGTTCGTTGCCCGGTGTGCGTCACCCAATAATTACAACGGGGTGGAGAAGCAGAAAAGTTTATTTGAAGCTTTAAGTGGTACAGGGAGACATTAATTTTAAATTTTGCACACTAAGCAGGAAGTTATACAGACTTCTATACATTTTTTTTAGCATAGTTATTTAATAGCAAGCTGCCCTAAGTATTTATATAGCCAGCCAATCCGGTATACCAGCTACTGCCCTTTTTTTTTTGTATTATTTGTTAAACTATATATAGAGTTGTTTTGTTTAGCATTGTTTTGCCATATCTGCCCTGTCTGGCCTTGTTTAGTTTTAGACAGTTTGCGCTTGCAGCATGTTGTTGCAAAATCCTCAGCATGACTGTTGCGAGTGCCTTCGGGTGGGGGGGCCAAGGTCACTTGGGCCTAGTGCGAGGGGGTTTCATCGACACTTGTGGTCTTCCATCCCCTCGAGTTACCTAGTGGCCGTGCCCAGTGTTCCCAACAACTTCCTCCTTTGAGAACACTCAACAGCCTTGGCTCTGAGTTTTCTCAATTGGGCTATTTATTTTTTTATAATAGGACTTTGCATAAGCACTTTATGATAGCCTTGAAGAGAATGACTTATTAAATTTTGCAAAAGAGTTTTAACATATGATACTGCATAGCATAATACTATTAATACAAGCAATATAGGAAAGAGAAATTTTAATAACAGGCTAAATAAATTACCAAGAAAAGACAACAAACCCCAGCCTGAAAACAAGGTTTGCAACTAATCACTTTCGGGGGCAGTATAGGCAACCTGTGCTTCGGCTTGGGCATGGGCCTTAGTCTGTACCATTTTTTTGTAGATTTTATAACTACTATTATTTATATATACATAACATTGGGGCCCGACGAGGGCACAACCCCCCCCCCCCTTGGGATGCCAAGAACTAGTCCAAAGCCAGCCTGTTTTGGAGGGAAAACGTCCTGAGCTGCTGTACCTTTTTATTTAATGTTTTTATTGCTGACCTTAAATTACTAATTGAGTTTTTTAATTTTAAGGTAATTTTTTTAAGTACCATTTGCAGCCTTAAAGTATAGCGGCCTATGCATGCCATGGCTGGCCCGGTAAACAGTGGCGCTATTCCCAGTATAGAGCACCCTACAAGCTTTTCGGTTGTGAGGGGATTCTTTATATTGTTTTTTAATGCCGCAGTTAGTCGCCGCAGGGTCTCTTCTCGTGACTCAACAGAGGTATTTCGGGCATTTCTAATTTTTCCTTTGGGCAGTGTGGTAGTTATTGACAGATGAGGAACTTCATGTGCTATATAACAGCTACCTGTCCAGTTGGCTGGCAGCACCTTGTAAGCCTTTTGGCCACATACGAAATAGTGACCCTGTAGGGCCCAGTAAGGACTGTTTCTTAAGGGGATTTCTGGGATATTTAAGGCTGCTTTTTTAAACAGTTTATATGCCCCTAAGGGGGCTTTCCATCCTCCTGATTGGTTACAAGTGGGGGTGTTTCTAGTTGTGCCGTTCAAATTACACTCGCCATAGGGACCACTGCAAACGCACCATTGGCCTGCTGTATCGGAAATATTAACTGAACGGCAATTTATATTTTTAAACCCTTTTTTTGTGGTAAGATTATTCGTAAGAGTTTTTTCAAAAGGGGAGGAACCATTACACCCATACTGCTGACCTCCCCTTTTGGTTTTTATTTAATACCCATTAGTTCACTGTGTAATAACACAGGAGCTCTTTTTTACAGGATGCCCAAAGTGAGCAGATTGGTTTTGGGTAAAACAAAAGACTCCCTCAGTGAGTACTGCAATTGAATACTCCTGATCCTGGTAGGTGGCTTGCTGTAAAGAGGTCTTGTTTCAGAATGGCGAGTCCGTTTTTTTTTGCTTTTTGGTGGCGGCTAATTCTGCTAGGGTCAAAGGCAGCATGACAAGGGCATTCCTGTTTTGGGTGACAGTGGAGTCGGAGCACACACCCAGCAATCAGTCTGGTTTATTAAAGTAGCAACATGGTGCGCAAGTAAAACAAAGAAGTTATGCTCCCGATATGCACAGTTCGGAAATAACAATACAGAGAATAACAACATTACCCAACTAGTTATTACCGGAGTTTTTTTAGCCCAGGGTCTCCAGTACCTGGGTGGGCCCATTTTGGCATTAAGGTGCCTGCTATTTGTGTCTTTTAAACAGTAGCTTTAGCCCGAGATCATCACTAGATGAGGAGTCAGCAGGTTGGACAGTCCACTGTTCTGCTGACGAGAGGGCGGGTACTGCCTTCAGACGAGAGTGATGGATCCAGTTTTTGTGTCCCTCGACCTTTGCCGCCGTATGGGAGATCAGCAGGACGGTATAGGGTCCTCTCCACTTTTTTTGGAGAGGCTCGTCTTTCCAGGTACGAACAAGCATGGAGTCGCCGGGCTGTAAGGAGTGGACAGGAGAGTCCAAGGGGAGAGGCTGGGAATCCTTAGTATACCTGTGAAGAGACAAGACAACAGCAGACAGGGAACACATATACTGAGACAAAAAACCATTACCCAACTCCCATTCCCCTGACAGAACCAGTGTGCCATTCATAGGCCATGCTCTTCCAAACATAATTTCAAAGGGACTAAGCCCTAATTTACCCTTTGGGAGAACGCGGACACGGAGCAGGACGAGGGGCAAAGCATCAGGCCACCGCAGTGAGGCCTCTTGGCACACTTTTGAGAGATGTCGCTTAAGGGTCATAGAATCATAGAATATCAGGGTTGGAAGGTACCTCAGGAGGTCATCTAGTCCAACACCCTGCTCAAACCAGGACCAATCCCCAATTAAATCATCCCAGCCAGGGCTTTGTCAAGCCTGACCTTAAAAACTTCTAAGGAAGGAGATTCTACCACCTCTCTAAGTAACGCATTCCAGTGTTTCACCACCCTCCTAGTGAAAAAGTTTTTCCTAATATCCAACCTAAACCTCCCCCACTGCAACTTGAGACCATTACTCCTTGTCCTGTCCTTTTCTACCACTGAGAATAGTCTAGAACCATCCTCTCTGGAACCACTTCTCAGGTAGTTGAAAGCAGCTATCAAATCCTCCCTCATTCTTCTCTTCTGCAGACTAAACAAGCCCAGTTCCCTCAGCCTCTCCTCATAAGTCATGTGTTCCAGACCCCTAATCATTTTTGTTGCCCTTCGCTGGACGCTCTCCAATTTATCCAAATCCTTCTTGTAGTGTGGGGCCCAAAACTGGACACAGTACTCCAGATGAGGCCTCACTAATGTCGAATAGAGGGGAACGATCACGTCCCTCGATCTGCTCGCTATACCCCTACTTATACATCCCAAAATGCCATTGGCCTTCTTGGCAACAAGGGCACACTGCTGACTCATATCCAGCTTCTCGTCCACTGTCACCCCTAGGTCCTTTTCCGCAGAACTGCTGCTGAGCCATTCGGTCCCTAGCCTGTAGCTGTGCATTGAGTTCTTCCTTCCTAAGTGCAGGACCCTGCACTTATCCTTATTGAACCTCATCAGATTTCTTTTGGCCCAATCCTCCAATTTGTCTAGGTCCCTCTGTATCCTATCCCTGCCCTCCAGCGTATCTACCACTCCTTCTAGTTTAGTATCATCCGCAAATTTGCTGAGGGTGCAATTCACACCATCCTCCAGATCATTTATGAAGATATTGAACAAAACCGGCCCCAGGACCGACCCTTGGGGCACTCCACTTGACACCGGCTGCCAACTAGACATGGAGCCATTGATCACTACCCGTTGAGCCCGACAATCTAGCCAACTTTCTACCCACCTTATAGTGCATTCATCCAGCCCATACTTCTTTAACTTGCTGACAAGAATACTGTGGGAGACCGTGTCAAAAGCTTGGTAAAGTCAAGAAACAATACATCCACTGCTTTCCCTTCATCCACAGAACCAGTAATCTCATCATAGAAGGCGATTAGATTAGTCAGGCATGACCTTCCCTTGGTGAATCCATGCTGACTGTTCCTGATCACTTTCCTCTCATGTAAGTGCTTCAGGATTGATTCTTTGAGGACCTGCTCCATGATTTTTCCGGGGACTGAGGTGAGGCTGACTGGCCTGTAGTTCCTAGGATCCTCCTTCTTCCCTTTTTTAAAGATGGGCACTACATTAGCCTTTTTCCAGTCGTCCGGGTCCTCCCCCGATCGCCATGAGTTTTCAAAGATAATGGCCAATGGCTCTGCAATTACATCCGCCAACTCCTTTAGCACTCTCGGATGCAACGCATCCGGCCCCATGGAGTTGTGCACGTCCAGCTTTTCTAAATAGTCCCTAACCACCTCTTTCTCCACAGAGGGCTGGCCATCTACTCCCCATGTTGTGATGCCCAGCGCAGCAGTCTGGGAGCTGACCTTGTTAGTGAAGACAGAGGCAAAAAAAGCATTGAGTACATTAGCTTTTTCCACATCCTCTGTCACTAGGTTGCCTCCCTCATTCAGTAAGGGGCCCACACTTTCCTTGGCTTCCTTCTTGTTGCCAATATACCTGAAGAAACCCTTCTTGTTACTCTTGACATCTCTTGCTAGCTGCAGCTCCAGGTGCGATTTGGCCCTCCTGATTTCATTCCTACATGCCCGAGCAATATTTTTATACTCTTTCCTGGTCATATGTCCAACCTTCCACTTCTTGTAAGCTTCTTTTTTATGTTTTAGATCCGCTAGGATTTCACCGTTAAGCCAAGCTGGTCGCCTGCCATATTTACTATTCTTTCGACTCATCGGGATGGTTTGTCCCTGTAACCTCAACAGGGATTCCTTGAAATACAGCCAGCTGTCCTGGACTCCTTTCCCTGTCATGTTAGTCCCCCAGGGGATCCTACCGATCCGTTCCCTGAGGGAGTCGAAGTCTGCTTTCCTGAAGTTCAGGGTCCGTATCCTGCTGCTTACCTTTCTTCCCTGTGTCAGGATCCTGAACTCAACCAACTCATGGTCACTGCCTCCCACATTCCCATCCACTTTTGCTTCCCCCACTAATTCTTCCTGGTTTGTGAGCAGCAGGTCTGATTTGTACGCTCTACTACACCACTGGCTTGCGGTCTTCAGGGCGTATGGAGTTTCCAGAGGATCTGTAAGGCATTTGAGATGCTTTGGATGATTTTTGACGTGAAGTATGTCCTGTTGTCAGATTCCATCCACAGTGGGAGTCCAAAGCGAGGAATGATCTCCTTAACAAACTTGAGGGCCACTGTTCTGGCAGTGCAATTACGGCATGGGAAGGCTTCTGGCCATCCGCTGAACCAATCCACTAAGATGAGGAGATATTTGAACCCTTGGGTCCGGGGAAACTCAATAAAATCTATTTGCCACACCCGTCCGGGGCCCGGAGTGGGTTCTAGGGCAGCTGGTGGCACGGGATGTCCCGGTTGGGGATTATTCTTTTGGCAGACTAAGCAGTCCGCTTGTACCTGGGCAGCCAGGGGTCAGAGTCCGGAAGTGATAAAGTATTTTCCCATTAGTTGGATAAGTGCTTTCCTGCCAGCATGAGTGGTTTGATGTAGTTTCTGCAGCACCGGCCGGATCAGGCCCTTCGGTAGGAGGACCTTCCCTTCCAGGGAATGGAGCCATCCCTCCTTTTCCCGGAGACCGAGTTTGTCGGTTAGCTGTCTCTCCTCCCCAGAGTACTGAGGGGTCGGAAGCTCCCCCACTGATGGGATAAGGGCATGCATATGGGCGTTCTCAGTCTGAAGGGATGTCAGGGTGGCAGCATGCTTAGCCTCTTTATTTCCCCGGGCGTTACCCCTGGCTACATCTTGATCTTCCCTTTGATGGGCTTTACAGTATACCACCGCCACTTCCAAGGGGAGTTGTACGGCTTCTAGGAGCCGGAGGATCTGGGGCCCGTACTTGACTGGGGAGCCTTGGGCTGTCAGCATTCCCCTTTGCTTCCATAGGCCAGCATGAGCATGCAGCACTCCAAAAGCATATTTTGAATTGGTAAAAATGTTGACCCACTTTTCTTCTGACGGTTCGAGTGCACGGTTCAGGGCTACTAGTTCGGCCAGCTGGGCAGAGGTCCCCGCGGGCAAACCTTCGGCTTCCACAGTGTCATGGAGGGTCACAACAGCATAACCCGCCCTCCTTTGCCCATCTTTTACAGTACTGCTACCATCAGTGTACCACTCATAATCTGCATTTGGGAGGGATACATCCTTTAAGTCCGGACGGCTGGAGTACTGGGCATCTACGATCTTTACACAATCATGTTCCTGTTCCTCAGTCTCTGGTAAGAGGGTGGCGGGGTTAAGGGAGGGGCAAGACTGTAAGGTGACTTCAGAGTTCTCTAGAAGTTTGGCCTGATATCTAGCCGTCCGACCTTGGGTGAGCCAAAGGCCTTCCTTTGCATTCAATGAGGCTCAGGCCATATGAGGGGTATATATTTGTACTTTTTTTTTAAGGTTAGTTTCTCAGCTTCTGCAAGCATCAGGGCTGTGGCTGCAACTGCCCGTAGGCATGCTGGCCATCCCTTTGCCATTTGGTCCAGCTGCTTAGACAAATAGGCCACGGGACGTCTCCATGCTCCTAACAGCTGTGTGAGCACTCCTCGGGCCACCCCCTTTCGTTCATGTACATACAACTGAAACGGCTTAGAGAGATCTGGCAGGCCCAGAGCCGGGGCTTTTATTAACTTCCTTTTTAAGATTTTAAATGCCCTGTCGGCCTCTGGGGTCCAATAGAAGGGGTCATGATCTGCTCCTTTTACACAGTCGTACAGGGGTTTAGCTCTGGGATTCATATCCTGAAAAAGCCTGCCATACCCAGAAATGCCCTGAGCCATTTATGATTACTTGGGGTAGGAACTTGGCATATAGCTTCCTTCCTTTTGTTTGAAAGCTGGCGCTCCCCTTGCCGTATGTGGAACCTGAGGTACCGTACCTCTGGGAGGGCGATTTGAGCCTTACTCCATGCTACCCGATATCCCCGGAGTCCAACAAAATTCAGGAGGCTCACGCTGGTTTTAAGGCAGGGGGTTAGGCCAACAGTGGCAATTAACAAATCATTTACATACTTTTCCTTGCTCTTACATTGACTTTCTGTGTGACCTTGGGCAAATCCCTCACTTACAATTACAAATCCCTCACTTACAATTACATACCTTTCAGGGGTGTTGTGTGGTTGAATTAAAGATTGAGCTGTGGTAGAAGTGCAATGTATTATTTCCCGAACATGCAGTGTTAGTTTCTGTGACAAAGTATTAATCTGATATTCACCTTTACAGATTCTTTTAAAATGTATAACTCTTATTTTACTCTAGATTCAACAGATTCCAGGACAGGTTTTGTTCCATAAGGCTATGGTTTTACACTGAAGTGGGTACTTTTGATCTAGAGCAGACAGAGCCAACACAGTTTGAAAGTTCAGGAGGCAATGGTGATTCAACAAAGTTGGCATCAGCTGGGTAAGAGTCTTGGTGGTGATGATCATTTTAAAATCTTCCACTAGAAAGCAGGGCAAGCGGAAGATGTACTCTAGATTTTAGATTCCTTGAGGTCCTTAATAGCCTGGAATGTGTATTAAACATACATAAAAGGAAATAGACTGGTCTGTCAGTTGCCACTGTAAGCTATTTTTCCTGCAATCATCTGGGCATATAAGGAACAGTGATGTGTTTAATGAGTCCTGATACATGGGGACATTTTTAATTGATATTGTCTAATCAAAATCTGCCTGTCTATGACACCTAGGTCAAACTAAAAAAAAAACAATTTACCTAATTTTGAATTCCTCTCTGATAAGTATGATATTAGACCAACAGGTGATAGTTCGTGTTATTGCTTCTTTTTGCATGATGCAACAGACAGATGTAAAAGAAAACACAGGCTGAAATCAAACAGAAAGAGTCCTTTGTGTTGACTTTCTGAAAGTTCTGTCCACAAATAGGGCAATGGCAGGTAGTGGAAATGTTTCAAAGGCTCTGCTTTTCCCTTCAGAGGGCATGAAGTTGGCCTACTGTGTTAGCAAATTTTTACACTTTGTGCCTTCAGAGTGAACCAGATTGCACAGGGGCAGCAAGTTATATACCCTCATGATGCCTGGGCTCCAGCAATATTCAGGGCCTGGGGACCCGGCTCCACCAATGTTTGGGGCGGGTCTCTCCCTGGGCCCCGGAGCCGGCAGCTCAGGCTGACTCTGCTCTGCCGGCTCCCCACATCAACTGCTGCCATAGGGTCCTAGTTCCCCCCATTCACTAATGGCAGGGCAGGCTGCCCTTACCCTGCCCTTCCACCCCAGCCCTGAGCCTCTCCCACACCCCAAACCCCTCATCACCAGCCCCAGCCAGAGCCCTCATCCCTCTGCACCCTAATCCTCTGCCCCAGCCCTGAGCCCCCTCCCATACCCCAAACCTCTCATCCTCAGCCCTCACCCCTGCACCCCAACCTATCCCCAAACTCCCTCCCAGAGCCTGCACCCCTCACCCCTTCCAGCATTCCCACACCCTGCCCCAGCCTGGAGTCTGCACCCAGCACCCAAATTCCATCCCAGAGCCTGCACCGCTCATCCCTTCCTGCATTCCCACGCCCTGCCCCAGCCCGGAGTCTGCACCCAGCACCCAAATTCCATCTACAAACCTGCCACCCCTGAGCGTCAGGTATTTTAAAAAGCATATCCAGGGGAGCGCAGGGCTGATTTCTTCTCCACTGGAAAACAACCAGCAAGGCCCCCAAATCTGAAGCTACTTGGCAAAGGGATGACACTATTGTTCAGGAACAAAGTACATAAATATAGGCCCCAATCCTATACTGAAGTCAGTGAGGCTCTTTGCAGGTGCAGCGGTTTACTGACATCGAGCTTATTGGCTCAAGGGCATACTGAATGAGATTGAAGATTAACTGAATTTACCAGAGACAGCCTGCTCCATTACTTAATGTTGGAGAGCATGGAGAGCACTGAAAGCCCATGAAAATTATCTTAAATCAAACACAGCCTGACTAATCTAATTGCCTTCTATGATGAGATACCTGGCTCTGTGGATGAGGGGAAAGCAGTGGACGTGTTGTTCCTTGACTTTAGCAAAGCTTTTGACACAGTCTCTCACAGTATTCTTGTCAGTAAGTTAGAGAAGTATGGGCTGGATGAATGGACGATAAGGTGGATAGAAAGCTGGCTAGATTGTCGGGCTCAACGGGTAGTGATCAATGGCTCCATGTCTAGTTGGCAGCCGGTATCAAGTGGAGTGCCCCAAGGGTCGTTCCTCAGGCTGGTTTTGTTCAATATCTTCGTTAATGATCTGGAGGATGGTGTGGATTGCACCCTCAGCAAGTTTGCAGGTGACACTAAACTGGGAGGAGAGGTAGATACGCTGGAGGGTAGGGATAGGATACAGAGGGACCTAGACAAACTAGAGGAATGGGCCAAAAGAAATCTGATGAGGTTCAACAGGGACAAGTGCAGAGCCTGCACTTAGGACAGAAGAATCCCATGCACTGCTACAGACTAGGGACCGAATGGCTAGGCAGCAGTTCTGCAGAAAAGGACCTAGGGGTTACAGTGGACGAGAAGCTGGATATGAGTCAACAGTGTGCCCTTGCTGCCAAGAAGGCCAATGGCATTTTGGGTTGTATAAGTAGGGGCATTGCCAGCAGATCGAGGGACGTGATCGTTCCCCTCTATGCGACATTGGTGAGGCCTCATCTGGAGAACTGTGTCCAGTTTTGGGCCCCACACTACAAGAAGGATGTGGAAAAATTGGAAAACATCAAGCGGAGGGCAACAAAAATTGTTATGGACATGGATTATGGAACACATGACTTATGAGGAGAGGCTGAGGGAACTGGGCTTGTTTAGTCTGCAGAAGAGAAGAATGAGGGGGGATTTGATAGCTGCTTTCAACTACCTGAAAGGGGGTTCCAAAGAGGATGGATCTAGACTGTTCTCAGTGGTAGCGGATGACAGAGTGAGGAATAATGGTCTCAAGTTGCAGTGGGGGAGATTTAGGTTGGATATTAGGAAAAACTTTTTCACTAGGAGGGTGCTGAAACACTGGAATGTGTTACCTAGGGAGGTGGTGGAATCTCCTCCCTTAGAAGTTTTTAAGGTCAGGCTTGACAAAGCCCTGGCTGGGATGATTTAGTTGGGGATTGGTCCTGGTTGGAGTAGATGACCTCCTGAGGTCCCTTCCAACCCTGATATTCTATGATTCTATCATTCTGTGATGTGTCTAGCTTTACATTCTTGTTTGCACAAAGCATTATTGTGAAATCAATGGGAGTTTTCCCCGATTAAAGGACTGTGTAAAAGCTGAGCAAGGACTTGAGGATTTGGGCCATTTAATGTATTAGTAATAATATTTATATGGCACTGAACGTCTTCATATCTAGGCACCATGTTCCATTGATGCACAGTGTTGTGCAGCATACCCACCACCATAACTAGCTCATGGACCTTCTCCTGCTGCACTGGAATCTTGTCTCTTGTATGGCATATGTCATAAATATAAAGGGAAGGGTAAACCCCTTTGAAATCCCTCCTGGCCAGGGGAAAGCTCCTCTCACCTGTAAAGGGTTAAGAAGCTAAAGGTAACCTTGCTGGCACCTGACCAAAATGACCAATGAGGAGACAAGATACTTTCAAAAGCTGGGAGGAGGGAGAGAAACAAAGGGTCTGTGTCTGTCTGTATGCTGCTTCTTGCCAGGGACAGAACAGGAATGGAGTCTTAGAACTTTTAGTAAGTAATCTAGCTAGGTATGTGTTAGATTATGATTTCTTTAAATGGCTGAGAAAAGAATTGTGCTGAATAGAATAACTATTTCTGTCTGTGTATCTTTTTTGCAACTTAAGGTTTTGCCTAGAGGGGTTCTCTATGTTTTTGAATCTAATTACCCTGTAAGATATCTACCATCCTGATTTTACAGGGGGGATTTCTTTATTTCTATTTACTTCTATTTTTTATTAAAAGTCTTCTTGTAAAAAACTGAATGCTTTTTCATTGTTCTCAGATCCAAGGGTTTGGGTCTGTGGTCACCTATGCAAATTGGTGAGGCTTTTTATCCAACATTTCCCAGGAAAGGGGGGGTGCAAGTGTTGGGAGGATTGTTCATTGTTCTTAAGATCCAAGGGTCTGGGTCTGTAGTCACCTAGGCAAATTGGTGAGGCTTTTTACCAAACCTTGTCCAGGAAGTGGGGTGCAAGGTTTTGGGAAGTATTTTGGGGGGAAAGACGCGTCCAAACAGCTCTTCCCCAGTAACCAGTATTAGTTTGGTGGTGGTAGCGGCCAGTCCAAGGATAACGGGTGTAATATTTTGTACCTTGGGGAAGTTTTGACCTAAGCTGGTAAAGATAAGCTTAGGAGGTTTTTCATGCAGGTCCCCACATCTGTACCCTAGAGTTCAGAGTGGGGGAGGAACCTTGACAGCATAGGATTTCAAACATGCATTTCAAGGGCCCTGAGTGTTTCCTTGATCATTCTCCCTAGTTATTCAAATGCTTGCTGTCCAGGAACTGCAGGATTGGGTTAATCAAATAGAGGTACAGCACACAGGCTAAGCAGCAAGGCATGTTAAGGAAAAGAGTCAACATCTCTGGAAAAAGATATAGGGTTGCCAGGTGTCCAATTTTTGACTGGAACACCCAGTTAAAAAGGGACCCTGTCGGCTCCGGTCAGCACTGCTGACCGGGCCATTAAAAATCCGGTCAGTGGCGTAGCAGGGCTAAGACAGGCTCCCTGCCAGTGGGAGCTGCGGGGGTGGCGCATACTGATGTGGCAGTGTGCAGAGCTGCCTGGCCGCGCCTCCACATAAGAACCAGAGTGGGGACATGACACTGCTTCTGGGAACCACCTGAGGAAAGCACCGCCCGGAGCCTGCCCCCCTCCCAAACCCCTGCCCCAGCCCTGATCTCCCTCTCACCTCTGAACCCCTCAGTCCCAGCCTGGAGCCCCCTGGCCCCATCCTAGAGCCTGCACCCCAAACTGGAGCCCTCACCCCCTCTTGCATCCCAACCCACTGCCTCAATCTGAATCCTTCTCTCGCACCCTGAACTCCTCATTTTTGGCCACACCCTGGAGCCTCACCCCCAGCCGGAGCCCTCACCCCTTCCGCACCCCAACCCCCTGAGCCAGGGTGGGGAGAGTGAGTGACAGAGGGAGGGGGGATGGAGTAAAGGGGGGGCGCTTTGGAGATGGGGTGGGGCCTAAGGGAAGGGGCGGGGTGGTGGAGGAGGGGCGGGACAGAGGGCATTCAGTTTTCTGTGTGTAGAAACTAGGCAACCCTAAACAGACGTGCACCTGTGCAAGGGAGAGTGTGGACACTGCCACTTAGCCAAGTGTGTTTTTTCTCTCCGAGTGCTTGGTCCTGGGGAGGGTTTGTTCTGGGTTGGGAGGGCCATGCTGTGGTAATTGGGCCTACAAATTTACCTTTGTTGTAAGCTCAACTGTAAAAAGTGATTGAAAGTTCATAAGTTGTCACACTGACCGGTTATATAAAATCATTTAAGAAAAGCTGTATGAAGGAGTCAGAAAGACTGAATTAAATTTAAACAGAAAGGGTTTTACTGGTATAATTCAAGGACTGTGTTAAGATCATGCCTAGCAAACAAGAATAGCGTGAGACCAGAAGTCAATGAACCAAAATTGGCGTATCAGAAATTAGGCCTAACCGATGGACAAAGTAATGAGGGGATGGCCTAATCTACCTGTCACTCCCTTTGGGGTCCTACAAGAAAGGCTCTGGGGGGCAGGCTGGCTACCATGAGCCTGGCTGACTGAAAGACAAAAGGGGAGGAACTGAGCATCACTTTATGGTTGCCACCCCCACTGTCTCGTGGGACCCTGGACTGTCTTCATCCTAATCGTGAGAGATGTCCTGACCAGACTGGGCCAGAGAGAGGGACCCAGGTGACACCATCACCTCCACTAAATCCTGGCTAAATCCTAAACACCAGCAGGGATGTGAGACATTATCTATACACGCATGCTTCCTCCAGTGTGTCCTTTTTCCTTCTGTCTAGTAAGAGTCTGGCTTAGCTGGCCAAGACTGTACACATTGCAACAGTGCTGTGAGCCTGTGACCAGAAAGAGGCAACTAAAAGCTATGCCCTAAACAGCCTGCTGCTGGTACAAGTTTGCCAGGTATTGGAGCGGTGATAAGACGGTGTGCTGTGTCCCACGTTTCTCCAGCAGTGAGAGTCAACACCAGAGTCAGAAGCTGCATTTCTGTCTTTGCTGTTCTTTCCTCTCCCCTTTTGTGTGGGTTCATCTTAAAGGAAGCAGGATCAGACATTAACAACAGCAGCTCCAGTCCATCTCAACTAACTTCTTCTCAATTCCCATGAAGGACAGTTTTTACCACCTAAAAGACTATCAAATAAGGAAATTTTCTGTATAAAATTTTTCTCCAGCTAAATGGAAAGGGAACAAGGGATGTCGTTAAAACGAAAGCCTTTATGTAGTACTTTATATTCCAAATGCTTTAACTGTTTATCCTTCTTTTCTGTATCTGTAAGAAAAGGTTAAAAAAATTTTTCAAAGTGCATTTGCCATGTATACCAAACCCTGAAACTTGTTTATTTAATGGTGGACAGTTTTGGGTAATGTAAAGACCTTTGATGCTTTGGGCCACTTTATTCCATCTAAATTAATACAACAGCCAGCACACCTAAGCCAGATTTTCAAAGGAGTTCAGTATGCTGAGCTACTTTACAGATCTGCAAAAAGGAGTACTTGTGGCACCTTAGAGACTAACCAATTTATTTGAGCATAAGCTTTCGTGAGCTACAGCTCACTTCATCGGATGCATACTGTGGAAAGTGTAGCAGATCTTTTTATATACACACAAAGCATGAAAAAATACCTCCCCCCACCCCACTCTCCTGCTGGTAATAGCTTATCTAAAGTGACCACTCTCCTTACAATGTGTATGATAATCAAGTTGGGCCATTTCCAGCACAAATCCAGGGTTTAACAAGAACGTCGGTGGGGTGGGTAGGAAAAAACAAGGGGAAATAGGTTACCTTGCATAATGACTTAGCCACTCCCAGTCTCTATTCAAGCCTAAGTTAATTGTATCCAATTTGCAAATGAATTCCAATTCAACAGTTTCTCGCTGGAGTCTGGATTTGAAGTTTTTTTTTTAACCTGTCATTTTACAGATCTGGCCATTAATTTTGGTGCCTAAATGGGAGCTGAGTGTTTAGGAACCTCTGGCCCTAATTCTAGTTTAGGTACTGAGCACTTCTACTAGTTGTTTTCTAAATACTTGCAATTCTGTGGCAGGCAAAACAGCCAAGAATCTCCAGGCTGAGTCCGCTCAGTCTCTCAGAGCTCAAAGCTGTAAGGAAGCCCAGTAGATTACTAAGTGGCGGGACATGGGTATGCTGTTGGCTAATGTAGAAGTGTTGCCAGGCTTGGAGTCCTGGAATGAAATGGGATCACCTTGTTCAATGTGTGTTAAAGATCCCAACCCACTAGCTGGATCATACAGGACATGAGTCTAGTGCAGCTGTCAGCTAATGACCGATGCGAAGGCCATGAGGATCAATGGGAGTCTTTCTTTCCTGTGACTTCAGGGGGTTTGGGGATAGGCCATGCATACTGTATGCTGCAGAGGACCATCCTGGCCTGGGGGTAAGGTGGGGACGACGGACTGCAGGACACCAAACAGACCTGACCTCTAGGATTTTGTGTATTTCCCTGCTAAACCGGGCTCTGGCTCCCCCTGCCATTAACAAAACCTCTAGCTGCTGAATCCGCCTGAACACCCACCTGGTGCCTGGCCTCCCTGCTGTCCTTGTGTCCCTCTAGCGGGATGAGAGAGCCCTGGAGGGGCTGTAGGGTGACCAGGTGTCCAGTTTTCAACCGGAAAACCTGGTCGAAAAGGGATCCTAGCGGCTTCGGTCAGCACCGCTGACAGGGCCGTTAAAAGTCCGGTCTGCAGTGCTGCGGCACTAAGGCAGGCTAGTCCCTACCCGTACTGGCTGGCACTGCACTGCGCCCCAGAAAAGGCCAGCAGGTCGGCTCCTGCGGGGGGGGAGGACAGGGCTCTGCACCCTGCCCCTGCCCTGAGCACTGGCTCTGCACGCCTGTTGGCTGGGAACCAGCCAATGGGAGCTGGGGGGCGGGGCCTGCAGGCAACAGTGGCACATGGAGCCTCCTGGCCCCCCTGCCTAGGACCCAGACCTGATGGCTGGTTCTGGGGCACAAGCAGTGCGGTGCTAGGACAGGCAGACAACTTGCCTTAGCCCCCTTGCTGCGCCGCTGACCGGGAGCCACCTGATGTAAGCCCACGCCCCAACGCTGAGCCCCTGCCCCAGGCCTGAGCCCCCCCAAACCCAGAGCACCCTCCTGCACCAAACCCCTCATCTCCAGCCCCATCCCAGAGCCTGCACCCGCAGCTGAAGCCCTCATCCCCTCCCGCACCCCAAATGCCTGCCCCTGCCTGGAGCCCCCTCCCACACCCTGAACCTGACATTTCTAGACCCACCCCGGTTAGAGCCCTCACCCCTCCTGCACCCCAACCCCCTGCCCCAGCCCAGTGAAAGGGAGGGAGGGAAAATGCAGTAAGGGGGGGGTGGAGCCTCAGGGAAGGGGCGGGGCTAGGGTGCTCGGTTTTGTGTGACTAGAAAGTTGGCAACCCTAAGGGGCTGGGATGTGCCAGGTGAAAGAGCCCAGGTGAGTGATCCCAGGTGGGAGGTGAATGCAGGGGGTGGATCAAGCCCGGTAGTCTGCAAGGTGTCAGTAATCCCCGATGTGAGGGGGGGGGAGATGATCCCTTGACGGGGGAGGGGGAGAATCAGTCCTAGCTGGAGGGTCTGGGGTGGATAAGCCCCTGTGGGAGGGGAGGACAGGGTGGGTGCAGTGAGCCCGGCGGGGGCAGGGTAAGTGAGCCCGGCGGGGGCGGGGCCAGTGACGAGGGAGGCGGATCAGTGAGCCCGGCGGGGGGAGGGGCGGGATTAGTGACCCCGGGGGCGGGGCTGAGTTGAAGCGCTTCCGTCCAGTATCCGGACGCAGCGGGGTCCCGTGGCGGGCGGGTCACGTGATCGGGCTCAGCTGACGGCCAGCCGGGCGGGCTGACAGGGGCAGGGCGCAGGCGCTGCCCGGGCTCCACCATGGAGCGCGCGGACCCGGTCTGGGAGCGGGCCTGGGCCCTGGACGAGATCCGCAAGGGCAGCCAGAGCTGGTCGCTGGCCGCGGACGCCGGGGTGAGCGTTGGGCGGCGGCGGCTCGGGGCCATGGGCGCGGCTCCCGGGGGGCTGGCGGCGGGGGTTAAGGGAGGTGACTGGTGAGGGTAGGCGGGTGGCTGATGAAGGGCGCTATAGGGGAGGTGGGGGCGAAGGGGGTGGCTGGCGAGCGAGAGGTGAAGGGAGATATGGGAGAAGGTGGGGGGCTGGCAGGGGGTGGCTGGTGAGGGAGAGGTGAAGAGAGCTATGGGAGAAGGTGGGGGGGTGGCTGGTGAGGGAGAGGTGAAGGGAGCTATGGGAGAAGGTGGGGGGGTGGCTGGTGAGGGAGAGGTGAAGGGAGCTATGGGAGAAAGTGGGGGGGTGGCTGGTGAGGGAGAGGTGAAGGGAGCTATGGGAGAAAGTGGGGGGGTGGCTGGTGAGGGAGAGGTGAAGGGAGCTATGGGAGAAAGTGGGGGGGTGGCTGGTGAGGGAGAGGTGAAGAGAGCTATGGGAGAAGGTGGGGGGGTGGCTGGTGAGGGAGAGGTGAAGGGAGCTATGGGAGAAAGTGGGGGGGTGGCTGGTGAGGGAGAGGTGAAGGGAGCTATGGGAGAAAGTGGGGGGGTGGCTGGTGAGGGAGAGGTGAAGGGAGCTATGGGAGAAAGTGGGGGGGTGGCTGGTGAGGGAGAGGTGAAGGGAGCTATGGGAGAAAGTGGGGGGGTGGCTGGTGAGGGAGAGGTGAAGGGAGCTATGGGAGAAAGTGGGGGGGTGGCTGGTGAGGGAGAGGTGAAGAGAGCTATGGGAGAAAGTGGGGGGCTGGCAGGGGTGGCTGGTGAGGGAGAGGTGAAGGGAGCTATGGGAGAAAGTGGGGGGCTGGCAGGGGTGGCTGGTGAGGGAGAGGTGAAGGGAGCTATGGGAGAAAGTGGGGGGCTGGCAGGGGGTGGCTGGTGAGGGAGAGGTGAAGAGAGCTATGGGGACTGGTGGGGGTCTGGCAGGGGTGGTGAAGGGAGCTATGGGAGGCTGGGAGTGAAGGGATGGCTGGTGAGGGAGAGGTGAAGGGAGCTATGGGAGAGATGGAGGAGATGGTGGGATGGCTGGTGAAGGGGCTGGCAGGGGGAGGTGAAGGGAGCTGGGGGGGTAGTGAGAGGTTGTGGGGGAGGTGATTCCCCAGGTGGACTTGCTCTCAGCCTCTGGACCCTCCTTAGCCTCTCCAGGCACCCACTTCCCTCTCCCCATGCTGCAGCTGCACCAGGGGGCCGTTCCCCAGGTGTTTCTCATTGCTCACCGATGGGGGCCAAGCCTGCTTCTTACTGGCCCCCTGTGAAGGGGGCCAGGGTCCTCAGGCAGCCTGTATCCCCCTTTAGCGGGTGCAGTCAAGAGGGTCTTGGCAGTTGGGAGCAGTGGGGTGCTTGTGGTGGGGGCAGGGCCCAAGGGCTGAGCCAGCTGTGTTCCCCAAAGCTAGCTGCAAAAGTAGGGGTAGGCTCATGGATCGGGGGGAAGGGGAGGTCATATGCAAGCTGGCAGTGGGCTCTTTGGGCAGCTGCCTCTAATGAGGGGTGTGTTTCTCCTATGCTGTGTGGATTCTTGAATATATGGACCCCCCTCTGCAGTCTGGAAACCCAAACATGGCACTCGGGTGCTAGTTCCCAAGAGCTGGTGAATCCCTCCCCTTTCCAGAAGTACAAACAGAAAATGAAACTGATCTTGCTCTCCACACTGAGGGCCACTTTCCCTGTGGATGGGGGAGGGGCAACCCACAGATGTCCTGAGAGCTCTAGAATTTCCCATCTCCCCTCTTTCCTAGTCCCCTCTGTGACTTTCTCTCCCTCCTATCTGTTTAGTGCATGTACCAGTAGTGACAGGTTCAGCGTTAATTACCTTCAGAAATTTCTCAGGTTGGCAGCACACCTAGGATGGTGCTGTGGAAAGCTGCCATCCTGGGGTTTGCCCTCACTTTCCCATGTCACATCGAGTCCTCATGGAATCATAGTGTGACTAGGGCCTGGTGGGGATGCCATGGTGAAAGGAGAGGGATGTGATGCCACTTTAAATCCAACCCCTCAGCAAATCAGTGGTGGTTTCTGCTATTTTAATACTCTTATTTTATGAGCTGACCCTGTGTGAACTGCAAAAAATAAACCACAAAAATAATGGGGTGGGGCGGGGGGAAGTCACAAGAACAATTAGAGTATTAGTGACTTGAGTCAGGAGTTCTCCAGTCTAAAATATCTTTTTTGTCACTTTCCTGTTTTTAATTCACTTGAATGAATTGCTGTGGCCTTTTTATTGTGACTAAAGTTATCTGAAATTCAACACCACTCTCTTATGTGTTTTGTAAATAGCTTCTTCATTTTCTGCAAGAGTTTTCCCAGCAGACCATCTCCAGGACGCATGAAATTAAAAAACAAGTAGACGGACTGATTCATGAAACCAAAGCCACAGACTGTCGCCTACATAATGTCTTCAGTGACTTTCTTATGTTGTCCAACACGCAGTTCATTGAAAATGTGAGTGCACCAGGATCTAACAGGCTTAGAAGCAAGTGATATAGTTTGGAGTATGTTAAAATAGAGAGCATTTCTACTAGCTCTCTATTGTTTGATCATTTTTGTTTGGCAACCCTGTAACTATTGGTGGGGTGATGTATTGTTTCTGATGATTTTGTCTGTTCAGAAGTCACTTCTCTAAATTATGCCAGAAATATTAGGCAAGTTTGTGGTTCTGGTTTCTTTACACTGTATTTACTGTTACGGAATGACACTATTGGTGATCGCAGATGTGAACATCAGTGTTTCAGTACAGTAAGAAGTTGGATGTGAAAAATGTTGGCGTTACACACTTAACTACTAAGTGAGTAATGCTATAACAATGAATCGCTTTAATTTCTTTAGGCATTCTGAAGTGCTCTGCACGCTGGCAGATATTTTGCCTTGATCAACATTGTACTCAGATTGTGCTTGGCTTACATAAAGCAGAAATACTTTTTTACTGTAAGGGCCTTTGTACAGGGACAAAGCAGTGGAGAATCAGGCCCTGGGCATCTTTAGATACTGTGATACCTAGCTGTGTTGTGCTGCATCATAATGCTGCTGTGTAAGACATTTAAAAGATGATATTGTGGGTGCTCAGTGTATTTGAAAATGTGGTCCAAATTGTCTCAAGTTGGTTGCCCAAAAGTTGAAGTACTCTGAATCGGGGGCTGCTTCTAAGACCTTTGGCCTAAACTTTTCTGTGCTTCAGTTACTAATCTGCGAACCAGTTTAGCGTCTTACCAGATGTTCGTAGCTAGGTTTGGCAAGCTGGTCAATTGACCGTCCCTTATTTGATCATGGTCATGTATTCCAGCAAGTGTCCTGATGTAGGCAGCAGCCTACCTTTTTGATTGATCATCAGTGCACATGGTGGTTTACAAAGCACATTAAATAAGTTAAGACAGTCTTTGCCTGAAGAATTTACAGTCTAAAATGACTACACAAATGTGCAAAAATTAATTCAGAAGAGAGTGGGGGAGGGAGAGGAGGGTTCAGTCATTAAAATTCCTTTCCCAACACAGAGAGAAAAGATTTAACTTAATTTTTCTTTTCTTTTTTGTAATGTTCAGTCTTGAATCAGTTCACATTTAAATGCTAAGCTGACATTGTTTTAAAAAAAAGGTAATAATGATCATTCCTGTTTTTAGAACTTCACCTTATTGTGTGTTACATTTTTCTGAGTTAAAGTAAATCAGTTAAGTAACTTGTTTTTTTGTAATTAGGCATAAGTCTCTAAGGCTAAGCCTATTGGAGACCATAAAGTCTTACTCTTTTGTTACTGTTCTAATAAATTAGTGCTTTAAAATATTTGACCGTTTGTGATGTTTGATCTGTCAATTTACCAGTTATTTTTGGAACAGTCAAATGCCCAACCCTATTCATAAAATGGTTTTGCGATTCACCTATGAAAGGTGCTACAGGAGTACAAAATATTTTCAACTAAACTGTAGAAAAAATGCCCAGTCTTCTAATCATGCTAAATTAATACGTGTGTTTTTTAAATAAATGCATTAGACAGTTCTAAAATAGCATCATGCTGAATCTCTCAGATGTAAATGATCATATTGTTTGTCTATTTCCTGGAAAAGTAGTGGGAATAGAGTCTCAATATGTTAATGAATTTTTCTATACCTTGTGGACAGTATCTGATTTTTTTCATCATCTGCAGCAGAACGTTATATTAATTTGAATCAATTCTCTTGGATCCATAGAGAGTATATGATGAAGAAGTGGAAGAACCTATTCCCAAAGCTGAAGTAGGAGACAAAGCAGAACAGGTTAGATGACTTATATTATTACGAGTGATGACACTGTGTTTGGAGCTGTGGAAAACATAGAAGAAGACACGTTTTTTTTTTTTTGTTTTTTTTTTTACTCTCAGGCACTTGCAACTTACAGGCTGAATCTTGTTTACGTTACTCTTGCCAGTCCACCTGTTGGATGACTTGAGTCTCACAACCCTAAAAACTCAGGAGCACTATTGAGGACTACTGGTGTATCGTGACTTCAAGCCCAGTGTCTTGTGTCCAGTAGCCAAGCTTAAATTCTAGTTTTCTAAGTGCGACACATGATTGTAGCAAAAGAGGCAGGGGGCTAAACATTCTTCACAAATCCTGGAGTTGTGACTAGACACAGGATTGTGTCTGGAATCCTGTAATGGTGCAAAGCCAGGAAGTCTTTTCTTCATTTGGTAATTAAATGCACTTGGAAGCTAAAAGATCTCTTGTATTTTGGGGTTGGTAAAATGGAATTTAATCTGCGATAGAATTGAATACATCTTTTCATCAGTTTTAAGCTTACCAAAGTAGTTTTTGTCATTTTAACTACAGTGAAACAGCTCTGTTGAGAGACTGCAATTTTCAGTCTCATTGCTATGACATAGTTGAACCCACCATCAGAGGTGGAAACCATACCTCTATGCCACCAAGGGATCTTAAAGGTAGCTGTATTGAGAGTGGGCTCAATGCTGATTTGGAGCTAACCTCCTGCAGTTATGTTTGACAGTGAAAATGACTTTGACTAAAACTAAACAGAAATACGGTGTTTCTGTTATTTAAAGGAGAAAACCCGGGAGCAAAAAGAAGCAGATTTGATTCCTAAAATCCAGGAAGCGGTGAACTATGGGTTGCAAGTGCTGGACAGTGCATTTGAGCAGCTGGACATCAAAGCAGGCAATTCAGACTCTGAAGAGGAAGAAACTAATGAAAGGGTAGAACTAATACTGGAGCCAAAGGTAAAGAAACCTGATTTTGGGGAGCACTGGGCTTGAATCTTATCTCATGTACACCAGTGCAGGCTGGGAGCAATACCAGCCACGTCAGTTATGCTGGTGTAAAACTGATACAAGTTGCATCAGAATTGGGCCCATTGTTTGGGGCTGAAGTGGCGGGCAGCAGCGCCCCTTGCTGAGCTATCTCTGGGGTTGTGTAACTAGCTCTTATGTCTTAGAGCCAACCAGATAGTAGTTGTATGTACTTGCAAAGAGTACATAGAAAAAGGCCCTGTGCCCTTCTCTGTGGGTTTTCTGGTGCATGTTGAAATACAAGGGGGTAGTTCATATTGATGGGTTTGGGAGGGGGCACATTCAGTTTTGTGTGAGGAGGCGGTCTTAATGAATGTGAACGCTCTCTCTCTCTTTTTTTTTTATTGAGTCCCTTTATGGGGTTCAAAGACAGTTTAATTGATATAGACACGATCTCCATTGGACCAGCGAATAACAGCCCTAACCATCAATTCTAGACCCAGGACTCCAACCTAATACTTGTATTCTTCCAGTCTTCACAAGCATTATTCAGCACCTGATTTGGAACTGAAAACTGTTTTGGGACTAATGGTCTGCATAGTGTTGGGGTCTTTAGAGGAAAAAGAAAAGTGCGGTATTGTTTTGAAATAAGAACTGTAAAGTGTCTTCTCCATGGCATAGAGATATAAACAAAACCCAACCCTCTTTGTCTCTTTACAGGATCTCTATATTGATAGGCCTTTACCTTATTTAATTGGCTCCCAGCTGTTCATGGAACGTGATGATGTTGGGCTGGGGGATTTCTCTAGCGAAGGTTTGTGCGGGCATTGGCCTTATTTATGTTGGTAACTAGTTCCTGGCTTATTGCTTTGGCTCATGTTGAAGTGAATGGCATGGATTATGTTGTGTGTTGGTGATTTTGGTGACTGATGTACTAAGGGGGGCGTGCATGCACCATATCAGGTACCTGCTAAGAGCTTAATGTTACAGCGAACTGGCCAAGCTTAATGTGACTTAGTGCTCAGTGCTTACAAGATCTGAGGTTTGTGGGCATGGAATGGAGGGATTATCATAACCTGTGCTTTTCAAACCAATCTCTCCTTTACACAGTGTTTAATTCTCCATTTACGATGCTGTAGGGTAGATGTCTGTGTTCTGAAGGCTGGAAAGCTGCATGTGTCACTGTGCTGTCTGAACTGAGCTCTCTTTTCTGTTTGTCATTTTTGAATAGAAGGGTCAGTAGACAGTGATCGTGGGAGTGTAATTGACAGTGAAGAAAACGATGAAGAGGTAAGAGGAGAAGATAACTGTCTGTTTAAGCTCGTTGGGGCAGGGGCTATCTTTGTTCTGTTTGTACAACACCTAGCATAGTGGGGTTCTGGTCCATGACTGGAGCTCCTAGGTGCTATGATGATACAAATAATTTTTTGCATAAACACTTGGGCTTCTTGATTATGTGATTATATGATGGCCTCATTATTTAGAATGACATTTTCCACTCCAGCATCACTAAAGGGTCAAATCTTTTTTTTTTAAATTGTATATTTTACCTGTGATGCAAGTATTTCACATTGCTGTTCTTGTGTGATGATTTTTCCTGAAACAAAATCTTTTCAATAGAGCAATAAAGAGACAATAGTTCTAATTGTGCTGCCTATATTGAGCCATGCATATTTGGCTGAAGTATTTTCAGTCTAATTTTCTGTCATTTCAACAATAAGTGATTAGATCTTCCCATGGCTTCCCACGAGCTGCAGGTATATGCAATGACCCAGTATGGTGACAAGATGAGCAACAGAAACCCCATTCACTGCTTACTCTGTAAACCTGCTTGTCTCTGATTATGGTGAACCATAACTTGTGGTTTTATACATTTGCTGTATCACATCTTTTGCATCTGACAAGCTATGTCTGTAATGTGTACATTACATGCACCAGCTGTGTGCTAATTAGTGGAAGCATACTCTCTGCTCCTGAAGAAGTTTTGCTTTCTGCATTTTGTAAGACTTGAGCTTTCCTTCTGAGCCAGACTAAAACTCCTATTAAAATATGTTGAACATTTTTCTGAAACAAAGGCTTAAAAACTCTTGTGCATCAGTCATAGTCTGTAGTGCCTAGTTATTAGACTGCTGGGTTCAGTGACAGAAAGCAAGCCGAAGAGGTGCAATAGGCTGTTTTGGTGGTCAGAACTGCTGCAGGCATGGAATTTTAAAGCGTTCTACCTTAGGCACATAGCATGACTGTGTGAATTGTCTGTTTATCAAATTGCTTTTGCATTCTAGGAATCAGATGATGAATTTGGAAACCCAAGTGAGGACGATCAAAAGCCAGTAAGGGCAAGTACTGTGGAATGGAACAAAAGGCTGTCTGATGTTTAAATCAAGATTGGGTGCTTTTCTGAAAGACCTGCTCTAGGACTTACTTTGGGGAAGTTCTTTGGCCTGCGTTAGAGGCCAGACTAGATAATCACAGTAGTCCCTTCTGGCCTGGGAATTGATGTATCTATGTGCTGTACACAATGGAGATGCAAGGGAGAGGAGATAGATAGGATTTTGTAGGGACAGCTGGTCAAAGTCTAGGTTAAAACACGAATCGTGTCATCTTTCAGATATCTTGTTTGTGTGCTCAGCATGTTTGGACCCAATGGCCCTTGGTTTGGGGGTGGGGTGGCGTGTGGGTGAATGCTTTAAAAATGAAGTAAAGCCCACTTGCAGTTCAAGTCTAAACCTTCAGAAATGCACAATGTCACAGATAAAACAGAAAAGGCAAAGTAGATAGGGGATGAAGCAGAAGGGAAGCTGGAAGGTAGAAACAGAGGTGGGAGGGGTATATGTGTAATGGTGAGGATACTGTCCTTATGATCAGATTTTTTTTGTCATCTCTCTTCCCTTTAGTTAATTGGAGGACCTGTCTGTTCGTGCTGGGCGCAGGGAGAATATGCAGCATTACTTGAGGCTTAGAACACTTCCTTCCCTGTCATCCCTACCCCCCAAAAATCATACCCCGAAAACTAGTTGAATGTTCTTGTAAGCAAATTCAGTTCAGTCCGCTGGCCCTTCCTTTTCTGGCTGTAACAGATAACAATGACTTGTGTTGTTGCTTTTCAGAGAAGGACATTTGTGAGTGATGAGGAGGATGGGTGTGACCTCTTTGGTGACTCTGAAAAAGAGGAAGAGGAGGAAGAGGACTTAGAAGAAAACACAAGGCCGGTAAGGAATGAGGCATAATTCCCTCTTGCGGGTGTGAAGGAATTGAAATACTATCAGTAATGTGAGTAAATGAGCAAGCACAGTGATGGCTAGGAGGTCTCTGGCACGGGGTGTAGCAGAGACTGTTGAGGCTCCTTACTAGCAGTATTGCCTGTTCATGATACCTCTTGGGATGCCAGAGGCCCAGGTTGGCTCCAGAGCGGCCTCTGTAGCTGTGCAAAGTAGCTTATTGTGCTCCTACATGCAAATGTTGTCTGTCTCACTCCGGGGACTGCCCAAAAGCAAGGTGGCGGCTTTAAGAATTTTGAAGAAAAGTAGGAAATGGCTTGTGTTCTTGCCTCATGACCCATTAAATTACCTGATATTTTAAACTTGCATAATACTTTCTGTCCTGCAGGATTCCAAAGTGCTTCGCAAACCATTGGCATACAGCCCTATTGAAGCAGTGCTGCCTCTGGTGTGGATCATGGCATCCAATAGGGGAAGGGAAGTGATTAGCTCAGAATACTGGGACAAAACCCTTCCTCTTACACACAGTGCTAGGACGTGAGCTCCCTTCCCTAAGGATCTGATCTGAACCCCCTTCCTATCCCGTGGGGTTGAAACTCTATGGATTAGCCTCAGATGAAGGAAGGGCTGATTGATTCTGCTGGCATCTGTACCTGTGTGTTTACAGGTATCAAACCTGTTGCTTGCGCTGCTAAACTGTCCCCTTGGGTAATGTTCTTATCTCTGCCAGTAAGGGGTGAGCCAAACACTCATTGAGACATAAAATAGGACTTCACTGAAAGGAATACAGTGTTCTCTTCCTTCTCCTTATTGTACCCTCAGAAAAAGAAAAGACCAACGTCATTTGCAGATGAGCTGGCAGCACGGATCAAAGGGGATGTGCCTAGCAAACAAGATGAAGAGCAGTCCTGTAAGCTACTCTTTTTAGTACATGTCTGTGGGGAAGTGCTAGGGTCTTGAGGTTGTTTGAGGAGTTCTTTGTAATAGTACAATAGTATTTTCATGTGTGAGTGCATTTTTCATGAAAGCAAATAGCATGCGTCTGTCCTCTTGCAATCAAGGACAAGTAAATGATACAGACAATGACATTCTAATAACACAGCATTTGACAATGGGGTTCTAAAGGGGTTCTGGCCAGGAGTAGGTATGAATGTCATGTTGGAATTTGTATGGAGAACCAGTAGAGTCCTCCAGTCAGGAATAGGTTAATCCAGCGGTCCCCATCTTTCTTGTGGGAATAGCATATTGCGATTCCCAGAAGACTCTGGCAAGCGCCGGACACCCTGCCGCCGAAATACCGCTGCTGAAAACCGGCAGCGGGAAGAAGCATCGCCACCAAGAAAACGGCAACGCTTCTCGGCAGCATTTCGGCGGCGGGGTGTCCTGTGGGTGCGCAAAAATGCCCTGGCGGGTGCCATGCCACAGGCCCTGCACTGTGGACCCCTGGGCTAATCACTTCTCCACTTCCCTGCAGATTAGGTCAGGAAGGGGATTCTTGCCTTGTCTGCTCCCCACATGGTGTAAAATTGTGCATTGGTGTATGCGCATTGTTTGGCTGTTTCATCTGACTTAGGGGGAGACACTGGCCACTAGCCTCTTCCCCTTCTGGCTGTTCTAAGAGTGAGAGAAACAAAATATTCTAGTGCTTTAGTATGTTCAGGCTTTTAAATAAGACCTAACCTGTCAATATCACTTGTACTCAGAGAAATCTTCCTTACTGCTGGTGTTAGTTAGTCCCACCATAGACTAAGATTGTGAGATTTTTGCATCTTTACTCTCGACCATTTAGACCACCGGTTGTTGTTTTTCTACTTTGCTCAGCTTGAATAGTCAAACTAGATTGGTCCTTTTCATGCTTAATTTGAAAAATGTTCTTGTTTATGAAAATGAATAGAGGCATCTTCCAGATATACCACCATCAAATACTTTTAAATTAAAATCTTTAATCTGTAAAGTGCCTGACATGTTGGGGCCCTGATATATAAAGTTTAAGTGCTACTGTAATAAAAAATGACAAATTTCTATTCACCTCAAGCTCTGAAAATGTTCACTCAATTGAACAATTGGCATAAAACTAATTTGCAGGGTTGCTTCAGGAAGCTGTGCAATGTAGAAAAATATACAAATGGGCTCTTGTTCTGACTCATGTTTTAAGATGCATTTATAGCAAACTGGCCTCCAGTAATAAATCACAAGAGTAAAGATGAACTCTTTTTAATGACCTCTTCATCTTTTCTTCTCCAAGCTCTGTCAGCAGAAATCAAAACGAAGAAGACTGTGAAAGAAAAGAAGGAAGTCAGAGTTCCATCAGACGGTAGGGCTTCCTCCTCTGCTCTGTACCTTCTGCTTCTAAATTTGTGGGGGGGGGAGGGTCAGATCTTCCGGATAAAGTGATATATTCCAGAAACCCCACTTCTGCACTGTATCAATTAGCATCCTTCAGTTTATACGACTGGCAGTAAAGTAGCCTGTGTTCATGTCTGCACCAAGCAAGAGTAGAAATGGATATAGAAGAAGTTCCTTGCTCACACATGATCTTACTTGGCTTGGTCCAATTGCTACAGATCTCATGCTTAGTTGCTACAGTGATACGTGTGATGTCAGAACTTCTATAGAATAGACAAAGCTGATTTTTTCTTGTGCATGTATGTCTGTAAAATCAAAACAGATTGTTACCATGGAGCATGTAGGTTATTTGGCCCCTTCTCTGTGATGCTTCCTGAGAATGCAGAGGAGTAGGCCCAATTAACAGCTCTCCTGCAGTATGCTTGTGCTTTGTTTCTAGATGACGAGGATGACATCTTCAAACCTCCCGAGCTGACTGATGAAGACTTCTCGCCATTTGGTTCGAAGGGTGGCCTTTTCAGTGGTGGGATGGGACTCTTTGACAATGAGGAGGAGGTTAGTTACTGGTGGGGTAGAGGGGCACATGGATTCTTTCACAGATGTCCCCCTGAAAAAGGGATTGATGCTGTTGGAAGGTGAGGAGAGAGGAACTCTCAAACTTACCACAACATCTTTCCTGCTTGAGCCACAAACATAATGCTCGAGTGAGGTTCTGCATTTTGTTCCTCTGTGCATGATGCCCTTTCTCCAATAGTTGATCTTTAAATATTCATGGTAAATAGGCCCGATGAGATGTTAGATGGGGTGGGATCTGAGTTACTACAGAAAATTCTTTCCTGGGTATCTGGCTGGTGAATCTTGCCCATATGCTCAGGGTTTAGCTGATTGCCATATTTGGGGTCAGGAAGGAATTTTCCTCCAGGGCAAATTGGAAGAGGCCCTGGAGGTTTTTCACCTTCTTCTGTAGCCTGGGGCACGGGTCATTTGCTGGAGGATTCTCTGCACCGTGAAGTCTTTAAACCACAATTTGAGAACTTCAATAGCTCAGACATAGGTGAGAGGTTTTTCGCAGGAGTGGGTGGGTGAGATTCTGTGGCCTGCATTGTACAGTAGGTTGGACTAGATGATCATAATGGTCCCTTCTGACCTTAGTATCTATGAATCTATAGTATTAAAAGCAATGAGGGGATGGCTTGGCGTTCTGAAAATCACATTGGAAATAGATTCCTTGGATTCACAGGTTCAGCTCACAGCTGGGTTGACTCAGCCCTTCTTTTTGAGGTAGATAAATCAAGGAAAGTGCAGTTAACTGAAAAGACCTGTGCGGAGTAAAGACTTTTAAAGACAGCTCCACATGGATGCTGAAAATCATTTGCCTCTCTTCAGAAAAGAGCAGATTTGACCCTGGGGTCTTTGGGCAGAATATCCCTCCCACTCCCTCTGCACCATTAGCATTTATGGATTTTGTCAATAACTGCTCTGCCACCACTACCCCAGAGGTGGCCATATTGCAACAGTGCAGTATATACATAACTTGTGGAGTGCTGTGTGATCCTTTGGAATGGAAGGCCAGCTGTATAGACCTAAAACTAATGTTTAATAGCCTCCCTGACCCATCTTAGACTCTTGGTTCACCCCTTGGTCCTGTTAACCTGCGATTGTACAACTTCTGGGTACCTGCACTGCCCAGAAAACTTAATGCGTACATTTGTTTGTGTATGTAAAAATGATTTACAGAGAGATGCAACTAAACTGTCTCTTTTCTCTCTTCTCTCCCGCCCCCACATTTATACATATTTCAGTTCTATGCAGAAAAATGTTGGTATTGTGAAAAGAAACGCTTGTATTTCTAATAAGATTTAAGAGTCAGCAGGTAAACAAGAAAAATAACTACTTGTGTGTTACGAGCTAGTCAGCTGACTGACTTAGAGCAGCAACTGTTGGCTTTTGTGGCTACACCCGCACAGCTCCTTAAACAGGCTGTTGAGCTACTAGTCATGACCAATGAGACATAGGATAGAAGCATGACATTAACAGTGCACCCACTGATTCATATGTTCCCTGACGTCAAAGCTTTGCTATCTAGCGACTTGTAGAGCAGACTTACCCTGGAGTGGGTGTCAGAGATCACAAAGATTGTGACATTTATTGGATACTTTCCAACAGAACGGGGAGCCTCTTTATTACAGATATCTGTCCACCCACTCCAACTCTTCCTTCATCTGTTTTAAAGTACTCAAAATATATTTCCACTCTAAGCAGCAGTAATTGATTTTTCTTTTAATTATAGGATTGTAAGTTTGGTTTTTGACATCAATGCATATTTGGGTAAAATAACTAGGCTCTCATTTATTATTGTAAAAGTTACTGTCATCATCTTAATTTTTATTAAATGTTTCCTTTTTCAGTATAGACACATCCTCCATAAAGCTTAGTAGAAGAATGAGTCTGCGGCAGGACTCCTCAAGAAGCCTGTTTTCAAACAGCTGTACCCAAATCCCTTTTATACACTAGGGCTGGGATATTTTGGGGGGTGCCAGAGACAGTTGGATGCTTAACACCCTCTGAGTTTCAGTGATGCCCAGCTCTTAGGATCCTTGAGTGGTACCTAGGGTGACATTTTCAAAGTGCTCGTTTGAGTGATCAGCATAGGGCAAATTGGAACCTGTGTTTACCATTTGAGGAGCACAATTTCAAGTTCTCTTCAGCTTCTGGTAATCTATCTGGAGCTATGTGGATTTGGCATGTCTCTAGCCAAGGGAGCAATGTGTCTATGCAGATGCGGAGATTCCATAGTAGTCAGCTGTTCTTTTGAGTTGTAACATGTACTTTTGGGGAACAGGGGGACTTTAAATGCCAATCTAAATCTGTCACACTGCATACTATGACCAGTGATGTTAACCTTTTCTTTTGTCCTGGTCTGAAACTCGAGAGATTCATGCTATGCCCCTATCCCTCTTATGCCCTGTCTACATGAAAAAGTTGCATTGGGATAACCTAAAGGATTAATTTAAATCAATATACAGTAGAACCGCAGAGTTACAAAGATGAGAGTTACGAACTGACTGGTCAACCACACATCTCATTTGGAACCAGAAGGATGTAATCAGGCAGCAGCAGAGACCCCCCCCCCCCACCCCGAAAGGCAAATACAGTACTGTTAAACATAAATTACTAATAAAAAGGGAAATAAAAAAAAAAGACTTGACAAGGTGAACTGTTTCTGTGCTTGTTTCATTTAAATTAAGATGGTTACATGCAGCATTTTTCTTCTGCAGGGTAAAGTTTCAAAGCTGTATGAAGTCAAAGTTGGGTTGTAAAGTTTTGAAAGAACCGCAACATTTTGTTCAAAATTACAAACACTTCAGATTTACAAACAACCTCCATTCCCAAGGTGTTTGTAATTCTGAGGTTCTACTGTTGTTAAAACCATTGCAAGGCCATGTGGATGCTTGGTGTAGGAGTGGCTCTTTGGTTTAGCATAAATTGGTTGGGACCAGGTTTAATTTAAGCTGAATAAAGCTACTCTTTTATACCAAAATAGGTGTCCATAAAAGTTTACACTAGCTTAACTAAATTGATGCAAGTTTGGGTGGCCAAGCCCTTAAACATGAAGTGAAGCAAAGGGGAAGAACGTTTTCTAACCCAGAACAAAAATGGAAATGTGTAGAAATGCACAGATTTCAACTTCTTCTCCACTGGCTGTTGCCCCAAGTCTGTATCTTTGCAGTCAGTTGATCAAGTTCTCACACTCTTCTGTTGTGCGTCTTTGTCTTCAATCAGAGCGATCTTTTTGCTGAAGCACCAAGAGGGGAAGATTTGAAAGAAAAAGAGCTGCGAGCCCCAATAAATGATGGTAAGAACTGATTTGTGCAAGTAGCACACGTCTCCAGTTGCACTATAGGTGTCTGGATTCTCTGTGGTTGGTAATCGTCTCTTAAAGGGTGATCTGAACCAAACTAGATAAATAGCAAACTAATAAGCTAGAAAAGAAGTTAGTAGTTAACTCTACTAGACTCTCAACAGAATGCACGGTTTTCTGTTCTCAGTGGGGAAATATTCACATTTTTTTTTTATTTTTTTTAAAAAAGCTAGATGTTTCTCCACTAACTTTTTTTTATAGTTTATGGCCCCCATCAGGTTGCTGGGTGGGAGGTGTTCCCACTAGGGGCTTGATGCAGAGTCGAGTATGGAGTAATTTGCAGCAGGGTGTGTATATGGCCAAATGTTTTTTGAAAATGTTTATGCCTAAATTTAGGCTTCTAAATTCATATATGAGCAGCCTGACTCTGAAAAGTGCTATGTTCTCAGCTGTTCCTGTTGAAGTCATCTAACTCCAAGGGCTAAATTTGCAAATGGACCTTAGGCTCCTAAGTGACAGGCATTGTTTTTGGAGCACAGAGTGGATTTTTAAATGATGTATAACTTGTGGGTGATTTACAAGAGCTTGTCTCCACACAAGAATTCTTTTTATTCCTGACTTTTTAGTTTCATGGGCATGTTTTGCAACACGGAAGGGACAACTGGACTCACTTTTTGTCTGTTGAGGAAAAACAACCACAGAAATTCAGAAAATGTGTCTAAAGCACATGGATTTGAAGCCATTTGGGCTCCTGAACAAAAACGAGAAAGCTCAGTACAATAGTCACGTTTCTTATACTGCAGTATTTGGGTGTTAGATGCAAACGTTTTGTACAATTAAGTTATTGTCTTGTATTTCCCATAATTTCAGAGCCATCAACAAAGGCTTTACGGAAAGTTCCTGCGGGCGCGGTCTCTCTCTTCCCAGGTATGGTTCAATTGATGGTGACCTGCTTCATGCAGGGAATACATCTCTTGCTTTAAAACACACTACAAAAGCTATGTTATGCAGCACTTTACCAACCAGAAAGCTCTATAAAGCCAGAATTGCTTATCTTCATTGAAAGTCCAGTTTTTAGTCTGGTTGGTGCAGCGCCAGCAGGCTCCCTACCTGGCTCTGCGTGGCTCCCTGGAAGTGGTGACATTCCCTGCTTCTCCTGGGTGGAAGTGCAGCTAGGTGGCTCTGTGTGTTGGCTCTGCAGCTCTCATTGGCTGGGAACCATGGCAAATGGGAGTCGCATGGGCAGTGCAAGCGGGTGGGGGCAGCGTGCAGAGTTGCCTAGTCACAGTCCTGCCTAGGAGCAGCAGGGACATGTTGACGCTTGCGGGGAGCCGCCTGACGTGAGCGCTGCCCGGATCTGGCACCCCGCACCTTCTCCCGTACCCCAACTCCCTTCCTCGAACACCTCCTGCACCTAAACTCCTTCCCAGAGTCCACACTCCCTCTCTCCTGTGCTCCAGCCCTGAGCCCCCCGCACACCCAAACTCCCTCACTCTTAATTAACTGGAATTTTTCACTTACCGACACCCCACATTTCCCCAATATGCCGGATAACAATGCTTTTACTGTACAATAGTTTTAAAGAAAAACACTGCCAAAATGCAGCACTGCTGTATTGGATATTCAGCATCAAACCATAGGAACTGTAAACATGCTAGGTCTGAATTTCACTGTGTTGTGTGCACTTGTAAAGGTTCTGTGGGGGGCATTCAAGAAAGTGTGAATACCAGTGAAGTTGCTAGTATCATTTCTAAACTAGCATAATCTTGGATACCCTTTTTTTTTTTTAAGAATCTATTTGTATCAGTGATTCATATACTGAGTGCATAAGGGCTTGGATATTGCATGTCCTATTCCTCTTTCAAGCGGTAGTATGGGCTGCATTTTAAAAGTTGGCTAGATCTTTACAGTATTGTGCCGTTTCTTCATGCTAGCCTGTTAAGTTTCTTTTGAAGGAGGTGTTTAAACTTGTTGTTTTCCCCCATGATCAAAAAGAGAAGAAATAGTTACAGAACTCCCTGTCCCCCTTAGTTTCTCTCAGGGAGCTGATCTGTGTGGGGAAGAGCTTCTGGAAGTATCTTTAGTTTTGAACTAGACAGCATGATGCACATTTTAAGTGTAGTAACAAAAGCAAACTGAGGTAACATGTTTGCACCAAAGTCTTACTTTTATATATTGGATATTCTTCCTATTTCATGCCCTACTGGCTGGTTCTAAGACTGGCTAGATGAGCTCAGAATTCCCTCATACCTTTTCACTAATGCACCAGGGATGGCTTTGGCACAGGGTTAGGTCAGATGCCATCTTGTTCCTCTCGGGCGAGTGCACACTTTTTCAGTATTGGACCTGGCTAGACTGTCTGTTGCAAGCAACTGAGGTGATGAATTTAGTCATCTCTTCCTTTTCAGGAATTGTGCAAGTAGATTGTGACTTCTATGAATTTAATCACTGTTCAAAAATCGCTGGCTAAATAGCTCTTAAACTTTGTAGTCAGTGTTGACTCAATTATTCAATATTCTGACTTGCAGGTGGGAATGATGTGTTTAGTTCCGCCTCTGTTCTCATGGAGAAAGAAAACAAGAAGCCTGTGGAGCAGAGCGCAGACAAAGCCACCAAACAGCCTGGGAAAGTTAGTCTGTTTGACGACGATGATGACTTTTTCGTGGAACCGACTAACAAACATTTAAAATCAGGTGAAGTGTGTTCAGAACACTATCAAAGGTCATAGAAACTAGGGCCAGTGGGAACCTGCAGGTCATGAAATCCCCCCTGCTCTTGGTGGTGTTTCTGCCTCTGCTATTCCACTGTTTCATCTATATCTGATCCCTCTGAACATTACCATCAGTGACTTCTGTGATCCTTCTTGGCAGCTGTTGGCCATTCGCTCTTCTTACGGGTTTTTCTTCTTTTTTCTGGGAAGCTTTTTAGTGTGAGGTGATATCTAGTTTTGGTTCAGAAGAGCTGTGTGTGTCTAGATGGGCGTGCCTGTGCAGTGTGTGGGGGAAGGACGGAGAACTGTAGCACCCATTGAAGTTTTGGCTGATGACTGTTGTACCCAACTGACACTTCACCTTGTGAGCTAGCCCAATCCACCGACCCCAATCAAAAAATGGACTTTTGTTGCTCATTGCTGTCATTCTGCTCCCTACAGAAGAGACTATACTCCTTCTAGAATGTCACAACCTCTCTAGTGATCAGTGATAGCTGGTCTCTTCCAACAGAAAACCTTACCCAAAATGAACGTTGTCAAGGTTCCTCCCCCACTCTGAACTCTAGGGTACAGATGTGGGGACCTGCATGAAAAAACCCCCTAAGCTTATCTTTACCAGCTTAGGTCAAAACTTCCCCAAGGTACAAAATATTACACCCGTTATCCTTGGAATGGCCGCTACCACCACCAAACTAATACTGGTTACTGGGGAAGAGCTGTTTGGACGCGTCTTTCCCCCCAAAATACTTCCCCAAAACCTTGCACCCCACTTCCTGGACAAGGTTTGGTAAAAAGCCTCACCAATTTGCCTAGGTGACTACAGACCCAGACCCTTGGATCTTAAGAACAATGAACAATCCTCCCAACACTTGCACCCCCCCCCTCCTGGGAAATGTTGGATAAAAAGCCTCACCAATTTGCATAGGTGACCACAGACCCAAACCCTTGGATCTGAGAACAATGAAAAAGCATTCAGTGTTTTACAAGAAGATTTTTAATAAAAATAGCAGTAAATAGAAATAAAGAAATCCCCCCTGTAAAATCAGGATGGTAGATATCTTACAGGGTAATTAGATTCAAAAACATAGAGAACCCCTCTAGGCAAAACCTTAAGTTACAAAAAAGATACACAGACAGAAATAGTTATTCTATTCAGCACAATTCTTTTCTCAGCCATTTAAAGAAATCATAATCTAACACATACCTAGCTAGATTACTTACTAAAAGTTCTAAGACTCCATTCCTGTTCTGTCTCTGGCAAGAGCAGCACACAGACAGACCCTTTGTCCCTCTCCCCCCTCCCAGCTTTTGAAAGTATCTTGTCTCCTCATTGGTCATTTTGGTCAGGTGCCAGCGAGGTTACCTTTAGCTTCTTAACCCTTTACAGGTGAGAGGAGCTTTCCCCTGGCCAGGAGGGATTTCAAAGGGGTTTACCCTTCCCTTTATATTTATGAAAATGGACTTTTGTTGCTCATTGCTGTCATTCTGCTCCCTACAGAAGAGACTATACTCCTTCTAGAATGTCACAACCTCTCTAGTGATCAGTGATAGCTGGTCTCTTCCAACAGAAAACCTTACCCAAAATGAACGTGTATTTTCTTTTCTTTTTTTTTAAACAAAGTCAAAGCCACTGCTGATTTCTTTGACAATGATGAAGGCGACTTATTCAAGAAAAAGCCTGAAGTTGTTCCTGCAGCTGTCAGTAAGGTAGCTGAAGGCCATAAAGAATCCATGGGAGGGAAAAAGGTAACGTTAGAAGTGGATTTTTCCATTGTGCGCAAAGAACTGATCTTAGAGGAATAGTTAAGCCATTCTGGCTCTAACTCTGCTGCAGTCTATCCCACAGAATAACAGGAATGTGTTTTGTCTCTATGAACGTGATGCTTAGTTTTCAGATTCCTCACCAGCCAGCTCTGGGGGTTGCCTGTATGTCTTCCTCAGCTCTTTGACTTTCTGGGCTCCCGCCCAGTGGTTTCCTGTGCTGCTGGGTTGGTCTCTGGGAGTCTCACCAAGGCTACAGTTGGTCTCCTCTGTCATGTGACCGTGGTGCCTCTCTTGTTCCTCTTCTTGCTCTGTAGCAGCTGGCAGAAGCTGGCTGTGAAGTAGAACTGGGAGGAATTCCCTGGCTGACTAGTTTATTTGCTGAAAAATGCAGTTTCAGGTTGACCGAAGCAATTCATGAATTCGCGTCAAGCTTGGCTAATAGTTTGGCTGACTAAAAATGGGGAAAATAAATTTTCAAAAGTCAATGGTTCATTTTGACACTCTTGTTTCTAAACAACATTTTGTTTAGAAACTTAGCTAGATTGAGTTAAATTTTTTTAAAAAGGGTAAACACCCAAACACAAAATCAAGGAAAAAAAATCAAAAACAAATTTCACTTCTGGCGAAATGTTTCATACTCGGTACTTATTAACTTAAGGGTATAGTACTCTCACCATTGGCTAGTTCATCTCTGTTGTCTCTACATGGGCTTATCCAGGAAAATATAGCCAAGCAATGCCATGGAATCCTTATAGTGCTTCCTGTTGAAGTCAGTAGGAGTTGTATGCAAAAAAAAAAATCTATGGCCAGCTCTTGAAATTGTCCTCATGCAGCTGAGGCTCTGCAGAAAGATCTGTCTTCAAAACCATGTGGGTTTTGGATTCTCTAGTGTCTGGATCAGAATTTCTTAGGTTTTAGCCATCCCTTTTCAACAGCTGGGGCACTTAACTGGCCAGCTACCAAAGAGGAATATGAAGTGTGCTGTTTGCATTGATTTAAATGGGTGCTGATGTGTTCTTGTTTTGAAGAGTCAACCATCTTCCACTGAGGACTCCAAACCTTCATCTGATATACTTCCCAAAAACCAAAGAGGCCTATTCTCTGATGAAGAAGATTCTGAAGTAAGTGCTAAATACTCTTAGATCTAAATGGAATTATAGGAGGCCTGGACCGCAACATGACTGCATTTCTACTGCCACGTTACCTAAAACCCATTCCTGTTGAGAGATGTCTCAAATAGTTGCTTAGTTCCAAGGAATGGGATCTCTGGTATGTGGTTCCCCCAAAAAACACTCTCTCCAGCTTGAGCAGTGTGTGTCTCCCAGCATTTTCCACCAATTTTAAAAATTCTTTTTTGCGTGCACACAGAGGCATGAGATGGAAGGTTAAATGAAGTAACAAGACAGGAAAGAGCATCTGACCCTTGTATTTGCTTCAGTATGTACAGGGGTCAGGCAAGCTCTTCAGTCTTTCTTCTTGCCTCCCAGCTTGGACCTGACCTGGAGCCTTCAGAGCAGGCATGCCAATTTTTTCTGTTGAAAAAATGCAGAAATTGGGCTTGTTTTTGGCTCAATCAGCTTGTGAGTTGTTTGCTGGCTAGTTTTTGACTTGTAGCTCGTTGCTGCTTTTTTTTTGATTGACTCCTGGCAAGCAGGGGGAAGGGGGGGAGAGAGTCAGGGGTGCACAGCAGGCCCATCATAGTCCCAGACTGCGCTCCGGGGGGATCTAGTCACATTGAGTGTTGGGGTTCTTAGGGATTGGCTTGTTTTGAAATGGGATTAGCTTGATTTTTTTGGCTTATTTTGAAAGTGCTTATTTACCACCTAAAAGTTGGCAACTGTGCTTCAGAGAGCTCCCAGGAGAAGTTGCATGCACTCAGTTTCTCTGAATCGGGCAGAAGGTATATTCAGTAGGGCCACCAAATCAGTGACCTTTTTTGTGAAAGTGTGGGCCTCTAGTTTAGGAGTGGTGAGAATCAGCCATCTTACTCCTCTTCAGCAGCACACCAGTCTCTTTTTGAATAAATGCAAAGTGCATATTATTTTCCTATTTCTTAAACCCTGTTTCTCTCATCTCAAACTGTCTTGCTAAGTGACTGTGTTTGGTTCTATCAGGACTTGTTTTCATCAAGTCTGACAGGGAAGTCAAAGAGCACATCTCTACCGCCTAGCAAGTCAGCCACAAAAGCCCCACTCTCCCTCTTTGACGATGAGGATGAAGAGGTAAGTGCCTCCCCAGCACTGGCTGCACTTTCTCTGTAGCCCACTCACTGGGCTCTGTGAGTAAGGTAAATCCGTTAAAAGGGTCACTGTTCACATGCCAGGGTTTAGTGCCATGCTGGCAAGTTTTACATATCTCCTCCTGTAACAGATTGAGCATAATGGCTGCTTGAGAAGGGGTATGGACAACCGTGATCTTTGATTTACTACTGTGTGCTCTTCTAGTCCCCTTCATCCCTGGAGCTCAAGCAGAGTCTGTATCCTCCTCACTTTGGAGGTGGGGAAGCTGAGGCTGAGGTGATTTGCTCAGGGTTACGTGATCAGTGGTGGAGCTGGTGCCCTGTTTTCCAGGATATGCTGCCTCTCTAGTGGGTAATAACCTATGGACAGGTTCACGGTATTCTTAATTTAGTGTGTCTTGTGATACTACCCCAAAGCCCCCATCCTAGGCACTGTACAAACACACAAGGAAGCATCACCCTCTGCTTTTCAAGAGCTTACAATCCATCTTTGGACACCCAGCCCCCAGAGCAAACTAGCCTGCCCCACAATCATCCCCTGACTGTGATGAGGTGTCAGCAGATTGTGGCAGGCCTGTGGCTTATGCAAATTCCAGAGCCCTCGTCTGAGAACACCCTGCCTCCAGCTCCCATTTTTTCCCATCTGGGACTGTTAGCAGAAGCTGCCCATTGCTTAGCAAGCCGTCCTACTGGGCATTCCTGATTTTGGGTTTTTTGCAGTTTCTAACCAGGAATCCAAGTTCAACTGGAAAAACTTTAAGGGATTCTGTTTTTAACCCACTTCATAAGAGTCTTGCACATGGACAAGCGCCAAGTTCACCAGGTGTCTTTTTACATGTACGGTAGGCCACATGACTGTTGCAGATCAGGATCCTGGTCTCTTTCCCAGATGTAGCTGTGCTTTGACTTTGCTTGCCTGTCCTGTTGGAAAGAGTCCCTCCTCCATCCCTATTCTGCAGAGATGGCAGCTGTGTGTAGTGGTCTGCTAGGCTACAGCAGAGCTGCTGAGCAGTGGGTGCAGTAATGAGGTGGTGAACATATGGTGGTATCTCTGTACCCCTGTAGACAGAGAAATTTCTTGTGAGGCCAGGCTCAGAGAGGTGATGGGGGATCAGCTGGTAATGATCAGGATTCTCTCTTTCTCCAAGAATAAACATGAGTACATCTTTTGACTGTCAGAAAAACTTCCCTCCTTGTGAGGCTCTTTGAAATGAATGTACAGTGCATCTCCTAAAGCTCTGCCATAGACAGCCGGTTACAGCGTCTTAATCGGGAAGATGTGCACATGCCTAAACTGAGTATCCATGTGAGCTTATTGATTGTAATGCTTGCCATCTTACACCATCTTCTTGCTGTCCTCTTCACTGACCCAGCAAACTTCGTATAGCCATAATTCACCACCACCCAGATCTGCCACTTTTAGCATGACAAGGCTAAGATGAGATGGTGTCTTAAGTGCCTGAGGGCTAATCTACAGTACCATGCTACATCAGTGCAGATGCATTGCTGTAGCGCATTGCTGAAGAGGTGCTATGCCGATGGGAGAGTGCTCTCCCGTCGGCATAATTACTCCACCTCAATGAGAGGCGGAAGCTATGTCGGTGGCAGAGCATCTCCTGCTGACACAGCATGGTTTAGACACCGCTTTAAATCGATGTAACTCGCGTCGCTCAGGTGGGTGGCTTTTCCACATCCTTCAGTGACATAACTTACATCATCTGAAGATGTAGTGTAGACAAGCCCTGAGTCCTGTTGACGCTTGTGGTGACTTACAGCTACAAAGCTAGCTACTGTAGATGTGAGACAAGGGCTGTGTCCAACATGAGGATAGAAAATAAATGACAATGCAAAATAAGCAACAATGGAAAGCGTATGTGCAAGCTGCAGTCAGTAGAGAATCTCTTCCAAAGTGGGGGCGTGGTCTTTAAAATATCCCTTTCAGATCCTAGGGTTAAAAGCCTGGTAGATGACGTTCTTAATCACGTTATAAATTGGAATTCCCCAGCTGAAACAGAAGTTGCAGAATAAAAGCCAAAGCCTGCAATGGGAAATTGACTTTAGGGGGACTGGGTGGGAGTCCTGGCTAGCAGATCCCATTGCAGGACCGGGTTCTTATCCTAGTTTGTCAAGTTGAAAGCGTTAATACTTACAGGCTTTTGATCTGTAACTTCTCTACTGAACATCTATCTGTGGATGCCGTGGCTGAGAACCATTTGCTCCATGGTACCTGAAGCTGTTCTCCTTTTGAATAGGTTTTGGTGGAAGTATTTATATTTCCTTAACCAGTTGAATGTAGCTCAGCCAAGAAACAGATGTTGCTCGGAACCTGAGTGCCGATGCCCACCAAGTACCAGGCAGAGTTACCTTTCTTGGCTTTAATATTTTTTAGGATCTGTTTGGTACTGCACCTGCTAAGAAGCAACAGTCAAAACCGCTCCAGGAGAAAGCAAAACAATCGGAGTCCCTCAAAAAAGCCTCTGGTTCGTTGTTCAGCAGTGATGAGGAGGTACTGTAGAGCGAGATGCTTTTTAAAGGGGGATAGTGGGCTTACAGCTCTCCACAAGGTGAAATGTTCAATAGAGCATTCACTCCATTGCACTTGAGTGTGGACTGTGTCTACAGACAATGCTTCCTTCCAGCTGTTGCGGTATATCTGTGCGGCTGGTGGAGTTCTTTAGCTGCATGCACAATGGGACTAGCTGGCAGAAGTACCATGGGCTGGGGAAAGTTGCTGGAGGTAGGCTATAAGTGTCTAACAGAAAATTGCACAGCGGCCTCCTGCCAAGAAGGGTGACTTAGAGCTGACCTACAAAAGAGGAAAAAAGAGCATGAGCTCCTTTACTACTAATGTGTATAAAGAGGGCCTGAAAGTTTAGGGGTAATCAGGGTTTATTTAGAAATATGGGGGAAATGGAAAACAAGATTTTACCCATCTCTGTTGGGAGTGCTAGTTGGATAACTCAGGTACGGGGGTTGGGGGCTCTCCCAACCCTTAATTAAAGAGTTGGAGGGTGTTGAATCCTTAATCAGGATTTGTAGCCAGGTACTTGAGTTAATGAAGTGTCAGCATGACCCACTTAAAAGGAACTTTACTGTGTGAATAAAACTCGCATTCCTGCTTGCTTAATCATAAGAACGGTCATACTGGGTCAGACCAAAGGTACTAGCCCAGTATCCTGTCTTCCAACAGTGGCCAATACCAGGTGTCCCAGAGGGAATGAACAGAGCAGGTAATCATCAAGTGATCCGTCCCCTGTCGCTCGTTCCCAGCTTCTGACAAAGAGGCTAGGGAGACCATCCCTGCCCATCCTGGCTAATAGCCATTGATGGACCTATCCTCCATGAACTCATCTAGTTCTTTTTTTGAACCTTGTTATATTTCACTGCTGCTTTAGTGTCTGTCATAAAACTACTGGCTTTCCAGGTAACCTACAGTGTGCTTTTTTTAAGGTAGATGAGATATGAATATCAAATGTAAAAATAAAGCAAGGCTGAATTTTTAAAAAAAAGCCTTTGTCATTTTTTTAATACATCATAAGTAGGAAAGGGATGCTGTGGTCTTCCATCTGCAGACCACCTGTAACACAGGGATAAAGAGACACACTGTAAGCATGAAAACGGAAAATATTTCTGGGATTTGCAGTATTCCATATTAATGCAAATTCTGACTTCTCACTTAGATAAAATGTCAATATGTAAATAGCTTTGTTGCAGAAAGAGACAGGTTATGCCATTGCTCTGTTAACCTAGCCTTTCAGAAAACTGTCTTCAGCCAACCAGTTTTAACAGCAGAGGCGTACATTTAGCCTTGCTCTTCCCATCTCAGCACATTGACCTCCAATTGAGGCATGAACATAAGTCTAGTTGGGCCATTTAAGAGTTAACACTCTATTTAGTGTGGTCAATTATTTTGTTAACCCAAGAGAAAAAACTGCCTTAATATTACAGTTAGAAGTCAGGAAATGAGGCAGCATTGTTACTAATATTATTTCGGGACACTGCATAGTGTGTATTTCCACACACCTCTAACTGTCTAATCATCAAAGTGTTATGGGCCAAATTCTCAAAGAGCAAGCTTCTTCCTTCTGTGGCTGCATAACATGCACTCACAAAACCAGCTTCAGGGACAGATCTCAGATGCTAGTACTCATTTACACCTGCAACTCATTTAGCACCTGCTAAATGGGAGCCAGACCTATGTCCTGAAAGCTTATGCAGTGGGGGTTAATAACATCATCATTTTCTGGCCTGGTGTTGCATTGATGTTTGTATTTAATGCATAGATGTAAGAACAGCCCATGTCTTCAAAGGAACAAGCACTGATTGTAGTATGCTGACTAAGGTAGAAGAGGTGAGGAAATGGCTGAAATGACCTGCAGGAAATAGGCTTGTAAGAAAATAATGCCTATTTTTTTTTTTAGGACCACTGGAATGTCAGCAAGCCGGCTAAACCAATTTCCGAAGACATCCGAAAGGGGGAACCTGCAAAACCTGTCAGTGCAGTCAATCCAGCTAACGTTGTGAAAAAGACCAGCCTCTTTGAGGAGGATGAAGAGGAGGAGGATTTATTTGCAATCACTAAAGACAGGTGAAAAAACTTGACAGCGGAGCAGCAGGTTTCTCTCCAATTTCTTGGAGCAGGCTTACCTGTTTCAATAGCTTGTCACGGGTATTATGGGATTCCCATCCTGAAATAGCACAATGCCTTCATTTTCCCAGGAGGCTGAGATGCTGTCAAGTAATCTTAAAATCATTGTCTTCTGCTGTGCATTTCTGATATTCCGCTGTTACACTGATGAACCGGTAGGCTGCACTGGCCGAATGTTCATTTCCACGTGGAGATTAAGGTGTTGGTTTAGACCCTGGTTTACCATGACCCTGTGGTGCCGCCATAGCTGGGATCACCGTAGGCAACTAAGCTGGAGGAGCCTCTTTAAAGGGAGAGGGCTGCTGACAGGGCAGTCACATTACTCTTGACTCTGGAGCTCCCCATCCTCTCCTGGGACCAAAATAGCTCAGATCGGTTTGCCTGCAGGGCACATGGCAAAGGTCACCTGTTCTCAGGTTGTCATGGAGTGTTGGATCTGGTAGGACAGGTGGGGAATTCATTTTTATTTGGCTCTCTGGGTTTGGTTAGATGGATGGAGATCAATCTTTTTGCTGCTAATTTTTGCAAGGGTTTATTAATTTTGTGTAAATATCTTCACAAACAGAAGTGCAGCCTTGGATGTGCTGTTGCTTCATGGGCGCAGGGTGGTAATTTTGGGGAATATCCAGCTTGCTACCACTTTACTTACGAAAATGTTTGGATTTTGAAAACTTCAGATTTTAGGCTAAAAGTCTAATCATCTGAAAGGATCTAAGAAAAGTACATTGTTTGAGATGCACGATGAGTAAATAATTCTCCTCCTGTTTAAAACGTTGCAGTCATCCAATCAGGAAGCGGAATTGATATCAAGTGAGTTAGGTGACTGACTTGCACACCAGAAATAGCAGTCAGTGACAGCTTGTGAACACCTTGATAGTCTATAAACCAGAGGTGGGCAAACTACAGCCCGGGGGCCACATCTGGCCCATGGGACCGTCCTGACTGGCCCCTGAGCTCCTGGTCCGGGAGGCTCACCCCCCAGCCCCTCCCCTACTGTTCCCCCTCTCACGCAGCCATGCCGCCACCCAGGCAGTGTGCTGGGCTGCTGCTCATGCAGGGCAGCGCGTCTGGCTCCAGTTGGGCGGCGTGGCAGCCAGACATGCCGCTCTGAGCGGCATGGTAAGGGGGCCGGGGGGTTGGATAAGGGGCAGGAGGTCCCAGGGGGAAGTCAGGGTACGGGGCCGGGGGGAGGGGGGTTGAACAAGGGGTGGGGTCCTGGGGGGGGGCGCGGTGGATGGGTCGGGGGTTTTGAGGGGGCGGGAAGTGGGAGGGGGTGGATAGGGGGCAGGGGCCAGGCTATTTGGGGAGGCACAGCCTTCCCTACCCAGCCCTCCATACAGTTTCACACCCCGATGTGGCCCTCAGGCCAAAAAGTTTGCCCACCCCTGCTATAAACTGTGCTGCTGATGCTTAAGAGTGACATATGGATTTGCAGAATCCAGGATGGATTTATGGACAGGACTAAGGTCATACTGAGTTATTAGACTAGCTGTAATGCCCCAGTGGCGAGAACCCCATGTTCTTGTGAGACAATTCATAGATTCCAAGGCCAGAAGGGACTGATGAAATCATCTAGTCTGACTTGCTGTGTAGCACTGGTCATAGAACTTCCCCAAAATAATTCCTAGAGCAGATAGTTTAGAAAAACATGCAGCCTTGATTTAAAAATTGTCAGTGATGGAGAATCCACCACAACCTTGGTAAATTGTTTCAATGGTTAATCACTCTCTCAGTTAAAAATTTACACCTTCTTTCCAGTGTGAATTTGTCTAGCTTCAACTTCCAGCCGTTGGATTGTGTTAGACCTTTCTCTGCTAGATTGAAGAGCCCATTATTAAATATTTGATCCCCATATAGGTACTTATAGACTGTAACAAGTCACCCCTTAACCTTCTTTTTGTTAAGCTAGATAGACTCAAAGAGCTCAAACACTGTATGACATTGTCTAATCCTTTCATCATTCTTGTGGCTCTTCTCTGAACCCTCTCCAATATTTTGAAGTGCTCTATTCTTTCTGTAAATACAAAAGCAAAGTCCCAGTGATCATGCTGAATTAAGGTTTTTGGTCAGTGTTTTTCAGCAGTGTATACAGAATTTTATTCCTGGAGTTCACCCTCTACTAAGTAGCATGTTGGGCCTCTTTCCCCACACAGTCCTGCCACAAGGATCCCGACTCAAGTGAGGGGAGCGTGTCGTCTTGGAGGCCACAATCCTATCTGAGTTCCACTCCAGTAGTGATGCTGCTTTGCTTGTTCTTTTAATCGCGTTTATTACAGTAGTGCCTAAGGGCCAACCAAAACTGGGGCCCTGTTGTGCTTGGTGCTGTACACTGAATCGTAGACAGCCTCTGCCCCTAAATGCTTACAGGCTAAATAGGCAAGATGGATGCAGGGAGTGGGAAAGGGTGTATGTGTCACCTTCACATAAAGAGGTGAGACTCTAGTGCTACTGAGGTTAGGAATGGAAGCAACCTATGGACTGAGGATGGAGGCAAGGTTTCCTGCCAGACTGGAGTAGCAGTCCTGGGCCTCCGTAGCTTAGAGAAAACCTGGCCCTGATCATACTTTGTTCAGACTTTGTGTTCTTCTATACCATGTCCCTAAAGAGGACAGTCTAAACGATACCATTTGACCAGTTAAACATGTCTCCTGTGCATGGATTTCTCTCTCCAGTCAGAGGAAGCACCAGAAGGCTTCTCTTCTGTTTGAAGAAGATGCTGTTAATGGAGGACCGCTCTTCAGCTCCCAGCCAACACGTCTTCCTTCAGCAGCTAAAGCCACAGCGGTACCTCCTTTTCCTGCTTAACCCCAAAGCAGATGGTTTACCAAATGGCACTGTTTGTAGCAAGGCAGGCTTCTCCATAACACACTAACCAGGGCCTTTAGGTTAGATAAGTTCCAACAAATTTATAATAGGTTTAAGGTGATTGGAATTTTGGGCTTAAAACTATTTGGCTTCATTAGGTTAAAACTATACTCTGAAATGGAGTCTGAATTCTGCCTTTGCTGGGGCTGGGCCTGGGCCTGCTCAGACTGTGCTGTGTGAGTATTACTGAAGGGTTTTGAGAACGGTCTTGGAGATGAAATCCTGGTCCTATTGAAATAAATGGCAAAGTTTCCATTGACTTCAGTAGGTGCAGGATTTTCCCCTGTGTCAGACCCACCAAACTCTGATTCTCCCCTTGTGGCTATAGTTCTCCCCAGCTCCCCTCCGTAGGGGTTTCTGATATCACCCAGGTTCCTATCATCCCGGCCTGGTGTGCTGATTTTAGTAATAAACACTCTGCCACCATATCTGTAGTGCCAACCCCAAAACACTGCTCTGAATAGCTACCATAGAATCTAGTCTGGCCTGCCACATAACAGCTCCTAAACCTCTCCTTTTCCCAAGCCCACTTGCCATGTGTGGACCACAGGCTTCTCCCATCTGTTGAGCCACTGGGAACAGGGGAAGCCCTGTTTACCTATCTGCTGTCCCCACTCTCTCATGGATACATATAAAAGGCCTGTATCTATGTGTGCGCTTATATGCCAGATCTCCGTGTGTGTGAGTAGTAACATCCTTTCATTTCCCAGGAAAAAACAAAATCGCCTCCAGCACCACCTTCGTTATTTGATGAAGAGAAGGAAAAAGAGGATCTGCTTGACACATCAAAGACTAAACTGGTAGAAGAGAAGTCAGGACATTCAGAGGAGCATAGAGCAGTTCCTGTGACTGGAGGAAGAGCGGCTGCAGGGCAGCAGAAAAAGGAAAAGGTAAGAGATACTCTTTTAGTTAGAGATTTGACAAATGTTCCCTTAATCTCTTTAACAGTGCATTTCGTAGAATTCTTTGAACAGCCTCTAGATGTTCTATGCTTAGCAGTAGTGACCCTGTTTCAAAATCAAGGGTGCAACCCCATTGGTTGGCCACCAAAATCATGCTTGGACCAAAATGACAAACTGAATAATTCCTGTTTGTAAAAACATTTCCAGTTGAGTCATACAGAGAAATGCCTCTCAGTATGCAAAACATCAGTCACACAGGTGCAGTATTCCTTTCCAACTGTGAACTGGACGAGCTGCCTTAGCCTGTGTGCGCACGCACGCTCTCTCTCTCTGCAACAAACTCAGGAACTGTTGTGATGCTACTGAAACATCCTATTTACATGCAACACACTAGTGTGCCCATGGGACTATAGACCTGCTAAAACCATGAGAGTTTCTGCTTTTGGCAGCAATATTTGCTAACTGAAATTGTCTTAAGTGTAATGTTGAAAAGGGTCAGCCAAATGTAGGCTAACTCCCAGGTACTAAATTGCTCAATGAATGTTGTGAGAATTACTGGGCAATGACTTTCTAGGTACTTAGTTTGTTAGCAGCATTATGTGCTTGTAGAAAACTACTCTGAGCACATCTAGCAGTCATGTAGTGCTTTCCGCTTCAGAGGAGCCCAAACCGTTTCACAAACTATTGACAAGCAGCCATCTCTGGAGTGGAGCAGAAGCAGCCAGGCTAAAAAACCCCAAACAAACCCTGATGCACAACATGCTGAACAACAGGACTAGGGTGCAGGGTACTAATGCAGACCTGTGCACTTCTGCAGGAGGGCCATCAGATCTGTGATACCCTCAAGTCAGGGGTCTGCAACCTATGGCACATGTGCCAAGCACGGCACGCGAGCCAATTTTTAATGGTACGCTGCTGTCTGCCGGACCCGGGCAGACAGCAGCGTGCCACTAAAAATCCTGCCTAGCCCAGCCTGCTCTTTTCCACCTCCCGCCCACCGCGCTCTCCTTGCAGGGCAGGCAAGCTTCCCCCTCCCCCCGCCTCTACCCCCAGCATGCTGGGTTCCTGCCCCTCCTCCCCTCCCTCCCTGCAGCTGACGGCCCTTGCTACGGAGGGGGAGAGGTACAAGCGGAGCCGCAGTGCCTCTCTCTGCGCCGGGGACCTTGGGGAAGGGGAGTGGAATCAGGGCATATCCCCTCCAGCCCCCTGCTGTGAGCCACTCAGGGCAGGGGGCTGGGAGCACTCCCACGACCCCAGCCCACACCCCCAGCCCTCTGCTCTGACCCCTGCACCCCCAGCACAACCCCAGCCCCCCCACACCCTATGCCCTGACTCTTGCACCCCCCACATCCCCACTCCCACCCTGAGCACCAAACGGGAGCTCCTGCACCCCCCACCCCTGCCATTCCTACCTGCACCCCTCGCACCAAATGGGAGCTGCTTAGGTAAGCGCTCCACACCCAAACCTCCTGCCCCAACCCTGAGCCCCCTCCCTCATTCTAGCTCCTGGCAGACCCTGCACCCCAAGCCCTGTTCTCAGCACATTCCCACCCTCATCTCAGTGGAGAGAGAGAAAGAGAATGGCTAGAACCAGGGAGAAGGTAGGTACCCACTCTATGTGGGCAGGCCGGGATCCCAGACCGGCAGCGGGCTGAGCTGCTCAGCCCACTGCCAGTCTGGCGTTCTGGCTGCTGGCCTCTTGCCAGCCAGGGATCCCGGGCACAGGCCCTGCTCAGCCCACTGCTGGCTTATGTGGGCAGGCTGGCAATGGGCTGAGCAGGCTGGTGGCATAGGATCAGCATTTTAATTTAATTTTAAATGAAGCTGCTTAAACATTTTGAAAACCTTGTTTACATACGACAATAGTTTAGTTATATAATATATAGACTTATAGAGAGAGACCTTCTAAAAAACGTTAATGTATTATTGGCATGCGAAACCTTAAATTAAAGTGAATAAATGAAGACTCGGCACACTGCTTCTAAAAGGTTGCCGACCCCTGCCTCCAGTAATGCATATGGCACTCCTGTTTATCTGCCTGGGAAGGATGGGTGCTTTTAGCTGTTTGCCATGTTACTGGATCCCAGAGTTCTGGACACATCAAACATCCAAACCAAGATAATCGAGCAAAACAGCACCTGATTCCAGTCCCTGTTTTTTGTTTTTACAGTTGGAGCCTTTCGCGGCATCGTCTTTGGAGCCGATCAGTAATTTGGATCTGTTCTCGGCCTCTCCACCACCGTTGGAGAAGGAAGCCAGAACCAGGACTAAGAATGTGCTGAGCTTGTTTGAAGAGGAGGAAGAGGAGAAAATGGAAGATCAAGATGTCAGTAAGATGGAGCGGAAAGAAATAAGAAAGGTGAGCAAAGAGCAAACTGGCTCTCTGGCTTGCCTGCAGATCTAGTCTTCCTCTGACCCCCTCTCCTTGCAATGTTCCTGCCCCTTTGTCTCACCTGCTGTCTAGAACAGCTGTTCTGTGTTTCTGCTTCATCGGCTCTTCCCGATCCTGTCTGAAATCAGCTTTACATGGTTGCCTGTTCCTCTGGATCTCTCTTCTCTGATCAAGCTCTCTGTAACTAGCTCTAACTCTTCAGTGTGTTTCTAGGGGATGCTGTGTTTGTGTGTGTGTCTGATACTACCTGCCTGGGGTTGGCCTGGCACATAAGTCCAGAGCTCAGATCCTGAGCTAGCTCTGATATTGCTGTGGTGGGAGGCGCTGGGAATGCAGAGGTGCTTCTGATACCTCCTTTCACCATTCCCTCCCCTCCTCACATTGGAGCAGGTGGATCTAACAGGAGCCATTTCCCATTATGAAAGGGGAGCTTAGCTCTGAGCCGTCCATATATAAATGGTATTTGAACCCTTAGGGCCCTTTATGCCTCCCCAGGACAAACTAGTGTAACTCTCACCTCTGTGCCAGTGAGCCCGACCTGGTATTTCCACCACTACCCTCTGGCAGGTGTTGCACCAAGGGACAGGAGAGCACAGTGTTCCTTTCTGCCGACGCACTATAGGAGCTCTGCTGAGGCGAGGCTGGCCTGCTGACACCCTGAATCAGCCCACCTCACCACTCCCCCTTTCCAGCAAGCGCTGCAGCATTCCTCACATTCCATCGCCAGGCGCTGTGGGGCTGAACCCAGTGCACTGTGTACGCTAATGTTTTTTAATACAGAACTACAATTAGGAGAACTTGTGAACAACTTCATTCATTTGAATGCAGCGGGCCCCTAAATGCTAATAAGTCTGAGTTCTGACAGATGGGATGGGCAGCAATTTCTAGAGCTGATGGCTCCTGATTGAAAGAACTCTGCCTCTAGCATCCACCTGTTTGAAACCAGGTGGCTGTTGGCCTGAGCATCTCTGCTGATTGCTGCTATAGGGCATTCCAAGTACACAGGATATATTGCGAGGTACTTGATGCGCTCTCCAGCAGACCGGGGCACATAATTTTTTTTCGGTTCACTGGCAGTTTTGAAAAGTTGGGTGGAAATTTTGTTTTTGTTTCAACCCCCAAAATGTTGTTTAGGCTTTCAGGCAGCTTGAGAAAAGCAAGCAAAGGATTCAAGAAACAAGGTGTGGTGGCTGGTCTTGGTTATGAGCTATAGCCCAGTGGTTAGGGTAGTGAGCTAGCCTGTGGGAGGTCCAGATTCAGTTCTCCTCTGTCTGATGGGGAGAAGGGATTTGAGTTTGGGTCTCTCCCTTGGCAGGAGAATGCTGTAAACTATGGGATATTCTGATGTGGGATCCCGCATCTCTCCTGTAGAAAAGCTTTTATAAATAAATAAACTCAACTGTAAATAAGCCCCGTCGTTTTCAGTTTAAACTGATTTTTACCGAAAAATCCTGGGTTTTACAAAAAATTTTCCCCAACGTTAACCCTACTTTTGTATCATTCAAATAGGTAAAAAATAACTTGTTTTATTAGGAAAATACAATACATTGGATGAGAGAGATGTATTACGATAATACGTTAGTCTGTGTGTGTGTGTATGCAAAGCTATATTAGTCTAGAAGATACAAGAAATGAACAGGTGCACACACAAGCTCTGAAGTGCGTGCTCATCTGAATGTACTAATGAATCTCACGTACACATTTCAAACTGTTAGCAGATAATGGTTTAAAGATCTGACACACTAAAATGGGAAGAAAATGAAAATCTGTTTACATTTCAGAACACAAAGTATTCAAAAGCTTAAAAAAAAAAACAGGAGAAAAGGAGGAAGTTCAGCATCTGTGCTGCAAATGGTGTGGGCCAATTATTAAATGTAACTATTTATAGGCTAATAGTTCTAAGTCTACAACAGTAAATTGTTTGCCCAAATGAAAAGTTTTATTTGGGGATTAGAGATATATTGTTTTCTTAAACTCGGAGGTGGCATTGTGTTTTGAGTTCTGTTTTAGTTCTGCAGCAAACCACACTGAATTCCATTCATCAAAGCCTTAATCTACTTTTTCCCCATATCCTTCCATCCACTAAAATAAACCCAATATTTACCCAGAAAAATTAATTTTTCACTAATTTTTCACCTGCTTTTGTTGTTGTAGTAAACACCAATAAATTGCTGGAGAAAAATAAATTTAAAATAAAACCAGAAAACAAAGGACCCTAACTATAAATGAATTACTGAATAGTCACTGGAGCGGGGACTTAACCTTGAGTCTCCCATATCATAGGTGAGTGCCCTAACCACTGGGCTATAGAGGAATTCACATTGGGTTTCTGTGCCTCGATGACTGTGGAATTGTAGGGCTGGAAGGAACCTTGCAGAGTCATCAAGTTCAACCCCCCGCGCTGAGCCAGAACCAAGTAAACCTAGACCATCCCTGACAGGTGTTTGTCCAGCCTGTTCTTAACAACTTCCAGTGATGGGGATTCCACAACCTCCTTGGAAGCCTCTTCCAGAGCTTAACTTCCCCTAGAGTTGGACAGTTTTTCTGACTATGAATTGCTCCATGGTTTGCGCTCATAGCATTGATGAAGTAATTTGCAGTGGGTGTGTTCATGTTGGTGTCTGAATCTGCCTTCTGGAGCCTAGCCCCCACCTCTGTTTTACATCAATAAGTGAATGCTGAAATTGACATCTGTTAGACTTCCCATTGCTGAGGGCTTGTCTTAACAGGTGAGTTGCAGTGTTAAACTGGTATTTAAATCAGTTTAATTAAACTAGCACAAACCTCTGTGTGAACGCTTAGATATAAGCCAGGGTTAAATCTTTTTATTTCCTTGTGTGCTGCAGGGGGTTTAGTGTTTAGTTGAGTTGATTTGATTAGTTAAAACTGTACAACTGTGCTGTGTGTATAAAGGCCAGCCTGGCTTGTATTGCAAACCCACTTCATTAGTGTACAAGTGTGATACTGTGCACAAACTGTTAGTGGGTTTTGTAACTGTGTGTGTGGGGGGGTTTTTCTCCCCTTCCCACAGCCCGCTGAGAAAAGCTCTCATTCCAAAAGCACTGGAGTGTTTCAGGACGAGGAACTTCTCTTCAGTCACAAGCTACAGAAAGACAATGATCCTGATGTTGATCTCTTTGCCAGGTCCAAGAAATCAGGGGTGAGTTCAAAGCCGTGTTCTGAACCTGCTGTTTAAAAATGGATTCTTTTAAATGTACTAATTGTAACATTGCTCTGATGTCCCTTACTCGGGTGTTCTGGATAAGGTCCCTGACCGCCAGAAATGACAGAGTAAATGTGGGTGCAGTAATCTGCAGCTAGAAATGTGGCTTTGACCTATGTGGCATTCTGTCTTTATTTCAGTCTGCAAAACTCCGTATGAAGCTGTCATCTGCAGGAGGGCTCTTTGGAGATGATGATGAGGATGATCTCTTCAGTATTGCTAAAGCAAAGCCTCCGGTACTTGCCTTTTTATTGTAAATGACTTCTTTAAAAGATGTAGAAAAAAGGTGTGTGTGAGGGGTGGGGTAACTGATTTCCAAGTGAAATCAGTTGCGTTTAGAGTAGAAACTTGTTAAAGTGACTCTCTTCAGTTAGTGGAACCTTGCTCAACAGACCTGTTCCCTGTGTGTATTCAGGTTCACATCATTTGATTTTAATGACAAATGTATCTCTTTATTGCTTGATATTTTTTTTTTTTTAACTTCTGCTGAGTCACCAAAGCTACAGGAGAATGAGTTGGACTCTTTCTCCTTGTGCATCACCAATTAAACTGGCTGTTTCAACTGGTCAGACTTGTGCAAAATCACTGGGGGCAGTAGGGTTGCCCTTGTGTCGCTGAGATCCTGACGTGTTCTGTAGAACCTTTACAAAGGTGATGCTGTGGGAGATGGCAAGAACTCCAGCCTTGCTCTCTGATTCCCGGGCAGGTTTGCACAGATGACCGTTCACAAGGGGGTTTAATAAGCTGAGCCCACTTGATATGGAAAGTAGAGTTAATAAACATGGACGCCCACAATGCTGCCATTTAGTCGCCTTTTATCCTAGAACTGCACTTGCCATAAAACAGCCTATGCACTATTTTGAATTACCGTGCTATGGTTAGAATTTATTTTTTCCTAGAGCCACTGACTTTGGTTGGGGAAACTAATCAAAATCTGGAACTGACTAGACTTCTTTGATAGTCTAGAAATTCAGCAGAAGGAGGATGAGCAGGGGGTTGGACTAGATGACCTCCTGACATCCCTTCCAACCCTGATAGTCTATGATTCTAATCCCTCCCTTCCCATCTTCCTCACAGTTAATTATTGTGTATTTTAAAATACTAACCCTCTTTTTCTACAGGGGTGTGTGTGTGTACACAGAGAATCTGTAGTTATATGAAACATGCACAAGGAGATGTTACGGTTGAGCTAACAATCTTTACATTAAGATGACCTTGTGGGGGAGGAAGGGGATGAGTTATATGAGCTCTTCCAGCCCTACAGTTCCATGATCAACCTTCACACTCTCTGACTTCTGTATATTTGACTGGCAAATTAGTTGAGTTCCATTCCCCTTGCTCTGAAGAATTCACACTGTATAGAGCTCATAATTACCTGATGTTTGGTTTATCGACAACTCCATTAACAACTGTCAATCATAAACCTTTCCCAAGCTTCCTCTGCAAGCATGACTCTGCCTCGGCTTTTCCCTGTAGGACTTCTCTGTCCCAGACCTTAGTTCTTTTAGTCCAGAGATCCAATTCTTGTTACCTGCTTGGACCTAAGAGATTCATTTGCTAGGATAATTTGCTAGTAGTTATCTTTGTGCATGACTCAGAAGAACCCTCCTCCCCCGCAATAATGTCCTTGGAAAGCTTTTGCAGCTTGGCTTAATGTAAGGCCTTAGGTTGGTTTCAATGACAAACTCCAGGCACGTCATTTAGGGACCAATCAGGGATGGCATGGTCTACAGCATAAGCAGCAGCAGACAAGCAGGGTTCAGGATGGCCTCTGTTAAACTCTGAGCAGTTCAGAATGCATTTGCTAACTTTAAGTATTCTTAGGCTTTAAAATATACTGAACCCGTTTTTCTTTCTTTAATCTTATTTTACGTCTCAGTCCATGAAACGAGCTAAGCTGTAAAATCAGTAAGAACATTCCCAACTTTCAAGTGATATAAAGTTGGCAAACTTATTTGGAAAAGGGTGCGCTGAACTAATAATCACACCTAGGGTCGTGTTTACCAAAATTATGAGCATTTGGCAATTAATCAACTCTTTTTGAAACCAAGCAAAGAGCCAGTCCTCAGAGAGGGTGTGCGTATTTAGAGCCCCAAACCTCAGCCCTTCTTCCTGCTGCCTTATATGTGAGGGATTTATGTTATGTTAGGAGTTAGCTTTTCGTCAAGCTAGAAAAACTTGACTGGAATTTAGAAGGTGTGGGAAGGGATAGACAGCATGCGGAAAACTATAGTTTTTTACCTGACCATAAAAGAAAATGATGATATAAAATATTTTTGCAGACTCATTTTAAAAAAAAAATTCTAATTTCAGAAAGTAGCAGAAAAGAAAACAGTAGTGAAAAAGGACAGCTCTGGCCCTTCTACGGAGAGCAGTAAGGGTCTGCAGAATATGCTGAGTGCCAAACAAGATGAGGGACCTAAACCAGAAACCACTGAGGTAAGCATCTAAGATCAATGGTTCAAACAAAGCAAGCAGAAGAGGGTTTGTTGGTTTTGTTGTTAGTGTAAACTGATAAGGGAGACTGACTGTTTGCCTCCTCCGTGGCATAGCAGCATGATCTGCTGTAACTCATAAAGATTACATTTAATACTGTACTTGGGAAAACTAGAGCAGCAGTTCCCTTTCCTAAAAGGTTGAGGCATTCTCTGTCATTGGGTTTAAAATGCTGTTGAATCAGAACAGTAGTGTATTACACCTGCTTAGCCCTGGGCTACATGAATACGCCAGGTGCAGGGCAATGGAGAATTGGGCCCATTGACTTAATGATTTAGTGAAAAATGAAGATTTATTGACCCTTCCTCTCCTGCTTGCATTTTCTTTAAATAAATAAATCTCAGTTTCTCTCATGGACGTGAGCTTTAAAGTGTGGTTAGGGTAAGAAGAGACTCTTGCCCAATGACACCTGCATCCTTCCCCTGTGTTCAGCACCCTGTCTTGAATTTTATTGTCCGCTAATAAGACTCCTACTCTTGTTGGTCCTGCAGAGCCAACGCAGCTCAGAGAGGCAGCTGGATTGTGTTCTGGCTTGTGCTGCAACAGAATTATCAATTAGATTCCAGCCGTAGCATCTTATAACTAGAGGGAGGAGCCCCAGGTGAGTTTGCAGGGCTGGCAGTTAGCGCATCTCTTTACTTGTAATTGGAGCACCCCTGATGTGGAGACGCTGAGGCCTGGTCTATGCTACAGAGTTAGGCCAATGCAAGGCATCTTATGTCAACCTAATTATGTCAGTGTCTAGACTACAATACTGCTTCCGCCAAAGTAAGTCCCCTGCTATACATCATAACTCCCCCTCCCATGAGAGGCGTACTGCTTTTTGTTGGTGTAGTGCAGGCAATGCAGTGTCCATGTAGACACTGAGTTACTTACATCGTCTGTTGGCTGTCAGCCCCAAGTGGGGCTGACAGTTGGAGCCCTATCCCAGCTGCCCCGGTGCTAACTGCCTGAGCTGTCAGCGGGGCGCTGGGCTCACAGCTGGCCCCCCCTCGACTGCAGCGCTGACAGCCGAATCTGTAAACATCAGGGCGGCTGGGCTTCAGCTGTCAGTGCCCCACTTCAATCACTGGAAGCGCTACTGGTAAGAACGCGCACTCTTGACAGCAGGCGTAAGCGTGGATGTGAATCACTGCTTTAATTACTGCAGTGACTGTATGTCAACGTACGTCGATTTTAATTTTGTAGTGTAGACAAGCCCTGAGAAGCACACATTTTTCCGGCCTCTGTAAACTGGCCCAGCCTGAGGAGACCTAACTGCTGGATCCCAGATGCTTCTAAGCCCCACTGGGTCTGGGCAGTGACTGGTCGCTGTTTTCTAGCGCTGGGTCTCTCGGGAACACTCCAGGGGCATTTCTGACTCCCTTCTTGGGCAGCAGCACTGCACAGTCTGGCTCCCTTTAGACCCCAAAACCAGTGCTTTGGCCCTCCTGAGCCACCAGTTACTTAAACATGTCCCCTTCTCCCTTCCCAAGAGTCCCCCTAACTGTGGCAGCTCTAGTTGCCCAGTTACCCCTTCAGGGGCCACGTTGTGGTAAAGCAAGGCTCATGGGCTTAACAAAGGGATTTCTTCACTCTTACAAAAGCCAACAAGTGTTAGGGATCTATAGAAAGCAACACACTCCTGAGGGGAATTGCCTTCAGTCTGATGTCACCGCTCTTGTGAGTCTTGGGTTTGGGCCAAGTCCTTGGGCCAGGCAGCTCTTCTTGGTGGTCTTGCTTCTGCTCCTGTCTGGCCTCCCTTACATAGAGAAAGCACCCCTTTTTTTTAAATCTGTCCCCTGTTTCTCAATGTGCTGCAAGCTGGGTGTAGGTCCAGGCCCTAGTCCCTCTGTCAGGCTTCTTCAAATAAAGTTGTTAAGTCTTTGGCCCTGCTGGAGAAAACCCATTGTTCTAGTGAGCAAGAGCCATTCTGTGTTGATGGCCCTTAATTGCTCTCTCACAGCTGCTCCAACACAGTCTGTCCACCGAGCATCAAGGCCCGTGGTCCCCCATTTGCAATGGAGGTTACAGTCACAAACGGCGTATACAATTGGAATTCACAATTTGACATGGACAGATCTATCCCCAAGCTGTATGTAGTATTATTGTAGCCATGCTGATCCAAAGATATCACCAAGCTGTCAACTCACTTTTGAGTTGAAGTAAATGGAACAAGAAAACAGCCTGAACTGCAGTGTTGTGTCCCTTTTAGCTCTGTTGTTTTTCAGCTTGAATATTAGTGATCTAGACTAGAGTTTCCTTGTGCCTCCTGGTGGCCCAGCTTGCTGGCGATGACAAAGTTGGGTACACTGATACATTGTGACTTCACTTGTTTAAAGAGCCGCCTGCCTGCAAGGGGGATGGCGTAGGAAATGGATGGATTTGAGCATGAGCTAGCATAAAGTGGGAGCTAAAAATTATAAAGCAGCCTTTGCATTGTTGGGCAAAACTGGAGTGTTGTGAGGATGAAGAAGGACTTGAGGCTCTGACAGCAGCAATGTGACGATGGAAATGCAATGAGGAAAGCCAATGGGGTCTTTTTCAGGCACCTCGAATTGTGCTAGGTTCCTTGTAATCAAACACATGGCCCCTGCGCTCGAGAGCAATCAACTTGACAGTACACGAGTGGGTTATCAACAGATGTGGGGAGGAGGAAAAGGGTGGTGCCAAAAAGTTGGTGCAGTTATATGTAGGGCATGTACATACCCTGATGGCCTGGCTCTTTTTAATTGGGTACCTATCCTTCGCTGCTTCTAGGCTGCTTGGCAGCAGTGAGTTTTGGGGAGGGAATTGAATGAGGAGAGGGAAACCTAGACTGTCATACTTGAGGAGTGTGTTCCATACATACTGGGCAGTGGGGAAAGAGATGTCCACTTGCCTCAAAGAGAAGATGAGGGCAGTAATGTAGCTGGCAGCATTGGTGTGACAAGATGCTGTGTGGGAGGAGGTGAAGGGAGATCAGGTCAGGTATGTAGGCAGGAGCTATATGCTGTTGGGCTTCGGGGACCAGGACAAGACGAGGCAATAGCTTCTTGCCTAGGGGGCCATAGGGAGATGAAGTTAAGGGTTAATTGTGTGGGTTTTGGGAATGAAAAGCACTATGGTGAGAACCAAGTGTTCGTTGCAAGGTCACCTCTCCAGTTCTTGCTGTGTAGTCGGGGGGACCAGAACTAGCTTCTTTCCTCTAGACATATTAAAATGCAGGCTCCAATTGGAGTGAAGATTTCAATCTCCTTTATCCAGATGATTTTTAATCCAGTGTAATTTTGTGCAGAAATCCACAGGTCCTGCTCCCATTAAAACCAAAGAGCCCTCATCTCGGATTGGAAAACTACAAGTAATTATTTTACTGGCATTTTGACTTTTTCTCTCTCTCTCTCTCAAAAAAAATAACTTCCCCGCCTCACTAATGGTGCTTTATTTTTCAAAAACTCCTTTTTACTGCCTCATCTTCCAGGCCTCTCTCCAGACGCAGTTGATTTTCAGTTGTTGCTTTCTATATACTGCATGTTTAATGCTTTTATCTTGTGCTCACTGTGGAGGCTGATTCTGGGCAGCGGTATCTGTAATTCTTCATCTGATTTGGGGGGGGACTGTTCCCTAACTTACTGTATCTTTCTTCAGCACTGCATTTCTCAAGCATGTACAGAAACTTGTTGAACAATCAGCCATGGATTGCTCATAATTCGGTATTACAGTAGCCTCCCATCAGAGCCCCATTTGCTAAACGCTGTATAAACCTAGTGAGACAGGTAAAGGATAAATGAAGGGAGGGGGAAGGAAGGCACAGAAAGGTGAAGTGACTTGGACAAGGTCAGTGGCAGAGCTAGAATAGAACTCAGAAATCCTGTGTCTTAGCCCAGTGCCCTACCCACTAGACCATGCTGTCTATTTGGTGCTTGGCTGTGTCTATGGAAACACTAATGCAATTTTGTTCATGGTTTTTTAGGCTAATTTAGCTATTAACCCAGCAGCTTTACTACCCAGTGAAGTTCCTAAGATCTCCAGTGTGAAGCCTGCTTTGCCAAATTTGGAGACTCCCTTGCATGAGCCGGATGGTGTACAAAGTGCTGAAACCTTTTCTGCTGTAGGAAACCGTGAGGAGGCTGGTGTGAGCTTTGATCATCCCATGCAAGTGGATACCTTGCACAGTGCTAATAAGGTAATCTCTGTGCCTAGGTACTAAGGTGCTTTCAGAGAGAATGAGTCAAATTGATATCAAAGTTCAGTAGAGAACTGTGTGTTTGAGTAGTGGTTATGTGAGCTTAAAAATTAGTGGGTTTTATGGCCCGTGCCTTAAGTACTTTGCTGCATGTAGGGGTGGTTTGCTCAGTCGGGCTCTACAGAAGTAGGGGATTTTCCTCCTCTAGTGACACAACACTGTTTAGCCCACGGAAGGATAGCAGCTGTACTACAGCATAACTCTCTGCCAGATCTAGCTGGGAGACAACTCCATTCTACTACTGAGAGCAGCATCCCTCCGTGAAACACTGTAAGGGCTACAGAAGAAGCCGGTGATGCTACTTTCAGTGCTGTCCCTGTTCTGTGGATAAAGAACATTGTTTTCCAGGGCATTCACTCTTGCTTCCTGCCTGAGCAATAAATCGACTCTGCGGTGGGAGGAGGAAGTTGCTGCTCTGAAGTGACTGCTCTTTCTCTCTTGAGTAGTTGGTTTTCCATTCATGCCGTTGTTTTATTGACTGTAAATACCATATTGTACTTAAGGGTTTAATGGGTCTTTAAATGGAATTGAACCGAGCAACTAGAATTTCAATGTGGGGGTTTATGGATCCACAAATCTCTTGTTGTCAACAGAAATGACTTGAACAAGATAACTGAGGGTCTTAATACTGATTTTTTTCTATCATAACTAGACTGATCATTACTAGACAAGAAGCAGAAGAAAGCCACAAGGACTTAAAAGGATGCAGTAGATGTTGCTATAATAATAATGGATGATATGACTCCTTATTACTGATGGGGTTGCAGCGCTTACACATTAGCACTAATCCATTGCCTTGCAGGAATCCTTATTTCCAGTGCCACGTGCACTGACCTGTGAAAACCCTTCTCTAATGCTATAAGCAGCGTGATCTGTAAAGGGGGGAGGTTGTAGCACCTGAGTCTAGCCACAGAGGATGGGCTGCCCAACCTCAGACTTCTCTTTAGGATGGGGAACCTCCACTCTCATTTCTTCCCACACCGATCTGAGATAGATGTATGAGAGAGAGCACACTGAAATATTTTTCATTGATCCCTTTGTGCTATTTTACCTAGTATTGTTGCTTCTTGGAGCTTTTATAGGTTAATCTTAAACTCCCTAAGATACAAAACAGTCCTAAAGTAATACACCCCCTGTTCTTTGCCCCCAAAGGCTGAATCAAAGCAACTGTCCCAGCATTCTCCCTCCCCTTTCAAACTACCCACTTGTACAGGGATCAGTCTTAAAGCGCGTCTCCCATCCATGTAGGATTGCTACTCTCCAAACACGCCCTTGTTAATACACAGACCCACATCCCATGGTAGGCAGACGTATAACTACTATGTTCCTCTCACAAATACAGACACCCCCTCTCCCCTTCCCACTCCCCCCACCCCCGGCCCCAAGACACAGCAAACCTGTCCGGCTCGGCTTTCCGCTCCAGGGTAGCGCTCAGTAACATGGAGAATGTCGGTGCCTGCCCTTACCTTCCCCCTGGCTCTGCGAAATCTCCCTTCCTATATACGGTACTACAGGGCTAGAATAAAGCCTTCAGGTTTTTGCAGCAGTGTGAACTGCAGGAGGCTGTGCTTCAAATAAATGAAATTCAAAAGATCAGCTAAAATGGAAAAATCTGTGTTCTGGTGTTAGATCATATGACTAAAAATCTGAAATAAGCAGGAGGGACTGGACAACAAAATGGCAGATGAAATTCAATGCTGATAAATGCAAAGTAATGCACAATGGAAAACATAATCCCAACTATACATATAAAATGATAGGGTCTAAATTAGCTGTTACCACTCAAGAAAGAGATCTTGGAGTCATTGTGGATAGTTCTCTGAAAACATTTGTTCTATGTGTGGCAGCAGTCAAAAAAACTAACAATGTTGGGAATCGTTAGGAAAAGGATAGATAAAAAGACAGAAAATATCACATTGCCTCTATATATAAATCTTGAATATTGTGTGCAGATGTGGTCGTCCCATCTCAAAAAAGATATTTTGTAATTGGAAAAGGTTCAGAAAAGGGCAACAAAAATGATTAGGAGTCTGGAACAGCTTCTGTGTAAGGAGAAATTAATAAGACTGGGACTTTTCAGCTTGGAAAAGAGACAACTAAGGGGAGATATGATAAAGGTCTATAAAATCATGACAGATGTGGAGAAAGTAAGTAAGGAAGTGTTGTTTACTTCTTATAACACAAGCACTAGGGGTCACCAAATGAAATTAATAGGCAGCAGGCTTAAAACAAACGAAGTATTTCTTCACACAACGCACAGTCAACCTGTGGAACTCCTTGCCAGAGTATGTTGTGAAGGCCAAGACTATAGCAGAGTTCAAAAAGAACTAGATAAATTCATGGAGGATAGGTCCATCAATGGCTATTAACCAGGATGGGCAGGGATTGTGTCCCTAGCCTCTGTTTACCAGAAGCTAGGAATGGATGACAGGGAATGGATCACTTGATAATTCCTGTTCTGTTCATTCTCTCTGGGGCACCTAGCATTAGCCACTGTTGGAAGACAGGACACTGGTCTAGATGGGCATTTTGTCTGACCCAGTATGGCCATTATGTTCTTTTAAAAAAAAAAGAGAAAAAATTTAAAAAAATTAAATACAGTATTCTGTCAAAATCCTACTGCAAGACTGCTGCAGGATTGTGATCCAAGACAATAAAGAACCATCATACCAACACTTCACTCATGTTAATTTTGCTTGTGTAATGTGACTAATGCTAATTAAGCAATAACTGCCAAGCAAAGCTCTCTGCACTGAACTAAGTAACCTGGTGCAAAGAGTTGATAGTTTGAACAGTAGCCAATGGACTCAAGTTGGTCATTGACCTCGATACAGTGTGTTTCCTGGCGATGGTTAATACTGTTATGGGATGGTCTTGTGTTATGGCACAAGGTTGAGGGCCAGAAGCCCTGAGTTTTATTCTGTATTCTGCCACTGACTCGCTCTGTGACCTGAGCACTCTGCTTTGTCTGCCTGCCTCGGTTTTCTTGTGCTGCCGATCTACCTCACAGTGGGGGCTGAGGCAATATGAAAGTTTGCAGAGTGTGGTAGCTCTAATATTAAATTTACCTTAGTGTTCATTAAATGTTCATGTAACAAATTACAAAACCTTCTCAGAGCTGGGATTAGATTTTGGGGGGTCATCGGGTCCCCATCATGTGCTAGAATAAAACGTGGGAAGATAGAACGTGAGGAGAGCAGGGTCTCTGTCAAGTGCATGCCTCCCTTCAAGCCCTTAACACAACCTGATCTCCCTCTTCTCACAGAGCAGGATCAAGGTGATGAACAAACGAAGGCTTCCCTCCAGGACAGCCCGGAGGCTAGCTGCTCAAGAGTCCAGTGAGAACGAGGAGCTGAACAGCACAGAGGAGCCGCAGCTGCTGCTCCCCAAGCAGAGCTCTGCATTAGTGGATGCAAAGGAGCTGTGCACTGCTGAACCAGATGCTAAGAGAAGCACGGAAAACATTACGGCAGCTAAGCTGCCATCGCCAACAGATGGCGGTAGCCTGTCACCTGGAATGGCTGGAAGCCCTTCTAGTAAAGGCACAGGCCAAGAGGATGACTTGTTTGGGTCCGACTATCTTTTTGTAAAAAATTCAGTGTCGAAGCCAGCAGCCAAAGCTAAAACCTCAGAGATCTTGGCCAGCAAGCCCCTTAAAGGTGGTGAGAAGAAGCCTGCTCTGACAGTGCTGGACAATCAGGGCAGCAATGATTTATTCCAGCCCATAACGCAGAAAGTGTCCAAGAAAAGCAGCCCCATCTCTTTCCTGGAGAATGAAGATCTCTTCACTAGTCAGAAAACTGCGAGGAAGAAGGAGTTGAAACCCACCACCCAGCAAGACCTTGACCCGAAAGTTCAAGATATCTTTGAGGTAATGGCTGATTTATTCTTTTTTCCTAAATAGAAAGGGAGGAAATGTATCACTAGGGCCTTGGGCAAAATCATTCTGCCTTCAGCACAGAGGGGAATGGGGCCTGTGTGGGTCAAGTAAGGCTAAGCATGAGGCCTGGTCTGTAGAAAATGCTGTCCTCTAAATCTCACTCTTTCTTACCAGAGCATGGGGTAAAAGGGATGGCGTGTGGGCAGACAGCAGGTGCGTTTGAGGAGACCTGGCTCTCTCCCTGCTAAGGGAATGCTTAGCTCCCGCTCTGACCTGACTGCTGCTACTGAGCTACACAACAGCACTGATGGTAATGCAGGAATGAGGCCCCCATCCTGGGCCTGTCTGTTCCCCTTAACCTTGCTCTCTCATATCCTGCACTTGGCCTGTGCAGTATCAGCAATGACTAGATCTCTGCCCATGCCAAATTGGAGACCTGAGCCTAACCTGATAGAGTTACGATGCCCAGGGTAGTTACAGGACTTCCAACTCTCTACTGCTGGGTGTAGCTGAACCCGAACACTCAGTTATGTCCTGTACTGATGCTGTACAATTTATGCTTTGCTCCAAGGATGATATATTCGCAACAGAAGCCATTAAACCTCTGAACAGAACAAAAGAGAGTGTGTTGGATTCTAACCTGTTTGATGATAACACTGACATTTTTGCGGCTCTCACCATAAAACCAAAAGAAAAGAAGACCAAGAAAAAGGTGGAATCCATATTTGATGATGATATGGGTAAGGGCCTTCTTGGTATTACTTGATTGTCTTCGTCTTGATTCAGCCGTGTGTTAAATCCCCCAGTGACAAAGAATGGGTTTTAGAACTGTAGAGGGGGTGGGGAATGAAAAGGGACTTGAAAAGACTTTTAGTACCATCCGCCTCTAACCTCTGGGCACGAAATTCCAAGTGATTATAGAGTTTAAACAGTTAGGAGAATGTATTTTGGGGTTAAATATTCATCTGCTCTAAAGAGAGATGGGAATGGAGACTGAATGTTGGAATGGAGCAGATGGCTGCATCTTACACTGTGACAACTCCTCTTCCCCCCTCCCCCCCCATTCCCTCTCTGTGTTGGATTTACATAGCAGAGATATCTGTCTTTATCAGTGTCTGTCTGCTCGGCAGTCTAAAATATTTTACACTAGAGGCCAGTTTGTGTTGGCCTTTCTCTCACAGAAGAGTACCTCACTTGACAAATAGTTCCCATTGATTTTAATGGGGAATTGTTCTTCTGTGTATGGTACTATTCAATGAGTGAGGACAGCATAAACTGCTTTGAAAGTCCCACTCCAATTACTTGCAGCCAATCACCCCTGACGCCCATTTCTTCCCATTGATGTCAATGGTAAAACTCCCATTGCCTCCAAAGAGAGTGGAGATAGCTCAGTGCTGAGTGCTTCTCAAAATCCAGCCTTAATTTGTAGCTACTGAGCATGGTTTCACAAGAGCTTTTCATAAAATGTATTCATAGAAATTTGGACAGAATGAATCTGAAAGCACCTGATAAAGAAAACTACTTTCATTCCAAACTATGGGACGTCTTGACAATTTCAAAACTGTTTCCAAACAGAAAATTGTCAGAATCGAGCGTTCTCCAGTCAACAGTCTCAGTTTGGATGAATTTACAATTTCTGACCCAAAGCCATTTTGTCTAAAAATTCGCACCCAGCTCTAGTTATCCTGCAGTCTCCAGCACTATAGCTCACTGTTTGCAGTGGCATTTCTGGCACTGAGGCACCTGGAGCACAAGTCAGAAATGTCCATTAAATGAATGTACCTTCACCCTGATCTTACATCTTTTTCGTTCTCAGTTGGTTTAAGGGCACAGCACCTCCAAATGAAGGATCATGCAGGGGCAGTTGCTCAGTGCTCCAGACTAGGTAGTGCTGCCTTCAATGCACCAGCAGGACTTCAGGGAAGACACTTGAATTTCTTTGATCAGCCTGGCAGCCCCAGAACAGGACTGGCATAGCATCTTCCATTGCTGTTTAGCTAAGGGCTGGTAGCAATGCCCACCGTGGCATTTTACCAGAGGCTGTCACTGCCTGTTGAGCCTTTCCTGCTGGGAATGCTGTCTTTTGAACTGCACCCAATCACTCCTAGTTTCTGATGTATTTGTAAACTAATTATGTTCCCCTGCCCCACAACCACTTTCACTCATTGCTTAGCCTAGAGGCACCTATTTAGTTCCTTTAATCTCTCCCCATAAACCCTGTGATGTTTTAGGGATTACCCAGACCAGTAAGGGCTTCTGTCACCACCAGCCTTCAGAGTAACAGCCGTGTTAGTCTGTATTCGCAAAAAGAAAAGGAGTACTTGTGGCACCTTAGAGACTAACCAATTTATTTGAGCATGAGCTTTCGTGAGCTACAGCTCACTTCATCGGATGCATACCGTGGAAACTGCAGCAGACTTTATATACACACAGAGATCATGAAACAATACCTCCTCCCACCCCACTGTCCTGCTGGTAATAGCTTATCTAAAGTGATCATCAAGTTGGGCCATTTCCAGCACAAACCAGGTTTTCTCACCCCCCCACCCCCATACACACACACACTCACTCTCCTGCTCACATTTACCAGCAGGAGAGTGAGTTTGTGTGTGTATGGGGGTGGGGGGGTGAGAAAACCTGGATTTGTGCTGGAAATGGCCCAACTTGGTGATCACTTTAGATAAGCTATTACCAGCAGGACAGTGGGGTGGGAGGAGGTATTGTTTCATGATCTCTGTGTGTATATAAAGTCTGCTGCAGTTTCCACGGTATGCATCCGATGAAATGAGCTGTAGCTCAGGAAAGCTCATGCTCAAATAAATTGGTTAGTCTCTAAGGTGCCACAAGTACTCCTTTTCTTTTTACCACCAGCCTTATAACTTTGGCTGCTTTCATGCTAGGCTGCTATGGCTCAGAGCCCTGACACCAGTCACCAGCCTACAGGCATAATCGTCTCACCCTGTCTCCCAACAGCGTATACTCCTTGGCAGGGTGACCACAATAACCTGTCTGGTCCCAAGGCTTCCCAGATCTGCCCCCCAAGTTCTTAACTACCAACCACTCAGACTTTTCCTTTCTCATTTGTCACCCCTCCAAAGGAGTGAAACTTGCCCCCAGTTATCAGTCCACTTGAGGCCACACAGTTTGCACAACAGAGAACTGCTTGGGGCTCAAAATAAACAAAAAAGCTCATTTAATAGAAAAAATAAAGATTCAAAGGTGGACTAGTCAGATAAAGCAACGCAGACAAGTTGCACAGACAATGAACATAACGATGCCACCTCACGCTTTACCTTCTGCATTACATGGAGAGTCTTCACTTCAAACCCCTTCCCTTCTGACAGGGTTTGCAGCGGGGGGTTTCTTTCTACCTGGCAGGGGAAACACCCTCCTTCCTTAGTTTTCCAAGACTGAGGTTGTCTTTTCCATTCCAATGGCTTTCCATTACTTTCATGGTCTGCCCTTGTCTGTCCCTGGGTTGTACAATGCTGGGAGTTAGTTTTGTGTAAGCCACTGGCCTGGGAGGTACCCCTCCCTGCCTGACTGCTTCCTGACAGCTGCAAGGTTGGGGGAGTTAGACCTTTGTTACAATGACCATGCTCTACACACGTGTACCCACTTACATTCAGAACCATAACCTGTATACGCTCTTCCCAATGACCACCAAGCTCAGCATTTTACATGTTTTACTTGACCTATATTTACACACAATAGCATTATATACAACCAGTTGATTCAATTCCTTATTCTTTGGAGTGCAGACCCCCATCTTCCCCTGTGGGTGTCAGGACCTGACTGTGTTAAAGCCATCCTTCTGATCCTTATAGTGCCTCTCTTCCAACACTGATTGGTATTCCAGCTGCCGAGAGACCTCTGGACATTGTCTCCGCCTGTGCTTAGGATGCTGCCTCCTGGGGAACTGAGCATTCCTCTGCAAGTAGTGCTGCTTTCCCTGCTACAGAGAGCAGGCTCCCTCTTCCTCCTCCCCTTCTTTTAGTCCCTGTGTTGTAAGCTAGGGATGTAACTTCACTCCTTACAGCACCCACTATACTTCCCATGGAAGCCGGGAGGACCCTAAATGGCTGTGAAGCTAATCTCTTGGATGGCTTATTTTGGAGGGCTGCCAACTGGGATTTACTCCATACTGCTGCCTTTCTAGACTGCTCTCCTTTGCTGAAATTCTATCCTGGATTAAAGCTGCATATTCCTATGATTACAGCAGTGGCTATGTGCAGCGGAGGGGGAGGGCAGCGAGAATAGACTTCTCGCACAGGCAGAGTGGCACGTAGTGGCAGTCCACCCCTGATCTCTGGCCCATGTGTCCCTAACCTTCAGCATTCAGAGCCCAGATGAGGGGCTTGGTCATGTGGTTCCACAGATGCTCTGTGTGCACCTGGGTTAATATGGACTCACTGAGTTGGTGCCAGACTTGTAAACAGATGCTAGCTTACCACACCAATGCATAGGAGAGTGGAGAGGATGCAGCAAACGTCCATCAAACAATAAAAACCTCCCAAGCCCTAGCTGTATGTAACCTTTTATTAACCTGTAATTGATCTTTCAGGCCCACCATCGTTCAGTGGTCTCTTTTTCCAGCTGCTTCTCAGCATTTCTTCTCCTCTTCCTTCCCTCCCTCCAAACGCATTTGGGCCAAGCCCATCCCATATGTTCAGTACAGCCCCACAATCAGCAACCACCTGTGGTGAACCCTACTGAGCTTTGAAGTTATCTATGCTGCCGCTGCCCAGATGGGACACCCCACCCTGTGGTGGGTGGCGGGGAGAGAGCTGGGTCTGGCCTATTGTCTAGGGTCACTCCAACAGCAACAGAAGAAACTAATAAACTCCATACTAAAGTATTAATGGCCCCATGAGTTTCACTGCCTCGCATATGAATGAGCACAACAGCATCTGTGAAAGAGACTGGGCTTGTTAAACCTCCATCTCCTCTAACCCTGAGAATGTTTCTCAACGCTTTCCCATTGTGCCTGTGATCCATATGTGCCACTAAATGCATTTCTAAATCCATCCTTGTTCTGATCCCAGGTGAACCACGTTCTCCACTTCACTGTACTGCTTTAAGGTACCTGATTTGCAGAGCCAGAGGTGCCAGTGACAGTAGTAAAAGTTCCTCCCCAAGTGTGAGTCTTTTCCAGCTCCCTTGGGTAACAATGCTGGCAACTTTTGCCGTTTGTTTTAGCAAAAAATCTCTTAATTCTTTGAACCTGGGTATTCCCAGACTGCCAGCCGCAGGAATGCCTTAGTGGGCCAGGGGAATGTGAATGTTTGTACAACACTTAGGAGATGAAAAGTGTTAATCAGTAGAACCCATATGTGTGAATGCATGAATAATACATTCTCCAAAGGGCAAATCAGTAGGCAGGAAGTATGACTTAATGGTTCTAAAGCACAGGACTGGATGAGTCTCTTAAGTTGTCTCCCAGTTCTGCCACTGGCTTCCTGTATGGTGCTGGGTGAGCTGCAGAGAAGTTAAGTGACTTAATCATCTGTGAAATGGATGCAATGCCTAACTCAGCATTGTGATGCTTCACTTAGTGCTTGTTCAGTGCTTTGAGATCTCTGGCAGGCATAAATGCCAAGTATCAGGATTTCTTTTGTTCCTTCTCATTGACTATACCTGGTAAAAACAGACAGCTAAAAGCTCCCCCATATGCCCTCACAAATACATTTTCATGTCACAAGCAGCAGGAAAGCATTTATCAGCAAAGTATCCTTGGCAGTAACTGCTACGTGCTGGGGATTTTTCTGTGTAACGTCTTAGTCTGGCAGCAGCTTCTCTCCTTTTCAATCACTGTTTTTCTCTTTCTCTAGATGATATCTTCTCCTCTAGCAGCCAAGCCAAGGCATCCACCCTCAAAGGCCGATCCTCACAGACAGCCTCTGAATCAAAATCTGAAAGCAAGGCATCTAGTACATTTGATGACCCACTGAATGCCTTTGGAGGCCAATAAACAATGGTGGGCGTTGCAGAGAGAGGGCCCTCTCTGCGAGGTTATCCAGTCCAGTTCTAGTACTCTTATGTCAGCTCTCTTTGAGTAGAGAATCGGATAACCATGGACATTCATATGACTGGCTCCCCACTTTACATGGTTAGTATCTCTTCCCTGCACTGGGTCTAATCACGCCTAACACTGTAAAAAGATTCTCCAATCATAACTTTCTGCAGTCCTGTTTCAGTGCTGCCCAGATGACATAGCTTGTGCAATACCTGTGATAATGTAATCTATTATACAAAGTATAAGTTCTTTTATTGAACAGATCTATAGAAAAAATCACTGATATTGTGAAATAGTAAATGGTGTCTGCTGAACCAGGTCCAGCTGTGCTTGTTTTGCTTTCTGCTCTGCTGTTTGCTAGCAGACTCTGCCTCCAGATCCAAAAATGGGGAAAACCAACGCCACATCTCTCATTAGGTCAGCAGTCTGTCTGCTGGGAGCATCCTGTAAGTTCATGTCAGTTCCTCCCATCAGGGAGCAGCTTTACCTCTTGTCTCTTACAGATTGGAGCATGTTGTCAGTGCTTAATAGATAAATCCTCCTGGAGGAGAGGGTGCCAAGTAAGAACTAGAGGAATGGAGAACAGATTTTTGCCCATGACGTTATGCAAGCTGCTGAAAAATATTGGATTGAGGCAAAGTTTCCATTGGTACTAGTGGGAGGAGGAACAAGATCCTTTGGTGCTGTGGCACTGTGCAGTTGAGGGACTGTTTTGTAGTCATCTTCCCTCCCTTCCCCCCCCCCCCCCCCCCGTTAAAGCTCATTTACAGTTAACGAAGAATGAAAGTAATTGGAGAGCCCAGAAATTATTCAGGAACCTGAGAGATGTTGAGCACTTGCTGTTCTCACTGAAGTTAGGATTCTGAGCACCTCTCGTGGGTCAGGCCCTAAATGTGTTACCCGATAACTGTGTTTTATTGTATGTCACTGGGCACACCTAGTCAATGGTATAAACTGTGTCCCATCTACAGCGCATAATGTTTGGAATCACTGAGAATCTCTAGGACCTCTGGTAGGGTGACCCGGTGTCTGGTTTTCAACCAGAAGACCAGATCAAAAAGGGACACTGGCGGCTCCAGTCAGCACCTCCAGTCGGTGATGCTACGGCGCTAAGGCAGCTTAGTCCCTACCTGTCCTGGCACCACACTGCACCCTGGAAGGTCCAGCTCCTAGGCGGGTGCAGGGGGGGGAGCACAGGTCTTCGCGTGCTGCCCCCGTCCCGAACACTGTCTCTGCAATCTGATTGGCTGGTTCCTGGCCAATGAGAGCTGGGGGGTGCTGCCTGTGGCAGGTGAGAGCAGTGTGGGGAGCGTCCATGCCCCTCCCCCCCCCCGCCTACTACCGACAGACCTGCTGGCCACTTCCGGGGTGTGTGCAGCGCAGTGTCAGGACAGGCAGGCAGCCTACCTTAGCCCCTTGCTGCTCCACTGACTAGGAGCTGCTAAAGGTGAGACCCCCCCAAACCTGGAGCCCCCTTCTGCACCCCAAACATCTCATCCCTGGCCTCACCCCCTCCTGCACCCCAAGCCCCTGCCCCAGCCCAGTGAAAGTGAGTGAGGGTGGGGGAGAGCGAGCCACTGAGGGAGGGGGAATGTAGTGAGCGGATGGGGGCCTTAGGGAAGGGGCGGGGCTAGGATGTTCAGATTTGTGCCATTAGAAAGTTGGGCTCTGGGCTTGGAAGCAGGGGCTCGAATTTTGGCAGGGGAGCTGCCCTGGTGTCAGATGTGCTTTTTACCCTCCCTGGGGCAAGTCTCCCTGAATTTGGCCCAGTTATAAGCCTCTAACAAGTATCTACTGAGCATGTGCAAACTAGATTCTATCTGCATTCAGCATGCTCTGTCCCCTTTTCATCTCCTATATGTGACTGGACCGGCTATGCGCCATTGCCACGGTGACTGAGCATGCTCCATCTCCAGGCTGCAGGGAATGAGCTGGACTTTCCCTACAATTGTTCCTCCTGGCTGGTGGGGTTGCCAGGGTGCTGGGCACCAAAACTGAGAACAGGAAGAGTGTCTCCTTGAGTCATCTGCTGGTGCCTGGGCAATGTGGAGAAGAGAGAGGTGTTAATTCCATTATCTATCTCCCAACTTTCAGGTGCTTGACTTTGCCACTTTAGTGTTCTTTTAATGTGGTGCTTTTTGATGCAATAGCTATACAACCGTTGAAAACCTTCCAGTAGAGGTAATGTCATTGGAAAGCAGAACCTGGCGCAATCCCGGGGATGGGGGTGGCTTATTTCAAAAGTAGGGAGGAAAGAGGAAAACAAGGGATGTTTCTGCTTTCTGAGCATTCCTCCCCTAAATGTCTCTGCATCTGCTGTGCTTTAAGAACAAGGGCCCAGGTGTGTAACCATATAATCCTGAGTGACTCAATGCCTATCTGTTAGGCAGCCCCATGGCAATGAGTCAGTAACTGAGTCTCCATCACAATCCTAGAGTCTGCACTCCACAAGGGTGTAAAAATCCACTTCTGTCAGCAAGATGGCTGGATGTTTTTAAAAAAAAAAAATCCAGTGTGAACTTCAGTTAGATCTGAAGCTGGAAAGGTAGGTCACCAGTTAACTCTCTCGTTATCCTGTGAGAATTGATACTAAACTCGTGTGAATTTTGCATTTCTCACCAAACTTGACATTCTAAAGCGTCTTCTGAATTTTTGTCAATTTGTAAGTGATCTGGTCTAGAGCACAGCCTCTTTCAGCATGTGGACTGGAAGAACACTCTAAATCTGAAATAGCTGCCACCTCAAAACTTTGCATGATCACAACTTGCTTATGTCAGAGTTTAGCTGACTTCCTTGAGCAGGGATACGATAACTTCTCTGCCTTATCCTTTCCAGTATCACTAAAGATCAGGGTAGCAGGGGGAGGGAAAGGGGTTTTTGTCCAGCTGTGCCCATGATCTCAGTCTGGAGTTTTTATGCTTAAATGATCAGCAATGAAATAGTTGGCAGTATTCATGGTAAACTTGGATGCTTAATGACAATCTAACATCCATTAAAATTTCAGAACTCCTGAATGCAGACACCGGTTGTTGTGCCCTATATACAGCTCCATAGTTATTCAGGGCACTCTAAATAATAATGCCTGGGTCATTTTGCATCTGAGCTCTTGTGGTAGTATGCAGCTACAGGCTCAGCCTATCTTGGTTCATTGAGAAGTGGTGGAATGGCATTCTGCTGCATGCCGTTCATGCTTCATTGCCGTGCAGCCCTTCGTGCTGAGCTGGCACAGCATCACGGTGCTGTCGTGTTTCTACCAACACCCAGGCAAATAGAACCTAGGGAGCGCTACAGCTAACTAGAAAGTAGGATGGTACGACAGGAGTTGGCATAAAAACAGTCCCATGAATAAAATAGTAAATCAGTGCTCTAGCCTTGCTAGGCTAGTCTGGGGACCTTCTGTTAGCCGACGGCCAAGGATGTTTGGTGAGGTGCCAGCTATGCCCGTTTATACCATCCGTGACTTTAACTGCTAGGACGCACTGTCCCTTCGCGGCGGGCAGCCCGGGCTAGGCTGACGGATGCCCCAAGGTCCTAACCACCCGTGACTTTAACTGCTAGAGCTCAGAGCTCCTTCGCAGCGGGCAGCCAGGATTGACTGACAGGTGCCCCAAGAGTTTGCCCCGTGGAGGCGGCACAACTCAACGCTAGGCTCTTAGTACTCTCACCTAATGGCCAGGCTTTAGAGCCAAAAACGGCTGAGGTTCTTTAATTGTGTTGGCTGCTTTACAGTAAACCAGAGAAAACAAGTCAGGCTTATGCACAAATGGTTACCAAAATTTATTAAGCTAGATTCTAATCATGTGGTTACAAAATTGCTAGTGCCTACTTATTTAAATGTAGAGATGTTACACACACAAACAAGTTACAAAACTGAAGCCACAATCCCAAAGAAAGAAAACAAAGTATAGAGCTCTATTTCAAAATATGTGTACACTAAAGATAGGAGATCAGGTGTGGGTGCTTCTTACCCTCCTTGTATCTCTCGATTCCAGCGGTGCCAAGCCAGGATCGGTCACTCAATTCCGCGGAAAGACGAATAAGGGACAAGGCTTAGGGACCCTCTTAGCTGCAGAAGCCTTGGGAGGCTGTCACTTATCTGACCAGCAGATAGATAGGGAAAAGCACTCAAAAATCATGGTGCTGTAGGTCCCCTACTTATACCTCTGTACTCCTTTATTCTCTTTCTCCTTTCTTATGCCAAATTGAGGCTGGTCTGTCGGGGTGACGCCAGCTTTCTCAAGAGTAGTTTACACTTGCAAGGGAGAGAAACAATAAGTTTCGACTACTGGACATTTCTTTTATCAGGGTAAATATTTTCCCACCTAGGATGTTGGTGTGTGTGCATCACGCTATTTAGTAGGGGCTAAGAGCCATGTCTGTCACAGGGCCTCTGCCTGCTGTGACCTTAATCGTTGTATCTGTTCCCAGAGGCACATTGTAGCAGTACACCTGTGCTTTCACAGCTTCAAAGGCTGTGCTGGAATATATGTTAAGTGCCCTGTTCCGGCTTCCTCCTGTGTTTCCAGCAATGCTGGTCTGAGGGGGGCGGGGAGGGGAGGGCTGGCTGTCTGGCTACACCTTCATAATCTGTAATGCTGAGCAAGGGTGAAATGATCCCTTTATCTCTGAGGCACCAGGGATGTGCATCCAGATGTAACTAAAGTTTTCCGTGGTCACTGGCATGACTTGAAATAGGCGAATTTTTTTGCTTTCGAAGGATCATTCACATTCTTGCTCTGCCCTGGATTTCTTATTTGACTTATGATCCAAAAACTGGAACTCAATGGAAAAACTCCCATTGATGTAAGTGAGCTGTGGGTGAGGCCCTTACTCTCTCTGTCTCAGTTCCCACTCTGTAATACTCCCATAACTCACGGAGGTGTTGACCGCGAATCCATTAATGTTAATGGACACTCCTGCACTACAGGAGTGGGTGCCATAGAACTACCTAGACAGATAGTGAAATGACTGGTCATTTTCACTTACAAGTTCTCCTGCCTCAGCACAATACTGGTGTATCTGGGTTTCCAAGCCTGCAGAAAACCAGTTAAAAAGCTGTAATCACCTTAGGTTTGTAAAATAATTCCCCTGCTTTCTGAACCAATGCTTTTGGACCTAAACTAGTTGATAGTGCCCCTAGAAAGGAAGCAAATAGATCTGTACGTCCAGTAGTGCAGCGCAATATAGTGTATTCCGCTTTGACAACAGAACCTAAGTACTGGTGCAGAGGTGGGCAAACTATGGTCCGTGGGCCAGATTTGGCCCACGGGATCATCCTGCCCGGCCCTTGAGCTCCCGGCTGGAGAGGCTAGCCCCTGGCCCCTCCTCTACTGTCTCCTGAAGTTATGACACCACTTGCACCCGCACACCTCCTAGGCTTTCCAATAAGCCAGTCCTGCCGCTCTGAGCGGCATGGTAAGTAGGTGGGGAGCAGGGGAGGGGGGGTTAGATAAGGGGCAGGAGGTTCTGGCGGGCCAGTCGGGACAGGGAGCGGGGTGGCTGGATAGGGCAGAGGTTCCGGGGGGTGGGGGGGTGGGGAGTTGGATAGGTGTGAGAGTCCCAGAGGGCCTGTCAGGGGGCAGGGGTGTGGATAGGGGTTGGGGCAGGGAGCAGGGTGGGATGGGGGTAGGGTCCCGGGGGGGGGGGGGAGGTGAGGTTAGGGGCAGGGGGTCCCGGGAGGGGGCAGTCAGGGGACAAGGAGCAGGGAGGGGTGAATGGGTCAGGGGTTCTGATGGGGGCAGTCAGGGTGGGAAGTGGGAGGGGATGGGGGCCAGGCTGTTTGGGGAAGCACAGCCTTTCCTACCCGGCCCTCCAGACAGTTTTGCAACCCCAGTGTGGCCCTCGACCCAAAAAGTTTGCCCACCCCTGCACTAGTGTGTCCTAGAAGAGCAAGGTAGGGGTGTGTGTGTGTGTCTATATTATGTGGAAGGTTTCATTTGTGAGCTGGGTGAGTGTCAAATCCTGCCTACAGCCCATTAGTGAAGACCTGCTTTTGTTCTCTTATTGTGAAAGGTGCTTTCTGATCTGCATCAATTTCAGAATCAAAATACTTCTTCTGCCTTAGCTGTCAGCGTAGGAAGAAACACTCTGAGCAGTCGCTCAGTAAACACTCCTGCAAGAGTGATTCTTGTGACGGATGCTCAGCTTTCCTGTACCTTCTAACTTGGACAGTGGCTGTCACTAATTTCGGGATAGCTGCTTTCTATCCCGCCCAGCCCTTGAATTGGCGTGACTGATAGTAACATTCAGAATGCGGCTAGAGGTCAGGAGTCAGCAACAGCAGGATCTGGCGGAGGGGGAAGCTCCAGTGCAAACCTTGAAGAGTTGTGCTTGTTACCTTGACAACCGCTCCGTTAACATTAACAGGAATAATAGTGACAGTTTGAAATGTGTAGAGAGGAGAACGTGGGCGTCCTCATTGAGCAGGTTTTAAAACTGAGCTAGCGCTGTCTCCCTGGTCTGTGTCATAATCCAGTGTGAATGGCTCGGTGGCACATGTCATCACCGGGTTTATGGGAATGCCCATATCTGACCTGCAGAAAGAGAGATGTGACAATGTTGGAGTTCCACCTTCATTCCCTTCCCTTGCATTATAAAGGCTTTAAAGGGGTTTCAAGAAATCAAATGGTTTTTTTTTCCTCCTCCTCTCAGTTATTCATATCGGAATCTTTTGGTATTGCTGAGAAAGTGTTTATGTATCGCAGTAGCGCAAGTCATGGGCCAGGGCCCCACTGTGCTAGGTGTTGTACAAACATCCCTGCCCCAAAGAGCTTATTCTTACAATGCAAGTGAAGGACTGGTAGCCCTAGAGATGAAAGGTCTCACTTGCTCCATGGGGCAGGGGCAGTTTCCACCTCACTTCTTTGCCAGTCTGCCTTGCCCCTGGATGTGTGATGCTGTTTTAACTTTAATTACTATGATTGTGGAGTGGCTTAAATAGCATTTACAGACTTTTGTCCCAGCTCTGGTTTGCCCTTGGGCTCAGCCTAGGTTGACCCCACAACATTAACCTTGCATTTGTAATACCATTAACTGGTGGTCAGTTAATGCCTGCTAAAACAGGTCCACAAACTATCCTGGAAGGATAGTGTCCAGGGTCCATGGCATATTTAAAGCCTCAGTTTACAGCCTTCCAAATAGGGTATAAGAGGATATTTGTCATTCTATGCTGGTGAGAAATCGTGTGTAATTCAGGCATGTATATTAACTGGTCATGAAGCCAGAGAGCTACAGTGATTCTGACTTGTGCATAATTTAAAAGCTAAACTAATCACCTTTTAAAAAAGTGAAGCAGTTAGTTTATTAACAGGTGCTAACTACACCTGCCTTGTTCTTTTGGTGAACTGTGCTGCCAAGAAACCAATCTTTGTTTCTGGGCTCTCCTGGGTGAAGTGAGCTGTTTACTATCTTATTGAAAATGGACTTGGTTCAGCAGTGCCAGGCTTAGGGCACTATACCAGGAGCCTCAGAGTTATAGCTGACCTTGCATGAATTTATTTTAAGGCTGTTAGTTTCCAGTTCCAAAATGTCTGGTTTTGACAGACATTATAAGCTAGATCCACCTTCTCTGAATAGCTTGCTAAGAGTTTGTGATTTGTGGGTGAATATTTTGTAAAACATAAGCACAATGTGTAGTGTGGTATATTTATATGGTCATATATGTTAACATATGCTATGTAAAACATCAAGAGACAGCACCTATGTCACACTTTGGGGACCCAATTCTCCTCTTGCTTATACTAGTATTTATTCCCCTGGGGGTGTGAGCAGCTGTGACTCCTGTTAGAGAACCATGTTGCTTGGGGATTTTTCGTTCTTCCTACATGGGTAAAAGCCCCATGAGTGGGTATTTGTCTGCTTCTCCAAACAAACAGTGGGGGACTAAATAAGGGTATCTCCCTCTGTTCTGAGAGATGGAGATAAGACAAACCCCTGATGTGATGTAGGGGCCACCCACATCCACAAGAGCCCAGACTGGGGTTCCTTCTCTAAATGCATCTCCTATTTGCCTCTCAATTTCCTATATACCAAATATATAATGGAGCCCCCTTACCTATTTCTTCCAAAAAGAAAAGGAGTACTTGTGGCACCTTAGAGACTAACCAATTTATTTGAGCATAAGCTTTCGTGAGCTACAGCTCACTTCATCGGATGCATACTGTGGAAAGTGTAGAAGATCTTTTTATATACACACAAAGCATGAAAAAATACCTCCTCCCACCCCACTCTCCTGCTGGTCATAGCTTATCTAAAGTGACCACTCTCCTTACAATGTGTATGATAATCAAGGTGGGCCATTTCCAGCACAAATCCAGGGTTTAACAAGACCGTCGGGGGGGGGGGGGGTAGGAAAAAACAAGGGGAAATAGGTTACCTTGCAATTATGCAAGGTAACCTATTTCCCCTTGTTTTTTCCTACCCCCCCCCCCCCAGACATTCTTGTTAAACCCTGGATTTGTGCTGGAAATGGCCCACCTTGATTATCACACACATTGTAAGGAGAGTGGTCACTTTAGATAAGCTATTACCAGCAGGAGAGTGGGTTTGAGTGTTTTGTTGCATAGTTGGACCCTAATTTTTCAGAAGTGACTTGTGATGTTCATCCTGAAGCACATTTCAAAAGTCTCTCTAGCTTTTTAGGTGGCCAGTACTTTCTAAAACTCAAGCTCCTGTCAAGTTTCTCCAGTTGGGTTACCAAGCTCAGTAGTCAGATGAAAATCTTGGCCTTTAGACACCAAAGATCTGAGAAGTGGGATTATCCTTCCCCCACTCCCTCCAAAAAAAATACCCTCCCCTTTTTATATTTGGTGTTGTGTATTTCCCCCTGCTTTATCCCTCAGCTACCAAACTACGTCTGGTTTTACTTGCTTTAACTCAGTTGGTTTCAGACTACAGATTGTCCCAGGCTAAGTAGAATTCAATTAACCACTGATAGAAAGCTGTTGCTACTGCCTGTTCAAGCATGTGTGAAGTGAATTTGAGGGGGTCCTAGTCCAGTTCCTATATGCAAGTCTTATGCAGCACAAAACCCACTCTTCACACAGAGCATTAATTATTCCTCTTATTGTTAGTCCTCCAAGAGAGGCCAAGGAGCGAAGGTGGTCAGTAGGGGAGAACTTTCCTTTCAGCCTGTATGGAGTATGTCTAGCTCACAGCTGATCTGCATTAGTAAAGCCACATTTGGGAAAGCTTGGGCAGTGGTTTTGTGCTCTACCTGTTCTGTGGTTAATGATGATAGCTCAGTGTGATGCTATACTGAAAGATAGGAGAAAGTAGATTCCATAATGATAGGGGGATGAGAGGCCCTTGGTTGACCAGTGCTGTTTCTAAGATCTACATGCTCTCTATTTATGAAATGCAACCCAAAGCTGGTGTAATATAGGGTGCCCAGATAGCAAATGTGAAAAATTGGGATGGGGGTGGGGGATAAGAGCTTATATAAGAAAAAAACCTACCCATCAGGACTGTCTCTATAAAAGCAGGACATCTCATCACCCTAGCATAATAGCAGCACCGTGCCTTTTCTTTGTAGCTTATGTACCTATGTTTTTCTTAACCTTAGGTTCTGGTGTTGGGTGGCCTATGAAAGATAATACTTAGTCCTGCCAAGAGTGGAGGGGGGCCTGGACTAGATGACCTCTTAAGGTCCCTTCTACCCCTATGATTAGAGAGTTTGTGCTTCAACTGAAATAAAACAGAAAAGGAGTACTTGTGGCACCTTAGAGACTAACCAATTTATTTGAGCATGAGCTTTCGTGAGCTACAGCTCACTTCATCGGATGCATATTGTGGAAACTGCAGCAGACATTATATATACACACAGAGATCATGAAACAATACCTCCTCCCACTCCACTGTCCTGCTGGTAATAGCTTATCTAAAGTGATCATCAAGGTGGGCCATTTCCAGCACAAATGTGATGATCACATTTGATAAGCTATTACCAGCAGGAGAGTGAGTTTGTGTGTGGGGGTGGGGTGAGAAAACCTGGATTTGTGCTGGAAATGGCCTACTTTGATTATCATGCACATTGTAGGGAGAGTGGTCACTTTGGATAAGCTATTACCAGCAGGAGAGTGAGTTTGTGTGTGTGGTTTTTGGAGGGGGGTGAGGGAGTGAGAGAACCTGGATTTGTGTAGGAAATGGCCCATCTTGATTATCATACACATTGTGAAGAGAGTTGTCACTTTGGATGGGCTATTACCAGCAGGAGAGTGAGTTTGTGTGTGTGTGTGGGGGGGGCGGAGGGTGAGAAAACCTGGATTTGTGCTGGAAATGGCCCAACTTGATGATCACTTTAGATAAGCTATTACCAGCAGGACAGTGGGGTGGGAGGAGGTATTGTTTCATGGTCTCTGTGTGTATATAATGTCTTCTGCAGTTTTCACGATATGCATCCAATGAAGTGAGCTGTAGCTCAGGAAAGCTCATGCTCAAATAAATTGGTTAGTCTCTAAGGTGCCACAAGTACTCCTTTTCTTTTTGCGAATACAGACTAACACGGCTGTTACTCTGAAACCTGAAATAAAACAACCCCCAACACCCAACATTTCAGTCCTTCATGGCAGTGAAGAAGAGCTTGAACCTCAGCAGAGCCAAACTTTTTTTTTGTAAATCACATGCTGAGTTTTGTTTGAAGAGGTGGTAAGGGTGAGAGTGCTTGTCTGTGAAGGTTCAGCGCCTTAGAGCAGCATGGTTATATCTGGTACCTATTCCCCTATGAAGCAGGGGCTGATGACATAGGAGCAAAGAGCTCTGCCCGAACTGCTGGCTATGGGCATTGCTTAATTATGGCGGGCAGAAGCGGTGTGTGGGGGTGGGGAGAGGTGGAAGTGGTCGATTTCCTATATAACCGCCCGCTCTACCGAGCCTGGCACCATTGAAACTACGTTTCCCATCAGCCCCTGAGGCAACCAAGTTAGAACGGCGTCACGTGACTACTGCTAGCGAGGGAGAGGCTGCATCCGGGTTCTCCTCCTCCTTTCCCCTCCCCTCCCCTCGTAACGACCACAACAAGCAGAAAGCAGGAAGCGCTAAGGCCTGGGGGACACCCGCCCCTGCTGGTTACAGAAGCACCGCCCCTGTGGCGACGTTATTGGGCAGCGGTTGTAAGAACGGCCGCCTCATTGGTCAGTGGGAGGGAGGGGATGTCACAAAGGATAGGTAGGCGCGGTGGTGGCTTAGGGAGCTAGCGACAGCGGCGGCGCAGGCGGAGGGGGTGGCTCCCCCTCCCTGTCTGTCCCCTTCTCCCGGCGGCAGCTCCTCCATGAGGGCGCCCAGGGCCGGCGGCGGGTTCCCGTGAGGAGCGGTGGGCGGGGCCTGGCGCTCATCTCCCGCTACCCCGCGCGCGGGCCTGGCGGCTGCGGCAGGTGAGACCCCGAGCCCCCCTCCCCCACCGGGGCCCGCCCCGCCCGCCTGCCCCGCCCCCGGGGCCGCTCTCCTGGCGGGGCGGGGAGTTGCGCAGGGCTTGGGGCCGCCCGGCAGGGATCGCAGTCTCCTTTGTTTGCAGGCGCCTCTCTCGGCCCGGCCCGGCCCGCGGGGCCCCGCAGCCCCCATGGAGCCGGGCGGCGCGGGGCCCAGGAGGCGATCTGCCCGGGCGCCCTTCAAGGCAGGGCTCTCGCCCTGCTGTCAGGAGCCAGCCCGGGGCTCTGCGTGCGCGGAGCGAGCACCGCCCTCCTCGGCTGGGGCCGGGGTCAACACTGGCACCAGGGGGATGGGCGCTTCCTAGGCACGTGCTAGGCACACCTCGTGGAGGGGCTGTTGTGACCCCGTCCCTCTCCCGCAGCTAGAGCTTTATCTCCGGTGGTGTTGCTAACCTAGCACTGTTACGCTTCTCTCTCACCGCCCGGCTGCCTGCCTTGTGGGTTTTAACCGCCAGTTTATTCAATGGTTCCTTGTGTTTAAAAGTCAGCAGCGAGCGATTTGTTTGCCAAAGAGCGCGTCCTGCCATTGCTGAAACTGCCCTTGTGTTCTCCTTAGGTGCAACATTTGAAACATGAACAGCAATACGCGTTACCAGTTTTCAAAGCTGGAACACAGTTGTCTGCGACGTTTCCAAACTAATCTTTCCACAAGGAATTTGTAAATCCTTTGTAATGGCCAACAAGAAAGAACCTCCTTTTTTCAATGATGATAACGTGGGACCGTTTCACTACAAACTTCCTTTTTATGAAACTATGGAGCTCTTTATTGAGACGCTTACAGGAACGTGCTTTGAGCTGCGAGTGGCTCCCTTTGAAACCGTGATTTCCGTGAAAGCTAAAATTCAAAGATTGGAAGGTACTTGTCTCTCTCCTTTATAAAGTCAGCACATTGTATATCATTTTAAAGGAAAAGTCAATTTGCAAATGACCCTTAATTATAATTGTGCTGAAGATCAAGATAGGGAATTAATTGGGTGATGCTGTACATAAATGGTTTAGTAACCTCTGGTTTAAAGAGACTTCTGACATTTCTTGTAATTTACTCCTCTTTGTTTTTGTACATCCTGCTAAGGTATTATAAGGGCACAGTTTATCACTAGTAAAACTGTAACAATTTCTCCTTTTTTGGAACTATTATTCACTGTGTCAGAGGATTATTTTAGACACAACTTTTTGGTTCACATACTAAAGTTTTAAAGCATTGGAGTTTTAATGTGAAGAAGCTGCTGATTTGTCTTGCCTGTAGTTCACTAACTGTTTCTAGGTATAGTCAGGAGTTGGACTCTGCTTTTTCTTAAAGTGACAAATTTGCTGCATGTGTTGAAGTTAAAACACCTTTTATGCTGATCTTATTCTCCAGGATGTAAAGACTTTATTCAGTGGATGGGGACTTATTGTTAATTATTAAATCTAACGCATCTTGTGAAGTACGGCCTCACTCCCAGGAGGCCTAACTCTAAGGATTAAATCTACCTCCATGAAAATTTGCACTGGTGCAACTAAATTAGTGGCTTTGCACCAGTGTAACTACTAACGTAGACTGTGCAACACCGGTATACAGAGGGATTTGCACCGGTACCAGAGTCAACTGTGCTGTTGTAAGCCCCATTTTGTGCCAGTTTAGCATGTCTACATTAGGAGTTTTTACCAGTGTAACTACACCGATGTAGCTATACAGATGTGAATTTCCTTCATGTAGATAAGGCCTTAAGTAGACTTCATAAATTCTTAAACCTCTTGTGGAGGATGTGGGGATATGGGTTGTATGACGAGTGGAGGAAGAGGTTTGGGTATGTGTGGTTTTTTGTTTTTGTTTTTTGTTGTTCTCATCTTTGCCAAGTGTGGTGGTGGAGAGTAAATATGTGTGGCAGAATGCTAGCCAAATCAAGTGAGTTAAGGGATTTGGGGGAAGGGAGTCCAGTTACTCCCATTCCATTCGCTGTTTCACTGTTGTCTATACAGACCATCTCTGGTTCCATGTCTTTATTGGCTACAGTGAATTGACCATAAATAAGATCTCCCACCTCCACATTTGGTCTTTCTTTTGGTTGCACCTTCAAATGCCAAGTAGGACAAAGAAGCTTGCTCACTTCCACCAACATCCACTTTGAATATGTTATCTGCATTGATAGTCACTATGCTTATCACATGATCTCCCTTGACTGAGACGTACTGCTTCTGCTGGGAGTCCAGTTGCTTAATGCACAGGAGCAGGAGAGCTGCTCCAAGAAGAGGAGGAAAAGGGGAGGCAGTATGTAAGGAAAAGTTCTGGAGCTGTAAGTGGAAGAAGGAAATAGCATATTAAGGTGAGCAGAGCTGGTGGTGCATAGGGAGAAAGAAGAGTAAGGAAAATGGAAATCTGTAGAAGTCCTTGAAGGTGGTGAGGAAAAGGAGCTTGAATTTCCTGCAGAAAAAATCTGGAGGCTAGGGAATAGGCATATTGCGCTAGGCATGTCTAACTTGTGGGAGGATCACAATGAGAATTTGACTGTCGCTAAAGGTTGTGTTATCGTTAAAAATAGTACCACTTACTTGAACTTTATGATTTACAAGTTGCGCTTCTCAGAGTGGGAAAGTGGTAAACTACTTGACGTTCCTGAATAATGGATCTGATTGTATAGGCTTTAAATTACGGATAAATACACTCCACAAAAATGTGGAAGACACAAAAGTCCACCAGTGCTCATCTCTGAAAATCACTTGTATGGAGTGGGGCTAAAAGACCCCAAGTTCCTCCCCAATGTGCTGTGTAGGGGCAGATAGGCAATTTTTCCTGACTTGCGGTTGATCAGCTTGTACATGAAAATAGAATGCCATGGTGAAACATCCCATCTTACACTGTAAGTGTAAGTTTTGCATGTAAGTTACAGGCAAGTAATTACCCCATGCTATTGTGTAGGTCAGGATCTCTGAGAAGGAAATACAGAATCTGTGGGATTTCTGTGAGGGAAATACAGAATCATGTTAACAATTTCCGTGCAAGGTCTGCACTCAACAATGGTCAACTATAACAAATGCTGCTGGCAGAATTAAAAACTAGCAAAGAAAACTGTTCTTTTGTCCATTGTTGTATTATCAGGAGACACCAGTGCATTGTCTACACTGTAACCAGGCCTGAAAACAGGCAGATGGGGACCAAGTAAATATGAATATTTCAAATGCTGCCAAAGCCACTTTCCTGCTCCCTATTTCATAATCTGACCTTCTTGGGCAGGTTTAGGGACGTGGAAATAGTTGATGTCTGCTTTAAGAAAGCTGGATATCTCACCAAGAACAGCCCCAACACCTCTCTGCTGATTTTACCAGGTATGAAGAGCACAGGTAAACTTTGATAACAGGTAAGAGCCCCAAAGTTCCTCTAGCACATCTAAACCCTCTGTGCGTGTGAAACTGCTTGAAGCTCAACCAGAGCTGATGTGGTGGTCATGCCTTTTAGCCACAGATCTGTTCCCACACATGCAGTCTGGCCCATGCACATAACAGCAAACTTATATGCAAAGATTCAAACTTGTCCTAGCAAAACCCACTTGATTATCTTCAAGGCAGTGGTAACCTGGATTCTTGCTTCACCCAGAACTGTTCCATTTAATGAGACTTTGCAGATGCTGTAGTGAAAAAGAGAGCCTCATTTGTCTGTGATAGCAATGGCATAAGAATTTAAATGCTCTCATAGTCAGTCTTCCTCAGAATAGGACTGCCATCAGCAGCAACCTGCACCACATCAGTTTCACTTCCTGCAGAAATTGTATATTAAGATAGCATGCTAGGGTTTTTAAGAAACAGCATATTGATTGATTATCATGGACGTGACAATAAATCACTCTGTAGATGTAGATCAAGACTTAACACAAGCAAAGTGATCATAAAGTGGTAAGATTTTGGACTGCAATACAATGAAATCGTAAATATGAATTCTTTTACTGAAAACATACTGCGGAGACTGGAATGATTGGTTATCTCTTCTGTTGCTGTTGGACTGAAAGTGATCCCTACCCAACTCCCTCTAATGTCCCCGCAAGTGAACCTTTTACATTTGTAAAGTCACCCCTCAGCCCATAGTTGTCTTTCCTTAAGTCAAAATACACAACAATTTTTCCTGTTTTTACCTGCCAGTATTTGAGATCACGATTCTCTTTTTTGGATCTACCTTTTATAAATGTTCTTTTTAGAAATATGTTTCCTCCAGTTCTCTTCATATTCTGTATCACAAGTGCATTACATATAAACAGCATCAGTCTTGTTCCTTACCACTTAAAATCGTGATCAACGGGTGGTTACTTTTACAGCAACCTATTGTGATGTCACAGAATTGATTTCAGTTGAAAAGCAAGCAGTGGGAGTGGATTGAACTCTGCAGCTTACTCTGGTTTCTTGCAGAGGCAAGCTCCACCACTGCAAATTGTGGTACTGCCTGTGCTGGGGTTTATATCTGCTGTAGAAAGTAGTTCTGGCTGCTGGAATCTTGTTTACGCCTCTTGCTGTAAGAGGGTTTAAAACTGGCTTGCATTTTTAGAAAAAATTCCCCAGTGTAGGATCTCCTAGGCAAAGCAAAGAATGCTTTGCCAACTCAACATCTTCGGTCAGGGACAGTAAATGTTAAAAAGTCAATTAATATTCTACAAGGACTTCTTCCAGCAGATAGTCCTACCTGGAGGAGGGTTTTGCAAATATGTGTTGAAAGTTCCAGTTGTATAGATTGACCTTCAGAGGAATATTTGGGGTAATAAAATACAAGGTGGAATAATAATAAAAAAGGGAACAGACTATTTAGTTACAGCACTAAATACAAATCTGTTTCCTGATCGACATATTGTGGGGTGGAGGAGATGTTTCTGGCATGTTAAAGCAGGTACACTAAGGAAACCTGGAAGATGTAGTGAGACAGAATGGGATTGAACTTCAGGGGCTGTCTCTGACAGGCTGGCCCCAAGAGGGGAGAAAAGGATAGTGTGCTGTATAGAAATGTAAATTATGCCCTCTGCTTTTGAGGGCAGAGAGGCGGGGAGAGGACCTGGATTGCTTCCCTGGCTCTTGCAGAGCAGGTTGTCATTTGGAGCGGCAGTAGATGTTTGGAGAGAGGCAAAACCTGAATTTGCTTTCATCCCCTCCCCTGAGTTCCAATTGACCAGCTGAGCTGATGCAACCTTGAGACATAGCTGAGCCCTACTTGTTCAGTACTGATTAGAACTGCCCAGTAGCAGGGCCACATGCTTCATAGGAAGAGGTGGCTCTGTGTGATCCTCATGATCATTGTCAGTTTTATATTCTGAGTCTGTATGCAGATTTGTCTCCTCATAGAAGATAAACTACAATCCTGCAATCCTACACCTAATTCAGCTTTCCTTGTATATGAACCTTCAGAAATGGATACTATTTTATTTGCATTTTAAATGTAGGATTTATAGGAAACAGCATAAAAATGAGTGTCTGTGCGTCCGTTATTGCAAAGAGTAAAATTATTTTCTTTTCAGCATCCCCCACCAAAAAAAGTACTGTCATCTTAAGAAGAATGAAAAATATTTCTGACTCTGTAGGAGTCAAGTTAGATCATTTGTTGGAAAAGAACATTTTGTAACAAATGATCTATCAGTTTATCAAAGTAATTGGAAATCACCCCCTGAAGGCAGACAAAACCATGACAAATTCAGACAATAAAGACTGTGTAATCAGAAATGTTAAGTTGAAAACTGTTTTACTGCAGAAGGACTCACTGGTTTTTGCCAGCTTGTTTTTGTGTTTACTTTTGCTCATGCTGCAGACTTTAAATGTGACCAATTATTAAATAGCCAGCTGAAGAAAAGGGATTTGTTGCTCTATCATGTGAACGTGTCTCCTTCATAGGTGACTTTGACAGATTTCAAATGGGCACTGCGCTAATGTCATTTCATGCCTTTTTTTCTGGCTGACGTACAAATTTGTTGGCAGCTTCTAATGTTGAAGGGATAGAAGCAACTCCTCCCATAACCTGATGGGGACATTACTTGTAGTTCATAGTTTATTTTTTAAAAAATTGTGACAGTCGCTCCAAAATGTGAGCTCTGCTTCAGAACTGTGCACTAGGCCCTGTAGCAACAGCAAACATACCGACTGGCTCTTTTGTGACCTGTTCATGCCCTGTTGTGTTCTCAACTCTTGCTAGGTGTGTTGACTGCAGTGTTATGATATTAAGAGCTTGATTCTATTCTCATATGTGCATCAGACATAATTGTTGACTAAATTCCAGTTTGAGGGTCAAAGTCTTTCCTCAGATACACTTGTGCAGTCTCAGTGTGCACGGGTTGTAAATCTATGGGCCAAATTCTGCCCTCGCAGTCTATCTTGGTGATGCAGAAATCAGAAGTCAGCTTGACTTTCAGTTTGCTTGGGTGAGTTTACAGGGATGGCAGCTAGAAAAACCCATATTGTCAATATCCAGAGTCATTGAGATGATATGTCATTTTATCACTTTTTTTAGTGAATAATTGCTCACGAAAGTGTGACATCTCTGCTCAACCCAGTTTTACTGGTATTTGTGTCTTACCATGATCTGTCATTACTGTTCCAAACCATTCTGCTGTATCATAATATTTTGCAGCTTATATTTTTCAAAATATTAGGCAGATCTTACAAGACATTTGATTAATGTTGATAACCATTCTTCCTGCTCTTAAACAATGTAGTATTAAAATTATGCACACCTGGGCAAGATCACTTTAAAAACTAAATTATGGAAGTTGTATCTTGCTGCAGTTTATCACAGACATTGTGCAGTGTTCCATAACAAGAGCTCTGTGGAGGTGGTGAGTTTGGGGTCCTATAGTGTCATAACTGGATATCATGAATAGTTGATGCCAGGTGTATCCTCCTCGGTCACTTACTGTCTCTTCCAATTGACTTAGTGTACTCTAGGTTATCAAGCAAACATTACTAAGAACTCCTATTGTATTACACTATTCTATACCCTCACTTTTAAGTATTATAATATACAAGTAAATGGAGTATTGAGCATACAGACATTAGAATTACCAGGTGTAATTTTGGTGTATTTCGTATCTGTTATTTTACTGAAACTGCGAAGAAATGGCTCTTATGAATTATAAAATATTTGAGGCTTTTATCACCAAAAAAGGAAAATTTCTCTTCACTGTTACATGCAGGTGTTGTATTTTTCTGTTATCCTTTATACAAAGGTCAATAGAAACTACTTATGATCTGCTTCAAATATTTGAAGTGTTAGGATTAAGCAAATTAAGAACAAATGTTATGTAAACTACAACATAATATAAAGTTTTTTGTTTGGTGATATTATTGTAGGCCAAAAATGTATAGTAAGGAAAAGATCCATTTCTTACAAATTGCCTGTAGCTGGCAAACTTGCTACTTTTTGTCAGCTTAAGATCATTGTGCTTCTATCTGTTTAAATTGCAAAATACTCTCTCTACATATATATAAAAAAGCTAATCATTAGAAAGTTCATGTGGAGCTCTAATTACTAGTCACTTAGTAACTTCTCATCCATCAAGATCTACAAAGATTGAGAATGCTTATGCACCCTAACCCTCTGTTGTTCCTCTTTGTGGCCATAGTGAGTCTTACACACATTGTGCCAAAATTTGCCTTCATTTACGAACATGCACACTTATCGTGTACTCATGGCTGAAACTGAGGGCTGAATTTGACTATGAAGCAGGATGATTTAAAATCATCATTTAAAAAAATAATTTTTACTCATTTCCATGCTGCTAGTTCTTTATTTCCTGTTCTGTAGTCTTAAATTGCTAAAGTGAATGTTTTGTAGCTTCCTAATTGCAAGTAGAATTTCAGATTTTACTATTTTTTCCTATTAAAAAGTTTCACACTCAAAGTGTTGCTGTATGCAGACAGAGACTAAGTCCGTGGCTTCATTAACAGCCTGACCATCATAAACTTAGACACCAAATTGATAAGCAAATAGACCATGCTGTATTGCTAATCAGTATCACCTTCCTATACAGTATATTGAACTTCCTCAGGTGAAGAAAGCTGAAATGTTTCAGCAGCCGATAGTCTTCCTTCAGGATTTGCAGTTTGAAGTTCATGGCCCTTGTGTTCCTACGTCTCTTAGATGTTTTTGAAAATTGCACCCATAGGCCCCTGTTTTTGCAAACTTTGGCCTGTGTGCAAAAAAAAAAAGAAACAATAATTGTTTATGTATTGAAAGTCTAAGTAACATTACATTGTTAGCACAAAACAAAATGGAATAAGAGATTTTATGTCGTAAAGAGAAGAATATTTTATTAAATACAGTTTTAGCCCCTGATGCGCCAAATACTCATGTTCATGCTTAACTTATAGTGGTCCCACTGACCATGGGACTAAAATTAGTAAGTACCTGCGTAAGTGTTTTCAGGATAAGGGTCTCAACTTTTAGTGTTTTGTGGTTTGCTTATAGCAGTTCTGTAAAATTTAAAAAAGACTCTCCCAATAGTAGCATTTTAAAACAGTGTTTATAATTTATAATGAATTTAAATTATAATCTAAAGTTGCAGTATCGCATATTTTCAAACAGAGCCTCAGCCCGATTCTAAATCGGATTTAAATCACTCGATCCTGCCAAGGAGTAATTGCACCTCTCTTTACTCTATCAGTTGTATACAAGAACAGCATCCTCTTCCATATTTCTTCTGTCAGAGCACAACTCAATTTTCAGTGTCTTAGTGGATGAAGGGAAGTGTACATACTACAATGTAATTTTAGTGTTCGGCTATGAAGAGCCATTTGGATAAACATAATTCATTCATAAGGCCAAGTAACTCTTTCTCAGTGTGTTAATTGTCCTCTGAAGGAATCTTACTAGTGCCAGCAGGAGCGCAAACCATACAATGGGTATGATTTTTCCGTTTCCACCTTACTAGGCCACTAAGAAAGGAATATGTATAGGAGCAACAGAGATGCAAAAGCTAAGGATTCTCCACTGCTGTGTTTTGGGAGGTATTTGCGTGCATTAGGGAGTGCTAGCTTTTTGCGTCCAGTGCAATGACCCTTGTACCTCAACACGAAGGTTAGTGTTTACACCTCTCCTGCAGGCAGGCAGTCTGTGACTTCCATATAGTTTCATTCTACTTACATTATTTGTAGAAAGTTTTTAATGAAGTCTTAAAATGTACTGTACTTTGTGTGAGTCATTTGGACAGAATTGCTTCCACCTGACACTTTGTTAATTTTCAAAGGCCCAGCAGACAGACCAACACCCTAACTGTGATTTGTGCCTTTGACCTCTCAGTCTTAAATAACTTGCCGATTAAAAATATTTTTCCTTTCAAACCTGAGTCTGGTTGTGAGTCTACCCAAGAAATCAAGATTAGAAATTGTCACCCTCCTTTTAGGAGGGTATAAAGGGTCATTACTGAGCTCTGCACAGTTTGCTTTAAATGAGTGCCAACGAGTAAGTGAGTTGTCCATATGCATGGAGGGAAAACAAAGTTAGCCATGAAGTGAAACACATGACTTCCTGTAATTTCCAGTGCAAAACACAGACCTCATCTACACTGCTGCTCTTCAGCATTTCAACCCTGTTTCCTTCAAATAATATGCTGTCATGTCAAATTTATCCTAAAATGTTGGTGTGGTTTAATAACGAGCTTTACCAGACATAAGACTAGTAAAGTGTTTCTGTAGTTTAAAAAACAGACCTTTGAGTGTTTGCAGTGCAAATTTTGCACAGCCGTGGATACTGCACCAGAATCTGAAAGTTAAGATTTTTACAGACACAGAAGTAAAAATACTGCACCTGGTGGAGCCTGGTCTAATTGTATGGGTGTGCTTCCCTGAGTTGCAATACACCTCAACTTGCTGTATAGACAAACCCTAACTATGGGTGGTAGCTCTTTAGACTAAAGTTGTAGCCCTTGCAATGTATTTAAATGCGTGGATAATGTCTGGCAAGTGGTGTGGCTGGAAAAGTCAACCATTTTTTAGTCTCTCTGAAGAAGATTCTACAGTAATGTTATACTAATTGACTGATTTTTAATGTTGTCTTTTTGAAGGTATTCCTGTCTCTCAGCAGCACTTAATTTGGAATAATGTGGAGTTGGAGGATGACTATTGCTTGAATGATTACAAGTGAGTGTAAGATAAAACTAAAACAAACTGTTCCAAATATAACTATTACTATTGGGAACTGAGAGTACTACAAAACTTCACCTTTTTTGTTGACTATTCGCAGCATTTCAGAAGGTTGCACTTTGAAGCTGGTACTGGCTATGCGAGGTGGGCCTATTAACACTAGAAGAGGTAGGTGCAAGTTTTGTGTTGGTTTCATGTGAAGCATCAAGACAGTCTAATAAAGACTCTTACACAAGTACTCGTAACTCTAGACCATTGTACTTTAGCCAAGCTTTTTGGCTGAATGGACTTTGATTGTAAAGGAATTGGAAGATCTTTGAGGAATATGTAAGGGTCTGTTCACCCATCTTTCGTTTGTCATATTTTTGTGGTTTTAAGAGCCATTAGCCCAAAACCATTAGCCTAAAGGAAACTCTTGATGTGAAGTTGGATTAGATGTTGAAAAGTGAATATTGTTATAAAACTGTTGACATGGCTGCCTTACATATCTTGAACTGCATGTCTTACACAGTATAAATTTAATGATACAATAAAGTACTAATCTATAAATTTAATTAGAAATATTGGAATAGATATGTACCCGTGATGGTGGGATTTCCAAAGGAGACTTATGGAGTTGGATGCCCATTGAAATCCCCAAATTCCTAACTAACATTGAAAAATCTCAGCTAGCATGGCTAAGTTACCGTTCTGTTGGAATGTCTAAATTCTGCATATCCTAATTGTGTAATGTGAAAATATATTATGCGTTGGTAAAGGGACACATCTTAAAAATCATGCTTGCCTAAAAATGTATTTTCTGGTGTTTATAACACTAAGATTATTATTAGTAAAGTTATTAGAATATAATTACGTATATACTCGTTCATAAGTTGAATTTTTTTAGTAAAAAAGGGAAGCACCAGAGAAGGGGGTCGGCTTATGAACGGGTATAGAGTGGGAGAGGTGGGACACACAGCCCCTCCCCCCAACAGAGGGAGCGAGGAGAGGCAGCTCAGCCAGCAGAGCCAGAAGGGAAGAGGCAGGGCCAGTCTCTCTCTGCTTCTGACCATGCTGCTCTCCCCCCAGCCTTCGAAGCAGCTGCATCTCCAGCTGCAGCTATGCCACTCGGCCCCGGCCCCCAGAGCAGGCTGTGGCCGTGCCACCCGGTCCAGCCTGCTGGACCAGGCTGCGGCTGCACTGCCCAGCCTGTCGGGGCAGCTCCAGCCAGGCCAGAGACATCCTCCCCGGCCCTCCCCAGATAAGGTGGGAAGGGAAGGGATGGGATGGGGAGAGTGTGGGAGTCCTGGGCTAGGGGTGGGGTCATGTGGGGGGTGGTCATGGGGGTTACTCCCCTGGCCCGCAGCTTCTCTTCTCCCCCCCCCCCCCCCCCAAAAAAAAAAATTTCCCCACCAGCTGCTGTCCCGGCCTGTCAGGGTAAGCAGCTGGTGTGCCGGGACACTTTGTTAACTTAGGTTTACCTCTGTGCCTGCGGACGCTCGAGGTAAACAAACCATTTCGACCTGCCAGCGGCTTATCCTGATGGCCTTGGAGCCAAAGTTTGGTGACCCTTGAATTATAGGGTCGGCTTATGAATGGGTCATAAAAATTTTCCATTTTTATTTATCCATCGGGGGGGGGGGGAGACTTATAAACGAACCAGCTTATTATCAAGTATTTACGGACTTTAACTTTTTTCATTTAGCACACTTGTGTATAGTCTGTCAAACTTGGGGACATGGGTGCTACATGTTACTAACTCTTTTTATAAAACTGGCTATATTTCAAGTCGGTAACCCTTTTTTTTTTTTTTTTTTTAAAAAGGGGGCGGGGGGACAGGATGGGACGAGAAGATAGTATCATGAATCCAGAGCTATTTGGTGCGTAGAGATTATGGGAGCCTTTGCTTCAATACATGTCATGCTTTGAGATCACATTAGCTTCCCTCTGAAGAGGTTTGTTTTTTCTTTCCTTCCAAATTAGTCAGAGCCCTGAGATTTGATTGTTTCTATTATCTTCATTGCTTACTTCAGTGGCAGTTCTTCCTCAACCTGACATAAGTTAACCCTTTGTTTTATTATCCACTTTTCAGGGTGAGATACATTGCGCAGAACTTTAGAGGAGTCATCCTAATAAAGTCTATCCTTGGCTAATAATATGAAGTTCTGAAGTGCATCCCTAGTCATGAAGGAAGAGTAGAGCAGTAATTTTGGCAACACATGGCATTGCCAGCTTCTGCATTTCACATGACCCAACACATCATCTATTTGCTCGTAAACTGTTCTCAATTTTTAATAGTCTAGTGAAAAGGGAAGCAAAAAAGGAGGATATTAAATTTAATTGGTGAGAATGGGTTTTGAAGAGGGCAGCAAAGTGGAGCTACCGATTTCAAATAGTTTCATGAATGGACTGCACTTTGAATGCTGATGAAAATACGTGCACAGGACTGCCTCTATACTGATTCTGAACTAGAAATGTGATTGATTCAGGGGTCGGCACCACCATGTTGTGTGATGGACACTTGACAAAATTACCGTACTTAGTGACGGACTTTGTGGGGGCTTATGTCATTCAGTCGTTCAATTTTTTGAAAATTTACCAGAAATCTCAACATTTTTGTCACGGACATGTTGCTGACCCGTGGACTGATTTGTTTTTGCTTTTTAATTTTCAAACTTTTTGAACCTTGCAATTTTTAGGTGACTCTTATCCAATGAAATGACAGCTGGGGTTCAAGGTGGGAAAACAGTTCATGCTTGCAAAGCGCATATACTAGGACACCCAGATCTTTTTGCACACTCCCCCTTCAGCAATATTCTGAAATAGCTTTGAGGTTGAAGAGCAACGTAGTTTGAGCATGAGAATTAATGCACCAAACATCTTCTTATGACTTCAGAATCTCTATGCCCCTTGAAAGCAGCTCTAAAACTGCAGCAGTGGTTACCTAAGCATGTCATCCTGATGCCTGTTTTGCTTATTACTACATACAGATGGGGCAGCAGCCTCGCCTGGGATAGGTAAAGCATTGTTCTGTGATAAAACCCACAGAGGCATGAAAGCTGAAAGTGAGGAAATCCCTTTGCTATTTTCACTTGTAAAGCACACTGTAGAAGAGAACTTCTACACTTACTGTAGGGGATTCACATCTAATCAGGCTTATATGAGTTCAACTTTCAAAGGCAATTAAAAATAATCTGCCTGACACTTAGAGCTTTCATATAATGAAACTTTAATTGCAATGTCACTGTAAGTACAATCTACCATACATAACTGTAAAAATGCCTTGTTTTACAAAACTCTGCTCAAGTCTTGTCACTGAGTGCTTGTAGGTTGAGTTATTTTCATGGAATTACATTAGTTTTTATTTCCAAAGGTGCTCCTTGCTCTAATCATACTCTGGCAAAACTGAAGGTAGAATGGTTCCCGTCCTTCTAAATAAACTGTAAAGCAGTTTGTTGTAAACATCAGTCACTTCACAGGCTTCTGCTAGAATTCCCCCCAAACTAATCTCTTTGCCAGAAAAAATATTCGGCTCAATATACTTAAAACACAGTGAGCTCTGCTGGGATTATTTTCTCTAATTCAGACTCGAGTAATCAAATCTAACCTCACTCTTTTTTCCTCATTTTAGAATGGGAAAATTAATCAAGGTTTAAAACATGAAAGTGGGTCTAACTTCATTGATCTTTGTATCTCTGCTCACTTTTAAATGAGATTTAAATATTTTAGGAAAAAAACAGGAGTACTTGTGGCACGTTAGAGACTAACAAATTTATTTGAGCATAAGTTTTCGTGAGCTACAGCTCACTTCATCGGATGCTCACAAAAGCTTATGCTCAAATAAATTTGTTAGTCTCTAAGGTGCCACAAGTACTCCTGTTCTTTTTGCGAATACAGACTAACACGGCTGCTACTCTGAAATATTTTAGGGGGAACTTTATATTTAAGGTTTTCCTATCAGTTTCTCTAGGTGGTGGTGCTAGTTTAATTTATTTTACTTATAAATCTAGTTAGTAGAATTCTCCACCCTTAACCAGCTAACTTTGTTTCTCCTCTGTCTTTCTATCCCATCCTTGGACATCTGATGGCCCCTCTGTGTGTGGTCTGCCTTTTCCTTTTGTGTCCTGCTCCCCATCTATGCATGTACTGCAGTGCTGGGGAAGAGGTGTGCTTTCTGTCCTAAGACACCAGTGTGTACGGAACTTCTCTCTTCTGCTGTTGTAGGCTGATAGGGAGAGGAAAGGTCTGATGCCAAATCTTCAATAACTAAGCAGGATCCCATGGTCTGCTCATTTATCTCATTCCATATCTCTTTCCCATATGTGAAACTCTGCTTGGAGCTGGTGATGTGGGGGTCTGCTTCAATAAAAGGAGTCAACAAAGGAAGAGGGCTAGTAATGGAAAGGGCGGAGAACCAGACAGATGAATAGGGGATAATAACAAATACCTTTATTTTTAGGCTGTGCTTTTTACCATTCCAGTCAACTGTTTCTGGCACCTGTAAAAATAACCCTACCTCTAAGCTGTCTCCAAATACACACAATGATGTAGTCAAAGCATTCATGCCATAGCTTTCCTAAACGTTGTAGCAGGTGCTACTGGACTTCTTGTGACTATAATTCCCTTTAAAAAGAGCAGTGAGTGAGGCATTGAGTGACTGCAAAGTGTCTGTGATGTGGATTTTAATGTCTCTGACAGGAGGAATGGAGGTGCTTGTGAAGCTGGGTGATAAAACCCTGTCTCAGATAGCTAGAGGCTCATAGCTGTCATTTAGACTGGTCAAGTCAGGGAGGCTCCATTGGCTCCTCTGGGCTAACCGCCACCAGTCACTGAAGTCCCCTGAGATATAAACATAGGAGGGAGAGGTGTGGGAACTTGAGCCAGGTACTAGAGTGCTTCAGACTCTTGAATGCACTCCCACGAATGACGTGGAACCACTGGGACTACATCTATACAGGTGTTTTATGTTTGAGTGCTGTCTGAAAAAACTAATTTTAGGTTCAACACTTCAAGTTGTACAGATTACTGTTTTCTTCCTGAAGACTGTTCCATCAGTGACATTTTCAGACCATCACTGTAGATTTCTTTAAACACAGTATGCAGGCTGAGGTATTCTAGCTCAGCCTCTTTGAGGGATTAGACTTCAAAGTTGAAATAGACTGTTTTTCATTCTGTTTTCTCCTTATAGTTCCTGTGGAAGACCCTATTAGGGAAATGGCTGAATACATGGACCCCAGTCGAGATGAGGTCTGGGAGAAGGGGCCATCCAACAAACAAGTTACCTTCTTGGTGTACCGGGAAGGAGATCAGTTGAATTTCTTCCGTGTTGTAGACAGGGGGGATGGCACTTTAACACCATTATCTGAATCTTTAAGGTAAAAAGTGGGTTTTGATTTCGATGCCTGGTTTCAGAGGGGGGAAAGCTGTACAACTTTTCAGCTGTTATTCCTTAACTTGTGTCCAAAGAATATTTAGACTGTCACAAGCATTACTATTACTGACCAGATTTGCAGATGACACAAAAGCTGGGAGATGGGGGCGTTGCAAACGCTTTGGAGGATAGAGCTAAAATTCAAAGGGATCTTGATAAATCGGAGAACTGAGCTGTAGACAACAAATTAAAATTAAACAAAGACAAGGTGCTATGCTTTGGGAATTAAAACCAAATGCACAGACACTGAATGGAGGATAACTGGCTTGGCAGCAGCACTGCTGAGAAGGATCTGGGAGTTGTGGTGGATCACATGAGTCAGCAATGTGATGCTGTGACAAAAAAAGCAAATGCAGTTTTGGGATTCATTAACTGTGGCATAGCTTGCAAGTCACAGGAGGTGATAGTACCGCTCTACTCGGCGCTTGTTAGGCTTCAGCTGGAGTACTGTGTCCAGTTTTGGTCACCAGTGTATAGAAAGGATGTAGAGAAACTGGAAAGGATCCAGAGGCAAGCAACAAAGATGATCAAAGGGATGGAATGCAAGCCATGTGAGCAAAGATTGAAGGAACTGGGTATGTTTAGTTTGGAAAAGAGGAGATTAAGGGGGGGACATAATAGCAGTCTTCAGATATTTGAAAGGATGCCATAAAAAGATGGAGAAAAGTTGGTTTTTGTTGTCACAGAGGGCAGGACTAGAGGCAATGGGTCCTAACTACAGCACAGCAGATATAGGTTGAATCTCAGGAAAAGCTTCCTAACTAAGAACAGTAGGACAATGGAACAGACTGCCTAGGGGAGTCGTTGAAGCTCCTTCGCTGGAGGTTTTTGAAAGGATGTTGGATAGCTGTCTGTCTTGGATTGTTTAGACAGGATGAATCCTGCATGTTGGCTAGACTGATAACCCTTGTGGTCCCTTCTAACTCCATGGTTCTACGATTAGTATTTAAATATATAAAATAGTGTTTAAGTAGAAAGACTACAGCGGATGTAAGTAATGCTGACTAATATTCTCTCTGTTTCTCAATACAAAGTGAAACAAAGCTGACTTGGCCTCTGAGAGCAATCCAGAATTTCCATCTCTGATGAGAGCAAACTTGGAAACAGATACAAAAGAAATGTTGCTTCAGTACTTTTTGCCATCCATATAAAGTTGCATGTGTAGTTTTATAAACATTCACTCCCCTCACAGCCCAAACTTTTCTTCCTTATCTATTCTGCAGTGAAGTCATAGTCACGTGTAGAAGTCAGATTGGCAGCTGGAAGTGGTAGGATCCTATCCAAGTTTTGCCTTCGATAGCCAAGCAGCTGGATTTTTTGCTGAAATGATCAGTATTGAAATAGTACTGTTGACAGCTACAGTGATAAGTTTTGTTTAGATGAACGCTGTTGAGGCATCAGGTCCATCACAGGTGGCCAGCTGTGCTAGAACTTAGAGACCATCAGCACCAAAGCTACAAGTCTCTATCACCTTAACTGGAAAATTAACTTTACTAGCTGACATTCAGTAGTAGGCTGCTACCAGTGCGGAGGCCAGCACCTTGAGACATGATGACATGCACTACATCAGTGTAATACATAATGACAAAATCTTAACTTTTGTTCAAGCTTAATAGTATCACAGAATTTAGGAATCTGTTAATAAAACATTCTCAATTCTTTAAAATCTTCTGGTAGCTGAGTTAAAAGTTCAGCTGTCTGTTCTGCTTCCATTTGTGATTGCATGTCAGTTGGCAAAATCAAGGGTGGTTCTTCGAGAGCTTGCTCATGTCCATTCCGTTGTAGGTGTGTGTGCTCGCCATGTGCACTGGTGCCAGAAGTTTTTCCTTCACTGGTATCCGTAAGTGACTGACTCTGGCACCCTCTGGACTGGCGTGCATACGCTCCGGTATAAGGGATGCCACCGGCTCTCCCCTCCCTCAGTTCCTTCCTACCGCCAGTGATGGTGCTTTGGCAAGCTTTCCTAATTTGTTATGTATAGCTGTTTAAAGTTGTATAGTTAATAGTTCTCTTAGTGTTAAATTAGAAATAGTTAATTAGTCCCGTACGGGACTCAGCCTAGGGATGGGGCATGCCCCGGTCCCTGGGCTTCAAATCTTGTGACTGTTGCAAAAAACCCATGCCAGTCAATGATTCCCATAGAAGCTGCCTGAAATGTTTAGGGGAAACCCACGTGAGCGACAGTTGTTGCATTTGCAAGAGCTTTAGGCCACGGACCAAAAAGGAGCAGAACATGCGTCTCCAAGTGCTCCTTATGGAGTCGGCCCTCACACTGGCCTCGGAGCCGACGAGATCGGATTCTGCTCCAAGTGCTGTAGCTTCAGTGCGGCGTGCACCGCCGGCAGCGACTGGCACTGATCCCCATCCCCGGTACTGGCTAAAAAGCAAAGAAAGGCCAGGAGGGGGCTTTCTCCTACATCCTATGAAGGGAAGGAGAGAGTCAGAGGAGAGCAAAGACCCATGCTGGGTAACTCTTCCTCTCTGGATGGTGGCCAGGCTTTGACTCCTGCTGAGCTGTTGAGCCCGCTTCAGGACCCGCCAACCACCCCGAAGGCCTTTCAGACCGCGAAGGACATATTGTCTCTTCTAGTGCCACCTGCGCTGGCTGCCGAGATGCTCTGTTCAAAGAGTAAGCCTGCCTTAGGACCTTTCCAGTGGTCTCCATCAGTGTGGCACCACTCTTTGCTGCAGGGGGTGCCCCGTCAGCACTTTCCTGAACAGTGCCACCAGCTCCCGGATGCAGGTCGGCTTAGCTGCCAGAGTTCCTGGCGTTAGTCCATGGACTCTAGGCAGCGTTCCACAGGTTCTAGGCATCGATCACCAGCGGTCTCCCAGCTCATGGCACCATTCCGGAGGGTTGAGACTCCAGTCCTCGGAGCCCCATCACCGATCACCAGTATGGTTCACCGTGGGCACGTCGACGGTCTCCGACAAATTGGTTTTCTCACTCCCGATTTACAGCGTGGCACCGCTCTCTGAACGTGAGGCGTCAGTTGCCAGGGTATCATTGCCAATCCACCAAACGCTGCTGCCGGGGACGCAACACCGAGAGCTATCACCCCTGTACAGGTCCTCAGTGGAGGTCCGCTGCCAGAGCTGACGGGATTAGGGTAGGTAGGTGGCCTCTATACTGTCCTGGGCCCCCAGACAAGTCTCTTCCTCTTTGGGCCTCTGACAGCATGGAGGAGACCCTGTTCGTAAGCCAAGGCCTCACACTGGAGGCATTGGCATTCCCCGCTGAGCCACCAGTGGCAGCATGGCCCTAGGGCCAGTGGCCCGAACCCTGGCATCTATAGAACCCCTGGGGGTTTCCCCACCCGTCGCAGGGGCGTAGGTCATTCTTGGGGGCATCTGAAAGATGGTCAGCGACAGTCTCCTGCCTGCCCGCTGACTCTGACGCAGAGTCAGAGCAGGCTCTCTAGGGCTAGCCGGCCTCGGCCGAGGATCCCCTAGCAGAAGCGGCAGAGTTGGCAAACCTGCCTCCTCCTCATCTTTGCCTAATGAGATGATAGCGGGGCCTACCAGGAGCTTTTGAAGAGGGTTGCGTCAAACGTGGGGCTGGAAGCTGAGGAACTGGCAGAACCCTTGGCCTCCCTGTTGGATGTGCTAAGGGCAGCAGCTCCCTCCAAGGTGGCATTGCTGGTGAACGAGGGAGTGGTGAAAATTACTAAGGCACTGTGGCAGACACCCTCCTCCCTGTCCCCCATCTCCAAGTGGGTGGAAAGAAAATACTACATCCCCATTAAGTGGTATGAATATCTTTATACCCACCCTGCCCCAAGCTCACTGGTTGTGTTGGCAGCCCATGAGCGCGCTAGACAAGGCCAACTGGGATTGCCACCTAACAACAAGGAGGCAAAGAGGCTCGATCTCTTCGGTAGAAAAATTTATTCTACATCCAGCCTCCAGCTGAGAGTGGTCAACCATCAGGCCTTACTTGGCCATTATGATTTTAATATTGGGCAGTCCATGTGCAAGTTTATGGATTCACTGCCAGAGGAACCCAGGAAGGAATTCATGGCTATCCTCAATGAGGGCAAAGCTGTGGCCAGGGCAGCCCTCCAAGCAGCGTCAGTTGTGGCAGACTCTGCAGCCCAGAACATGGCTTTGGCCATTTCTATGAGGTGGGCGTCCTGGTTGCAGTCATCAGGTCTATCAGTGGAGGTTCAACAATCCATCCAGGACTTCCCATTCGATGGCCTGGCACTGTTTTCGGAACAAACAAAGTAAATTACATGGCCTGAAAAACTTCAGGGCTACCTTGCGCTCCCTGGGCCTTCACACGCCGGGCTGGTGAGGAAGCAGTTTAAGCCGCAACAGCCCCACAGGTTCGGGAGCCGACCTTGATCAGAGCACTTCCGCAAGAAGGGCAAAGGCTATAAGCGCAGGCAAGGCCGTCAGCCGGCATCCTCTGCTCACTCAAGCTCCACCCGTAACCAGCTGGGTAACAAGCAGGCATTTTGAGAGTACGCTTGAGGGCGATGTTCCAGCCTGTGTCCTGGATCCCGCTCCCCTGTTGTTTTCCAACTGTTTGTCCCCTTTCCTCCCTGCCTAGGTCTCTATAACATCGGACCAGTGGGTCCTCAGCACAGTAAAGGGGGATATACCCTCCAGTTTATTTTTATTCCACCTTTCCTCCCCGTCCCTCTTCAGGGAACCTTCTCATGAGCATCTGCTCACTCAGGAGGTGCAGGGCCTTCTGCAGGTGGGAGCCATGGAGGAAGTCCCTCTGCACTTGAGAGGGAAAGAGTTTTACTCTTTTTTTTTTTTTTTTATCCTAAAAGCCAAGGTGAGTCTACACTCTATCCTCGACCTGTAGAGCCTCTACCAGTATCTCAAGAAGTTGAAGTTCTGCATGGTCTCCTTGGCCTCCATCATTCCTTCCCTGGATCCGGGAGACTGGTACACTGCCCTCAATCTGAAAGACACTTACTTTCACATCGATATTTCATGGACACACACAGTTACTACGTTTCGTAGTTGGGACTGCCCACTACCAATTCGCAGTGCTCCTTTTTGGCCTAACTATGGTGCCATGGGTGTTTACGAAATGCATTTCGGTGGTGACAGCCTACTTCAGATGTTAGGGTATCCATATCTATCCATAAATCAACGACTGGCTCATCAAGGGCTGCTCCAGGGTCCAGGTCCAGTGCAGCGTCGATACATTGCAAGCCACTTGTCAAGCTCTGTTGATAAACGAACAAAAATTAATGTTGATCCCGGTCAAATGGATAGAGTTTATCGGCATGGTGCTCGACTCTACCTGAGCCAGAGCGTTCCTGCCAGAGACCAGGTTCAGGGCAATGTCAGATCTGATTGCCAGTGTTAGAGAGCTTATTCCTTCACTCTCCCACTTCCCTGGTCCTTCTCGCATGAACAGAGAGCAACAATGTCCGAAGGTGCAAACAATTCGATGTTTATTGGGGTGAACTTCCAACAAGCTTAAATCCAAGTTCCTTTTTCCTTATTTTCGAATTCCAACTTACTTCCTGTTTGCCCCTAATTTATATAGTAATATTCTTAGCTATACCTTAACCAATCCTTCTGAAATTTACCTAACCAATCCTAACATATTGTAACACGATTAGCTAACCAATTATATCCCCCCACCTTAGTTTACACCCAGCAAAATTAATTATACAGCAGACAGAAACAATCACAGAACTAGACAGAGACCATGCAAATAAACAAAAGTGCTAAAGGAGTTCGCGGATGTGACTGCAGAGCCATTGGCCATTTTCTTTGAAAACTCATGGCGATCGGGGGAAGTCCTGGACGACTGGAAAAAGGCTAATGTACTGCCCATCTTTAAAAAAGGGAAGAAGGAGGATACTGGAAACTACAGGCCAGTCAGCCTCACCTTAGTCCCTGGAAAAATCATGGAACAGGTCCTCAAGGAATCAATTCTGAAGCACTTGGAGGAGAGGAAAGTGATCAGGAACAGTCAGCATGGATTCACCAAGGGCAAGTCATGCCTGACTAATCTAATTGCCTTCTGTGACGAGATAACTGGCTCTGTGGATGAAGGGAAAGCAGTGGACGTGTTGTTCCTTGATTTTAGCAAAGCTTTTGACACTGTCTCCCACAGTATTCTTGCCAGCAAGTTAAAGTAGTATGGGCTGGATGAGTGGACTATAAGGTGGATAGAAAGCTGGCTAGATTGTCGGGCTCAACGGGTAGTGATCAATGGCTTCATGCCTAGTTGGCAGCCGGTATCAAGTGGAGTGCCCGAAGGGTCGGTCCTGGGGCTGGTTTTGTTCAATATCTTCATAAATGATCTAGAGGATGGTGTGGATTGCACCTTCAGCAAGTTTGCAGATGACACTAAACTGGGAGGAGAGGTAGATACGCTGGAGGGTAGAGATACAGAGGGACCTAGACAAATTGGAGGATTGGGCCCAAAGAAATCTGATGAGGTTCAACAAGGACAAGTGCAGAGTCCTGCACTTAGGACAGAAGAATCCCATGCACCGCTACAGACTAGGGACCAAATGGCTCGGCAGCAGTTCTGCAGAAAAGGACCTCGGGGTTACAGTGGACGAGAAGCTGGATATGTGTCAACAGTGTGCCCTTCTTGCCAAGAAGACCAATGGCATTTTGGGCTGTATAAGTAGGGGCATTGCCAGCAGATCGAGGGACGTGATCGTTCCCCTCTATTCGACATTGGTGAGGCCTCATCTGGAGTACTCTGTCCAGTTTTGGGCCCCACACTGCAAGAAGGATGTGGAAAAATTGGGAAGAGTCCAGCGGAGGGCAACAAAAATGACTTTCTGGCCGGGTGGTGCAGGGGTTGACGGGCAACACTGCCTCCATGTTCTATGTCAACAGACAGAGCTTGATTGTCAGCTCTGTGCCAGAAGGTCCTCCATCTGTGGGACTTCCGCATCCGGCATGCGATCCACTTGGAAGCCTTGTACCTCCCCGGCGTCAGGAACATACTGGTGGATTGCCTCAGCAGGTCCTTCTCTCATCACAAGTGGTCCCTTCACTTGGAGGTTTTCAGAGTGCTCTTCTAGAAGTGGGGAGCTCCCTGAGTGGACTTGTTCATCACCAGACAGAACAGAGCGTCATCAGTTTTGTTCTCTCCAAGGCCTCAGCAGAGGCTCACTTATCTGATGCCTTTCTCCTGTCATGGGTAGGAGACCTGATGTATGTCTCCCCGCCAGTTCCGCTCATCAGCAAAGTCCTCCTAAAGATCAAGAGGGACAAGGCATGGTCATTATGATCACCCCAGCATGGCCTCCCCAGCATTGGTTCGGCATGCTCAATCACTTGGCCATAGCAACCCCGTGGCCACTTCCCAGCTGCCCGGACCTCCTCTTACAGGATCATGGTCGACTCCTGCACCTGAACTGAACCTCTCCAACTCACCGCTTGGATGCTGTGTGGCTGAATCCAGAGGAACAAGCCTACTGTAGTCAAGTACTGCAGGCGGTCTTGGAGAGCAGAAAGCCCTCCTCTGGAGCAACTTGCCTGGCAAAGTGGAAGCGTTTCTCCTGCGGGGCGTTGGGGCGGAATATCTCCCCAATCCAGTTGTCTCTGCAGTCCATCCTGGATTACCTGCTTCACTTGAAGCCCCAAGGTCTCTCCTTCTCTTTAATCAAGGTGCACCTGACTGCCATATCGGCCTTGCATCCAGGGTAGATTGGTGTTCTTGCATGAGATGTTGATCAGGTTTCTGAAAGGCCTTAAAAGACACTTTCCACTGGTCCGGGACCCAGTTCCCCAGTGGGACCTCAACCTGGTCCTCTCTTGGCTCACAGGTCCACCCTTTGAGCCTATGGCTTCTTGTTCCCTTTCCCACTTGTTGTGGAAGGTTGAATTCCTTGTAGCTATTACCTTGGCGAGACGTGTCTCCAAAATTAAAGCCTTCACTTTGGAGCCCCCATACATGATATTCTACAAGGACCACGTCCAGCTGTGGCCCCATCCAGCCTTCCTGCCAAAAGTGGTGTCACGCTTCCATGTCAACCAGGATATCTTCCTCCTGGTGTTCCGTTCAAAGCCTCCCGTGACCAATGAGGAGAGGCGGCTGCACACTCTAGATGTCAGGCGTGCCCTGGCGTTGTACCTGGAGTGCACCAAGCCCTTCCGCAGATTGACCCAGCTCTTTATTGCAATAGCTGATAGGATGAAGGGTCTTCCGGTGTCCTCTCAGAGGATTTTGAATTGGATCACCGCCTGCATCCGTATTTGTTACAAGTTGGCGCAGGTTGTGCCTTCACTGGTAGTGAAGGCTCACTTGACATGGGCTCGGGCGTACCTATCCAGGACAACTGCAGGCCAATGTGGTCTTCAGTACTCACATTCATGGTGCATTACGCTATCACCCAGCAAGCCAGAGATGATGCTGGATTTGGCAGAGCTGTACTGCAATCGACACGTCCATGAACTCTGAACCCCCCTTCGATGATACTGCTTGGGAGTCAATGGAATGGACATGAGCAACACATCTCGAAGAACAACAGTTCTGAAAGGTAAACATCTTTTTCTAAATGAGTTTAAACTTTTTTGGGGGGAGGGGGCAATCTATCAGCCTCCATTGATTCAGCCAACAGTTAGAAGTGGAATCACTACATGCCCAGCCAGAGCTTTCACCCCCCACCGCACCCTCAACCCTCTATCCTAGCCCTGAGCCCCTCCAATACCACAAACCCCTCATCTCCAGTCCCAGCCAGAGCCCTCATCCTCCAGCACTCCAACCCTCTGCCTTATCCCTGAGCTTCTCCAACACCCCAAACCCCCCATACCCAGCCCCAGACAGAGCCCTCACCTCCTACACCCCTAATCTTGCCCTGAGCCCCTCCCACACCCCAAACCCCTCATCTCCAGACAGACCCTAACTGTCTGCCCCAACCCTGAGCCCCGTCATCCCCAGCCCCACGCCGTAGCCCTGAGCCCCCTCCCACACCCCAAACCTCTCCTCCCCAGAGCAATTGATGCTGCCTGGGGCTGGTTTGGATTATGTGGCCTGTCCTTCTGGACCATTTTATCCCACCCTTACATTAAAGGTAAAAGTTAGCACCTGCTATTATCTTTATGTTGAAGAGGAAGGTTGCTAAAGTCTTGGTGTAGCCCTCATTCACCACGCCTGGGGCCCGTCGGATTGGGGGCTTATTCAAACCCTACTTCAGGTAAGGATGAATTTTACAGCATGGAACTCATGAAGACTGATACTTAAAAGGACCCAGTCCGCTTGAAATCCATTAATTCAAACAAATTACTTAGAGGTAGTTTCAGGTACTTTCTCTCCCCAAATTCCCATCACAATTTGTGGTTTTCCAGACACTTTCCTCTTTTTAAAAAATGCCCCCCCCCCCACCCTCACCCCCACCCCCCTCCCAGTGGCTGGTGTGAGACCTGTTCAAACAGGAAAACCTACTACAGGAAAAGCAGTGAAAGAGACATGCTGTCAATTGCACAATGTAAAAAGCGGGGGAGGGTGGGGAGAGCTCTCAATTCTTTTGTTGTAGTTCTCGTAGGCCTTGCTTAGAACAGTTGTAGGTGAACAACAGGCAGACAGAAGTGACTTTTTTTAGTTATTTGCAAGGTTGAGAGGCTGGAAGGGTTCTTTAATGCATAATCTTTACTAGTAAAGGTATCAAATGTTTGTGGTTTCTCTCTACACACAGCTGTTCAGTTTCTAGTGCAGAAATACATGACTGTTACTCATATTCTAATTTAGGATTTGCCTTCTTATTCTTCCAAGAACTGTCCTTGATCTGTGCCTAGAGAGTCAACACAAATACTGGTTCTTCATTTAAGTGGAGCAGACTGACTCTGTAAACCATGGAAGATGACCGCTTTAATTTGTGATCATATGATTTAGACATATCTGGCTCGCGCAAATATAAAATTTGGCATGCTTTGTTATAATTATACCTGTTGGACCAGCGATAACTACTTCCTGGCTGTTATTCTTTCCATCTCTCTCTTGGAGAGAAAATACTTCCATTAAACTTGATAAGACACTTGTATGAATCAAAACCTATAAGCTTTTTAGTGTTCCCAGTGTATCACAGTTAAATGTTAGATGTATATTAATAGAATAATGCTTGCTAGAGGGAAAACAATCAGGTATAAGATTTAAAACAGATTGAGGTCCATATTCTACTTCCATTCTGTGTATTTGAGAAGATGGTGTGATGTTACATTATTTCCGGTGATCAGTCACATTGATTGGCAGGCAAGACATATTTTGTCTTGTTAGGTTGAGTGGTATTAGTGTTTCCTTTTTCCAAATGAGATTCTTTAGAACCCTAACTGATCCTATTTGTTTTTCATTTTAAAAAACAGACATATATTGTCAAATCCACATGGGTGACCCCTCCATTTCCATTTTTTGTGAAAGCACCCCTTGGGGTGGGTAGAAATTTGGACTTCCCTCCATGACAGTGTCTGGTTAATGGGAAAACTGATCAGCCTGTTGTCTGAGTCACACAATTTAACAGCTTTGGCCATGCCAGCAGGAGACGCTAATGGAACTGGATGTTGACTTTTAGGGGAAAATATATAGTGCGGTGCAAAACAACTGCATACAGTACAACAATTTCCCAGTAGCTTGCCTATATTCTAATCTCATTATCATTTCATGGTGTGAACATCCCATTTAAGGAATTCTTGTTTTCACCTAAGAAAATTACTTTTGAAATATTCTTTCATACAGTTCATATAATGCTTTGACAAACAGACAGCTGGACTACTGGCTTTGACTTTCTAGTTGTGTGTGTGTGTACTCTACATTGATAGTTTTTGTTTTCTTTCTCTTTTCAGTGGTGGTTCAGTTTATAACTTATATGCAGATGATGACGAAGAATCAGAGGCATCTCCTTCTGGCCAACAGATTATTGAGAACTCGATTACTATGAATAAAATGAAGCTGCTGAAGGCAAAGATGGAGAACATGAATCTCAGTAAAAAGGTGAGGCTGTGATCTTAATACCCCAACGATAAAATGGTTCATGCCTTCCCAGTGCAGGTCTTTCTAGAGTGCTGATTAAATACATTCTGGTTGTGCTCTTGGATAATGTAGACATAAAGGGCATGTCTTTTATGCAAATAATAGTTTAATCTGGACCCACTGCCTCCGCGTTCAAAGAATTCAGTGCTGTATCATGGATTGTATCACCTTTCAGTGCTTCACTGACATAAGGCTATTTAATACTTAAGTTTGCTGTTTTGTAGTAATGCTATAGTGTTTATAAGTACAGTCAATAAGCAAGTGGTGTCAGTCCCAGGATATGCGACACACAAGGTGGGTGAGGTAATATCTTTTATTGGACCAGCTTCCGTTGGTGGATTGGACAAGCTTTTGAGCTACACATGTGTAGCTTGAAAACTTGTCCTTCCACCAACAGAAAAGTTGATCCAATAAAAGATATTACCTCACCCACTTTTCTTAATCAGTAAGCGAGATAATTAGCTGCTGGAAAGTATTCATGCCTTTTTAATTAGCAAGAGTATGAACAAGAGACTGAGGCACTAGGCTGGGTTCAGTTCCCACCTCTGCAGTAGAACTTAGGTAAGTCACTTTAGTCTCTGTGCATCAGTCTCCTGTCTGTAAAACAGGAATGAGAGTACTTCCTTTATCTTCTGTGCAGGATCAATCTCTTGCTATGTGTACATACAGCCCCTAGTACAATGGGGACCTAGTCTAAGTTGGATTCTCTAGATGCTACTGTAACACAATTAATGTCTTTTTTCCTTTGAAATAGCCTAAGAAGACTGTCAAGGTGAAACCTCGTCCACCTATGACTCCTCGACCGTCTAGCAGTTCAGCAGCAGCTGCTCGTCACCGGTTTTTAAGAGTACTCCCCCACATTGGACAGTCCTGCCTACCTCCTCCTGGGAATTCGTATCCCTCGGAGTCTTCCCAGAATGCACTTTCAGCTTTGGCTACTTTGGCCACTGCTGGTAGAACAATGCCATCCATTACTAGTGACTTTCTTAAGGAAGATGACAATTGGGAGAGCACCTCCCGGTCTCAGTCAGTTAATAGCATTCGACTACCACCGAAAATATCTCGTGTCGAACTAGAAAATGCAAAACTTTCTACAAATAACTTCCTTCCCCCTGTCCCATCGCTACCTACAAATTCCAAAAAAGCTTTAGAAAATGTGACATCCACAAATGAGAACGATCCTGTCTTGAATCCACATCTAACAAACGTAGAACTGTGTGCAACAGAAGACAAGCTTCTACCTGAAACAGATGCTTTTGCTTTGTTAGCAGAAGCAAACACTGCTGAACAGTATAGTGAGTTATATGGAATAGGGAAGCTAAACCCTGAGCTTGGACTGTCTGAGGGGGGTGAGGAATCTAAGGCTGTAGAACAGCATAGCAAACCCATTACAAACATCTTGAGCGCTACAACAATGGAGGCTGGGCTTCTCAACACTCGTGAACTAAGTCCTCCGAAGAACACACTCTTGTCACCTCTTCGATATTCAGCCCAAATGGCACATCACAGTTCTCTGAAACCACAGACACAACCCAAATGCTTTGAGGTCAGTAACTTGAGACCTGCTGCCTCCCCAAATCTGCTCCGATCTTTGGAGGTCCGTAATTTGGCAGACTCCTCTTTTCCAAGGACTACAAGATTTCGTGGTGTGAAGGTAGACTCGCCTGGCAAAAGACCTGATATCATTTCTAAAATAGAGGCTAGGGACATCACAGAGGTGGCAAACAAGGCATCCAAAGAACCTGTGGGTTCTGTAAATAACTTAGAATTTCTAGCTTCGCTGGCCCGAAGCACAAGCAGGGAAAGTTTACAGAATTCCTGCGGGACAGGCAGGTTTCGGACTTCTGGTATTGCACTACCTACGAACCTCCAGCGTTTTCAGGAAGAAAGCTTTAGGAAAGCCTCTCCCCCAGATGAAGCTGCTGAATACTTCCTAGTAAGTACCAGTATTGCCTGAACAATTGGGGTTTTCCTGTACAGTAGTCTCTAGTAAAGACTGCCAAAAAATGCCTGTTTTTCAAGCTGGGGAACTATAAATCTCATCTCACGCCATCAATAGTTCAAACAGACGGTTTTTTAGATTTCTTTGGCACCTTGATTGTATGTTTAGCTAATGGGTTTCTAGAGGCAATTTCCCCACAGATGTACAGTAATGTTAAAGTACTTTTGGTTCAGAATGTAAACTCCTTTACTACTTGTAACTCTGTTGGCTAAATACTGTGTGTGTAGAAATGTCATTTAGCTCCTCCAGCTATTCATTAATTGTGAGCCATTTTAAAGGCTACCTTATAACTGCCACTGTACGTGCCTAACCACAGACCCTTAATATGCTGTACCACATTTCTAATATGCTATATAAAGTATGGAAAGACCATTAAAATCAGTCATTTTTAAACAAGGTTTGTTCCAGTTAACTTGAACTTCATATACAAAATACTTCTCATAGCTCTCTTCATACGTATATTGACTGATACAACATGAGCTTCAGACAAGCTGATATGAAATTGCTTAATCTTTTATTTGTCTACCATCTGTCAGTAATTCCACTTAAAATATGCTTGTTTTTAGTCTGCCCATGGGCTTGGAATGAATGGAAATGTTGCAGCTTCAGGGAAAAGAGTAGGTAAGTAATGTGAATTTGTTTAAAGAGCTGAAGTTGACTGTTTGATAACTGGGAAGAGACTTAAACACAGAGCAAGAATTATACCTTTGGGTAGGGCATAAAGCTTTGAAACACTTTCTCTGTACTGGATTTTTACAGAATGGATTAAACCTGAATGTTTTGAGTTGTGCTTTCATACATGGATCTCATTCTGACCTTGGGTAGAATTTGGGACCCAGGAGAGTATTGCTGGCTCTGTCACTGCCCTGTTGGATGACCTTGGGCAAGCCACTTCCCTCTCCGTGCCTCAGTTTCCCCATCAGTAAAATGGGGGTAATGATACTGCCCTTCTTTTTAAAGCACTTTCCATCAGCGCTATATAAGAGCGTGGACGTGGTGGTGTAGCTGTGTTTTAGCTGCATTATTTTTGTTCACTGAGAGCCCAAGAGTGTTCTTCATCATTCACAAAAATACACACGTTCTCTGCACTGAGGTTTATAATGTAAAGGGGATGATCCTGCAAACAATTATTTACCTATTAAAGTCAGTGGGACTACTCACATAGTGAAGAGTTTCAGAGTAGCAGCCGTGTTAGTCTGTATCTGTAAAATGAAAAGGAGTACTTGTGGCACCTTAGAGACTAACAAATTTATTAGAGCATAAGCTTTCGTGAGCTACAGCTCACTTCATCGGTTGCATCCACTGTAGCTCACGAAAGCTATGCTCTAAATTTGTTAGTCTCTAAGGTGCCACGAGTACTCCTTTTCTTTTCACATAGTGAAGTTACTCTTACATGTGCAGGACTGGGTCCTGAAAGACCTTGCAATAGGAAACATGGAGCAGGTGAGGGCAGGGTGGGAGTTGAGGGTTACAGGTAAGGTCCTGAGTTTGGTTTATTATTAGAGCACACTACTTGTGTTAGTGGGGAGTTGTGAATGTGCAATATCTACTAAAAATCAAGTCACATGTTTAATGCCTAGATGTGGATTTAGGTGCCCGACTTTGGGGATCCAAGCTCAAATCTTGATCTATATTCTAATTTAATAAAATAAGCTCTTACCTGTTGCTGCCATCTTGTTCCTGTACGCTTCCTAATGCCTAGCTGCCATGTTTTCCTTGCCAATACACCCTTTTCTTAGGGCAGGTCTACAGTTAAAATGCTGCAGCGGTGCCACTAAAGCACTTCAGTGAAGACGCTACTAGGCTGACAGGAGAGCTTCTCCCGTTGACATAATTCGTCCACCTTCCCAAGAGGTGGTAGCCATGTTGACGGGAGAAGTATAATGCTGACTACACCGGGGGTTAGGTTGGTATAACTACGTTGCTCGGGGGTATGGCTCTTTCACACCCCGAGCGACATGGTTAAACCAATGTAAGTTTGTAGTGTAGACCTGGTCTTAAAAAAATTGCCTGTTTGCTTTGTTTCATCCCACTTTTTTTTTGTTTTTACAAAACTCTTACCATTGTTCATTAAGATTTGTTTATTGCAGTATTTTGTATTTCAGTTGTAGCCTGCTTTCTACTTAACACTGCCAATAATTTATATAATGTGTTTGCCTAAAGATAGTTTTAACATTAATAGCTTAGTTGATGCACACTTCATTTAGAGTTATATACTCTTAAGAATTTCAAGTGAGCAGGACAGATTTTAATGCACTGTACTTGTAAATGCTTCAGACCTTTTACATAGGTATACTGTCTTGTACATGCATGTACAATTGTAGGTATTGTGGTAAGATCTTAGTATTCAGAATATCATTGTAACTTGCAAGTGTTTTATATTTGGATATCCAACAACATTAGATATCCTTTAAGGGGAGTATTTATCTCTGGACAAGTTCTCATGAATAACATACTTATTTTTGGTTCCATTTTGAATATTAGTATGTTTTGATAATCTGACTGTTAAACGGTCATTGGTGTGTGATTAAAACTCAGTTGTATGTAAGCAGATGTTTCTCTGAACAATTTTTGTAGTTCCATTGTTAGAGAACAAGAACAGTATGCACCTAGCCTAGTTCAGTGTATGGAAGTAGCTCTGCCATATGAAACAAGTCTAGCTATTTGTTAGGGACAGAGGTAGAAGGATACTGCTACTAGCTACTGTTGCTTTAAGCAATGATTGCTCCAGCACGTGGCCTGATAAGACCTCACCAGATCTTTTGTCTCTGTGAACCTTTTTCCTTAAAGAGTCAGTTATGCATCTCAGGGAGTGTGTTGCAGAGTAAACCCTGTAATGATGAATACCATTCTTTCTCACAGTCCTGGAGATAAGCTTCTTGCTTATATTTAATTCCTTATTCAAGGAAAGTATCAATGTGTTCATTTTGTCTTCAGATTAACTTTAATAGTTATTTTTGTGTTGGCTCAGTAAACTCAAGGGTTTTTTCATCTTTTTAAAACTCTTAAACCTTTCTCACTAGCAGGTGCCTGGGAAGGCCTCGACTGGCTTCAAGCCTTGCATAGCTTTCTAGTGCAGGCAAGACCTCTTAGGTAGTTAGGACTGTTGCTTTGGGGTTGGATAGAATATCTCTAGTTTTTCTAACTTTCAGAGCCTGCAGGCAATCCCTAAACCTGCAGGCAAATCCAAGGAACTCACTCCCAATAGCAGTGACTCCTTTTACTTAGGAGTTAAGAAATCAGTTGAGCATGATTGACTCTTTTTTCCTTCTTTGCTTCACACCCTTCACAGTTGTCCTATGGTCTTTTCCTCCACCTAGCATGACTTTGGAAAAAGTGATGAGCAATAAGATCTAAAATATATTTGTGATGAATCAACTAGATCTTGTTCCTCACAAGGGAATCCTATTACTTTCACGGTGACAACTGCAGAAGACCAATGGGCAGAGGCAGTGGACTCTGTCTTCTTTCCACTGCTGGTATCATTGTTGGTTAATCCAAAGCTACATTAATGTCAGTCTGTGTCCTTAGCACCAATCTCCAGTCTAAAGGGAGTACGTGTGCGCTATAGTGGTACTCACCAGGGTCAAGGAAGCTATTGCTTATGTAGTCCACTCCAAAAAGTGAGTTGGGAGTGAGTGTTTTGTAGGACTTGGTACTATTTTCTTTCCTTCTCCTCTGCGATCGTGTACAGCCGATAAGGGTAAGTGGGATATTAAGGTTTCTCCTCCTTCTGGACTTACTACATGGCTGTACATACATGCTTGCCATAGCGCTTGCATTGTCAAAACTTGTTTGTTCTTTTTTGTTGCTCCACTCTTGGTGCTGTTATCTGTGCGGAACAATGTATTTGACTGGAAGGGCCTTACAAATAAAATCTATCAGGTTTTCTTTAGTTGGAGGAGGGGTATATGGTAGACTTTGTACATGTAGGTCATATAACTTTGTAAGAACATTAGCTGACTCTGTTACTCTTGGAACATCCATCATATGAGATATGTATATTGTATTGTAATCTCCAGCTATTATTGGTTGCCAAGTAGCTTGACTTCTGGTATGTTTGTCTTTTTAACTCTGCAAACAATCTTGTTTGCAAACTGCTTGGGTATATTTAATAGGCTCTTACACAGTGTTCTCCTTCATCTGCTTTGAAGCATTTTGAGTGGTTCAAAGTGGCAGCATTTGAATAATCAGATGAAATGCAATTGAATGCACTTGGAAGATCAGATCTAAGCAGTCTTAACAGAGACTGGCAGGGTCAAATTTATTACCAGGCATTTATTTTTCAAGCATCTGTGGCAAAGCATGGTGAACCAGATTCTCAGGAGGTATAAACTAGCAACACGGTCTTAAATAGAGCTATGCCAATTTACACCAGCAGAGGGTCTAGCCTGGTGCACGATATGCCAGTGGTTTTCAGCCTGTGGTCCGTGGACCCCTGCGGGTTTGCAGACACACTCAGATTTCCAAAGGGGTCCGCACCTCCATTCGAAATTTTGTAGGGGTCTGCAAATGAAAAAAGGTTGAAAACCACTGTTATGCCAACAAACAGCATGTCTTGCAAACAGTTCCAGACATCTGAGAAGAAGAGAGGCTGGTGTTGCACTGGGCAGAGCCTTGGGAGATTTCCTAGGAAACGAATTGCTAATGGTCTCCTGCAGTGTGCTGAAAACTTCACTCTTCAGTGGCTGATGTTACAGTAAATTTGTCAGCCAGGTGAATCGCCTTGGAAAGAGCAAGACAGTATTGAAAACAGCAGTTCCCAAACTGTACTCTGCAAATCACTAGTGGTCTGTGGAGGGCTGGCTAGTCACATGGTGTTGGCTTCTCTTATTTCCAGCTCCCGTAACACATTAAAGACAGCTAACAATGAGCTAAAACCCAATATTATTTTTCCACGTAAGCAATTGCTGTACGAGCAGCAAAGATATTATTTGATTGCAGATGGAAGGGCATTTGTCCATGAGGCAGTCTCTTTTTTGGGGAGTTATTGGGGCAGTTCTCTGGCCTGTGCTATAGAGGAGGTCAGACTAGATGATCACAGTGGCCCTTCTGGCCTTGGGATCTATGAATTTGTGTGGTCCACAGTAGGAAAAATACTTTTAAACCCACCCTGTTGTATAAACCCTTAATCCTATATATACTGTTCTCAACACCATTCCCAAACTGGGCTAACTGAAACCCCCTGGTAAGTGTCTGGGGACAAAACCGGCTCCCCAAAATGGCTCCAGTAAATTGAGCACAGTTTTAGAGGATGAAACTGATGGTGTGAACTAGCTAGATCTAGAAATAAGTCTTCCATGCCAAGCAGCCATAGCTTCAGTGGGACAAACTCAGCCCTTGTGTAAGCAGGTACAACTCCCAGTCACGCACTGGGAGCTGTCAGTTTAGCTTAGGGCTGAATTTGGTCTGCTGCCAGTTACATCTGTACAGGACTGGCTATTGGAAACTAAGATGTGCCGTACATAAAGTACTTGTGTACTGATGGCTTGTGCTGTGAGCATCCAAATACTATGGTGATCAGTGCAGTAGAAATGCATTTATAATCCTCTGTATAGGTTGGTATTTTCCTCTCCTGATTGCTAACCATCACTTGCCACATAGCATCATACAGTAGGTGTGCATGGACAAGGTGACTGACTAAAGTGTTGAAATCTCTGGTGAAGGGGAAAATGAGTGTCTTGTTGTTTCATGTCTTCTTTTTCCTGTTAACTTGCAATATGCATGAAAAACTTTAAAATGTTAACTTAACATAGCCAGATACCTGTTATACTGTGATATTTAAAGGGCAAACATCTCTGAGTTTGCTTGCTGCTGCATATGCTCTATACTGGGTACATCCTAACAGTCCACTGATTCCACTGGAAAGTCACCAGTGGTCAAGGCATTCTGTTCCAATCACAAAATAAAAACACACACAGTGCAGCAGGGAGACAGGCTTGGAGCTGCACTGCTTGGTTCTGCCCTTCATTAAGGTAAACTTTAGACCAGTCGCATAACCTCTCTTGTATGTCAGGACCCACAGCCTACTTCCACTTTCCTAAGATGCTGTGAGGCTTAACTGATGCTTGTAAAATAGACTGGGAGCCCCCTTTGAAAGGTGCTATGTAAGGGCAAAATATGTTCTCTGGCTGTGGGAGTAGTTGAATATCATCTCCTGAAATACAAGTGTTTAACAGCAAATGTAACTATACAATATGTTCATTACGTGTTTTACCTTTGAAAGCAGGTGAAGCAACCCATCTCCCACCTGTGAATGGTTCAATGCAAACAAAAAAGAAAACTACAAAGCACTGCTTTCTCTGTGGCAAGAAAACTGGATTGGCAACCAGCTATGAATGCAGGTAGGCTGAGTATATAACAAATGGTTAAAATGTATGGCTGTGATCAGACAAAAAGGGTGGGGGGTGTAGGTGTGGGTGGGTGTGTTCTGGAAGGTACAGTAATTCTAAAGGTTGGTAAACCACAAGGCAACTAGTGTTCAGAACAAGTTGAGAGAATTGTTCATGACTTTAACTTTTCCTCAACTGTGAGAAATGAGGTTCAAATAGAGAATGTATTCTCTGTTCTCGGGGGTATCCATCCTGTGCCCTTGCAGTCAACAGGTCTGGGCTCACAGGAGACTTTGGGTCGCTAGGTGTAGCCAAGAGAGCATGATGGTGGGGAGAATACAAACTAGTGTGGGAAGAACTCGTCTAAGATTCCATCATCAGTGAGAGAAACTTAAGAACATACATTTGTAGCAACTTGGAGAATACGCTGCTTTGGTTGGTACTTCTGTGTAAATCTGCCATTGACTTCAAAGTTGTATGCAGTGGTGTTGTAACTGTGTCAGTCCCAGGATTTCCAGAGACAAGTTGGGGAGGTGATATCTTTTATTGGTGTTTATCCCGTTGGTGACAGGAACAAGCTTTTGAGCTTACACAGAACTCTTCTTCCGTTCGCTTGAAGAGCTCAAGAAGACCTCTGTGTAAGCTCGAAAGCTTCATTCTCTCACCATCAGAAGTTGGTCCAATAAAAGATATTACCTCCCCAACTTGTGTGTCTGATTGACTTCTAGGGTTACATTCGACCCTGGGGTAAGCCAAAACGACTAGCTAGCAACACCTCTTTATTACTTTGTATTCAGCAACGTACTGGTTTTAAATGTGGTCTATTTTGTGTAAAACGGCAGTCGCTGCTGAACACTCTTCGATTTATCCTGTTTTTAATTACCTTTCATAAAGTCAGACAATCTAAAGGTGGGGAAAGATAAACCACTAAAGTTTAAAATGGTTGATGGGAATCTTTGTTTGTTTTGTGTGATCTAAACATACTGAGGAAAAAAGAAAAATGTGTTAAACTATTCCCTCTCAAAGCAAATAAATTTTATCATTAACCCCACGTGCTAAATCAAAGCAAATCGATATGGTCAAGGTGATAATGGTGCATTTCACAAAAAAAGAAAGGGGGCAATTAGCAGAAGAAAATGTCAAAAAGTCAGTACTAGAACTAACGATGTTAGTTTCTGAGGCAACTTCCTCATAATGTAAAAATCAGGACGTGCCAAAAGAGCATTGGTGTAATCCAAATCATAAAAATAAGCTACCTTATCTATGAGCCATTATTTGACTGGGTTTCTCTGCGTTGTTTCCATTCCAAGTAAGAAAGATTGGAAGGCAAATGAGCCTGGGTGGCCTTAGCCATGTCAGTAAAGATATGGATGTTTGTCTTCAGATAAAATTTTACTACTTTTCATCCACGTATCTTGCATTCAGTTGTGCTCTCTCAAATCAGGTTTCATATTAAACAGTTAAAGCATCCAGAGAATTTAAGAAATTGACAGTAAATCCAAATAAACCTTCACTGTGTGTCGAGGGAGAAATACTGGCATATAGATCTTGAGTCATTTTCCCAAGGTGTGATCCCCCCCGTATTAGAGTTGTCCTGTATTAGGTCTTCTAAAAGAATTTTAACTTTGAGAACCACTGTTTTCGGTAGTTAAACTTTTTTTTTTTGCAGACTATTTGAAAATTGCTGAGGGTCTCAGCAGACCACTTAATGATCTTTCCAAATGTTGTTTGTACCAATAGCTAACTATTGTAAAGCGCTTTGGATAAAAGCGCTATATATTTTAAAAAAAAACCCTTAATAATAATTTTTTTTTGTTCTACAAATAGAAGCACACAACTCGTATTTTAATGTCAGTAGTCTTACCTTTCTAATGTGATGGATGTGCCCGCTCTTCCCCGCTGTGGCAGCCCCCGAGCTGGGGCTGGGAAGGAGGGGGGTCTCTCCCCCGCCACAGAGCTGAGGCTGGGAAGCCGGGCCATCTCTCCCTGGCAGCCACAGCCCGGGAGCTGGGGAAAGTCGCCTCATTCTCTGGTCGCCACAGCCCTGCGCGTCCCAAATTTCCCCCATGCTCTCTTCTCACCCCACTGCCCCCTCCCACCTACACACTATTCCCCACAAGGCCACCACCTCACCTTACATGTGCATCTTCTCCAGGGTCCAGGCACCTAATTAGGGGAGCCGCGCCTGCACAGCTCCGCTAATTAGGTGGGTGGCCTTCATTTTGTTGTGTGTGGCCGCCCAGGTGCGCACTTTAGAGGGAACTATCTGGATTACCTGAATCAAACTCGCGGACCACAGTTTGAGAACCTCTGCCCTAATACAATGATAGCATCTCAATTTTTGGCTTCCCCACCTCCATTCTGTCTTCCCTTTAAGAAGTTCTGTTAGCCAAAATATCAAAAATGGGTCCAGGAGAATCTGTTCTTTAGATTTTAGTTCCTGAGTAGCGTTGAGTTATCTTAAGAGAAACCTTAGGAAACACCTGAACCAGATTGGGCTAAAGTAAGGGTATGTCTACACCACAGAGACTATGCCAGCATAGCTGGAGTGCCATAGGTATGCCAGCATAATCCCATAGTGTAGCTGCAGCCTGCCCTGACAAAAGGGTTTTTTCCATCCGTGTAGGAACACCAGCTCCCTGCACAACAATAGTGAGGTCCATGGAAACATGTTTCTGTCAGCATAGCTGTGCCTACAGTGGGGATTGGGTCAGCAAAGCTAGATCCCTCAGGGGTGTGGATTTTTCACTTAACTTTTGTCAATGAGGCAGACAGTCTCCGTTGCAGCTGCTGGCACTGGGGACTGTCGGAAGGATGAGGCACTGCCTCCTGACTGATTCTCTAAAGCCTGTTGGTTTTGTAAAGATTTTAGAAGTTACACATTTCTGTATTGAGGGAATATCTTGAGATTCCTGTGGAATTAGATTAAGTGGTCTGCTTGAGCCTGAAAATGTAATAGGGTCTGCCACTCCTGAGACCCTAAAAAGATCCAGATGTTCCTCTGTTAGAACAGAATGACAACCAGGTAAGGAATGTAATTGTACAAGAGAACTTCCAGTTATAGACCTTGGGAATTGACCTAAAAATCAGTATAAAATTCTACAGGAACATTGGACAAAGAACCCAGAAAACTAAATAGAGTAGGCATATAGCCTAATCAGGTCTTAAAGCTGAACACATTACTATCAGACGCAAACTCAGAAACCTCCTGAAATAAGTACTTATGACTTGACATTCGTTTTGACAGTCTGTTACACTCCCACTGCCTTGGCAAAGGGCCACAAGCTGTGGCTGGGGAGAGCTTATGTCAGGGTGTGTCTTTCTTGCAATAGTTAGCTTGAGTTAGCACACTCAAATTACTGCACTTGAGCTAGACTAATTTGAGTGAGAGGGATCATGCCTCAACTATATATACCTGAGCTGCACAGAGTGATTTGACTGGCTGCTGCTGAGTTGTAATTCATGTTGTTGCTTCCTCACTGCATTGCTAGCTCAAGCATCAGCATCACTTGAGCTTCAACCCACCCACCCCTGATGGGCTAGTTACAGCATGCTGACTTTACTCAAACTAGAGATTTGTGTGTGTGGCCGGGAGTCAAGTGAAGGTAATGCTCACGTTCCAACCCAAGCTAACTGCCATGGAGACAGACCCTTAGTCCTTTTTCCCAAGCAGCAGACTGCAGTGTGCCCTTTTTCCTTTTGTCATGCTAGGAATTTTAGCTAGTGAAGCTGTCAAATTCTAAGGCAAAACCATTCCCTTCTCTTAACTTGTATCTGCTGCTGCTATCCGGGGAGAGGCAAAGTTCGTCTCGTGTAGCAGAATTGTAGTTGTGCCTCCATGTTCATCCCAGCCTGGGATGGAGTAATATTTGTGGCTGGATTTTAAGAGGTAAATAATGGTCGGTTGATTTCCCTGCCCCCGGCTCATGGAGTACCTGTCTAGTGATCTGGGTTCACTGAAAGAAAGGGGCACTGTGTCAAAGCAGAAACTAGCACTGTTGGGCTGAGCCTGTGTCCAGTCTTCAGAGAAGAACACAGTGAAGCCCTGTGTTAGCTGAAGGCATTTGATAAGATGATCGAATTCCTGCATTTCACCTGCGCACATTCTGGGATGGTTCTATAAAGCTGGAATGATTGGAGTTAAGTGCCAGAGCAATGCTGGGTACCTTTCTGCCCGCTCATACCCAAAGCAGTCTTTTCCTTGTCTCCCCATGGAAGAGAGCTGCAGTGGTGACCCAGTAACAGGGGTTGGGGGGAGCAGTAACTCCAAAAAGGAAGGAAGGGCAAGGCAAAGGGCATCTTCTGAGTGTCACAGAGAAACAGGCTCTTGGAAGGTGAGTCCTAACGTTTCATGTTCTTCATTCTTCAGATGTGGAAACAACTTCTGTGCAACTCATCGCTATGCAGAGACTCACACCTGCACCTACGATTACAAGAGTGCGGGGCGGAGGTACTTGCAGGAAACTAATCCCGTCGTTAGTGCACCAAAGCTTCCCAAAATCTAACCATGGTTGTGCTGCATGTGGCTGTGCTGCCGTGGCGGAATTGTATTACATTGAGAGAAGCAGCATTTGCTTCGACTGCATTTATTTTGCCCTGCTCCATATCTAAAGATTTGCCAAGTAACAAAAGCACATGAGGATGCATCTGGTTGAAGAATAATGTGAACACTACTGTAGCTGACACCTTTATTCTTTAGTGAATCAAAAGTTTAAAAAGTAGTTTTTAAAAACGTACACTATGATTTTAACTGTTCTTGCACGTCTTGTGTTAAGTGTTTTATATCTGAAAATGCTATTTCACTAGACAAGTCTTTAAAAGATGCACTTTACTAAGTTTCATATTTACTGTATAACCAGACTTGAGGGGGTGCTGTAATGAGGGTGTCATGTAATGTCTCTGTACTCTACCTTGTGTTTTGTCCATTGTGTGGTATCTTAAGTTATTTCACTAGGAAGTCTCCCCCTTACTTCGAACCACCTGTCCAGAGCTTCAAAGAGTGTGGTACTTTCTGCACTTCTGTTCCGTTCAGATTGGCATTCATATACTGTGTATCCATTCTGCAAATAACATATCATGGTAATCACACTATTTCTTAAAATACTACTCTTTATATGGCAGTTTTTTTTAAACAGAAAATTCCCTTTGTTGCCATTAAATACAAGGAACAACTTATTTTAACTTTTTTTGTAATCCTAGATTTTTTAAAACTTCACAACTTGGTTTGTTAAGATGTTGAGTGCTGTTACCAGAAGAAATTCTAATAAATATTAAATTTTATTCTGGTTTGCATGCGCTTATCATAAGCTCAGTACTAACTTTTAATATTTTACAGGGTGCTGGAAGTGAAGGGAGCGTTCTCAGAAGCTTACAGCATTGCCCTAACTCTGTTCTCATTGAAATCAGTGGTAAAACTCACCTTTAGTGGGAATAGCTAGGCCAAAATTGAGCATCTTGGAAGTCTCTCTGTCTTGCAAACAAGCCAGTCAAACCAAGCAAATCTAGGTGCTACCAGACTTCAGCAGATGTTTAACACGCCAGGCAATATTGTTGGCAGCCTTTACCACCTTGTACCAACATCGCACTGGGCGGTTGGGTACCTGTAGGGGAGACCTCCAAGGAACACAGAGGTGCTGCAGAAAGTAGTGTTAGAGCACCACCTACTGAAACCATTTCTCCTTCTACTCATTAAGTATTAAAACATCCCGGTCTGGTACTGGGGCACTATGCTATTAGAGGAGCCTTATTATGAATATGTTTTAAAACTGCACTCCCAGTCATGTCTGGCCATTACAATGTCATGGCACTTCTGAAGACGTAGGGTGTTCAACAGACATGCAGTCAAGTTCTGACTTGGATAACTTGTCCACTCTCTTGTCTTCTAAATTCCCTCACTGACTAATTGGGTATGGTATCCTTCACTTCCTAAACGGTTGTGTACTGTTACTGCTGAGAGTGGTATTTCAATGGTGACTAAAACTGAATCCACGCAAAACAGTGTGTTCCTGGTAGGAAGAGGGAAACAGTTGAAGAGCTCGCTTTCTCTGTAACATTCCCCTTTATTGAGGGCACTTGCAGCCTCCAGGTCCTTTAGGATACCTAAATAGCAATGGCTATTTAAAAAGAAAAAAGCGCTCAATCCCATTTATGGTTGTTCAGAAGGCCACAGTTGGGGTGACGGCACAGATCTGGCCATAGGACCCATGCATTTGACACCTCAAGGCTCAGTTATGGCCACACTCAGGTAAAAGCTCCAACTAGTATGAAAGACAGCTGCCCCCTTCATAGCAACACTAGTCACTGTGAACACATCACCTTGATGCTCTGCCCTTTCCATTAAATACAGACGCCAAGGTCTGCCCTAATATTAAAAACTCTTTAATATTTCAGTACACATCAACATGGCATGGAAGGCTTCTGCTAGGGATTGTGCTCTTGGTCTTTTGAACTTTAAATTTTCTACTGAAAGGCATTGTAATCAAAATAATAAAATCCAGGAAAAAGCTAAGTGATCACATCAGGAAATGCCCACATTAAGTTCGCATCTGCAACTGTCGCTCTTCCCCTTTGTGCCTGTGCATCATGCTAGTCTTAATTGCATGATCTCGCTGTTTAGCAAATATAGTACAACATTTTCCTGATTTACATACTTCTAGTAATTTTTTTCCATTCTTGTATCTTTATTGATGTAGGTTTCTTGTACAATAAGTTTTAAGTTCTCCTTATTGTGAGCACTCTTTTGTATACACCCTTTTCAACCAGCAGCATAGCCTTAAGTGCAATTAGCAGATAAAACAGTTAATTACAAAACTAATTTTCCATATTCCTCCTGTGTTAGAATGTATGATGGAGTGTTTACCGTGTAAACTTTCATATAAGTGACTTGCACTTTACTACACAGAGTAGTAGACGGTGCTCCACAATGCTGCACATCTGTTGTAGAGAAATGTTTAGCTTTTGTATTTGAGTCTATTTGATCATGTAATTAGATTGTACTATAAAGCATTTACACAATGGCAGTTTCAAGGTGACCTTGGTTTGTGCCCCTCCCCCTCTATTTTTTTATTTTTGCCTGCTTTAGTTTTTACCTAAGAACTATGAGGAATGCCAACGCTGCTCTCTTGCTGGAGATGGCCATGGTAAAAACTAGTCTATCCCTATCTCACTTTCCATCCCTTGGGATGGAATTGCTCTGTCTCCTGCCGCCACAGGCTTCCATAGTAGACAAGACTTGAATTGTTAATGTAAAACACACATACACAGAGAAACCTTTCCAACCTCCTTTATCCACGGTGAAGAATCAAAGGGTTTGTTTCCTTACCTGGCATTCTCAACCCTCAGAACGGAGAGTGCTGACTGCTGTGGACGTGACTTAGACCTGCTTGTGCCATGACGAGTGAGGCAGTTTAGATGCTTGCTGGGCCATCTTACACCGACATCGATTGAGATTCTGAATTGTGCTAAAGTTTGAAGGGAAAATTGTAGGGAAGCAGAGGAGACTCAGCTGATCAGAGGAGGAGGTTTTTCTGGCTGAGGGAGCTGATTGCATGCACTGGCACAGATGAGTGAGCCTGCACCAACTCGGATTACTGCAGTTCAGTTTCAGGGTGAGTTATGCGAATTGTTGCCTCCAATAATTGCATGAAGCCCTTGTGTATGGATGTAAGGTGCTCTTTCACTGGCTGGAATGTGGGCAGCAGGGACACAAGGAATGCAACTTCTCTAGTGTTGTCAAAGGGCTAATTTAAAGACAGTCACAGAAATCAAAAACGTGACAGAAGTCAGTGTAACCTGTTTCACAAAGAGGCGAACTTAGGCAGTGTCTTGCGAAATGAGTGCCCTGCGGGAGGGAACCACTGGGATCTATTGGTGATAGAATTTGTTTCTGGTGCAGAATTATAACTCTTCACTTTTTACAATGGAAAATTCTCTTAGCTGCAGCCCCTTGCTTCAGTTTCTAGAATATGTTTGACACCAGTTATGCGGTGTTGAGTAAACCTGAATCCCAGGAAAGAATGTTCATTTGGCAGGACTCAAAGGGTTGATTGCATGCATCTCTTTGAGTGATGTGTATCTCTAAAGCGTAAATTGTAGCACTGTTTGCTCAGTGCTGAACTGTAGAAGTGAAAGTCTGTGCACGTTTCTATACAGCCAGTCGGGGGTACTTAAGGTACCCATTGCACTAGAAAAGGTGTAACTGCTTGTCCGATAATGTGGCTTGTGCTTGGTGCTTAATTTGTGACGGGCTTTCCAGGGTTGAGCCCAGCAGTTCAGAGTCCTGGCACCTCTGGGCTTGCTGCGTCGGTTATGAAAGTAAAAAAAAAAAAAAATTGGCTGCAGCCCTGGCAGCTAATTGCTTGAACCCCGACAGCTCTTTCATTACAAATTAAGCACTGTTTGTACTACAACAGCCAAGCACTGAGTATTTTCCTATCCTGGGCCTGTGGGAAATCATCTAGATGGTTGTGTGACAGCAAAGGCCGCTAGATGTCAGTGATGTCACCGACATGAGAGCAGATGGAGGGATAAACTAGAGCAAAGTGCACCCTCCAGACATTGCAGATTGGTCTGTTCCTAGCAGTGCTTGCGCTGTTGCTGTTATGTATGGCCTGACTTAAGGCTAGTGGCTTTGCTGTTCTGCACCACCTCAGCAGAGAAGTGCAGATTCCTTTACTCGTATTCCAGCCTTATTAACAAAGGTAGCCCACTGCTCCATTTTCAGAGAGCAGATCTTCATTGTGCTCCTTCATTCCTCTGCTTACTATAGGGTGTGATCTATCTTTTCCTTTTGGTGGAAGACTCATGGGATCTCAGGCAGGATATCCCCTCTGTACTAGAGTTCTTCCACAGTGGGTTCAACAAAGGGTTCTCCACTAGCTTTCTGTGGGTCTAGCCCTCTCCTGTCAACCTCCACCGTTGTCCGTAGGAGTGTTCCTGTGAAGTCCTACCAGTAACCAGTTTTCTTAAAGTGTTCTCTTACCTTAGCACCCCACCCTTGCGAAGTATCTTGGCAGTCTAGCTAAATGGATATTTGGATAGAGATAAGTGTTCAATTCTCAGCTTGTGCAATCTCCTACTGGAAATGTGGTCTCACTTAATAAGAGGTATGGAAGGTATGGTAAAATTATTAGCATCAAATATCAGAGGGGTAGCCATGTTAGGCTGTATCCACAAAAACTGAGGAGTCTGGTGGCACCTTAAAGACTAACAGATTTATTTGGGCATAAGCTTTCGTGGGTAAAAAACTCACTTCAGATGCATCTGAAGAAATTTTTTATCTACAAAAGCTTATGCCCAAATAAATCTGTTAGTCTTTAAGGTGCCACCGGACTCCTCAAAATTATTAGCATCAGTCAGTAGAAGTGAATCTCCTGGTTTGTTGGTTCCCTGAGTAGTGCCCTAAACCAAAACATATTTTGATGTGGGAGTGCTTTAGCAGGAGGAGGAGGAGGATCCATTTGTTTGTGGCCCATCTGGAGTTTGCCTTTTGTGTGAAATTGCTGAAATGAGACAGCAGGGAGTGGTGCATATGCACTGCTAGGGAGGAGGTTTGCATGCTGCCAATAATGAGCTATACACTACATCTAGGAAATGGTGGTTTTTGACCGCTTATAAATTGGTCAGATCTGAACAGATGTACATGAAGCCAGCAAAAGGCACCTCCCTGACATCAGAACAATTCCTCTGCCAAATTTCGAAGTCCTTCTACAAACTGTGCAGGTGTGAGAGTTTCTTAAAAAAAACAAAATGGTTGCAGGAATTTTTTATAATGGAAAGTGATAGGCTGCCTTAATATGAGTTGCTTCTACTCACCATCTAACAACCATTAGTATTACAATGCTGCCCAGCACTTCCATTGCTCTAGGTGCTGTATAAGCACACACGAGAGACACTCCCTGCCCCAAAGAGTTTACAATCTAAACAGACAAGATAAAGGAAATATTGTTATCCCCATTTTATAGCTGGAGAACAGGTTAATTTTGCATGGAGGCTTCCTTAACTTTATATGGAGACTAGCAGAGCTGGGAATTGAGGCCAGATCACCCAAATCTACTTCAGTGCCTTTTAATCACAATATTCTCCTTATTCCTGTCCTCCTGGTGAAAGGAAAAAGTTATACCACGAGCTAACAGCCGAAGTTGAAAGTAGACTAATTCAGACTGGAAGTAAGGCATAAATTGTAAATGGGGAGAGTAATTAATCATTGGAACCATTTACAACAGGTTGTGGTTGATTATTTATTACTGACAATTATTAAATCAAGACTGGATGTTTTTTCTAAAAGATCCACAGATTGAGGCCAGAAGAGACAGTTGTGATCAGATAGTCTGACCTGCTGCATAACACAGGCTAGAGATCTCACCCCAAATAATTCCTAGAGCAGATCTTTTAGAAAAACACGTCCCTTCTGGACTTGGAATCTATGAAGCTATGATGTTACGACTAAAGGAGCTTTACAATGAAAGGAAAATATTTTAAAATATACTCCTGGGCCACCTTTCAAATCTATTTTCTAATCCTCTCCTTAAGACAGGCCTCAGCATTGCACTATTACACACCATTGCATTGGGATTATACACTCGAATCACAACTGCACACAATGAATACTTGATGTAATTAGATGCTCTGCATAGAATCAGAAATTTAAAACAATACCTAATCACCAAAACAGTTTGAACTGATTGGAATTTGATTAAGGGGATTAATGGGTTGGAAGCTAGATGCAAAGGTGACTAAAAGGAAGAATCCAGGGTTTCAAACATCCTTTTTTTTTTTCCTGCCCCCCCCCCCCTTTTTAAACAAAACACCATGATTTTAGAATAAAGGGGCAATTCTTCCTTGTTCCCCTCCACAAAACACATGCACATGTGCTCAGGCTGTCTTTATTCTTTTTAACTGCTTTTGAAATTGTTTGATGAAAAAGTGGATCTTAACTTTATTTTAAATGGACCCAGTCTAGGCTTCCAAGTCAAATACTCACTGGAACTCCTCATTGTAATGCCTCAAGTACAGTGATCTTATTTGGGCTACACTATTTGCGAAACCCCATTGTGTGATCACTGCTGTGCAAGATATAGGGGAGTCATAAAATATTATTGGGAACAGCAGGATAGTCTCGAGATGGAGGCACAGGACTGAGAACTGGGTTGTCTTCTCAGCCTTACCATCACCTTGGGAAACTTATCTCCATAGGGACATAGGAATTGCCAGCCTGGATCAAATCTGAGGTCCATCTAGTCCAGTATCCCATCTGCCAGCAATGGGTAGCACCAGATGGTTTAGAGGAAGGTATAAGAACCCCCCAGTCACAGAAGTGGGATAATTTGCCCCCAACATTAGGTCTCATCTTGATCTCTAATCCTTAGAGATTAGTCTAAACTCCGAAGGGTTTAATGTCCCTCCCAAAATTTTTGTTGTTAATTATTACTGGATATTCCTGTTATAAATGTCTGATCCCTTTTTTTTAAAATCTTGACCAGTTCTTGACTTCAATGACTTCCTCTGGCAATGAGTTCCATAGTTAAGTTACACATGTGGAAATGTATTTCCCACCTTTTCGTTTCACTGAATGTTGCCTTGTTCTTGTGTTAGGAGACAGGATCTCCCTGCTCCAGTCCATTCATTGTTTTAGGTACTTTTTTTCACATCCCCTGTCATTCATCACTTTTCTAAGGTAACAACCCAAGTCTTTTCAATCTCTCCTCATGTAGGAGATTTTCCATGTCCTCCTTCATTCTCATCACCCTTTTAGAACCCCCTCCCCTGCCACTTCAGCAATATCCATGTAAAGACTCCTTTCTCTGACTCAGTTCTCCCTACCTCATGTCTATCTTGTCTATTTAGATCTTGTCCCTTCAGGTCAGGGACTGTCACTTACAGATTTGTACAATAGGGCTCTGATCTCAGGGCTTTTAAGCATTACTGAACACAACCGCAAAGAGACTGTCAGATGGAAAGTGCCACAGGAATGCTCAAGACTACTGTAGCCCATTTGTTGTTTTTATACAAGATATAAATTAATGTTAGCAGGGGTTTTGTGAGGGCAGAATGTGGCAAAGCTCTGCAAAGAAGCCAGACAGCTGAGACAGCTCAGCTCAGTTCTTACGAGTGCAGCCAGGAGGAGACTCTGTCTTGACCCACCAGGAAGACCACAAGATGCATACTTTGTGCATACTGCGTGGTATTGCAGCTGAGCTTCAGAGTCTAGCTATGCTGGGGATGTACTCTGCAAATCATTGAAGTCCACTGTAGAGTTTGACCATTAGGGGAAAGTCACAACAGAGCTAGACTCTCCTGTAGTGTTTAAGCGTTTTAGGGCGGAGAAGGGAGAGGCTGCTGAGTAATTTAATGGCACACATCTAAATAGTCTGAATCACAAAGTCATAGAAGACAGAGATGGTACAGGCGTACATGACAGCTCATCCAGTCCATGTCCTGACAGTGCAGGATGGATCCAGTGCTTTTTCCAGTCTAGATGAAGAGGTGATCGGGTTATGCTCTGCCACAGGCTGATTTTGGAGGCGCATCATTTTCCCTTGTTGGGCTTCAGTTTACAGTGTGAAATGCGGGTAAATCCTACCTTACAAGTGATCTTCAGTCCTTACGAACCAATGAGAGGCAAAGGCTTTGGTATCCCCACATGGGAAGAGCTTCAGAAATCCTAAGTGTCTATTAGTCGTGATAGAATAATGTCTCAGGGCTCTACGGTCTACTGATAAAAATTCTGCAGTGTTGAGGGCGTAAACAGCCCCCACATTCTGAGTCATTATCTGAGCAACAGACAACAAAAAGTTGCAGTTCTTCGAGTGCCTGACCATATGTAGCCCACTCTTGGTGCACACATGACTACAAAGTTGGGATTAGAGTCCAGTGTCTACTCACCTGCATCCTGAATATCCTTGTGCACCTAACTGAGGACCTAACGGGTGCAATGGGCCAATCGCCACTCAGTGCCTTCTCACTGCTCATGATGGCCAGGTGGAGTTCCTTGGTGTCCAATTCAAGAGACATCCTTTTTTCTTAATCCACTATCGTGAATTGCACACACTTTAGTGCTAGATAGATAGCTGCACTGTGTATATATTGGTGTTAGATAGGGTGGTTAGCTGAATTGTGTACATATTAGTGTTTGCTAGTTGGGTAGGCACCTATTGCAATTTTTTTTTAACTAGTTAATAGTTTTGGGGAAGTTTTTCCCTGACTGGGATCTTCTTCACAGTGCTGGGACTTAGGGGTAAAACATCATAACCCACCCAGCTTTAAGTACTGTCCCTCTTGCCAGGTGGTGATGGGATCACCAGATGCCTGTTTTGTCTTAGGAAAGCCCATATTCCCCACAGATGCTCGGTGTGTGAGTCCTTTTCTAAAAGGACTTTAAAAGCTAGGGCGGTGCATTTCAATTGTTTGAGAGACCGCTTCATGCTGTTGGCCTCCAACCCAAGGCAGGGCAGACCCCCTCCCGGACACTTCCACCTCGGGCCATAAAAGCCCTTGAGAATTCCATCTTCGAAGGTCATACCAGTTTTGGATTCCAGTAAGACTCTTAAAACAAAGTCTTTATAGAGAAAAAGAAGTATCACTCCCCTGGAAAAGTTGGGCAGATACCCAACGGGATTCCCAATAAGAAGTGGTCCACATCACCTCATCACTCACATTCTAAGGAGATTCCACAGCCCAAACTGGGTACCGTCGGAGCTCTGAGGGAGCGCAGTACCGGGACTCCAGTACTGTCTCAGGATTCAAAGCGAGCTCCCTCCAGTACTGAGACCAGAGCTTTGGGTGTTCCTTCAGCAGCCAGCATTTTGGCACTGGCTATTACAGGACCAGTCCCCCAGAACATTGATTTCCTTGATGCTAATTGATTTCCTTGATGCTTTCCTTGATCCTTCTGCAAAATGTGTGCCAGTACTAGGCAGCTGGCACCATCAACCCCGATGTTTGTTTGTTTGTTTGTTTGTTTGTTTTTTCCCTGACTGGGAAAACCTCAACTGAGGTTTATAGCACCACCCCTCTCAGTACTAGGAAAGCTTGCAGTGCCAAGGGATCTTCAGGTGTTAGAAGAGCTGGAATTTTCTGAGCTGTACACAGGCCTAAACATCCTTTCCATGGTACCGATATCTCCTGCTTCACTGGCACCAAGTGCCTCCCCAGGGCCGATTGCCCTGCTTCAGTAGCCCCTCCCTTAGATCTGGAATGCTCGTTTCCATCTTCTGACTCTCACCAGTGGGGAATGTCTCGTACTTATTCTTTGAGAGCCCCTCCATGTGGCTTTTGAGAGCCTGAGAGGGAAACAAGGACTTCATTCATGGCCCTCACGGGGAGCATGAGGGTAGCATATGCCGTTACTCTTCCCTGTGGACCTCGGAATGTTATAAAGGAAAAAATCCAATATGGCCTTATTGAAACTCCTGGGGTCCACACCAGCCAAGGCATCATCCCTCCACACCACATCCTACTCCACGCCAAGACCAAGGGGGTATCAGCTTGCAGTGCATGCATCTGAGCTCCATGAGGACTTTTTTGGGGAGAAGCAGCCTCTGGCTGAGGCTCCAGCAAACCTATGGCTGTCATCCTTGTCCCCAGATGTGGTGGTGGTCCATTCTACACCATCTCTCCCAGAGGACTACAAGAGAGTTCAAGACCTGCTCAGATGTATAGCTGATTCCCTTCAGATACTGACAGAAGATGTACAAGAGACTCCACATAAACCTTTGGTCATTCTCTGTGTGTCTGTGCCTGGGTGCGTGGCACTTCCATCAGTGAGGAGCCTGCCAAACATACATGCTGACAAAAGCAACATAAAAGGTTCCAGGTGCCATCCACCCAAGAGTTGTACCTGTACACATACCCTGTACCTTGCTTGCTTGGTTGTTGTGGCAGCTAATGAGAAAAGCAGCTGCAGCTAAGAATGATTCTGGGAGAAAAGGAACCAAAATGGCTCTATTTGTTTGGATCTGCCACCCTGCAATTCTGAATTACAAACTTTGAGGTGTTATTGGTCCGTTATGATTCTTTGAACTACAATAAAATTTCAGACTTTATTAATAAATGCCCTCAGGAAAAGAGGAGTTTTAAATCTTCAATTGCAGAAGGGCTGTTAATTAATTACTAGGACATCCTTCCAGCTGGCTCTGAATGCTACTGACACTGCATCCAGTTGTTATGAGAAGGGTAACCTGGCTCCATAGTTCTGGCATCTGGAGAGAAGTGCAGACAATCATGGAGCAGCTTCCTTTTGAGAGCCCAGATAATTTTAGCGTGAACACTAATGAGGCTCTTTACTTGTTGAAGGAGTCACGGGCCACACTGCATTGTTGTGAGGTTTATACACTATTAAGAGAAAACCAGGAAGACCTCATACTTACTCCAAACAGAGATCACCACCCCATACGTTCTTCCACAAGAGAACCTTGCAGCCCCTCAGAGAAAGGTAGCAGTTTCCAAAAAGGAGACTCTTTTTCCTTGGTCATCACTTCATCCCACTTTGCATCTGCATCCAAACATGTTGGTCAGGAGTTGTACTATAATCCATCTATCGTATCTAGACCCTTCCTACACCACCATTTGGGAATTGTCTTCAGTTTTTTAGTATCAGAGAAGTAGCCGTGTTAGTCTGGATCCCATGAATCTAGCAAAGTGGGTATTCACCCACGAAAGCTATGTTCCAATATGTCTGTTAGTCTATAAGGTGCCACAGGACTCTTTGCCACTTTTTTCATTTTTTTTAAGGAGTCATGGACTCTAACAGACTGCTGGTTCCTACAGAGAATCTGTTGTATACTCCATTCAGTTCTATACTATGCCTCTTCCCATTCCCTTCCCCATCCCTTTCCAGGGACCTCCTCTCACTGTTACATCAAGAAGTGGGCAATAAGAGATGTTCTACTTCAGTAGAAGGTCATGGGTTTCTTCAATTTCTTCCTAATACGGAAGAAAAGTGTGGAGGAGATGGCACCCAGTTCTGAATTTGAGGGGGACCAACATTTTCATCTACCACTTCAAGTTCAGCATGGTGACCCTAGCCTCCATAATTCCATCTCTAGAGCCAAATAACTGGTTTGTGGCTTCCACCAAAGAATGCCTATTTCCATATCTCCTACATCTGGCACACAGGAAGTACATGAGATTCTGGGTGGGACAGAGCTACTGCCAATACAGCACCTACCCTTTGGTCTCTCTACAGTGCCAAGAGGCTTCATCACCAAGGATCTAGCAGTCATTGAACTCCATCTGAGAAGACGGAGTAATAATTTACCCATATCTGGATGACCAGCTCATCTGAGAGAAATAGTCTCAACAGGGAGAAGGTCACTTTACTGCATTCTCCAACTTTTTCTTGACGTCAGTTTAAGGATTAACAAAGAAAAGTCCTAGTTAACACCCACATAGATAGACGTCAGAGGGTAGTATTAGACTCCATGACAGCAAAAGCTTATCTACTTCAAGAGAGATTGGAGGCCATGTCCAACCTTATCAATCATCTCCAAAAGCAGAGGCAACACGTGGAGGGGAAGGCATGCATGGTCACACGTCCCCCCGATTTCTGCCAGGGTTTATATGCCCTGCCCTGAACCTTGCTGCACACCACCAGAACCTTTAAATTATGCCCCTTATACTAAAAACAGTTACACATCTTCTCTGTTCAAAAGCATCCTCACACTACTGTAAAGGGTTGTTTAAGTCTGCTTGGGCACCTGGCCTCTTGCGCGTTCATCATGCGGCATGCCGGGTTGCACCTACGCTGCATGCTGAGCTGACTGAAGTCAGCATATAACCTAGATGGAGCTACTATAAGGTGGGTGCATAACCGTTCCCAGGGAGTAGTTATCAGTGGTTCGTAGTCAAGCTGGAGGGGCATATTAAGTGGAGTCCCTCAGGGATCAGTTCTGGGTCCAGTTCTGTTCAATATCTTTTAGATAATGGTATAGAGCATACATTTATAAAGTTTGCAGACAATACCAAACTGGGAGGGGTTGAACGTGCTTTGGAGGGTAGGATTAAAATTCAAAATGATCTGAACAAACTGGAGAAATGGTCTAAAGTAAATAGGATAAAATTCAATAAGGACAAATGCAAAGTACTCCACTTAGGAAGGAACAATCAGTTGCACACACATAAAATGGGGAAAGACTGCCTAGGAAGGAGTATTGTGGAAAGAAATCTGGGGGTCATAGTGGATCACAAACTAAATTTGAGTCAACAGTGTAACACTGTTGCACAAAAAAAAAAAAAAAAAAAAGCAAACGTCATTCTGGGATGTATTAGCAGGAGTGTTGTAAACAAGACAAGTAACTCTTTCGATCTACTTTGTGCTGATTAGGCCTCAACTGGAGTATTGTGTCCAGTTCTGGGCACCACATTTCAGGAAAAATGTGGTCAAATTGCAGAAAGTCCAGGGAAGAACAACAAAAATAATTAAAGGTCTAGAAAACATGACCTATGAGGGAAGATTTTAAAAATTGGGTTTGTTTCATTGGAGAAAAGACAGAGAGGGGCTGTTTTAAAGTATATAAAAGGTGGTTACAAGGAGGAGGGAGCAAAATTGTCCTCTATAACCTCTGAGGACTGGACAAGAAGCAATGGATTTAAATTGCAGAAAGGGCGGTTTAGGTTGGCCATTAGGAAAAACTTCCTAACTGTCAGGATGGTTAAGCACTGGAATAAATTGCCTAGGGAAGTTGTGGAATCTCCATCTTTAGAGCTTAAGTGTAGGTTAGACAGACACCCTTCATGGATGGTCTATAATACTTAGTCTTGCCATGAGTGCAGGGGACTGAACTAGATGACCTCTCAAGGTCCCTATGATTCTATGCTGCGTAGGCACCATGTGGACATGCCTCTGCTAATCCCTCAACATTTTCACATCACTAAATTGTTGGAAAAACCCCAACCGGGTGTGCAGGAGAATATGCTTTTCTCCATGCCTCCCAACTAAGGCTTGTGGTACAGATGTATCCCTTCCGGGATGGGGAGTGCCCCTGGACCATCATCAGGCACAAGGTATATGGACTCAAGAGGAGTCTTGACTATGTACAAATGTATTGAAGCTCAAAGTAGTTCTCAAAGCGTGTGCTACTTTACTACCATTGATTCAAGCATGGACTTATTCATTCAACATGTCTGACCTAACAGTCCAGGGGGGCATGTCAAGAGGCAGATGAACAATGGAACATTTGGCACCCGCTTTCATGGCGATTCATCTCCCATGTCTACAGAATCTCTAGCACACCTTTTTCATCCGACCATGTGTGGATAATCAAGGACTCTGTTATCCATCATGTTTTTCAGGAATGGGGTCATCCATCAATAGATATGTTTGTGACAGACAAGAACGGCAAGTGTCTCCGTTTCTGCTCCAGAGGGGGGTATAAACCAAGGATCTCTATCAGACACATTTTTCATTCATTTGTCCTCAAGATTGATGTATGCTTACTGACCAACACCTGTCATTCCGAAGGTACTCGGAAAGATCAGGCAAGAATTGCCAGGGTCGTCATGATAGCTCCCACCTGGGTGAGGCAGTTTTGGTACCTAGAGTTGATATTGTAAGTGAGTCATCCTGCAAGATCCTTACCCCTACTATCAGACTTAATATTACACAAAATAGAGTCACTGTACTTTCAAATCCAGCCTCCCTCCACTTCAGTGCTTGGCTTCTGGCTGCATGTCAGGCATAGAGAGAACATGCTCCTCCAATGTCCACAACATTTGATCCAAAGTAGCAGAAATTCCACCAGACAAACTTATGCTGGTAAGTGGAAAAGATTTGGACTTTGATGTGAAGGACATTAATTACATCCTGTTGAAACCCAGATCCCTCCTATCTTGGACTACTCACCTTTCTCTAAGGAGTTTGGGGAGTTCTGTTGGGTTGCACCAGGCAGCCATTTCTGCATACCACCCTTCCACAGAAAGGTACAGAGTCATTTCCTACCCTGCTATGGCCTTTAAGGGCCTTATCCAGGTTTTTTCTATGGGTATATCTACACTATGGAATTAGGTCGAATTTACAGAAGTTGTTTTTTTAGAAATCGGTTTTATATATTCGAGTGTGTGTGTCCCCACAGAAAATGCTCTAAGTGCATTAACTCGGCGGAGTGCTTCCACAGTACCGAGGCTAGAGTTGACTTCCGGAACATTGCACTGTGGGTAGCTATCCCACAGTTCCCGCAGTCTCCGCTGCCCATTGGAATTCTAGGTTGAGATCCCAATGCCTGATGGGGCTAAAATATTGTTGCGGGTGGTTCTGGGTACATATCGTCAGGCCCCCGTTCCCTCCCTCCCTCCATGAAAGCAAGGGCAGACAATCGTTTCACGCCTTTTTTCCTGAGTTACCTGTGCAGATGCCATACCACGGCAAGCATGGAGCCCGCTCAGGTAACCATCACCCTATGTCTCCTGGGTGCTGGCAGATGTGGTACTGCATTGCTACATAGCAGCATCAACCCCTTGCCTTGTGGCAGCAGACGGTACAGTACTACTGGTAGCTGTCATCGTCATGTCCGAGGTGCTCCTGGCCACGTCAGCCAGGAGTGCCTGGGCAGACATGGGCGCAGGGACTAAATTTGGAGTGACTTGACCAGGTCATTCTCTTAGTCCTGCAATCAGTCCTATTGAACCGTCTTATGATGAGCAGGCAGGCGATAAGGATTGCTAGCAGTCCTATTGCATCATCTTCTGCCAGGCAGCCATGAGATGTGGATGGCATGCAGTCCTTCTGCAACATCTGCTGCCAGCCAAAGATGTAAAAGATAGATGGAGTGGATCAAAACAAGAAATAGACCAGATTTGTTTTGTACTCATTTGCTTCCCCCACCCCCCCACCCCGTCTAGAGGACTCATTCCTCTAGGTCACACCGCAGTCACTCACAGAGAAGGTGCAGCGAGGTAAATCTAGCCATGTATCAATCAGAGGCCAGACTAACCTCCTTGTTCCAATAAGAACAATAACTTAGGTGCACCATTTCTTATTGGAACCCTCCGTGAAGTCCTGCCTGAAATACTCCTTGATGTAAAGCCATCCCCTTTGTTGATTTTAGCTCCCTGAAGCCAACCCTGTAAGCCGTGTCGTCAGTTGCCCCTTCCTCTGTCAGAGCAACGGCAGACAATCGTACCGTGCCTTTTTTCTGTGCGGACGCCATACCAAGGCAAGCATGGAGGCCGCTCAGCTAGCTTTGGCAATTAGGAGCACATTAAACACCACACGCATTATCCAGCAGTATATGCAGCACCAGAACCTGGCAGAGCGATACCAGGCGAGGAGGCGACGTCAGCGCGGTCACGTGAGTAATCAGGACACGGACACAGATTTCTCTGAAAGCATGGGCCCTGCCAATGCATGCATCATGGTGCTAATGGGGCAGGATCATGCTGTGGAACGCCGATTCTGGGCTCGGGAAACAAGCACAGACTGGTGGGACTGCATAGTGTTGCAGGTCTGGGACGATTCCCAGTGGCTGCAAAACTTTTGCATGCGTAAGGGCACTTTCATGGAACTTTGTGACTTGCTTTCCCTTGCCCTGAAGCGCATGAATACCAAGATGAGAGCAGCCCTCACAGTTGAGAAGCGAGTGGGGATAGCCATGTGGAAGCTTGCAACGCCAGACAGCTACCGGGAATCAATAAGTCGGGAATCAATTTGGAGTGGGCAAATCTACTGTGGGGGCTGCTGTGATGCAAGTAGCCCACGCAATCAAAGATCTGCTGATATCAAGGGTAGTGACCCTGGGAAATGTGCAGGTCATAGTGGATGGCTTTGCTGCAATGGGATTCCCTAACTGTGGTGGGGCCATAGACGGACCCCATATCCCTATCTTAGCACCAGACCACCAAGCCGGTGAATACATAAACCGCAAGGGGTACTTTTCAATAGTGCTGCAAGCACTGGTGGATCACAAGGGATGTTTCACCAACATCAACATGGGATGGCCGGGAAAGGTACATGACGCTCGCATCTTCAGGAACTCTGGTCTGTTTCAAAAGCTGCAGGAAGGGACTTTATTCCCAGACCAGAAAATAACTGTTGGGGATGTTGAAATGCCTATATGTATCCTTGGGGACCCAGCCTACCCCTTAATGCCATGGCTCATGAAGCCGTACACAGGCAGCCTGGACAGTAGTCAGGAGCCGTTCAACTACTGGCTGAGCAAGTGCAGAATGGTGGTCGAATGTGCATTTGCATGTTTAAACGCATGCTGGCGCAGTTTATCGACTCGCTTAGACCTCAGCGAAACCAATATTCCCACTGTTATTACTGCTTGCTGTGTGCTCCACAATATCTGTGAGAGTAAAGGGGAGACGTTTATGGCGGGGTGGGAGGTTGAGGCAAATCGCCTGGCTGTTGGTTACGCGCAGCCAGACACCAGGGCGGTTAGAAGAGCACAGGAGGGCGCGGTACGCATCAGAGAAGCTTTGAAAACCAGTTTCATGACTGGCCAGGCTACGGTGTGAAAGTTCTGTTTGTTTCTCCTTGATGAAACCCCCCGCCCCTTGGTTCACTCTACTTCCCCGTAAGCTAACCACCCTTCCGTCCTCCCTTCGATCATCGCTTGTAGAGGCAATAAAGTCATTGTTGCTTCACATTAATGCATTCTTTATTAATTCATCACACAAATAAGGGGATAACTACCAAGGTAGCCCAAGAGGGGTGGTGGAGGAGAGAAGCACTGGGAGGGGTGGTGGAGGAGGGAAGGACAAGGCCACACAGTACTTCAAAAGTTTAAAACTTTAAAACTTATTGAGTGCCAGCCTTCTGTTGCTTGGACAATCCTCTGGGGTGGAGTGTCTGGAGGCCCCCCCACCGCGTTCTTGGGCGTCTGGGTGAGGAGGCTATGGAACTTGGGGAGGAGGATGGTTGGTTACACAGGGGCAGTAGCGGCTGTCTGTGCTCCAGCTGCCTTTCCTGCAGCTCAACCACATGCTGGAGCATATCAGTTTGATCATCCAGCAGCCTCAGCATTGAATCCTGCCTCCTCTCATCACACTGCCACCACCTTTCAGCTTCAGCCCACCACTTAATCTCTTCAGCCCGCCACCTCTCTTCACGGTCATTTTGTGCTTTCCTGCACTCTGACATTGTCTGCCTCCACGCATTCGTCTGTGCTCTGTCAGTGTGGGAGGACAGCATGAACTCAGAGAACATTTCATCGCGAATGCATTTTTTGCACCTTCTAATATTCACTAGCCTCGGGGAAGGAGAAGATCCTGTGATCCTTGAAACACATGCAGCTGGTGGAGAAAAAAAAAGGGACAGTGGTATTTAAAAAGACATTTTATAGAACAATGGGTACACTCCTTCACGGTAAATCTTGCTGTTAACAATACATACATAGCACATGTGCTTTCGTTCCAAGATTGCATTTTGCCTCCCCACTCTGCGTGGCTAGCCCCTCATCCCTCCCTGTGGCTAACAGCGGGAAATATTTCTGTTCAGCTACAGGCAAACAGCTCAGCAGGAACAGGCACCTCTGAATGTCCCCTTAAGAAAAGCACCCTATTTCAACCAGGTGACCATGAATGATATCACTCTCCTGAGGATAACACAGAGAGATAAAGAACGGATGTTGTTTGAATGCCAGCAAACATACACTGCAATGCTTTGTTCTACAATGATTCCCGAGTACGTGCTACTGGCCTGGAGTGGTAAAGTGTCCTACCATGGTGGATGGAATAAGGCTGCCCACCCCAGAAACCTTTTGCAAAGGCTTTGGGAGTACATCCAGGAGAGCCACGAATGCCAGGGCAAATTAATCATTAAACATGCTTGCTTTTAAACCATGTATAGTATTTTAAAAGCTACACTCACCAGAGGTCCCTTCTGCACCTGGTGGGTCCAGGAGGCAGCCTTGGGTTGGTTCGGGGGATACTGGCTCCAGGTCCAGGGTGAGAAACAGTTCCTGGCTGTCGGGAAAACCGGTTTCTCCACTTGCTTGCTGTGAGCTATCTACAACCTCATCATCATCATCTTCCTCGTCCCCAAAACCTGCTTCCATCTCCATCTGCCTCCATCTCCATTGAAGCAGTCAAACAACACGGCTCGGGTAGTGGTGGCTGAACCCTCTAAAATGGCATGCAGCTCATCATAGAAGCGGCATGTTTGGGGCTCTGACCTGGAGTGGCTGTTTGCCTCTCTGGTTTTCTGGTAGGCTTGCCTCAGCTCCTTACGTTTTATGTGGCACTGCTTCAGGTCCCTGTTATGGCCTCTGTCCTTCATGCCCTGGGAGATTTTGACAAATGTTTTGGCATTTCGAAAACTGGAATGGAGTTCTGATAGCACGGATTCCTCTCCCCATACAGCAATCAGATCCCGCACCTCCTGTTTGGTCCATGCTGGAGCTCTTTTGCAATTCTGGGACTCCATCATGGTCACCTCTGCTGATGAGCTCTGCATTGTCACCTCTGCTGATGAGCTCTGCAATCACCTGCAGCTTGCCACGCTGGCCAAACAGGAAATGAAATTCAAAAGTTCGCAGGCCTTTTCCTGCCTACTTGGCCAGTGCATCTGAGTTGAGAGTGCTGTCCAGAGCGGTCACAATGGAGCACTCTGGGATAGCTCCCGGAGGCCAATACCGTCTAATTGTGTCCACAATACCCCAAATTCGACCCGGCAAGGTCGATTTCAGCGCTAATCCACTTTTCGGGGGTGGAGTAAGGAAATCGATTCTAAGAGCCCTTTAAGTTGAAAAAAAGGGCTTCATCATGTGGACGGGTGCAGGGTTAAATCGATTTAACGCTGCTAAGTTCGACCTCAACTCTTAGTGTAGACCAAGGCTTAGTCACTTTCAGTCTACTGCTAGTGATGCACACATGGGAGAATGAACAGATGGGAAAACACCCAGCACAGGAAATGCAGGTGGAAGGGAGGAGGGAAACTGAGCTGAAACCAAGAGAAATTAGAGAAGAAAAAATCTTAGGCACTCACCTTGTCCTTTCTCTACACAGAACGAGTGAGAGAGAAATGAATGATCCCACTCACAAGGGCTGTGTCCAGTTTTAAATGTCCTCGGTGATGAGGCTTCTCAGCTTAATAGATCATACTACAATATGGCCTAAATTTTCCTTTGCTGCATTTTTATATAATTAGAGATGATGGGGATGATTTGTGCATGCGTATTCAGAACTCACTGCACTTTGTCAGGGAGCTCATTACAGCTGTCTTTTGAAGCCAAATGATCCAATGTTGCACATTCTGGTGCATGACGTTGCATCACAGTTCTGCCACACAATGTCCTACGAGAGCAACCTCCCACCTAACGTGGGATGAAACTGGTCCAGCCCATTAAAAATGTGGTGATATTAATGCAAATAACACTAAAACACTGAATTTATTAAGGGCTGCTAAAATAACCTTGCTATCCAGAAACACTGCAGAATTCTAAAATGATCACCTAAAACATTGCAGTATCACTATGGAAGCATATAGGCTCTGGGTCCAGTACTGCAGAATACTCTCTTATATGGGGAGAATGAGTGATACTTAGCTCAATATAAGGGGCTGGCTAATATAAATTACTCATAGTGGGCAATGCGGCATTTCAACATGGTGCACTTTTCTGACATGATTTTGGCTCTGTCACTTCTATGCGTGGGGGTTTAAGGGTTTTGAAAAGTGTCTAGTACAGTAGACCCTCAGTGTTACGAACACCTCGGGAATGGAGGCTGTTCATAACTCTCTTAATGTTTGTAAGTCTGAACAAAATGTTATGGTTGTTCTTTCAAAAGTTTACAACTGAACATTGACTTAATACAGCTTTGAAACTTTGCTGTGCAGAAGAAAAAATGCTGCTTTCCCTTTATTTTTGTAGTAGTTTAACACAGTACTGTACTGTATTTGCTTTTTTTGTGGGGGGAGGGGGAGAGTCTCTGCTGCTGCTGCCTAATTGCATACTTCTAGTTCCAAATGAGGTGTGTGGTTGACTGGTCAGTTTGTAACTCTGGTGTTCGTAACTCTGAGGTTCTTCTGTAAGTGCACTGAGAGAGTCCATGCTGCTTCTGAGCAATATTAGGGTCTCACTCTGGGGACAGAAATTTCTATCATCTCCATTTAACAAAAATTAGTATTTACTGTTGGTGAAACATGTCTGACTGGTAGTCCTGAGGGCCATGTCTACCTACCCACAGCACAGACACAGGACGGAGGGTACCAGGGTAAGCTTCACCCACCCCCTCATCAATATCTTTATCTATCGAATCTAGCCATCACAGCTATTTCTTAGACCCTCATCACCTTGGTATATAAGCATCTTCCTCAACCTGGAGCTGGAAGTACCCACTTAGCAGAGTGAAGTAGGCCATGTCTCCATATACTCCCTACTGAGATTGCCAACAATGGTTCAAGTTAGTAGCAATATACTGATCTATTTGAGCACCTTATAATATGTAATATGTCCATAGGAACAGCTTACCCCCTAAACTTAAATTCATTCATCTCTTCTCACTTTCCAAGAACGGGAGACAGTTATCTAGATTTTCTTTGCTTCCTCCATTCTGGGCACAAGCAGATTTAAAAAAAAAAATTAGTTGTCTAATTAATGGGAAAGCACTAGCAAAGACATAGAGCTTGCACTTTGTCCTGAAGTCAATCAAAGTTGTCATTCTCAGCTGTGGAACTGTTGCAGAGAACCCTGATTCTATCTCCCATTAGCGTCACCTCCACTGGCGAGAGTTCTAGTGTTCCTGAAGATGGCAGCTACCACCGGTGCTCTTGGTTGCAGAAGAAGAGCAGGTGTCTGAGGTAGGTGGGGCCCAGCCCATTGAGAGCTTTTGGAGTGAAAATGAAGATTGGGGGGAAATTTTTCAAAAGCACTTAAGTGGCTTTGGTGACTAAGTCCCACTGACATTCATTGGCTCCTAAGGCCCACATCCTCAAAGGTACTTAGGTGCCCTCATGGGCAGCGGGTATCGCAAGCTGGGGGACGCTAAGCCTCCCCAAACAACCTGGCATGGCCCTGCCCACGCTCTGCCCCCACGTCCCCTCCGGCTTCCTGCTTTTTCCCCCCCACCTGAGTTAGGGCAGCTTGTGGTTGGGACTTGGGGCAGCTGGGCCCAGTGCTCGTGCCGCTGCCTGCCTACCCAGCGCTGGGACTGTGCCACCTGCCCAGCGCTTCACGGCTGGGGCCATGCTGTTCACCTGGCACTCGGGCGTCCCGGGGTTGGGGATGCTCGGGTGATTGCAGTGGGGCGGGGGTTTCTGGGCTCCAGTAGGGGAGGGGCAGGGCCTTGGGCAGAAGGGGTGGAACCAGGGGCTAGACTCCCCCATTGGGTGGTTCACATGCTGCCCATGGGTGCCCTAACTCCCTTTGAGCATCTCAGCCAAAGTCACTTTTGACAATGGGACTTAGGTAAACATTTTCAAAAGACCCAAGGATTTAACATGATCCTGTATTTGATGCATGGCCATGGCAATGATGAGAATGCTTGGTGAAGGCATTTTCTAACTAGTGTTGGTCAGCAGACAAGCTGTTGCGGCATGCTGCACCTGCCAGAATTTATTGAGCATCTGGTTTCATTTTTACATAGAGTGGTTATAATTACCACACTTAGAGATGAAGAATGCACAGATCAGTGTGGCCTAGGCCTGTATTAAACCCAAGTGGGTGTAGCCCCTGGTTAGCAGAAAGAGGAAGAGGTCATTTTTGACCCAGGAACCTCTCAGTGCCAGCTGGCAAGGGGCATGGAGAGGGGGGCCTAGGGGTTACAGGAATCTCCTGAGTCTGGTATGTACATTGTAATTCACAAAAAATTGACATCATGTGATGTCTCAAATACAGGCCAGTGTCACACTAGTCATCAGTATCATTGTGAAATGTACATACAGATATTATACAAGGAGTTATGCATAGAGATTGAAAATATACTCTTAATTTCTGTATCTGGGGGTTGGTCACCAGCACAGGTGACAAACAGGTTTTCTGTCAGCCAAGAGATGTTTATCATCTATCTCTTTACATCAGGGGTAGGCAAACTACAGCCTGCAGGCCAGATCCCGCCCATCAGGGCTTTGGATCCGGCCTGCGGGATTACTAGCCCATGGCGCCGTGGGGCTAAGGCAGGCTCCCTGCCTGCCCTGACCCCGCGCCGCTCCCAGAAGCTGCTGGCACCACATCCCTGCAACCCCGGAGGGGGTGTGGGGTGGACAGAGGGCTCTGCATGCTGCTCTCGCCTGCAGGTACCTCCCCTGAAGCGCCCCTTGGCCGGGAACTGCGACCAATGGGAGCTGCGGGGGAGGTACCCACAGGTGAGGGCAGCATGTGGAGCCCTCTGCCCCCCCACCCCACCCCCAAGGGATGCAGGGATGTGGTGCCAGCCGCTTCTGGGAGCGGTGCAGGGGAAGGGCAGGCAAGAAGCCCACCTTAGCCCTGTTGCGCGCCGCTGCCACCCCGGAGCCACTCCACGTAAGCGGTACCAGGCCGGAGCCTGCACTCCGAACCCCTCCCTGCATCCCAACCTCCTGCCCTGATCCCCCTGCCGCACCCCTCCTGCACTGCAACCCCCTGCCCTGAGCCCCTCCTGCACCTCACACCCCTCCTGCACCCCAACCCTTGCCTGAGCTCCTTCCTGCACACCACACCCCCTCCTGTACCCCGCACTCCCTCCCGCACCCCAATCTCCTGCACCAGACCTACATTCATTGCCCTGCATGCAATTTCCCCACCCAGATGTGGCAGTTTGCCCACGCCTCCTTTACATGTAAATTGAGTATTGTCTCATTCACAATGGGTGAACCAGTCTGAACCAAATGCAAATGAAGGATTGTAAGAATTTCAGAAACTAACAAGATGAGAACAGCGGGAGGGGGACTAGGGAAAGCCCCTTATCTTGAGATACTCTTCAAAGATACTCTTCTTTGCTCTATTGGGGGGCAAAGAAGTCATCTCTGGGACCTTTCACTTGGGATGTAAATAGATAGCAAGTTTGCTTTACAATAAAGGTTTCAGAGTAGCAGCCATGTTAGTCTGTACTCCTTTTCTTTTTACGGATACTTGTGGCACCGTAGAGACTAACAAATTTATTAGAGCATAAGCTTTCGTGCCACAAGTACTCCCTTTCTTTTTACAAAAAAGGAGTCTCAACCAAGCTTGATTGGAAATGTTGTGGAGAACCTTAGGTAAGAAATGTCTTTAGACTGATTAACTTGTTAGTTTAGTCTCTAGAAAGCATATTATAAGTTTGTTTTTTATGTAACCACTTGTTTCCATCATTTTTACTATCACTCGGATCTCTGTTCTTTGATAATAAACCTGTTCTTGTTTTGGAAACAGTTTTGAGGCATTTCCAACCTGGTCTTCATTGGTGCAGTTTAGATCTCTTTTACTTTTCATTCATTTAAACCTTCACAAAACATATGAGACAAGGGGAAAGTGAGTGGGATAATGGACCCTTTCCATCAGCATGGTCAGGCATATCAATAGCTTATTGCAGCTTCCTTCATTTTAGGCTTAAATGTTGGTCAGTTGTACATTGTAGTCTGGTTTCTGATGTGCATTTAATTTTGTTTCGGAAAGTTATTAGTGTGTGAAACTTTATTTCTGCATAACTATTATTGTTTATATTCCAACAGCACCTAGAGGCCCCTGCTGAGATTGGGGCAAAACTCCATCATGGGCTAGAAAGGGTTTAAAGCCAGTTAGCCACATCTATTGCACCTGTGCCATAATTAATTAGTGGCTTCACAGCCAGAGGGGGCAGGAGGAAGAGGGGTCAGTTCATAACTTAATGGACACTTGGGCCTCATAAAAAAGAGAGAGCTCAATCTGGGGATGAACCACAGTGAGATTTCTATGAGGGGGCAGAACCAGAGTCTGCAGGAAAAGACACCCCTCAGGAAAACTCCCTCTCAATAGCAGAGATGGGCAGAAGACTCCAGGGTAGCTGAGAAAGGGGGGAAATGAACACAAGTCCAGAGGAAGGGCTGATTTGTTGAGATGCTTTGGACATAACAATGAACTATTGTTATGATGAAAGGGTTCTGAAATAGATGCTTCTCACTGGGAGGGTTGAATCATGCACAAAGACAGACGTGCAAACCCCTGCAATGCAAAGCTCTGACAATATGGGGTGATGTGACAACCACTTACAGGGCCTATTGTGCTAAGCACAGTACATAGCTGTAGTGAGAAATTGCCCCTGTTGCAGATTGCTTACAATCTAGAAACCAAAGAATAGGAGGGGAAACAGAGGTACAGAAACTTCCCAAAGTCACACAGCAAGTCAGTGGTCATGCTGGGAATAGAACCTAGGTCTCCTCTAAATCTAGTACCTATCCATTATACCTTTAGGGCTTCTGATTTTCAGTTTTAACTGATGAAACACCCCCAATTAAAAAAAAGAGAGAGAGAGAAAGAAAGAAATGTATATTTACATAAATGTTGCTTATATCTAAGGGCTTGATTTATCTACATGGAGCAGGGGTGTGATTTACTACAGGGGTGTGATTTCTAAAGTGCACTGATGTGTTGCACGTGAATTGGTCCACACAGACCCTGCTGGCTTGCACTAAAAGTTCCCTAATGCTCTTTAACATAGTGCTGTTTGAAACAGTACTATATTAAAGCACACTTGGGAAAATTACAAAGGGATTACTCATTGCATTATGACAGGTTTCAGAGTAGCAGCCGTGTTAGTCTGTATTCGCAAAAAAAAAAAAAAAAAAGGAGTACTAGTGGCACCTTAGAGACTAACCAATTTATTTGAGCATAAGCTTTTGTGAGCTACAGTGGATGCAGCCGATGCAGTGAGCTGTAGCTCACGAAAGCTTATGCTCAAATAAATTGGTTAGTCTCTAAGGTGCCACTAGTACTGCTTTTCATTACATTATATACTACTATGCAGTGTTGCATATATTATATACTGCCATAATGAGTAATCTCATTGTAATTTTCCCTGCTGTAGCGAGTAATGTATAATATAGAGATTTGACATCTGTATAAACTCAAAAGTTGCTAAAAATATGAAATAAACGAAATAAATGAAACTTGAAAAGCAGAAGCCCAATGATATCACACTGCCTCCAAATAACACATGATTATTATAATCTATATACTATATCCAGTCGTGGAAAATACTTTGACTACAACCCAAGCAGGGCTGAGCCTAGTTAATAACTGAATGAGGAGTCCAACACATCTCCATAGAAACATAGGGAGCTGCAGGAAATAGTGCTGCTGAATCCAGCAGGTGGCACCTTCCCTTCTGTATCAGTACGGAAGCAGTGCCCCACCCTGGAGATAAGCAGCCCTGTGATGCTAGCAGTGTCATTTTTCAAAACCAAGCTCTTGACCCCTTGTGGTCATTAAAGATACCCAGTGCTTTTCACAAAAGTTAGGAACATTGTTAATTCTGTTATCCTGGCCACATTCTAACTGGAATTCCAACTTGCCCTCCGCCTGAAGTTCAGCTGGAGAAGTTATTCTTCGGTTTCTTTTCTAAAAATCTATTGTGAAGTGTTGCTAGCATAAAGGGGTTATCACACTCCACACTAGGAAACAGATACCTTTTGGCAGGCATACCTCTGGGAGGTGTGCCTCACTAACGTTGTCATTCATTTTAGCATCATTTCCCTCCATCCTGCATTGGGCGCGTGTAATTGCTTTGTATTCCTGTAGATTACTGACATCAAAAATGCAGACTCACGATACAGATTACAGAAAACTTGGACCACGCTCAGAGAACTCTCACATTGTATCAGAGGTCCCCCCTCTTTTTGTTTTGCTAAGTCTGCTTTAAAGGTTGTCATCTTTCTTCAGGTTCTTTTTCACTTATTCTCAAGTCTTGCGATAAAATTTCTCATTGCTGGGCAGAGGAATGAACTCTCTCTCCCTCCCTCCTTACATCATTTTAATTTCCCGTTATTCTCACTTCAGCCTTATTTTACAAATGACAGGTTTCAGAGGAACAGCCGTGTTAGTCTGTATTCGCAAAAAGAAAAGGAGTACTTGTGGCACCTTAGAGACTAACCAATTTATTTGAGCATGAGCTTTCGTGAGCTACAGCTCACTTCATCAGATGTATACCGTGGAAACTGCAGCAGACTTTATATACACACAGAGAATATGAAACAATACCTCCTCCCACCCCACTGTCCTGCTGGTAATAGCTTATCTAAAGTGATCAACAGGTGGGCCATTTCCAGCACAAAGCCAGGTTTTCTCACCCTCCACCCCCCCACACAAATTCACTCTCCTGCTGGTGCTAGCCCATCCAAAGTGACAACTCTTTACATAATCAAGTCGGGCTATTTCCTGCATAGATCCAGGTTTTCTCACATCCCCCCCACCCCCATACACACACAAACTCACTCTCCTGCTGGTAATAGCTCATCTAAACTGACCACTCTCCAAGTTTAAATCCAAGTTAAACCAGAACATCTGGGGGGGGGGGGTAGGAAAAAACAAGAGGAAACAGGCTACCTTGCATAATGACTTAGCCACTCCCAGTCTCTATTTAAGCCTAAATTAATAGTATCCAATTTGCAAATGAATTCCAATTCAGCAGTTTCTCGCTGGAGTCTGGATTTGAAGTTTTTTTGTTTTAAGATAGCGACCTTCATGTCTGTGATTGCGTGACCAGAGAGATTGAAGTGTTCTCCGACTGGTTTATGAATGTTATAATTCTTGACATCTGATTTGTGTCCATTTATTCTTTTACGTAGAGACTGTCCAGTTTGACCAATGTACATGGCAGAGGGGCATTGCTGGCACATGATGGCATATATCACATTGGTGGATGTGCAGGTGAACAAAGACTCACGTATTCCAAACATATCTCAGAAAACCTGTGTGAACAGCTCTGGCCCTCTGGAACAAGTATTTTACCATTTATGGAATGAAAACTAGAAATTACGACAGGTCTAGCAGCAGCCACAAATAACATTATGGTGCAATTTTATTGCACCAAGGATCTTTCATAAGATTATTTTCTTGAATACATATTTCCACCTTTTCTTCCTCTTACATGACCCCTCTCTATCTCTTTCTTCCTTTGGCTTTATTTATTGCCCATTATCTCCATAGCCTTTCATCCTGCAACCTCTTTGATTACTTTTATGCATTTACAAAATTCAAGCCTACAGTTATATGATATAAATAGTTAACCTATCACAAAAGAGCAAATGATGACACAAGAATATTGGCTATATTCTTTACTACGTTTCCATCTGGGGAGTTGGATGCCTAACTCTTTTACACCTTGTCTACACTAGAAAATTGTATCACTGTAACTATACTAGTATAGTTAAACTGCTAAACTCCAGCTTCTAGTGTGGATGCAGTTTTATCAGTCTAAACATGCTTTATATCAGTATAACTATTCCTGTATAAGAAGGGAATAACTGTGTCTACACTGCCACTTTCAGCGCTAAAACTTCTGTTGTTCAGGGTGTGAAAAAATACCCTCCTGAGCGACAAAAGTTTTAGCGCTGAAAAGTGCCAGTATAGACAGCGCTTTATCGCCAGGAATTCTCATTCAGAGGGTTTTTTTTTTTTATCACCGGGAGAGCTCTCCCCTGGCGATAAAGCATGTTTACACTGCCCATGTCACAGCACGGCCGTGGCTGTGCTTTCAAGTGGGTAGTGTAGACACACCTTACAGTATAAAGCACTTTTATACTAGCATAACTACATCCACGCTAGGGGTTATACCAGTAAAAAAGTCACAACCCTATTCAATATAGTTATACATCTTTCAGGTGTTGCAAAAAGGTTATGTGTAATTGTTTTTATGCTTGCATTAGAACAGCGAGAGCTACGGGAGTGGGTGATGTGATTTATATAGGCCTGACCCATATCTTGAATTAAGAGCCTTTTTTTGAGGCGGGCGGGCGGGGAAGGGGGGGATATGGTGACCAGATAGCCAGTGTGAAAAATCGGGATGGGGGTTGGGGGGATAATAGGAGCCTATATAATACAAAGCCCTGAATATTGGGACTGTCCCTATAAAATCAGGACATCTGGTCACCCTAGGGAGAATGGTTCAGGGAAGATGGTGAGGCTACATGAATACAGAAGCAGGCGTGAGACCAGGGTCAGTATACCTGGGTTCTCTTATTGGCTTTGCACCTGACTCACTGTGCCATCATAGATAAGTCTTTCTTTCTCTCGCTGTGCATCAGCTTCCTTACCTGTAAAATGGTGAGAAAACCTTCTTCCCAGGTAAACTGAATGTCTGAGATTAGATGGTGATGCAACTTTATGTGGTGATGACGACTGCAGAGCTGTTCTCTGCCAGTCACTTGCTGCTCAAGGGTGTGACATGCCCCCGGGGTGGTCCAAGTGCACAAATGTCCCCACTCGCCAAGGGCATGGTGGCCTCAGGTTGCAATATCTTCCCCCTCGATTGGCCATGGTGGCCTGGGAATATGATACTCGCACGCTGGCATCAGTGTGCAAGATCTCTGCCCATGGGGTGCACGGTGGCCTCAAGGTACCAGGTCTTCCACCGCAGGTGCATGCTGCAGCCTCCACCCACAGCCCTCGAGTGGCATGCAGGGGTGGGGGTGCTCGGGGCACAGTGGGCATACTTCAGCCCAGCACACCAGCCTCCTCACAGAGGCGAGCAGCCTTGGGGCTCCACATCCCCTGCCAGGGTTATGAGGGGGCCTTGGGGGGAGGCGTGGACCCTCCCACTGGCGTGCAGCAGCCTAGGGGCACCGCGACTTTCACAGGGGGCAAGACAGATTGCAGGGGTTCACGGGCACCCAAGCACCGGGCTCCTATCACCAACCAAAGTGCCAGGGGCCTGAGGGCGCCGCGTCCCCGCCCCGAGGCTCGGCCTGCCGCGCTCCAAGCTCCCGGCGCCGCGGCCCCTGCAGGCCCAGCCGGCCCCGCCCCGCCCCGCCCCCGGCCATGGCGGCGGGGGCAGGGCGGCGCGCTGACAGACAGCTGGGCTTTCCTGTGTAAACAGGAGCCGGGCAGGAGCTGAGAGTCCGGGTCCGTTCCGGCCGGCAGGAGCCGCGCAGCCCCCCGCAGGAGCAGCCCGCCGCCCGCCTCGGCCATGGGTAGCAGCCGGCCTGGGCCCAGTGCGGAGCAGCGAGGTAATTGCGGGCTCGGCCCCCGCCCTGCCCCAGCCATGGGGGCCCCTTGGAGCCGAGGGGCTGCTGGGGATCCCCCCACAGCTCCACCCCGCTGGACAGGGGAAGAGGCTGGTATCCCCCCGTCAAAGGGCAAGAGGTTTGGGGGTCATCACCTCCATGGGGAGCGGCTGGGACCCGCACCGGCCGAGGAGGGGTGTCCCCAGTGGTTCCGGGGAGCAAGTGACTGGATCCCACCCGAGGGGGGACAGGCAGGGGTAGTACAGCACATAGGCACCCTCAGAGGCGGCATGGCTCCCAGCCCCAATTCCCTTAAAGGGCCAGGGCGCCCCACCCCCAATTCCTCTAAGGTGTTGGTGGATCCACTCATTCCCTAAAGGGTCAGGAAAGGTTCACGGGATCCCACCCCCCAATTCATTAAAAGGGCCAAGGGATCCCAGCCCCAATTCCCCTGAAAAGCCTGGGTATCTCTCTCCACCCCACAGGGTTGGGGAGGGGAAGGGACTTGGGAGCTCTCCCCAAACAGCTACAAATTTTCAAGTGGCATTGGCCCTTCCTTTATTTAGAATCAGATGATTCACATCTCTTTCCCATAAAAGTCTGACTGCTTGGGGGTGCTTCCCACTCATAGTAACAGTCAGTTTAAAGGGGTATCTATCCCTCCCAGTCTCGGTGGTGTGATGGGAGGGAGGGAGTATCCTTCCACAGGTAATGTGCATATCAGCTGAATCGTGGGGGTGGGGAAGTTTATTGTTGCAAGCAACAGGCAGCTCCGGGGGGAGGGAGACAGCCCTATCCCCGCTGTCAGCAGCCTATGCAAGAATGCATTTCCGTCCCCTAACTCAGACGGAGCCAGGGAAATACACTATTTACCAAATGAAGCCCATTTGACTCTTGATTGTTTTGGCTGCAAAGTTATTAACACTTTGATTATGATCCAACATGGGCTCATATAAGATGCTCATTGTTTCTGCTGTTGAGCTGAATATGACACTAGTTGTAGCTTGTGCTTTATTTACAGCCTGAGTCTATGGGACAGCTTGCTTGCTATTAACTTTCACATCTTGGCACGTCAGCTCTCGTTTTGCTAAGGAAATAGTGAAATTATTCATGTGTAAGTATAATTGGCAATTATGGGGTCAAATTTTGTGCTGACTTATCCCCTGTATGACAGTCACATAGGGCCTAAGTCAGTGCAGAATCAAGGCCAGGACATAAGGACTTGATTTTTATTTTTCTGAGTTTCAGTGGTTAATATAGAGGTTTATAATTCCTAGTATTTTGTTTCCATCGATACACAGGTTCTGCTTGGAAAAATGTTGGTTTCATGTTTATTCTCTCTATATATATCAGCTGTGCTAAGTTTACAAGTACAAGGATTTCTCCCCCACCTGTAACTGCCTTCCCTGCAAAATCATCCTTGCTATCTCAAGTTCAGTGTTATAATTGAAGGTATAAATATGACTGAATACAAACCAGGAGCAATCAGTTGGGTAGGAAGGTGTCATTTTTTACACAGTTGCTTTTCAGAGGAGAACCACATGTTGAATATTTGCATTAGCAGGAAATAAAGAACATAAATCTTGGATAATATTTATTCAGAGTAAACTGAAATTTATAACAGTTATAACATGATCATTTTTCATAACTTTAGGAACTAGTTGCCAGATAGAAAGGACAACAAGAACATTTCATTGGTTGTCCTCAAGTGCAGCATTTCATCTTTCCTCTTTGCAGTGGGTTTCAAGTGCAGGGGAAAAGTCAAAGGATTATTGACATTTACTGATTTAAAACTGATTCCTTTAAGAGTGAAATGTAGGATCGTTTGCAGTTTAGACATTGTATAACAGGTGTCTTAATTCTAAACTACCAAGGATAGTAAGTTTATATAACAAGACAACTGTATAATCACATAGGAGATAAGCCACAGGGAGCTTGAGAGAGGAGGTGGAGAGTGAGATGTTGGAAGGAAGGGCTTAAAGGAGAGAGGAGAGAACTTGAATTCAGTCTAGGATATGACAGCAACACTGCGTCCTGGAGCCAAGCATCAACACTATGCAAGTAGTTAGTCTGGAAGGGTCTGGTGCAACTAGAAAGAGGTCTGGAGGAGTGCAAGGCTGACAATGTTTGTGGCCTTGTCTACAGTAAGAATATTGACAAGAAAAGATTTTCCTGTGCAGGATATCAGTGCCTGAAAATAGAAAATAAGCTCTGAGAACTCATTGCACAGCTATACAAAGTCAAAATTGTTGAAACTGTGTCAAAAAGGACAACTAGTTTTCAAAGGCTAGAAAATCTTCATGTTCCAAGACTACTTCTGCCAGGTGTAGAGAGAGTGAAGTGTCTCTATGGGGGTTAAATTCAGTGGCTCTAACAGATTACTACATCCTAAATTTGTAGCTGTGCTCTTCACAGATTTGCCAGGAAATACCAAGGGCTTTGCCATTATGGATGTAACTCTTTGAATGAATAACTCCTCCACCATTCACAAATGTTAATGGAGAATTAACAGGATATGAACTGTGCCCTTTAATCATTGGTACTGTGACCAGTGATGACGGGCACATAGGGAAGAACAGGAAACTGAAGTAAACTGTTCAGATGTAAAGATCTTTTGATGTTGTTACTTATTATTTGTATTATCATAGTGTCTAAGAGCCGTAGACATGCACCAGGACCCCTTGTTCTGTAAAACACTGCTGTTAGCCTGCCCTGCAGAGTGGAAGGGATGTGTAGGTGAAAGCTTGCACCTCCATGTTGATAAAGGTGCCTTCTGGTTCAGAGCTTCTGGGAGCTGGTAGTTATTGTGGCTGAAAATGGAGCTGAAGGTCTTACTGCTTTTGGGGTGCACATGGGAGGATATTTTCCTTTCTGCTGGTTGGGCAGGTGGCTCATGCAGCAAGGCATACTGCTGTCTCATTCTGCATATCACAGCCAGAGATTTCCTGGTGTGGATATGTTCCCTCCAGAGCACTGCTGGTCTGGAAAAGACAATAGTTAGCCTTCACAGGAAGGGAGAAGATTCCATGCAATAGGAGATAGTTGCTGATATGGGACTACATAGGGAGGCTGGAGCAAGCTGCTTTTGACCCCAGCTAGAGTAATTAAATAAGAGTTTTATTGAATAACACTTTGGACAGTGCTATGTTTCAAAAGGCTATATTCATCCCATGAATCTGTAAGCCTGTGGGGCCATGCTGGAACACAGCAAATGCTCCTCTTTACACATTATAAAGGGGTAACCGCTCTTGTACTATCCACTGTTCCTGCTTGCTTACCCTATTTTAGTCTTTATCTGGCTAATATACATAACAGGACAATGGCGAAAACAGAGGAAACAATAAAAGGAGGTTGGAAGTAGGTTTTTTTTCTTTTCAAAGGTTTAGGCACTTAACTTCCATAGACTTTTGTTGGGAGTTAGGTGTCTTAACAGTCTTCACCTCTGTTCCCGCACAAAGGTTTTATAGCCTAAAGCAGTGGTTCTCAAAGCCGGTCCACCGCTTGTTCAGGGAAAGCCCTTGGCGGGCCAGACCGGACCGGTTTGTTTACCTGCCACATCCGCAGGTTCGGCCCATCGCGGCTCCTATTGGCCGCGGTTCGCCGCTCCAGGCCAATAGGGGCTTCGGGAAGGGCGGCCAGAACGTCCCTTGGCCCGTGCCGCTTCCCGCAGCCCCCATTGGCCTGGAGCGGCAAACCGCGGCCACTGGGAGCCGCGATGGGCCGAACCTGCGGACACGGCAGGTAAACAAACCGGTCTGGCCTGCCAGGGGCTTTCCCTGAACATGCGGCAGACCGGCTTTGAGACCCACTTGCCTAGAGCACTCTTAACTAACAAAAAAGGAAATATGGGATAAGGCATACCAAATCCTATGAAACAGCGTCATAGAAACCTGCCCTGTCTTCTTAAATGTGATGTCTCTGGCCTCAGAGACATTTTAACTGCTCATCCTCTTCTGAAACTCATGGCTGGCCTACGCTATCGGGGGGGGGGGGGGGGATCGATCTAAGTTACGTGAACACAGCTGAAGTTGACATACTTAAATGTACTTACCGTAGTGTCTTCACTGCGGTGTGTCGACAGAGGTGCTTTTCCGTTGATTCCCCTTGCGCTTCTCATTGAGCTGGAGTACCGGAGTCGACGCTAGAGCGATTGGCGGTCGATTTATCGCGTCTATAGTAGACACGATAAATCAACCCCTGCTGGATCGATTGCTGCCTGTTGATCCGGCTGGTAGTGTAGACAAGCCTTCAGTGCCAAGAAAAATAGCTCTGCTCCTTTCTCATACTTCCTTTGGTTAGTTCCCCAGAATTTGTAGATAATTCCATGTAAGGTGTTTATGAGAACCATCTCCCTCCAAACCTGCCCCTTGCCTTGTGGGTTTGTGTATTGAAGAAAGTTTCATAACAAAGCCCTTCTGTTCTAACCCAAAGTAATTACCCATGTCTTGGTTTCACAGCTGCTATTTCCTCCCACCTCTTTAATGGTTCTCCTAGTTTCCTTAATGGCTCTGTTTATACTAAGGTCTGAGCCACATAAGGTCTATTATTCTTTCTTGGTGACACCTAGCTACAAGATAAAATGGGTCAGATTGGATTGTAATAAGTAATTTGCATTCAGATATAGGTCTGTGACTATCCCACTTCTGTGTGGGATGGGATTTTTCTCAAATTCAGGCATGAGCCAAGTAAATGAGTCCTCTGCTCTAAGCCATTCAGATTAACAATGGTAAATTTAAAAAAAACGTTTTGGAAGTAATATAGACCCTCATGTTGGGGTATGAGCCAACTTGCAACTAGTGGGGAGAGAACTTTCCCTGAGAGTAGGTTATCCCATAACCGTCTAGTACTGCAGGACTTCTTCCTCTGAAGCAGCTTGAGCTAGCCGCTGCCAGAGACGGGATACTGGAGATGAACCTCTGGTCTGATCCAGTATGGTAAATATTCCTATAGAACAGTGGTTCCCAAACTTCTTCTGCCACTTGTGCAGGGAAAGCCTCTGGTGGGCCCGGCCAGTTTGTTTACCTGTCGCGTCCGCAGGTTCGGCCGATCGCAGCTCCCAGTGGCCATGGTTCGCTGCTCCAGGCCGAAAGGAGCTGCTGGAAGTGGCAGCCAGTATGTCCCTCAGCCCACTACTATAGAACAATTCTAATATTACTTATAAAAATATGTACAAAACTCACTTGCAGATTTATTGTGACACATGCTCTGTTGACCTAGAGCTGAGATTACTCAGCACATCGTAAGATTGGGACCTTGCTTTGATAATGGGATGAAAGATGAACTTAGGGTCAAGGTATGTGACTGGAATCAGGAGACATCTGTTCTGTTCCTGGCTCTGACACAGACCCTAGGCAAATCACTTAAGCATTTTATGCCTCAATTTCCTCATCTGTGTAATAGAGATAGGGACAGGAAGTTGCAAAGTTAAATTTAATGTTTGTAAGGGTTTGGAAATATAACTTGCTGTCCAGTTAATATCTCCAATGTAGCAAGCCAATGGTGGGTTTGTAATGGTCCCTATGGCAAGTGTAATTTAAACAGCACAATTAAAAACGCCCCCACTTGTACCCAATTAGGAGAATGGGATGCCCCCTTAAAAGCATATAAACTGTTTAAGGGAATTTCTGGGATATTTAAGGCTGTTTTTTTAAAAAAACAATCCTTATTGTGCCCTACAGGGTCACTATTTTGTATGTGGCCAAAAGGCTTACAAGGTGCTGCCAGCCAACTGGACAGGTAGCTATTATATAGCTCATGGAGTTCCTCATCTGTCAATAACTGCCACACTGCCCAAAAAAAATATTAAAAATGCCCGAAACACCTCTGTTAAGTCACAAAAAAAGACCCTGCGGTGACTGACTATGGCATTGGAGGGCAATATGAAAAATTCCCTCACAACCGAGAAGCTTGTAGGGTGCTCCGTTCTGAAAATAGCGCCACTGTTTTCCAGGCCAGCCATGGCATGATAGGCCACTATACTGTAAGGCTGCAAATGGTACTTGAAAAAGTTGCCCTAGAGTTATTAGAGGACTCAGTTAATAATTTAGGGTCAGCAATAAAAACTTTAAATAAAAAGGTACAGCAGCTCAGAATGTTTTCCCTCCAAAACAGGCTGGCTTTGAACTATCTCTTGGCATCCCAAGGAGGGGTTTGTGCCCTCGTCGGGCCCCGATGTTGTGTATCTGTAAATGATAGCAGTTATAAAATCTATAAAGAGGTGGTACAGGCTAAGGCCCATGCCGGACAGATTGCCTATACTGCCCCAAAGAGCAATTGGTTGCAAACCTTGTTTTCAGGCTGGGGTTTGTCGTCTTGGCTTAGTGGTTTATTTAGCCTGTTACTAAAATTTCTCTTTCCTGTATTGGTTGTATTAATGATATTATGCTGTGCAGTATCATGTGTCAAGGCCCTTTTGCAAAAGTTAATAAGTCATTCTCTTCAGGGCTATCACAAAGTGCTTATGCAAAATCCTATTGTAAAAAAATAAATAGCCCAAATAAAAAAACTCAAAGCCAAGGCTGCTAAGTGTTCTCAAAAAAGGAAGTTGTTGGAAACACTGGGGCATGGCCACTAGGTAACTCGAGGGGATGGAAGACCACGAGTGTCGATAAACCCCCCTCGCACTAGGCCCAGGTGTCCTTGCCCCCCCCCCACCTGGAGGCACTCGCAGCAGCTCTGTGTACTAGGCCCAAGTGACCTTGGCCCCCCCGCCTGGAGGCACTCACAGCAGTTATGCTAAGGATCTGCAACAATATGTTGCAGAGTCAGACTGCCTAAAACTAAACAAGGCCAAACAGGGCAAATATTAAAAAAAAAAAAAAAAAAAAGCTAAATAAAGCAGCTTTATGTATAGTTTAACAAATAATACAAAAAACAAAAAAAACTAGCTGGTAACTAAATTGACTGACTATATGGATACTTTGGGCAGCTTGCTATTAAATAAGTATGCTAAAAAAAGCATATATAAAAGCCTGTGTAACTTCCTGCTCTGTGTACAGGGTTTGAGATTCTATTCTCCCTGTACCTTTTTAAAGCTTCAAATAAACTTTTCTGCTTCTCCACCCCGTTATAATTATTGGGTAAAGCATACCGGGTAGTGAACCAACCCCTGCTGTTGTTTTGCCTCTCGGCACTGGGTGCCGGCAACAATGGGAAAAATGACTTGTTGACGTAGTTACTGCCTCTCAAACGACGTTGGTGGAAAATCCCCTTTCCTTGCTATCAGAAGTGTCCAGGCTGTAGTGGCACAGCTGCACTACTGTAGCTGTGCTGCTGTAGCAACTGTAGTAATGTAGACGTCCCCTAAGGTGCAGCCCTGGCAGACAATGAGAGTTGCCCCGATGTCACTGAGACCAGAATTTGCTTCGCAGTGCACCGGGAGGCTTTAAGCAATGCATGTCTGGTTAATTTTTTCAGGGTAGAATTTCAGCTGTTGAGTGAGTTTGAGTCATATAGGCAGGAGTAAGCAAAACCCAAGAGCAGATTAGACTCCAAGTGTGTTAACTTTTACTTCCTGTTTGCTGTTTAATGGGAGATGGGCGGCGGCGGGGGGGGGGGATTTAATTCAGTATATTGGCAATACTGACAGTGATGATGGAGATCCTCTTCCTCATACATGTTATATTTACAACAGGGAATCTTTATTTTACTTAAATTTGTCATCACCACTTAAGGAGACAAGACAGTCAGTGAAAAAGCCTCCTTGAAACAGAAACCGGTCCTGTAGCAAGCTGAGGGAGTTGCTAGGAGGACTATTTATATCTGCTTTCACTGTCACTGGCTCCTTGGGTCACCCAGGACAGAGGAATAATCTCTTTGATCTCTCTATTTCTAGTTGTAAAAGCGCAGTGTGTTATGGAGGGTGAATCAGTGTGAGGCTAGTCTGTCCCCTGTTATAATCCCTTGTAACTACAAAATCATCAGTCACAAGGGTAAGGTGAATGGAAAGATCTAAATGTATTACTGTATTCTAATACTCTTATCTGAAGAGAGATGGATGGAAATAAGCAGGTGCTTTTCAGTACAGGGGTTCTGAAATATTTTCATAGCTTGGGCCTCTCTGTAGTAGGAGATTCCTTTGATGGCTCCTCTCCTCCCATTTACAATGCCATAACTGCCTTGTTGGCCTTGTTCACCAGCAGCGCTCCATCTGTCTCCTGTGAACTATCAGTCTTTGAAACATACTTTTGGCTATTTGGAGGGTAAGTGCTGGGCTAGGTAGAAAGAGAGTTGGCAGTGCTTTTTCAGTAAAGGAAAGCAAAAGTCTTTAATAAAATCAGTACAGCAAAAGTGGCATCAGGTAATAATTTACTTGGGGTGCAAACTGACTATGAAAAATGGATGTGTTAAGTAGCCAGTCTTTTTCCTTGGGGTGCCAATGCCTCTTGGAAATCCACCAGCTGTTTGACTTGTTGTATGACTTTGTTTGGAAGCCTAACCTTCCAGGATATATAACTAGTTTCCCCTGCAGTTTTGCATCAAAACAGGACTGCTTTCCTCGGGGCTTGCATGGTGAAGACGCAGCTACTGATTGAGGGCAGGTTCTATGTGAAGATGAACAGCATTTACCAAACCTGAGCAGGGAAATACTTTGACTATCTAGGACATTATAAAGACATAGTAATCTGTTGTGGAATTGGAATAGCGTTTTCTTGTTCCAAGTTATATATACATATGCGCAGAGCTAAATCCAGTCAGCTTGCAAAAATTGTTGCTTAGCTCTAAAAGTAGAGGAATGATGGTTCCTTAGTGGCTAAAACATTGGGCTGGGAGATAGGAGATCTGGGTTTTATTCCAAGATGTGTCACAGACTCACTGGACAAAGTTACTTAACCTCTCTTTGCCCATAGCCCAGACAGCAGCTGCCTTCCAAGGGTGTTGATTTTGACTGTAAACTACTCTGAGATCCTTTGATAGAAGGCACAACAGATGGGCACAAAGTGGTAATTGTGTTAGTACAGTAGACTGTTTTTAAAAAGTTGTTGATTAACTAGAAGGAAAAAGAATGAAGTAGGTAAACTTTACATTAGTCTCTTCATTAGGTCAGTTCAGTTCTAAAGGCTATTCAAAAAGCAGCTTATGTGGTTTGAACACAGTGGGTAAAAATATCTGTTGCTCCCAGCATAACAAAACTGAAGCCAATAAATGTGGGATAAACTTTCAACCCTCTAACTGCATTAATGTTTTTATGCAGTGTGTTAACACTGTAGTGCAGCGAAAGATCTTATTTCTTTTCATGCCTCAGAGCTTTTTATAATTGTTTTAGCAGCTCTTAGTATGAATTTATTTTGTTACAAATGATCTGAGAATGATGGTGACATAGCACTAGTTAGCGTTATACATTACATGGCGAGGGGTAACTGTGGGTGATAATCCACATGAGACCCAGGTAGTTATGACTGTCTGTTAAAGCACAGTAAAAAAGTCCATCAACCTTCTTCCAAATCACATCAAATAATGGAACAGAACAGTGAAGTTGTAGCTGCTGCTTCTCCTTAAATTAAGGATCAGAGAAATTAATGAAAAGATGGACTATATTCTAAGAAGTTCACATGCTGGATCAATTTAATTCCAGGTGTAATTCCACAGGCTTCCACTTCCCACTCTGTCAGCATCTATCAGGCCTACCTGTGGTCCCTCTTCTTTTCTCCCTGCCTGTTGCTGGGTTGACTTGATCGGTTTGTGTGAATTCTGCTACCTGCTCTTGACCACTGAATGCATCCGATGAAGTGAGCTGTAGCTCACGAAAGCTTATGCTCAAATAAATTTGTTAGTCTCTAAGGTGCCACAAGTCCTCCTTTTCTTTTTGCGGATACAGACTAACACGGCTGCTACTCTGAAACATGACAATCTTAAGTAATTCTATGGCTACTCACAACTGTTAGCACCTCGCAGCCTTTAATGTGTTTATCCTCACAATACCCATGTGAGTTGGGAAGTGCCCTGCTACAATTTCCATTTTATAGATGGGGACCTGAGGCATGCAGAGACTGAGGGTGGGATCTATAAATCTATTTAGGTGCCTAAGTCCTGTTTTTAGGTGCCATTGTGACCCACAAAACTCTCTCTCTCAGCTGCTGCCTAACTTGTGGGTGCCTACACTTGCTCAACACCAATGGTTTTGCACTGAAAGTTCTGTAGGAGCCTATGTTTTTGTCTCTGGGCTTGCTCACTACTGCCCCACTCTAGGTGCCTGAGTGCCTATATCCCACCTAAGCCCTGGGGTGATGACAGGCCTAGAGCTGCATGGGGCCTGATCCAGTAGGCACGCTTCGAGACCACTTAACTCCACAAAGCCTCTAGCGTAGGGGTTAGGGTACTAACGCAGGATGTGGGAGACCATAGGTTCAAGTTCCCATGTCTGCCTGATGTGGAGAAGAGATCTGAACAGGGATCTGCCACCTGTCAGGTGAGTGATCTAACCCCTGGGCTGTGGGATATTCTGATGTGGGGCTCCCTCAGTCTCCCCTGTTGAAGTTGTTCTACTTAATGTTATTCAATTATTTAATTAAACTGGGCCAGAGAAAGAGTTAAAATCTCTCTATAACCCAGTGGTTAGGGCACATACCTGAAAGATGGCAATCCCTGTTCAGATCTCTTCTCCTTACCAAGGTCTCCCACATCCTGGGTGAGTATCCTAATCATTGGGCTAAAGTTATAAGGGAGGGCGGCATCTTCACCTTCCTCCTCCTCCTCCCCATCTTCCCTGGGGCTGCTTTGTGGAGTTAAGTAGCCTCTGAGCATGCCTGCCAGATCGGGCCCCACATGCGACTTAAGCGGAGGAGCACCTGTCATCCCCCAGCTTGGGGATCACTAGTGGAGATAGGCACCTCCCTGCAGCCTGGACTTAGGTGCCTATCTCCAAGAGAGGGGCAGGGTTTACCATGCACCACTCTTGTTGGCATCTCCCATTGGCTAGCTGACCCGGCTCCCCACCTAGCATGCTGGCTTTTGTGAAACATGTTCTAGGGTGCCTGTCTCTCCCCATTCATTGCATAAGAGCCTCAGTGCTTAACTCAGGCTTTGTGGATCCCGGTGTTGTTCCTGTGATTTTTCTAGGCACCTAAAAGTTAGGCTTTGCAGTCTTCAGTGTCACAATGCCTAAGTGCCTTCCCCAAGATCTCACAAAGTCTTTTGCAGAGCAAGGAGCTGGATCCCGGTCTCCTGAGTTCCCGGCTAGCATCCTACCATTCCTTTTGACCTGTCTTCCCCCATGCAGTCCTTCCAGATCTGACTGTCCTTCCAACATACTAGAGAGACAAGGTAGATTGGGGGCAATTTCTGTTGGTGAAAGAGACAGGCTTTCAAGGTTACACAGAGCTCTTCTTCAGGTTCTGCTTCTTCCAACATACTGTCCAGGATGGCTTATTGCCATCACAAGATCAAACAGGCAAAGGTATTTCTCCCAAATTCCTGTGGATAGAGCCTGGCAAATAGTGCAGTAATTAAGATCTGCATTATTTTTGCAAATTTTCCAAACAAATTTGTTTCACCTGTGTTTCTTTCTGTGACTTTCTGTAACAAAGTGATCTTTACCAAACCTAAAGATCAAGAAAATTATTGGTCACAGAAATTATTCAAAATAAAGAATAAATTAGAGAAAAATGTAATATCTTTTGACAATTTGTGAATAGAAAGAAGCAAACTTCAGCTAATAAAATTTCTGTCCCTACAGCCCTTGTAAGATATGATGGCCTATGCTGGTTGATGCATACTTTGTCAGGTGAGTGGGGAAAGAGCCCTGCTCTTATGCACCTTAGGAGCCCTGCAGCTCCCAAGGCTGTTACTGGAGATGTTATCTCCCCTGTGGACATCCCACAGTGTGTGGGGAAACTGCATTTTAGTGTTTTCCAGCCAAGTTATTCAAGATTGTGTAATTTGCATGTATTAGCTTTTTTGCAAATCAAAAGAGGTTAGAGGTCACAAAATGGGAAAGTCCTTAAAAAAGCTATATTAAGATTAAGGTTGCATGGTACGGCACTCAAGTGGGGAAAATGACAAAGTTAAGGTTGTGACCTATCATGTGAGGTGCTGAAAACCCTCAACAATCTTTGTAGACATGGCAAGTTGAGGGAACTCGGCACATTTCCTGATCAAGCCCTAAGTCAGACTTGTTCTCTTCCATATTTCTTTGCTGTTTTCTCTGCTGGAATCTACCAAATAGTCACCAAATGAGGTCACATTTGTGCACTGGCCCCGATCACCTTACTTGAGAGAGGGCAATAAAAGGAGACTTAGAAAATGGTGCGGTGTGCTATCATGAGCCCTTCCAAGTTTCCTCCAAGAAAAGATACCGTTTCAGTCTGACAGCTGTCAGGGATGCTGATTACTTCAAGAGTTGTAACCATCTTCATTGCAGTGTATGGAGTGGGGGTGTTCCTGCAGCTGTATGCTTTATAAGATTTTCCCATTCCAGACAGACACTTTTTATCTCCTCTCGCTGCTTCCAGGTTTTGAGAGAGCTGTGATGAGAGAAACTCAGGAGCCTTGCAAAGTCCCCTATCAGCTGAAAAATGGTTACTTGCTCTTTTCTCTTCTCTGCTCCCCCCAAAGATGGTTGATAGATGTATGTGATGTTGGCTGCTACTTTGAAGAGCAGGATTCTAGAGGTTGCATTTGAACCTGGATGTCTATAGTATGGTATAAGGAACTGTGATGGGTATTTTATAAGTGTCCGCTTCTTTTGTTCAACTAGCAAAATACTAAAAATAATCCAGGTTATATTTCCACCATTTACCCCTATTTATAAGCATTAACTGATAGCTGTACTATCTCCCACTCTGAACTCATTTCATCTCATGCTAAGCAGGGTCGGCTGGATCAATACTTGGAAGGGAAACCTCCAGGGAGAAAACAGGTGCTGTAAGAAGTGGTGTTGATGGCATTCTGCTGAGTGAGTGCCCAGTTCTAAAGAGTGCTAAAGGAGTGCTGTGATTTGTGTAAGCAGGGGAATAGTCCTGCTATTGTGGGGAACGTTCCTGGCTTCTGCACTATCCCGGTGAAATGGGCTAGCAAAAGGATCTGAGTCCTCGCTCCCACTTCCTTTATCCAGTGGCCTCCCTGCCCTTGAGAACTCCCCTTCCACTCTTCTGTCTGGCAGAGTCCTCATAACCCCAACAAGGCTGTGCCCAGGATTCCTGGGGGGCTTGACCCCCAACCCTGCTGTGGTCACCTAGGGCAGGGGCTAGGCCACTCCGGGGTACTCTCTCTGCACTGGGCACTTCTCTGACCCACTGACCATTACATACAATTTAAAGCAAATGCAAGTTATTTAATCAACAATTAATTTTAAAAAGAATAAGAAAAAGTTAAAGGAAACACATCACCCCGCTCTGTGGCAGGGAACATCACAAACAGTGTCTTTGGAATGTCAGGGCAGTTCACAGTCTGTTCCTTGTAAGTCCCAGGCTTCCTTCTCAGGCCCTGGCTGTGCTGCAGGGATGCTGTGGGTTGGACACTTGCTCTGGTGGTGGCCACACGCTCTCGGGCTCCAAGTGGTAGGACCCTTCTTCCCTGTGTTGCCCCCGCCCTGTTGGGGTTATGATGCAAGCCTGGCCTGCAGAGCCGCTTGGCTGAGGCGTCTCCCTGTGCTGGGCCCACTGCCCAGGGTCCCCCTCGCTCTCCCCAGCTGCTCACCGCACCCAGCTCCGGACTGCTCCAGCCCCAGCTCCACCACTCGGTCTCAGCACTGCTGCTGCTCTGCCTCCAGCTCCCTGGGCTGCTTCTTTGGCCCCTCTGTCTCTGGTTGCTACAGCTCTGCTCCCAGGACAGGTCTGCTCTGCAGACTGCTTCTGTGACTCTGCTCCGAGCACTGACCTGCTTCCTGGGCTGCTTTTCTGGCCCCTCTGGCTCTGGTTGCTGCAGCTCTGCTCTCAGGGCAAGTCTGCTCTCTCTGAGCTGTGCCTCTGGCTTTGGGGCTGCAGCTCTGCTCCCAGGACAGGGTCTGCTCTCTCTGGGCTGCTTTTCTGGCCCCTCTGGATCTGGCCCAGCTCTGCTCCCCAGCTCAGCTCAGGCCCCTGCTTTCTCCTTAGCTCGGCCCCACTCTGTCTGACCCAGGCAAGTCCAGCTCACGCGGAGGATGGGACTCCCCAGCCTCCCGACTCCCTGATTAGCCTGCCTGCCCTGTCATTCACGCTGACCTGGAGCATTGGCCTCTCCCCATTGTTCCTGAGGACTATCAGTCTCAGGGTCCTGGTTTCCCATAGACCCTTCCCCTTTTAGTACTGGGAGCTAGCCAACCAAAACACCCCCACTAAATATTAGTAAGGGGGCAACAGTCCCCTTACATTCGGGTGAGATGTAAAACCACATCCCTGGTCACTTGTGCTCAATAAAATTCCCTGGCATTTTTTGTGGTTGCAAGAATCATGTTGTTGTTAACCTTAGTGTCCTGGACATGATTTCAAAATTGAGTAATTTAAATTCTGTATTCCTTTACAAAACAAATTCCCTACTGTTTATATGGCCGTAGTGGTTTTTTTTTTTTTCTTCACTTCCTGCCTTAAGCTGTTGTGCAGTGTTTTGTGCTGATTTTAAACAGCTGTCTTGTTTTACTTCAGAGGTGGTTACCTTTCAGTATCAGAGAGAAGGGAACCCTGCCATTGGAGATGTTTAGCACCTTGTAGGACCCAAAGTTTATTTGTTTGAAGGGTGATATATAAATGTAAGGTCATAGTTATTATCCTTATTGATACACATAGGAAGCTGTCAAAGTCGCTGCAATGTGGAGATGCCACAAGACCTTGCAGGAAATGTTAGGAGATGTGCATTACAGAGAATTGTTTCCTACCACTTTCTGTCTAATAGAATTTTGCAGGAATATTACACGTCTCAGCCTAGAGGCTTTCATGTCACCATGTCACATCAAGAGGCACACAATGCCAATCACTGAACAGCATGTTTGCCTATAAAATACAATAATGTCTTCCAAGACAGCGGTTTTATGTCAGCACATCTAGTAGCACAGTACTCCCTGGTACCATGGCGGGCACAGTCACGACTAGGGCCCTACCAAATTCACGGCCTTGAAAAACGCATCGTGGCTCATGAAATCTGGTGTGTCCCTCCCCCCCCCCCCCCCCCATGAAATCTGTATAGTATAGGGTAAAAGCACGCAAAAGACCATATTTCATGGGGGAGCCCAGCATTTCTCAAATTGGAGGCCCTGACCAAAAGGGAGTTGCAGGGGAGTCGCAAGGTTATTTTAGTGGGCTTGTGGTATTGCCACCCTTACTTCTGTGCTGTCTTCAGAGCTGGGTGGCCAGAAAGTGGCGGCTGTTGGCCGGTCACCCAGCTCTGAAGGCAGCGCCTCGCTAGCAGCAGCGCAGAAGTAAGGCTGGCAATATCATACAATGCCAGCCTTACTTCTGCGCTGCTGCCGTCGGAGCTTGGCGGCTGGAGAATGGCAGCTACTGACCAAAGGCCCAGCTCTGAAGACAGCAGTGCAGAAATAAGGGTGGCCATACCATACCATGCCATCCTTACTTCTGCACTGCTGTAGGTGGCCATTCTGCCTTCAGAGCTGGGCTCCTGGCCAGCAGCCATTGCTCTCCAGCTGCCCAGCTCTGAAGGCAGTGCTGCCGCCCACAGCAGAGCAGAAGTAAGGGTAGAAGTATTGCAACCCCACCCCATAATAACCTTGTGACTCCCCCCCAACTCTTTTTTGGTTTAGGACCCCTACAATTACAACACTGTGAAATTTTAGATTTAAATAGCTGAAATCATGAAATTTACGATTTTTAAAACCCCATGACTGTGAAACTGATCAAAATGGACCAAAATGATCAAAATGGTAGGGCTCTAGTAATGACTTCAAGGGAAGAATGCCACCTACTAAAATATAAACACCACTTCCTGTAGCACCCTGGATTTTTCCCATGATGCTGGGAGAAAATGATTTTACATGCAGAAACAAACCCAAAAGATCAATTTTTGGTCATTTTTACATTGCAGGAGCACAGAAAATAACTGTGTATAGCACATCTCTGGAGTGAAACATCCTAGCTGTCATAACCATACACAGCAAAAGTAATTGGTAGTCATTTCACTGGGAACTTTTATTTTGGTTCTGTAACACCAGACAATCAAGTTGTTGATTATCAATTTTAAATCAATATTTCCCATTTAAAATAAAATTAAAAAAAAGATTAACCTTTAACTTTATCTCCACATTGCTTCTGTCTGTCTAGTCCAGGTACGAATTTATGCTGTGCACGGCATTGCATGTCTATGCTAATTTTTAACAGGTTGTTCTGCTGTAAGAATGAGTGCATGTGGTATTGTTTGCTGCCCTACAAAAGTGCATTTCCTGAGCACTTCAGGCATGGGTCCCAGGGAATGTATTTTTCTGCTGCAGTCTTGGATGTTATCATTGTAAAAGTTCTGGCAGACACAAAGAGGGTTTTCAGGTGACACTTTCCCCCACAGTTAACAGAATTTGGTTTAAAAAATGTTTTGGAGCATTTCTCTCTCCTGTAAAATCAAATGATTTCTTAAAGTGTATTGGTCTTACCCTCACAAATATTTCCGATTTTAATAATATTGTGATCACTTGATCCAGAGTGCTTCCTATCTTGGGACTTATTGAGCACTTGGCTCACTTCACTGGCTCTTGTCCAGGCTACTTTGAAGCAAACTGCATCTATTAAGGGAGGAGGCGGAAGGCTATTTTTAAAGGTAATAGCTTTTCAAAATGTGTTGTTCCAGTCCATGTCAGTGGCATGGTCATGATCCTGTCTCCTTTCCAAACTTTGCCTGTCTGTAAAATTTCCCATTAATCTTCCTTAACTGCCCTGTGGATGCACAGTAGCAACCAAAAATCCACTCCACCACTGAAGCTTTCTTTCTGTTACAACCTTTTTTCTGAACTTGGTTGTCTGACAAAACATTGCGCTCTAATGACCTACTGTGAGGGGTTGCTGGAAGTTATCCTGGGTACCAGTGGATGTGTGTCTAACTTCAGAAAGGCCTTTACTTCAGGGTCTGACTTGCTAAAAACTGTCAGGCACCTAAGCAGTAGGGAAATGGAGTTCTCTAGATTTTGGTGATATAGCGTGTGAATGATTTTTGATGGACTTGGACCTAAAGTATATAAGCATGTGTGGGTGGGTGTACACATAGGTACATAGGCACTCTCACAGTTCTATGGTATTTCTCTAAATCCCTGATATATTTTTATTGGTGTATGTGGTTGGTATTGTTAGTGTTATAGCTGAAGTTTAAGGAAGCCTATCTATTATCTCTGTACAAAGGCCTAGCCTGCCGAAGGGGTTTTCTGTGAGCTCTGAGAAATATTTGTTTGCTGAGTTGTACTGTATTTTGAAACCCTAAGTAGCTGAAGTCCAGCAGGGATCAACCATATCACGCACTGTGAAGTATGGCTTGCTGCAGCAAGGCTGAGAATTAAGCTAAAAAGGTGAGGGGTGAGAAGAATTTAAGTGAACACAGGCCTCTCTTGGAAATGTATAAAGGCGTAAACTAACATGTATACAGAGCCGCAGACCAGTTTCATTGTCGCAGGCAGTAGTTATTTTAGGTACCGTGGACATGAATAGCTTCATTGTAGATTTGAGTAAGGAATGCTTTGTCTATGAGGCTCAGTCATGTCAGTTTCTTATTTTCTCCTAGCATAGAAGCACAGTTGTAGACAGTAAAGGGGAGAATGAAAATGACATGAATGTTTCCCTTCTCTTACTTGGAGGAATAACTGAGTAATGAAAGGAAATGTGTTTGTGCTGAGGTGTCAGTATGTAGTCACTGTTGGTACGGGGTGGTGTCAGTGTTCATTTGTGGGGCTGGCCTGAGGAAAGCATTGGCTGTTTGTCTAGATCTCTGTGCTTTTGGGTGCCTGGTATTAAAAAATACAGCAGGAACACTTGAGAGAGGAAGAAATACAGGTTTTGTTTATCTTTCTTTCTTACTACATAGGCTTCAAATCAGGCTGCAGTTTGTTGGGACTACGTATGATATGGAGCTCTAGGGAAATAATTTTTTTCATGGCACCCTTGGAAACTGAACTCTGGATGAGGGCTTTATAGAGCGTTTCCTTTGAAGAATAATAGTACGGCACAGGGATTATTAAACTCCTCATAGCACGGACCACATCTTAACGGTGGGATTCACAAGAGACATCACCTCTCGTTTCGTCAGTCACATCTGCTCCCTGTGGCAACTACAGCAATTACTTACATGGCTATGGATGGTATTAGGAAGCACTTAAGATACCTGTAGGTATTTTTCACTATTTGTATTACATTCACATACTTGAGGAGGCCCCAAACAAGATTAGGGTTTCATTTTGCTATGTCTTGCACATATATAGAATGGTAGGACTGGAAGGGACCTCGGCAAGTCTTCTAGTCCAGTCCCCTGCACTCATGGCAGGACTAAGTATTATCTAGACCATCCCTGACAGTTGTTCGTCTAACCTGCTCTTAAAAATCCCCAATGATGGAGATTCCACAACCTCCCTAGGCAATTTATTCCAGTGCTTAACTACCCAGACAGTTAGGAAGTTTTTCCTAATATCCAAACAAAACTGCCCTTGCTGTATTTTAAGCCCATTGCTTCTTGTCCTGTCCTCAGAGGTTAAGGAGAAGAATTATTCTCTCTCCTCCTTGTAGCAACCTTTTAGGTACTTAAAAACTATCATCATGTCATGTGTCATGTCCCCCCCATCTTATCTTCTCTTCTCTACTAAACAAACCCAATTTTTCAATCTTCCCTCGTAGGTCATGTTTTCTAGACCTTTAATCATTTTTGTCGCTCTTCTCTGGACTTTCTCCAGTTTGTCCACAACTTTCCTGAAATGTGGCACCCAGAAATGGACACAATACTCCAGTTAAGGCCTAATCAGCGCGGAGTAGAGTGGAAGAATTAGAATCATAGAATCATAGAATATCAGGGTTGGAAGGGACCTCAGGAGGTCATCTAGTCCAACCCCCTGCTCAAAGCAGGACCAATCCCCAGTTTTTGCCCCAGTTCCCTAAATGGCCCCCTCAAGGATTGAACTCACAACCCTGGGTTTAGCAGGCCAATGCTCAAACCACTGAGCTATACTTTTCTTCTCTTCTCTTGCTTACAACGCTCCTGCTAATACATCCCAGAATTAGATTTGATTTTTTTTTTAATAAAACAATGTTACACTGTTGACTCATATTTAGCTTGTGATCCACTATGACCACCAGATCCCTTTCTGCAGTACTCCTTCCTAGGCAGTCATTTCCCATTTTGTTTGTGTGCAACTTTTTGTTCCTTCCTAAGTGGAGTACTTTGCATTTGTCCCTATTGAATTTCATTCTGTTTACTTCAGACCATTTCTCCAGTTTGTTCAAATCATTTTTAATTTTAATCCTGTCCTCCAAAGTGCTTTCAAACCCCTCCCCCAAGCTTGGTATTGTCCACAAACTTTATAAGTGTAGTCTCTATGCCATTATCTAAATCATGGATGAAGACATTGAACAGACCCAGAACTGATCCCTTCGGGATCCCACTCGATATGCCCTTCCAGCTTCACTGTGAGTCACTGATAACAACTCTCTGGGACCTGTTTTCCAAACAATTGCGCACCCACTTTATAGCAGCTCCGCCTAGGTTGTATTTCCATAGTTTGTTTATGAGAAGGTCATGTGAAACAGTATAAAAAACCTTACTAAAGTCAAGTTATACCATATCTACCACTTCCACCCTATCCTCAAGGCTTGTTACCCTGTCAAAGAAAGCTGGTAAGTTGGTATGACTCCATTTGTTCTTGACAAATCCAAACTGACTGGTTTCAGAGTAACAGCCGTGTTAGTCTGTCTTTGCAAAAAGAAAAGGAGTACTTGTGGCACCTTAGAGACTAACCAATTTATTTAAATAAATTTATTTAAATTGGTTAGTCTCTAAGGTGCCACAAGTACTCCTTTTCTTTTTGCCAAGCTGACTGTTACTTATCACCTTATTACCTTCTAGGTGTCTGCAATTGATTGCTTAATTATTTGATTCATTATCTTTCAGGGTACTGAAGTTAAACTGACTGGTCTGTAATTCCTCAGGGTGTCCTTATTCCCCTTTTTATAGATTGGCACGATAATTGTCCTTTTCCAGTCTTCTGGAATCTCACCCATCTTCCATGACTTTTAGAAGATAATTGCTAATGGCTCAGATATCTCCTCAGTCAGCTCTTTGAGTATTCTAGGATGCATTTTTTCAGGCCCTGCTGACTTGAAGGCATTTAACTTGTCTGAGTAATTTTTAACTTGCTCTTTCCCTATTATAGCCTCTGATCCTACCTCATTTTCATTGGCATTCATTATGTTAAAGGTCCAGTCACTACTAAAATTTTTGGTGAAAACTGAAACAAAAAAGTCTTTGTAGTAGCACTTCTGCCATTTCCACATTTTCTGCTATGAGTATTCTGCCCCAAAGAGGTTACAGTCTAAAAAAGATAAGACTGGGCAGGGACTGAGGCACAGAGAGATCCAGTGAGCTGCCCTATGGAATCACAACCAGCTCAAGTTTTAAACCAGACTGTCTGTCTATAATGAGTGCTAAGTGGGTTTTAAAACTTGTTAATTAGCATGTCTTAGTTGTGCTTCAGAGGTCCTATACAACTGAGCATTTCCAATTCCATTCACAAGAATCTCTGCTCTAATGATCACCCTGCACTTCTCATGTTGTTAAACAAATGGAGGTGGGGGTGTTCCAGTTAGATACCAGGTAGATGGATGGGAGGTCCTGGGTGGTGTCTCGGAACGGTAAAAGTTAAAAACTACAACACTAGAGAACAAAGGAACAAACAGTGTACAGCACTCACCATTCAAATGACCTTCACCAACAGTTACCACCACTTGGTGATATCTGACACACTGTGGTATTTCCAGGGCTGAAAGTTATAATAAATTCTTATCAGTATGGGGGCCGGGGCATCAGGCAGAAGGGGCGGGGCTGGGGGGGTCAGTCTCCCCCAGCTAGCCCATCTGCACTGCCTGGCCCCTGCTGCCTGGGGCTCCGGTAGCAATTTAAAAGGGTCCGGGTCTCCAGCCACTGCTGCGGTAGCGGCAGTGGCCGGGAGCCCCAGGCCCTTTTAAATCGCCAGGCCTTGGGAAGGGGCAACGACAGTGCTTTAACGTCATTGCCCCTTCTGCCTCCCCCTGTCGGCAGCCCTGCTGGTAGGGTCCGTACTGGCAGGGCAGCTGACGGGGGCCGAGGGGGAAGGGGTAGCGATGTTAAAGCACTGCTGTGGCAGCACTTTAATGTTGCTTCTCCCCACCACCCCCGTCGGTATTTCCCTGTACTTAAACTAGGAAGTAACTGTGACCTCAGGGATTGTGATGTGTTAACTTCTGGTAAATGCCCATTTATAAATGGAAACCCCTGCAAATCCATCTGTACAAGGATGTCAAATTTCTTTTAAAAGGTAGATAAGAATCAGCCCAGTTTACAGATGGGGAAATTGAGACACAAAGAGCAACTTGCCCAGAGTCATACAGTATGTTTGTGGTAGAGCCAGAAATAGAACCTAGGAGTCCTGATGCCCTTTCCCCTTTTGCTGTACATTTGAACCTTTGAAAAGACTTGACTCAGACATGTCCAGTTGTCATATTATGTCAATTCAAAGAATGTAATTTGTAGCTAGTTCATCACATGAATTTTAAGGCTTATTGTGATGACAAAATCTAGAATTTCTTTAGATTTACAAAAATGTAGGTAGTAATCTAAATGTGTAGAAAGGTGCCTTTAAGCTGAAATAGGCTGTGTATTTAAATCAAAGACTTTTGCATGTTTTACCTCAGACATGTAATTTTGGAAATTTCCTGTTTGCCTGGAGATGGGGAGACACGTTAGAATTTCATGCTTCTCAAAAGTAGGCTATAAAATTGTTCAGACAATGGCATATTCTCCTTACCCCTGCTTTGGGGAAATATTTAAGCCTGTTAGCATTTGAAAATTTGTAAAGAAGGTTGCTTAGGCTCCTGTTGTTTGTAAGTAGCTTTAACAAACATTATCACCTGTTGTAATAAGCATAAGTGGTGTACCAGAGTATTTTCCTAAAAATACATCATTGTTAGCTGTGTACAATATAGAATGTGAACTGTTGGCATTTAAACAATAATGAGATTGTTTGTCTTGTCAGTATGTTCTGTTATAAATATTTACACTGTGTTTAAAAAGCACAAACTTTCAGTTTTCTGTGTAAATGGATGCATTTGTTTTAAAATTCTTCATTAGTTTTGTAAGATCAGTGTAGAGCAAACACCCAGAGCTATTTTCCTCTGGGTTACACAGTTTTCATTTAACTCTTCACAGATTATGGTGGAGAAGGGGAAATAAGTTAAAACTATACGTAGACGTTGCTGTGCTGTATCATGTGGTCTCCTATGTCGAGTCAGAAGCTTGCATGCAAATTTCCTTTACTAGTCTATAAGTATTGCTGGCCAGGGACTTTCCCACCTTGAATCCTTTGGTTAAAGGAAATTGTATTTAAAGTTGCAGAGTCTCTTCCCAAGGTGACAAATTTGATAATTTAGAAGGGAAATGAGCGCTTTTGGTTGAGGTGTTCTGAGGTCCTTTTCACTATAGTGAGGGCTCTAAAAGTTCTCTTTCCTGTCCTTTGTTTCTATTCCTGAAAGAAGAAATATTATTTAGTTGGTCTGTGACAACCTATAGGGGAATCATCCTCTCTTTGCATGTGTGCTCGCTCTCTCTGCCCAACCCCCCCGAATGACTGAGTGCACACCCGCAGTGTGTATTGACCCAGTTCCTCTTTCTCCTTTGCAGCCCTGCATTTATTTGCTTTGGTTTTATTCAGCCACAGCCAAAGTGCTTTGAGCAACCTCTCCCATCCTGGGCATTTGCTTGATTATGACTTGGAATGACGTTTCATGTCACTTCCCACAAACTTTCATCCGCCTCCCTTCGCCCCCCCAGTCAGTGCCAGCTGGAAGGTCCTGCTTGAGAACAATGTAAGAGGCTTCCCACACCATCAGGCCTGGATGCTTGAGCCCCTAATTCCCATTGCCCCCTGTGTGGCAGTGACTGGCACTAGCTTGTCCTATTGATCTTTTATGTATTTATTGTGAACCAAGGCTCAAGAATACCCCAGTATTTCTTGTTAAACCAAATAGAAAGCTGTTAATAGAACACAGGTTATATGGTAGCATGTTGATCCTGAGCAGCTTGAAATGGGTGACATGGGATTCAAGCAAATGGAGACATAATTAATGGCAATCAACATAGCTTCATGGAAACTAGGCCTTGTCAATCAAACTTCATATCATTCTATGACCTGGTTAGAAGTTTGCTTGATAAAAGTAACTGTGTTGGCATAATAGACTTCTGCAAGAGTTAGCATTGCACAACAATCTGATTAAAGAATGAGCACTATATAGAATCAATATGGCACATATTAAATGGATTATAAACTGGCTGATCTCCAGCTGTACCTGGAGCTGTTAGTGGAGTCCCACAGGGATCAGTTCTCTGCCCAATATCATTCAATATTTTTACCAACAATCTGGAAGAAAATATGAAATCGTTGTTGATGAAGTTTGCAGATTATACAAAGATTGGTAGCGTGGTAAATAATGACAGTGTCATTGGTGGGGTGTCAGAGGAACAGCCGTGTTAGTCTGTATTCGCAAAAAGAAAAGGAGTACTTGTGGCACCTTAGAGACTAACCAATTTATTTGAGCATGAGCTTTCGTGAGCTACAGCTCACTTCATCAGATGTATACCGTGGAAACTGCAGCAGACTTTATATACACACAGAGAATATGAAACAATACCTCCTCCCACCCCACTGTCCTGCTGGTAATAGCTTATCTAAAGTGATCAACAGGTGGGCCATTTCCAGCACAAAGCCAGGTTTTCTCACCCTCCACCCCCCCACACAAATTCACTCTCCTGCTGGTGCTAGCCCATCCAAAGTGACAACTCTTTACATAATCAAGTCGGGCTATTTCCTGCATAGATCCAGGTTTTCTCACATCCCCCCCACCCCCATACACACACAAACTCACTCTCCTGCTGGTAATAGCTCATCTAAACTGACCACTCTCCAAGTTTAAATCCAAGTTAAACCAGAACATCTGGGGGGGGGGGGGGTTAGGAAAAAACAAGAGGAAACAGGCTACCTTGCATAATGACTTAGCCACTCCCAGTCTCTATTTAAGCCTAAATTAATAGTATCCAATTTGCAAATGAATTCCAATTCAGCAGTTTCTCGCTGGAGTCTGGATTTGAAGTTTTTTTGTTTTAAGATAGCGACCTTCATGTCTGTGATTGCGTGACCAGAGAGATTGAAGTGTTCTCCGACTGGTTTATGAATCTTATAATTCTTGACATCTGATTTGTGTCCATTTATTCTTTTACGTAGAGACTGTCCAGTTTGACCAATGTACATGGCAGAGGGGCATTGCTGGCACATGATGGCATATATCACATTGGTGGATGTGCAGGTGAACGAGCCTCTGATAGTGTGGCTGATGTTATTAGGCCCTGTGATGGTGTCCCCTGAATAGATATGTGGGCATAATTGGCAACGGGCTTTGTTGCAAGGATAAGTTCCTGGGTTAGTGGTTCTGTTGTGTGGTATGTGGTTGTTGGTGAGTATTTGCTTCAGGTTGCGGGGCTGTCTGTAGGCAAGGACTGGCCTGTCTCCCAAGACTTGTGAGTGTGTTGGGTCATCCTTTAGGATAGGTTGTAGATCCTTAATAATGCGTTGGAGGGGTTTTAGTTGGGGGCTGAAGGTGACCGCTAGTGGCGTTCTGTTATTTTCTTTGTTAGGCCTGTCCTGTAGTAGGTAACTTCTGGGAACTCTTCTGGCTCTATCAATCTGTTTCTTTACTTCTGCAGGTGGGTATTGTAGTTGTAAGAAAGCTTGACAGAGATCTTGTAGGTGTTTGTCTCTGTCTGAGGGGTTGGAGCAAATGCGGTTGTATCGCAGAGCTTGGCTGTAGACGATGGATCGTGTGGTGTGGTCAGGGTGAAAGCTGGAGGCATGCAGGTAGGAGTAGCGGTCAGTAGGTTTCCGGTATAGGGTGGTGTTTATGTGGCCATTGTTTTTTAGCACTGTAGTGTCCAGGAAGTGGATCTCTTGTGTGGACTGGACCAGGCTGAGGTTGGTGGTGGGATGGAAATTGTTGAAATCATGGTGGAATTCCTCAAGGGCTTCTTTTCCATGGGTCCAGATGATGAAGATGTCATCAATATAGCGCAAGTAGAGTAGGGGCTTTAGGGGACGAGAGCTGAGGAAGCGTTGTTCTAAATCAGCCATAAAAATGTTGGCATACTGTGGGGCCATGCGGGTACCCATAGCAGTGCCGCTGATCTGAAGGTATACATTGTCCCCAAATGTGAAATAGTTATGGGTAAGGACAAAGTCACAAAGTTCAGCCACCAGGTTAGCCGTGACATTATCGGGGATAGTGTTCTTGACGGCTTGTAGTCCATCTTTGTGTGGAATGTTGGTGTAGAGGGCTTCTACATCCATAGTAGCCAGGATGGTGTTATCAGGAAGATCACCGACGGACTGAAGTTTCCTCAGGAAGTCAGTGGTGTCTCGAAGGTAGCTGGGAGTGCTGGTAGCGTAGGGCCTGAGGAGGGAGTCTACATAGCCAGACAATCCTGCTGTCAGGGTGCCAATGCCTGAGATGATGGGGCGCCCAGGATTTCCAGGTTTATGGATCTTGGGTAGTAGATAGAATATCCCAGGTCGGAGTTCCAGGGGTGTGTCTGTGCGGTTTTGATCTTGTGCTTTTTCAGGAAGTTTCTTGAGCAAATGCTGTAGTTGCTTTTGGTATGAAGCAGCGTCACTTGCCCCATAACCTCAGCCATGCGGAACGCAATGCCATCCACAGCCTCAGAAACAACTCTGACATCATAATCAAAAAGGCTGACAAAGGAGGTGCTGTTGTCATCATGAATAGGTCGGAATATGAACAAGAGGCTGCTCGGCAGCTCTCCAACACGAGTTTCTACAAGCCATTACCCTATGATCCCACTGAGAGTTAGCAAAAGCAACTACAGCATTTGCTCAAGAAACTTCCTGAAAAAGCACAAGATCAAATCTGCACAGACACACCCCTGGAACCCCGACCTGGGATATTCTATCTACTACCCAAGATCCATAAACCTGGAAATCCTGGGCGCCCCATCATCTCAGGCATTGGCACCCTGACAGCAGGATTGTCTGGCTATGTAGACTCCCTCCTCAGGCCCTATGCTACCAGCACTCCCAGCTACCTTCAAGACTCCACTGACTTCCTGAGGAAACTTCAATCCATCGGTGATCTTCCTGATAACACCATCCTGGCTACTATGGATGTAGAAGCCCTCTACACCAACATTCCACACAAAGATGGACTACAGGCCGTCAGGAACACTATCCCCGATAATGTCACGGCTAACCTGGTGGCTGAACTTTGTGACTTTGTCCTTACCCATAACTATTTCACATTTGGGGACAATGTATACCTTCAGATCAGCGGCACTGCTATGGGTACCCGCATGGCCCCACAGTATGCCAACATTTTTATGGCTGATTTAGAACAACGCTTCCTCAGCTCTCGTCCCCTAAAGCCCCTACTCTACTTGCGCTATATTGATGACATCTTCATCATCTGGACCCATGGAAAAGAAGCCCTTGAGGAATTCCACCATGATTTCAACAATTTCCATCCCACCACCAACCTCAGCCTGGTCCAGTCCACACAAGAGATCCACTTCCTGGACACTACAGTGCTAATAAACAATGGCCACATAAACACCACCCTATACCGGAAACCTATTGACCGCTATTCCTACCTGCATGCCTCCAGCTTTCACCCTGACCACACCACACGATCCATCGTCTACAGCCAAGCTCTGCGATACAACCGCATTTGCTCCAACCCCTCAGACAGAGACAAACACCTACAAGATCTCTGTCAAGCTTTCTTACAACTACAATACCCACCTGCAGAAGTAAAGAAACAGATTGATAGAGCCAGAAGAGTTCCCAGAAGTTACCTACTACAGGACAGGCCTAACAAAGAAAATAACAGAATGCCACTAGCGGTCACCTTCAGCCCCCAACTAAAACCCCTCCAACGCATTATTAAGGATCTACAACCTATCCTAAAGGATGACCCAACACTCTCACAAGTCTTGGGAGACAGGCCAGTCCTTGCCTACAGACAGCCCCGCAACCTGAAGCAAATACTCACCAACAACCACATACCACACAACAGAACCACTAACCCAGGAACTTATCTTTGCAACAAAGCCCGTTGCCAATTATGCCCACATATCTATTCAGGGGACACCATCACAGGGCCTAATAACATCAGCCACACTATCAGAGGCTCGTTCACCTGCACATCCACCAATGTGATATATGCCATCATGTGCCAGCAATGCCCCTCTGCCATGTACATTGGTCAAACTGGACAGTCTCTACGTAAAAGAATAAATGGACACAAATCAGATGTCAAGAATTATAAGATTCATAAACCAGTCGGAGAACACTTCAATCTCTCTGGTCACGCAATCACAGACATGAAGGTCGCTATCTTAAAACAAAAAAACTTCAAATCCAGACTCCAGCGAGAAACTGCTGAATTGGAATTCATTTGCAAATTGGATACTATTAATTTAGGCTTAAATAGAGACTGGGAGTGGCTAAGTCATTATGCAAGGTAGCCTGTTTCCTCTTGTTTTTTCCTAACCCCCCCCCCCCCCCCCCAGATGTTCTGGTTTAACTTGGATTTAAACTTGGAGAGTGGTCAGTTTAGATGAGCTATTACCAGCAGGAGAGTGAGTTTGTGTGTGTATGGGGGTGGGGGGGATGTGAGAACCTGGATCTATGCAGGAAATAGCCCGACTTGATTATGTAAAGAGTTGTCACTTTGGATGGGCTAGCACCAGCAGGAGAGTGAATTTGTGGGGGGGGGTGGAGGGTGAGAGAACCTGGATTTGTGCTGGAAATGGCCCACCTGTTGATCACTTTAGATAAGCTATTACCAGCAGGACAGTGGGGTGGGAGGAGGTATTGTTTCATATTCTCTGTGTGTATATAAAGTCTGCTGCAGTTTCCACGGTATACATCTGATGAAGTGAGCTGTAGCTCACGAAAGCTCATGCTCAAATAAATTGGTTAGTCTCTAAGGTGCCACAAGTACTCCTTTTCTTATTGGTGGGGTGGTAAATAATGACAGGTCACTGATCCAGATCAGTCTGGATTGTTTGGTAAACTGGGTGCAATAAAACATGTTTTTACAAATGCGAGGTCATACACCTAGGAGCAAAGAACATAGGCCATACATACAGGATCGGGAACTGTATCCTGGAAAGTAGTGACTCCGAAAGGGGCTTTGGAGGGTCATGGTAGATAACCATCTGAACACGAGGTCCCAATGCATTGCTGTGGCTAGGAGGGCTAATATGATCCTTGAATGTACTATAAACAAAGGGATATCAAGTAGGGATTACCTCTGTATGTAGCAATAATTAGCCCACCGCTGGAGTACAGTGTCCAGCTCTGGTGTCAGTACTTTCAAAATGATGTTGAAAATTGGAAAGGATTCAGAAAGCTACAAGCTTAATTAAGTCTGGATGACACTGAAGGCAAGTTGAACTGACCACAGAACTCTTGCTAGTTTCTGCTATCGGGGCTGAGCAATCTGTATGCGCAGGAGCAAAGGTCTGAGCCTTTGGTAGTGGGTGTCTCTCAGGGAAAATAGAATGTAGGGGGATGACAGTTGGGTTACTGGGATTACTGCTACCCTGACCCCCAACTTTAAAGCTTTGCATTATTTGTTGTGAATCCTTCTTTGGCAATATATTTATTACAAAAGACAGCAGACTTCAGTAATCTGTGGCAGTGGAACTCAGCGGGAGGAGAAAGGACACTAGTTCCCCACCAGTGGAAATACTGATGTGGGGATGGATCTGTGTTTTCCTTCCCCACTGTTCTCATGGAAACGAGAGCAGAATCCGGCTATGTTCCCAGTCGCATGCATACACAGGGGATGGAGACAAGAGTGGAACCCAGAGAAAGGGCTGGAGTCACCATTGCGGCACATTAAATCATACCAGTTGTCAGAAAGCTGGCAGGACTCCCCAGTCTCTCTTTCCATCCACCATGGGTCCTGATGGAGATACCCGGCCCAGGGAGGGGCAGGAACACATATGCAGGCCGACAGGGGCGTGAAGGATGGGACAGGGCACTGCCACCTGTGAGCACCAACCGCCAAAGAACTGCTATAGGAAAGGCAGTTGAAACTACCGGGGTGCTCCATCCCAGCCTGGAGCCACCTGCCCACTCCACATGTTCAGCAGCTCCCCTTGCTCCCCCTCTTATTCATCAGCTCCACCCCCCCCTTCACAAGGTAATTCCTCCCTCTCCCTTAAACAATAAGTTAACAGGTAGTAATAAAAAAGGATAATCTACAGTGGTCACCATTAAAATCTTTCCTATTGTGCCTTTGTAGGTAGATAACATTATACCACAATATTCACAAAATCCCCTGTAACTGGAATAAGGAATAGAGTGAATGCTGCAGTTACATTATTTAAAAAGGCATTATTTAGTGAAGACCGCTATAATCAACTGGTTTAAAAGACAGCTTCTCTAAAGTGTATGGGCCAAGCCTGCTCCCAGCTCCTGCGCGCAGCCCCTTGATTTCAATGGCAGGATTTGCCTCTGTTATCCACCCTGTTGAGCTCTTGCATGACATGAGTATTTGATTGATTTACGTTCACTGGATAAACTGTGAAGTGTTTATTTTAAAATAACATCTAAAAATGCTCTTGTGAAAGTGCATCGAAAATAACATGGAGGGATTTTGTTTAACCCTACAAAGTTCAGTGCTGAGGTTTTAGTAGCTATTCTGAAGCTTGTTTTGCCAAAACATTGCTGATCAAGTGTTGTGTGTGTATATAAATATGAAAGTGATAGTCTGCTCTTCTCTACCGCCTTTCACTTGACAATCTGCATGCACACTAATCAAGCTTTATTCTTTCCTCGTTAAACAAGGAAGGGGTACACAGAGAATCACATCACCCACCACCACTGAACAGCAGCCACCTCTGTGATGGGGAACGTAGCAGCCATTAAACAGTGTAGAATACCACTAAACAACAGATTAGGACATGCAATAAAGGAGAAAACAATCTCCATTCATGGGGTTGGGGTGCAGTGAGGTCAAGGGTAATTACTTGATTTAGAAATTGGTTTGGTTAGGATGCAGTTGTTAATATCTCTTCTCTTAAATGCACCATGAGATCATAATTGATTGAGTTGTCAGGACCTTGGGTTTTAAATTTCACCCCCTAACTTTGCAGTGGCACATTGGTTCAGTACTGACTCAGAAAGGAAGAGTAGCTGTGTGTTCCTTGGTGGAACATATCAAATACTGGTAAGGCCCAACCCTGCTTAGCTCAAGAGCTGCCAGTATCAGAGTGATATGTCCGCAGCTTATTTTGTGCGGTAACATTATGACGTTGCACCCCATAATGCTTTATGGGAATATGCTGATGAATGTATATATGACCATAATTGGAATATGTTTTATGTATACGTGCCATGTAACATCTCTGTAAAGGTTATAATCTACTGAATACATTCCTCCTATTTGTATGCATGTATCATTTTTGTATTTGAAGTTATGAATGTTGGCTGTATACTGGTTTGATTTTAAGTAGGTTTTAGTAAGACATTTGGTCAGCTTCTTTGGAGAGCAGTGTGCAAGTTAAATGCCCAATCAAGAAACACTTAATGGACAATGGATCTTGGAAGGTTCCAATCCACATAAGAAGTCTACCTGAGGACGTTCAAGGTAGCATGTGAACAATGGCTGCTGCCTGTAAAAACCGAGTCATGCATGGACATGTGACTTGCCCATGTGACTCCAAAACTCCATCTTGGAGCTGGACTTTGCATAGGAGAGAGGAGGAGAGTCTTGCAACCGCAAGAGAGAGTCTATTTAAGCCGCTGGGAGACCCCTCCATTTTGTCTTCAGCTGGCTCAAGAGAGCCTCTCCAACCCCAAGGATACCTGAAAGAAACTGGGACAAAGGACAGTAACTACAGGGGGGTGTGAGTGATTGCTGGACACAAACTAGAAGGAGACTAGTCTGCAAAAGGAAGCTTACTGGAACACCTCTGAGGGTGAGGTTTTATCTCTCCTCAGTTTTCTTACTGTACTAGGCATAGGCTTGCGTGTTTTTATTTTATTTTGATTGGTAATTCACTTTGCTCTCTGTCATCACTTGGAACCACTAAAATCCTACTTTTTGTATTTAATAAATCATGTATTATGTACCCCAGAGTATGCATTCATACCTGGGGGGGAGGGAGGGGGCAAACAGCTGTGTATATCTCTCTATCCGTGTTATAGAGGGTGAACTATTTATGAGTTTATCCTGTATAAGCTTTATACAGGGTAAAATGGATTTATTTGGGGTTGGACCCCATTGGGAGTTGGGCATCTGAGTGTTAAAGACAGGAACACTTCTTAAGCTGATTTCAGTTAAGCTTTCAGTTTGTGGGACGTGGTTCAGACCTGGATCTGTGTTTGTGGCTGGCAAGCGTGTCTGGCACAACGAGGCAGGGTTCTGGAGTCCCGGGATGGCAGGGGCAGAAGTAGTCTTGGCACATCAGTTGGCAGCCCCAAGGTTGTGATCCAACCTGTCACAAACATTACACCCTGTTCAGAGCAACTTAGAACAGATTTTGCATGATTCATGTGTCCCTTATTCAGGAGCATTTAACGCGCTGACCAAGTAAGTTTGATGAAAAGTGGAGATGCAGTGCTGGGTGTCCAGGTGATGGAGCAAGAAGTGCCCTTTGAAGATGGATTCTAAAATCATGTGGAGCAGGTAGAGAGCTGCTGACTGGCATAAAAACCAAAATGTTTATGTGAGTGTCGGAACATTATTCTGCTTAAGACTCACTCTGAGTGTCTGTTAGGAATTCCTGATACAGCAAGGTCTGTTGAGAATGGAATTTGAACCTTACCTCTGAATTTCCTTTTGCTTGTACCAGGTTATTTTTCTGAGATCATTTTTAGTATTCTAAAAAGCTGTACATGATGGATACCACAGGAATCTCAATAACGATCACTGCTCTGTTCATTATATAGTACAGTTGCAATTAGTGATTTTATAAAACAAATAATGTGTAAACCTAAGGGACCATAATGGCTCCTTTATTTCTTTGTTATTAAAACACAGAGAATTGGCATTTGTTTTCCGTTGAATGTTAACAAACTAGGCCTTAATGACTCTGAACAACTGATTTGATGGGGACTGTTGTTTAAGCAAACACAGAGCCTGATTCTATGAGGTTGAAATCAGGTGGAGCTGAGTGCTCTGAGATATGGGCCCATAGTTTTTCAATGCTATAGTGCAAATGGATAAGCAGTATTCTTTTCTAACAAACTGTTTTGTCTAACACAATAATACTCCAGCTTTGAATAGAATTATTTAGGTTGGCAGACCTCTTTAGTGAGTTCTCTAGCGTCTCGATATCTACTATATATATTTCTCTGTGACATGTAGTCCATACCCATATAATAGTGGCAGAGTTGACTTCATTGTTCCTAATTGCTCCATAAAATTGTTCAAAGAAAACATTAACGTTCTTGCAAGAAAACTTTTATTTTTAGGCTAGTAGCAAGTGGGGGAAAAAAGGGGGAACTGAGAAAAATTAATATCAACAAGCTGCAAAGTTTCTACTGAACTAGTACACTATGAAAGTTTATGTGCTCTGTTAAAGTGGTGTAAATCCAGATTAACGCCACAAACTTCTGTGGCACTGCTCCAGTTTTGCACCACCGAATCTGAGAACAGAATCTGGATCACTCGGCTCTTGGCCATTTACAATAAATGGAAACACCAACATAGGTAGGGTGGGGTAAGGAGAGAGAGAAAAGTTTTCTTTTTTTCCTAATTTTAAACTTCTGGAATAGAAAATAGGTTTAGTTTTCATGTTTGCAACTGGATGATGAGCCCATGAGCTTTGATGATATGCCTTTAACTGTGTTGCTAACAAAATACTGATGTAGATGCAAGATCCTCTTTTTGAGAATGCACATCTGTTATCTCCAGAAAAGATTATTGAAGCTACATTAGTGGGGGAAGAGTTCTGAGAAGCTGAAAACAAATAAAATGTGCAAACTGGTAAATGAACTAACTAGTAGGGTTTGGAATGGCAGCGTAAGTTGCATTTGTAGCCTACAGAAAGAAGACAGATATCTTATTCAGTTGAAACTGCGAAGTAGTAAGCAAAGTAACAACCCAAGCAGGAACATGGCCAGGTCACTCTGTTCTTCTGGAAAATGTCAGGGGGACTCCTAACATTCACAAGTGTTTAAGATTTCACATCAACACCTTCACAAGAACAATGCCACCTAACACTTTGTTGACAGATTGATTCACTTCTGACTTTGGGCAGGTCTTCCCCAAACGCACTCCCCGTCAACTCCGGAACTCCAGCTCGCAATAGGCGGAAGCGGAGTTGACAGGGGAGCAGCAGCGGTCGACTCGCCACCGTCCTCACGGCCTGGTAGGTCGACCTACTATACGCTGACTTCAGCTATGCTATTCCAGTAGCTGAAGTTGCATATTTTAGGTCTCTTCCCCCTCCTCCCCCCCCCCAATGTAGACCAGGGCTTGGAGGGAGGGATGCCAGTTGCTGAATCCTCCACCTAATTCTTTAGCAGGCTGGGGACCCCCTGGGGGTCTCCCATCCAAGTATTGACCAGGATTCGTCCTGCTTAGCCGGTGAAATTTGGCAAGATCACTGCCCATGGCGATGTCACTGAATGCATTAGAGGAACACTGTCACCTAAAATAAAATAAATCACATTATATCTTTCCTTACTTTTGTTATGCAACACATTAAATTATTCAAACAGGTTTTTTTAAAAATCTAATTTACTTACTACAATTTATGCTTTTTTAAAAAATGAAATTTGACACGTTTCAAGTCACATTCACTGTCACATTTTCATGCAGGAGCACAGTGCTGCAATAATCAGATTGCAAACACTGCAGGAGAATGTTTATTTGTTGGAAATAATCCCATAAGAATTGTCATACCAAATCAGACCAGTAGTCCATCTAGAGCAGTATGCTGCACCAATGGTGGCCAGTGCTAGGTGTGCTGAAGGAAGGTGCAACAAACCCTGCAGTAGGCAATTATGGAATAACCTCCGCATAGGAGAAATTTCTTCCTAATCCCTGCTTAGATGGAAGCAGTCATGTCCTGAAACATGGTGGTTTACAGCTGTTACAAAATTAAGGTTTTAAAATTGTTTTTAATGCTTACTTTTGTAAAGCCTGGCCCTTTATTTTTAATCCTGCTAAGCTCTTGACCTCAATGATATGTTGTGGCAATGAATTCCACAGGCCAGTTGTGCATCATGTGGAAAAAGTATTTCCTTTGGAATTAAAAGGTTTTTTTTTTTTTCTTCCATTTGAATTCAAGAGAAAAGCGGTACTGAAAATATTTCTGTGAACCTTCACTGTAAGAGCAGTTTAAAAATATACATATATATTACACCCCTCCCCCCCATTTTGACCAGTGTGCCTTTAAATTGGAAGTATCTGTGTAAATCTGCTGACAATGCCACTACAGTGTCAATGCCATCAATGAAAATGTGTCAAGTAGTAGGGGAATGTGGTGGTATTTTGTTTGTATTATTTAAATTGCCTATTCAGAGAGCTTAGTTTACATTGTACATCTTTGCCTCAACCTGGATCTCATTAGTTAACACACCTCTAGAAAGGAAGCCATGGTCTGTTTGAAGTACTATACTCACCCAGGCCTGTGAAGGGATTCCTGGCAAAAAGGAACTCTGCCTTCAAACTAGCACTTCAGATCAACAGGGGAGAGAACCCTGAAATTGGGGGGAAAACCAGCAGAGCCTGAAAGTCTATTTAGTTATAAGCTTTTCTTATGACATACCTCTCAGATGATTCATGAGATAAGTCCATGTTATCCCCATTTTGTAGACGGAGAAACTGAGGGACAGAGAAGTTAAGTGATTTGGCCTAAGAGACTCTTAAAGGCAGCCTCACTGCTGCTCCTGCTTCAGCTTCCCTCCTTTTTGTGTACAGATTGTTAAAGCACATGTGCAGAAGCACTGCTAGAAAGAGGAGCTAATGTCCCAAATGCACGCACGCTAGCCAGCAGTATTTGAAGCAGGGATTTATTGTGTCCATCTGTGAGGTCCCACAGGTTGTAGAACACTGATGTATGCATTATTGTAATAGATTCTCACTCTTGCAGCCACCGTGTAATTGCAGCAGCCTTCACTCATGGGTGCATCTATGGTATTCTCTCTTCCCTAAAATTTCTCCTCATTGCTATCGCTAGTGTAGTTCTACCAGTGGTAGCCTAATTGGAGCAGTAATGTAGATAAAGATCCAGATGACTGCTGACATTTTAACAACTGTTTTGTCTACCTTGCTCAGAGCAGGTCTTGGTTCCACTGAAGTCAATGGCAAAATTCCCATGGACTTTGGAGTGAAATCCTGATTCCACTAGTGCTGTTGAAACCCTGACAGTTGCTGGCATGCTCTCTATGGTAGCAATTGCACCATTGACTGTTGCAGCTTCAATGGTGGGAATTTTTAGAAGAACAGACTCCAGTGTAGACAAAGCCATAATGAGTACAGAATGGGCAGTGGAAATTCAAGCTTCCCCAGTCACAGTCCTGGCAGTGTGCCTCATCCATGACCTGGAGGAATTGCCTCTGGGGTGAGAATTGCAGTCCAGTACCCATGGCCTCTTCAGCCCTTGACTTCTCTAATGAGGCTGCCACCAAAGGGGCCACATTGGTGCCAGCTGTGATGGTAGGAATTTGGATTGTTTGATTTCATGTGGGCCTCCGTGCCTTTGGAGCTGGATTGAGATCACATTTTCCATCAGGTGGTGTTGCCTTTCTACTAGCCTCGAGTGTCTGTACTTTGTATACAAGTCAATTAATCACTTCTAGTAAGTTTATCATTTAATTATTGCAGTAGAGCTAGTGACATGTCACCTTGAGGATAAAATAGTGACCCCAGCACTGAGTCCTAGGAGAATGTATAGTTTGACCTACCAGTCTGGAGTTATTTGATATTTCTGTGTTTTTCTAGCCATGCCTGTAATCCATGATAAGCTTTTATCTCTCACACAGCAGCTACTAGGCTTCCGTAGCAGCCTCATGAGGGTGAGACCGTATTCTATACTTTCTGATAATCTAATTGGCTTACAACTACTACTTTAACTCTTTTGAAGAATTCTGACACAAGCTGTCATAGAAGTATTATGTGCCTATAGAGAAGCAGGTCTGGCTTGTTTAATATAACCTGACAGAAACGAGGTGCTTTTTAACTCTTCTGTTGTTCCCAGTAAGAAAAGGAGGACTTGTGGCACCTTAGAGACTAACCAATTTATTTGAGCATGAGCTTTCGTGAGCTACAGCTCACTTCATCGGATGCGTACCTTGGAAAGTGTAGAAGATCTTGTTATATACACACAAAAAGCATGAAAAAATACCTCCTCCCACCCCACTCTCCTGCTGGTAATAGCTTATCCAAAGTGACCACTCTCCTTACATTGTGTATGATAATCAAGGTGGGCCATTTCCAGCACAAATCCAGGGTTTAACAAGAACGTCTTGGGGGGGGGGGGTGTAGGAAAAAACAAGGGGAAATAGGCTACCTTGCATAATGACTAAGCCACTCCCAGTCTCTATTCAAGCCTAAGTTAATTGTATCCAATTTGCAAATGAATTCCAATTCAGCAGTTTCTCGCTGAAGTCTGGATTTGAAGTTTTTTTGTTGTCAAATAGCGACTTTCATGTCTGTAATCGCGTGACCAGAGAGATTGAAGTGTTCTCCGACTGGTTTATGGATGTTATAATTCTTGACATCTGATTTGTGTCCATTTATTCTTTTACGTAGAGACTGTCCAGTTTGACCAATGTACATGGCAGAGGGGCATTGCTGGCACATGATGGCATATATCACATTGGTGGATGTGCAGGTGAACGAGCCTCTGATAGTGTGGCTGATGTTATTAGGCCCTGTGATGGTGTCCCCTGAATAGCTATGTGGGCACAGTTGGCAACGGGCTTTGTTGCAAGGATAGGTTCCTGGATTAGTGGTTCTGTTGTGTGGTATGTGGTTGCTGGTGAGTATTTGATTCAGGTTGGGGGGCTGTCTGTAGGCAAGGACTGGCCTGTCTCCCAAGATTTGTGAGAGTGTTGGGTCAACCTTCAGGATAGGTTGTAGATCCTTAATAATGCGTTGGAGGGGTTTTAGTTGGGCGCTGAAGGTGACGGCTAGTGGCGTTCTGTTATTTTCTTTGTTAGACCTGTCCTGTAGTAGGTGACTTCTGGGAACTCTTCTGGCTCTATCAATCTGTTTCTTCACTTCCTCAGGTGGGTATTGTAGTTGTAAGAATGCTTGATAGAGATCTTGTAGGTGTTTGTCTCTGTCTGAGGGGTTGGAGTGAGAAAACCTGGATTTGTGCTGGAAATGGCCCACCTTGATTATCATACACAATGTAAGGAGAGTGGTCACTTTGGATAAGCTATTACCAGCAGGAGAGTGGGGTGGGAGGAGGTATTTTTTCATGCTTTTTGTGTGTATATAACAAGATCTTCTACACTTTCCATAGCATGCATCCGATGAAGTGAGCTGTAGCTCACGAAAGCTTATGCTCAAATAAATTGGTTAGTCTCTAAGGTGCAACAAGTTCTCCTTTTCTTTTTGCGAATACAGACTAACACGGCTGTTACTCTGAAACCTGTTGTTCCCAGTGTAGCCATAAGGCTCAACAGCCTGTAAATTGCAGGCTCCCCCTTAGGCTATGTCTACACTTATCATGATAAGGGGGATTGTTGGGGATTGGTCCTGCTTTGAGCAGGGGATTGGACCGGATGACCTCCTGAGGTCCCTTCCAACCCTGATACTCTTATGATGTAGAGAACAGGCAATGCACAAGTAGCTACATGCCACTAGGAAAGGCAGGCTATATCCACACTTGTCATTGCGGTGCCCGTGTGTTGCTACACTCCGCAATAAAAGGCTCTGACAGCAGTGAATAGTGGGGAGGAGGAGGAGACCCTGGCAGGAGGGGAGCTGCTACAGCCTTTCATTGTGTGGGAGAAAAGCTCCAGCACTACACTGCTAAAAATAGCAGTGTTGACCAGGGAGGCACTGCATGGAGAGAGCCCCTGTAGGATATATATATCCTGGGGGTGCAGGTGTGTAGGGTACTCTACTCTACCCACCTAAATCATGCCTCACCATCTACATTGCTATTTATACCCATGCTAGCTGGGCACTATCTGTACTCTACATGCTGCCTGCTCTAACTTTAGAGATGGGCACAGCACTGATCCCCCTCTAATCCTCAGCATTAATAGCATAGGGAGGGCAATTTACTGTACATATTTTCATTAGTAGATCAACTATTATGCTTCATTTCCTTTGTGCACTTGGGAAAAGTAACTTCCACTCTTAGTTTGTTTACCGCAGTTTGATAGTCTTGTCTCACTCCTCCTGTGGTTATATACTGTCCGGCTTTTATCATCTGGCGATACCTTTTGGAAAATGAGGCTAAACAGGTTCGTGTCGGACACATGGGCATGCGTCACATTTTATTTGTGCTCTGACTTGGATTAACTATTACTGATAAGTCCCACATGCACTCACCTTCTCCCCAAACCCTCTACAACGAAGGAAATACCCCGTCTGAAAAATTTGCTCTTCATTCATCTGAGAGGAATAAACATAGAGGATACTTTTTTTTCTTTTCCACGTGCTTGACATCTAAATGCTATGCATGCATTATCTTCAGTGGTTTTGATATGCCTTATAATTGTTAGCATTCTTCTATATATGCTATGGGCCAGATCCCCACACTGGTGTATACCTGTATCTCCATTGAGGTCAACTTGGCCCCATATGTGGGCAGGCAGAATGATCCAGCAGATAGACCACAAGAAACTCGGGTTCTATTCCTGGCTCTGCTACTGGCTTTTTGTATGACCTTGGTTAAGTCTCTTCATTTTCTGTACCTCAGTTTCTCCATCTGTAAAATGAGGATATTGAGGACATCAACCCCTTTATATAGTGCCTGGGGATTTACAGCTGAAAAGAGCTACAAAAGTATGTAGCAGTAGTTAACTACCTTCATTGACATTGTGAGGGTTAAAGGCAGATCCTGCTCCCATTCTAGTCAGTGGCAAAGCTCCAACTAACTTTAATGGGAACAGAATCAGTCCTATGCAGAATTAGAAGTCCTTGGAAGCCTGGCCTTTCTTTAAAATGTTCAATTAAACATTATTTCTTAATATATTTGTACAATATGTGTTAAGCAAAGATACTGAATACTGGGTTATACCACTTCCATGTGGATGAGCTCTATAATATATTGGACCCCTATCTGCACACCTCCATTTTCAGCTGTCACAGAGTTTTAAAAAAAACAAACCCAAAGTTGTAGTTTTCTTTTGTTTCCATAATATATCTTGATTCATGTAGTCTTATTTAATGCAGCCCCTGTTGTGTTAATTCCTCTCTAATCCCTTCCTTTAAATACCATTGATTGTGCTTAATTTGTTGCAGGGTAGGTTCAAACTAAACACTCTGTGACCTGAAGTATTTCTAAATTTTTCATTTAATAGAAACTTGCTAATCTAATAAAAGGTGTTGCTAATTACTTTTTGCTTTTCAGATCAATATTGCTAATTTCGCAAAATGTGTTTCTGGAATCTTAAACACGAGGCAAACTATTGCTCTCTTGATTGTCTACTTGTAATACTGATAACTCTTTGTTTTGGTTGAAAGTTATGCTAGTGAAAGAAGGATGTATGTGTGTACAGTACCTAACACAATGGGTTTCTGATTGGTGGCTCAGGGTGCTAGGCACTACTGCAATAAAAATAGCAATCCCCATGCTTCATAGTATTCTTGTGTTTGACTCTTCTTTCAAGAGATTTCTTCCCACTGCTAATGTATGAATATTATTTCTACAAATGCCAAGAGAAGTTACAAAGCTCACTTCTGTATAAATGTATCATTTTTGTTTCTTTGTGGACATGAAAGGTGTTGGACAGAGCTGTTTGAAGTATATAATCTTTAAAAAATTTAACTTAAAAATGGCTTTTTGACCAATAGAGTCTTTTCTTGTTGGTCAATGTTTTCTTGGGGTGTGGTTCTGATGAGAAAACTAAAACTGAAGAAGAGCTCTGTGTAAACTTCAAAGCGTGTCTCTTCCACCAATAATAAAAGCTATTCCCTCACCTACTTGGCTTTTCTCAGACACTGAAAATGTTTACCAACACCCCCCAATTGGTTTTTAAAAACCTATCTAGATAAGTATAAATTTTCAATTGTTTGTTTGTTTTTTTTCAATGCAAAAGCCAGAAATATCTTCATGGGGAAATTTCCAGGATAATTTTGTTTGTAATTTCCTATGAAAAAGAATTGGTATGTTTTGAGCAGCTGTAGCACGGGAATTACAGTACAGCCCTGGAAATGGAAATCCTGCTTTCATATCGACACAGCAAGTGCAACACAATCAGTGACAGTGCAAACTTCCTTTCCCTGATCTGGAGTGACTACCTCAGGTAGTGGGGAAAGGTAGTTTAGTCTCTATGAGTCATTCCTGTTTTGATCTCTTTGGTAGCAATTGTGGTGCTTTGTCCATTAGGAACTGGACAGAGGCCACCAACTTGCTCAGTTCTATTCTGTATACAGCATTCACTCATCACCATAGTGTCCGAGCACCTTAATTGCTATTCACAGCTGCATTCATTATAGTTAAGTCTGCATAACAGTTTCAGTCATAACATCCTATTTCCACATTGTGGGCTAAAACTTTGCATGCTTAGGGCTGCACTACACTGAAAAGTTACTCAGGGGGTGTAAAATATCCACACCCCGGAGACATGCAGTTAAGCTGATTTAACCCCCTTTCTTTGGAGCAAGGACTTGAAATTTGGAGAGGGAAATGGGGAATGACTGGGAGCCAGTTGTCTGGGAGGGGAAATACTGAGATCAACTGAGGAGCTAGGAAGAGGGGTGGGGGAGAAACTGGGGACTGGCTGGACCAAGAGACTGGGACTAGGAACCTGATGGGGAGGAGAATGGGAGACAGATCTGACAAGGAGCAAGGGGTGATGGGAGAACTGAGACTGCTGAGTGAAGAGACTAGAACAAGGAGCTGGGAAGAGGGGGAGACTGGGACAAGGAGCCTGAGTTGGGATTTAGATTGGATAAGGAGCCAGAGGGAGGAGACTGGAATTGGGAGCCAGATTAGAGTAGGGGGAAGTAAGAAGCGGAAACTGGTTCTGGCTCAGCAAGGAGACTGGGCAACATTATTAAGATAGCCAAGTAAAGCACTCAAAAGTTAGGAAATGCCAGAATTAAGATTGCCCATGAAAAGCTCCATAACCCCAGTTCCCTCTCCATCCTGGGTGTGGATTGGAATCTCTGTCCTAGGTGTGAACATGTCTGCCTCCGAGTTTCAATTCCTGATCCAGCCAGTGTGTGAAAGCTTACTTCTGTTCTGTTATCCAAAGAGCAGATATGAAGTGTTAGTCTGATTTGTTGTTTAACTTGTATGGTTAAATAATAATCAGAATAATTGAATTCCAAACAATGCTAACGCTTTTCATTCTTTCTTTAGGTGTAACGCCCAGCAATGGCACCAAATGAGTCCTGCATCAAAGACTCCTTCCTTTAAATGAGAGGACCAAACAGGAAGGTGTGATGAACATGCCACTGCATCAGATCTCTGTAATTCCAGCTCGGGATGTCACCTCTTCCAGAGTCTCTAGGAGCAAGACCAAAGAAAAAGAGAGAGAGGAACAGGTAATGTCAGAACCTTGTTTTCATAGGAAATTATCCCAACCCTTTCTGACTAATAACAGTTCTTTATCAAATTACCACATGGGGCCTCATTCTGTGTACTTTCTGCACCAAAATTTCCATGAATATTGTGAGTATTGACTGCACAAGGAATTCCTGGCCCCTTTGTTCCTTTATTGTTGTATTAATCATTTAAACAATCAGCCGCACAAGACTGGGGATCGCTGTGGTCTAACGTCAGCAAAATACAAATTTCAGCCATCCATTCTGCATAAGAATTAAAGACAGCAGGGTGTATTGTGTGCAGGGTGTGATGGTATTATTAGTGAGCTTGTAGTGTGATAGCTTCTGCTGCTGTTCATTTTTTGCGCTAAATAGTATGATGGGTATGCAGTTAAGTGAGTGTTTTGACTCTTGTGTACTTCATCTTTAAATTTTCATGGGCTCTGCTTTTGGCATTGACTGGCAGCGATATTGTAGTCCGCACAGAATGGACTATTACAGTGGGGAGAGACACACCCTAGGCACTCTCCTGGAGACTTTACTTTTGTTCTTTATTGTTTTCTTGTTGTGATCTGAGGGAAAAGAAGACTTAAAGCATCTGTTTTTCTTTGTGTAGAGTGAAACATAACACCAAAAAAGTAGGAGACTGATTGATTGGATTCTAATGACTGAACCACTTGACAATCTTTCTTTTCTAGCATATTATGTCCTTGTGCCATACACAACAATTCTATTTAGTCTTACTGTGCCTCCATCCAAGCCAAAGATTTTATTACGTATCAATATAATAGTCAAAAATGTACTGTATGTTTGCATTTTGGGTCATCTACAAATTTCAAAGCATTCCTAGATGTTTTTAAACTTTTACTGTCCAAAAAACAGATCAAAAGAATATTCATATAATGGAACAAACCCAGGAGAGGGAAATTTCACAGGTTAGGATTAAATGTTCAGGAAAGGCCAAATTCTGATGAGATGTAAATTACAAATGGGTTATGTGGGCATAATTTACATGGTAAAGGTCTAGAAGGGCAGGGTTGTAGCAGGAAGAGCAACCAGCAAGAGGGTGTAAGAAAGGATGGAACAAAGAAAGCCGTGGCTATCTTCTTATGCTCTCCGGCTACAACCCCTCTGCCCCCTTCTATCACTTTGCTGTATGAATTACATCTACTTAACCCGTAAGTAAATATTAATTATCTAAGTCAGTATGGGTAACTTACCCCATAGTTTGTTGCCTCTGAATTTTGCCCTACATGCTTAATAACATCTCTTTTAAAAAAAAAATCAACAGATTTTAACCCTTATGGTCTGTATCTCAGCAAGCATTTGGGGGCAGGTTGGGTGGCGTGAGTCTGCTTTCTGTCTGAAGGTCCAGGCTGGAAGCTAGTCCTGCTTGGTTGTGGAACATCCTCTCCTAGGAGGTTTACTAGAGTCTCACATTTGCTGCCTGTAGCACATGGTGTTTCTTCCAGTTCTAGCTGTAAGTGGTTGATCTGTGGTCTCCTTCATTTTGGAATACTTTTTCGCTCCATTCCTCTTCTGTATGGAATCAGCCTATTCCATGTGGTAACATCACACTCTCCAACCTGGAAGATAAGGAGTCTGTTTTACTCCCTAGCAAACAAGCACTAAGTATGAGTTGATGACCCTCCAGTGTGGGTCATACGAATTAGCTGCAATCATGTCTGGTGCCTACTTGTGGGATCTGTTTATCCTTTTGCAGTCCCAGGAGTGAGAGTCCCAGGTCTGTTTCTAAACCTGTTTTTCCTCTTTGGCAGCAGGCTCTGCTACTTCCATATTAAGAAAGCTCCTTCTATACATTTTCTTGATGCTATTTAGTCAGAAGGGTTGATTACTTTTTCTCTTATTGGTGAGTTACTAGAGCGTGTGATATTAAAGTTAGTCTGGAGAAAATCTGTTTCTTTAAAACAGGGATTCTGTGAACCACTGCAGAGGAAAGAAAGAGACTCTAGGCTTCGTAACTCAAACCCTGTAATTATGCACTAGCATGCCTTTAATGGACGCCTCTTCCAAACCCCTGGTAGTTAGTGTTTGGCTTATACCCTGATTGTGTTCTCCTAGCTAATATAAATGTAGATTTCCTTAATTATCCATATAAATGCTGAAGGAAACATTTCAAGTTGGAAATTTCCCAACTTCCTGTATCCCGCTATTGGTACTCAAGGTAAAGATGTGGTTTTGTTACTCCAGCTCAGTGCTTGTTTAACTTTCAAAATAAAATAATAACTTCCTTTGTCATAGGGTGAGTTTTTTGGGCTAATGCTTTGGAGTTAGAACTCCATGGGTGGTGGAAAGCAGAGCGAGATCCTTCTGGATCTTTACAGAAGGTTTTTTTTGGAACTGGCTAAAGTGTAGTTCCTCTGTAAATGTGGATTCAAGGCCTGCAACTGGGGAAGTTAGTGGCAAAACTTCCTTTTACAGAGTTTGTTGAAAGGCTGGTAAAAGGCTTGTGTCCAACATTTCTGATTTAAATCCTTAGAAGTCAGTAATGTATATTGAATACATTACTGGGGAGTTGAGTAGATGCATGTTAATGTGATTGTCAAGATTTAATTTAATTGAAAACTATTTCACAATAGTCTTTTCTGTTAAACTTCAGCTATTTTTACAGGAAAGACAGGAAAGGCCATAAAGAGATTATTACTCTTATGTTTAACTGAAATGAGCTATTAGCTTTAAGGGCTATTAGTAAACATCATTAGCTTCTTACTGATCTCTCAGTTGGAATAGAATCCTACTGACCTGAGTTGAGAAATGGTCACTACATTGTTCATAAGGTGCTATAAAACCTGTATGAAATCGGTAATGGCAAGTAGTTGTTTTAACATATCCAGAATTATTCAGCTATGTAGACGTGGGTTAGAGTTTAGGAATTGCAATCTTGCTGCTGAGGTGTAGTTGAGATGTTGCTCTGTTTGTTTTTTCCCTCCTCACTAGCTGAAGTGGACTGTTGTACACCTATTTGCACCCGTACTTCAAAATGTCGCTACTATAGATGAAGTTCCCCAGGTAATACCCATTTTCTTGTTTTAAGGATCTTTGTTCCTTTTTGAAAATTCCAACCAAGGTTCTCTTGTATTCAGAGACAATTTTATGACTTTTTTTTAATTTTGGAAAGGAAAATGATAACTGACAACTATTGACAAAATGATTGCCTTGGAAGCAGAATCAGAAAAGGGAAGGGAAAATCTGTCACTGAAGCTTTTCCTTCACAGTTTGCCCATTTCAGCTGATCACATTTTACTTAGTAGTGTGCAGAGGGTTCTTTTAGGTACATTTATAACTTAAATTGAGCATCTGCAAGTAATTTCATAACCATAACATCCTGAGCTGTGAGCTCTTCTGACCTCATGAGTGAAACAAGGGTGGGCCTAGTCCGTACTTGTATGGGAGACCGCCAAGGAAATCTTGCTGGAAATGGTGTTGCTAACTGGATGGACAGTAATACTCTTTCTTCTCAGTCTAAGTTTTGTGGCCAAGTATGGGGTAAGAGATATTGAACTGTTGGAAGCTCATCTTTCAGATGAGATGCAAAATTAAACACCTGAGCAATTGAGGTCTTCAAAGATCCCATGGCACTTAGCACAAAAGCAAAGGTGTAACCCTCTTTGTGCTGGCCATATTTCAGCTTAAGTAATTGCATTGTACCTACCTAAATCCCCCTCAGTTCTGAGAAGATGACCATCTGTCCTGAACTGATAAGTAACACTGCGGGCAGTTGTATGCTGCACTGACATGTTTGTCATAAAATCTCAAACACCTCCGTGTACATTTGAAACAGCCTTCTCTGGGGTGGAGTTGTTATTCAAGAGCCCTAGAAACATTGCTCAACAGCTGAAGATAGAAGATGGTGAATGACATATAATCTATAAAGCATGCTGTGAGCCAGTTCCTCTAGATGAAAGGTATGGTGTAATGATTATTATGTGAATTTTTACGTTCACTGTGTAGATCTTTTAAATATGGCTACAACTACACTGCATACATTTCTTCTCGCTTAGCAGTCTTTTGCCCATCACAATTTTGAGAAACACTGTCCCATGGCCTTTTCATTTATATCCAGTTATATAGTCTGATTTTAGCGTTCTACCATGTCCTTCTGGGAAGTCAGATTTTAGTTTTAGAAGAAAAATCAGTAGTAGGACTTTTTCAAGACTAAGTTGAACTGGGTCAGGTGTTTGTCATGAGAGTTATTTTATGTCAAAATGTATTTTCAAATTGTTGAAATCCGTGCAATCTGGGGAGTAGTTTTTAAAAAACTCTAAATCCTTTTCAAGGTGCAAAAATGGGATGGGCTTTTATTTATTTATTTATTTTATTTTTGCATTCTCTGTTAAATTTTGAGCTGAATAGATTGGTCACAACCAATCACATGGTATTGGTTCTGTTTCTATGATTGACTGAACATGTCTCAAGGGGTCCAGGTTAGAAAAAAGTTTGTTGGATTTCTTTGGTGAGGGGATTTGATTTTTTGTTTGTTTTTTATTTTTTCTGTCTCTCATGTCACGATTAGGTTCTCCAATGATTCAGATAAGCATACAGTCTGTAAACCTTTTGAGATTCCCTGCTCACTAGTTAGATATGGTGTTTAGAGTGTTTCCATGCTTAGATGTGCTAATGCTGGGGCTTCCATAGGGTATTTTTGTTGGTTGGTTTATTTGTTCCCTTTTAGACCAAGGATACAGGTCATAAGAATCCGTCATATCTGAGTACCCTGTGGGAACCTGCTGGGAAGCAGGCTGGCTTACCTGCTGCCAAAACCTTAGAAGTAGCTATTATGACCTAAGCCTAGGACTTAAAAATACAGAACCATCCCATGACGATGATACAGTAATAACATCTAGCTCTTATATAGTGCTTTTAATCAGTAGATTGCAAAATGCTTTAAAAGGAGGTAAGTATGAGTATCCTCATTTTACATATGGGGAAACCCAGGCACGAAGGTGAAGTAAGTTGTCCAAGGTTACCCAGCAGGCCAATGGCAGAGCTGGGAATAAAACCCTAGTCTTCTGAGTCCCAGTCCTGTGCTCTATCCACTCAGCCACACTGCAGCATAATGTATTTTAAATACCAGTTTTGCTTTGGAATATATTAACTGGAGAGAGAGTGAGAGGGCAGAAATTGGGCAAATTTGAAGAGTAATGATTGGACACTGTGATAGGGTGCTCAGAGGGCTGGGCGGCATAGTGATTAGCACACCCAACTTTTGAGACCTTGCCTCTGTGTCAGGGTGGTAAGTGCCTCTTCCTGACCCTAAGCCAGGAACCTTCTCCTCGCCACCTGCATCTAGGCTTTGCCCTTAAGAGGGTATGGTAGCGAGGCCTGGCTCCTCCTATCTCCACTGGGACCCAGCCCATGGCCCTGTGCAGAGCAACCAATAGCGGGATCCTCCCTGCAGTGAGTCTAAGTCTGCTGCCCCGGGCTACTTACTTCCTACCTATGTCTCTTCAGTTTGGGGCATGGCCCCTGTCATAAATATAAAGGGAAGGGTAACCACCTTTCTCTATACAGTGCTATAAAATCCCTCCTGGCCAGAGGCAAAACTCTTTCACTTGTAAAGGGTTAAGAAGCTAAGATAACCTCTCTGGCACCTGACCAAAATGACCAATGAGGAGACAAGATACTTTCAAATCTGGAGGGGGGGGACGACAAAGGGTTTGTCTGTCTGTGTGTTGCTTTTGCCGGGACCAGAGCAGGAATGCATAGAACTCCTGTAAAGGGCTAATAAGCAATTTAGTTAGATATGCATTAGATTCTGTTTTGTTTAAATGGCTGATAAAATAAGTTGTGCTGAATGGAATGTATATTCCTGTTTTTGTGTCTTTTTGTAACTTAAGGTTTTGCCTAGAGGGATTCTCTATGTTTTGAATCTAATTACCCTGTAAGGTATTTACCATCCTGATTTTACAGAGGTGATTCTTTTACTTCTATTAAAATTCGTCTTTTAAGAACCTGATTGCTTTTTCATTGTCCTTAAGATCCAAGGGTTTGGGTCTGTGTTCACCTATGCAAATTGGTGAGGATTTTTATCAAGCCTTCCCCAGGAAAGGGGGTGTTTGGTTTGGGAGGATTTGGGGCAGAAAGACGTTTCCAAGCGGGCTCTTTCCTTGTTATATATTTGTTAGACGCTTGGTGGTGGCAGCAATAAAGTCCAAGGGTGTAAGGTAAAATAGTTTGTACCTTGGGAAAGTTTTAACCTAAGCTGGTAAAAATAAGCTTAGGGGGTTTTCATGCAGGTCCCCACATCTGTACCCTAGAGTTCAGAGTGGGGAAGGAACCTTGACAGCCCCTATAATCCATACAGTCAATCGCTTAATGGAAAGAGTCCAAAGGAGCAAAGTCCTGCAGGACCTGATGATATTTCTTCGAGTAGTGTCCCTGTGGGTGCTCCGCTTCAAGTTATTTCAGGTGTGCATGCGCTTCTTGAGCCCTTGATCATAGATTCTTCATCAGCAGTGTCTGTTCAGCCCGTGCATGTGCTCTATACGAACCAAGGGTATATAAGGCTGGACAGGCAAATTGCCCGCAGTTCCTTCTGTCACAAGCCAAGATAGTAGAGAGATCTAGTATGTCTGCCTTATGCACGCTGCAACGTGTTTTGTTGTTGTTGTTGTTTAAGTTAGTTTTAATGTTCTAATTAGTGTTAGTTGTTAGCACAGAATTAGTGAGATGGTAGTGAAAATTTTCAGTTTTTTCCTCTCCCCCTTTTTTCTCCCCCAGGTTTTCTGGGGAGCTTATTTGGCCTGGCTGGGCATGCATGCATGCCTCACCAGGTTTTAAACGCTTCCTCGCTAGTCAGGAGGCTATCCCAATCATTGACACCCAAGCTAAATGTGTACATTGCTTGGAAGAATCTCATATCTCCCAAAAATGTAACTTTTGCCTGGCTCTAAAATCTAGAGTTGGGAAAACTGGGAGACCAAACTGAAGCTGCTGCTGATGGAATTTTCCCTTCAATCTGCTCCTGAGTCAGGTCAGGAGACCCCCTCTAACCCCATATATCTGTGTCTGGACAGATCCAGTGCTCCTTCAACCTCAGCTAAGGTCTCACCTAAAAGGGGGAAGATCTCAAAGGACTCAGGGAATGCTCCAAAGAAGAGGAGCTCAGACTTCCACCGCAAGGAACCAGCTCCCAAGAAGTCCCAATCTCCTGCTAATTCTACGGGGTCGGAAGTTCTGACCTCTTGACTCAGTACTGTGGAGGCAGAAGACTCTTCCTCCAGTACCAGTGGAGCAGGGAGATATCCGAGAACCTCAGAGATGCATGGTGCTGGCAGGGCCCAGGTACCTTCCATCTGCAGATCGCAGCCATCTATTTCAAACTTATCAATGGTGCCTTCTCACTGGGCTTTGTCGGTACCAACAAAATCGAGGCATGCATCTTCGGCCCTCGAGCCTATGCACTCCAGTGCCACCCAGATCAACTGGCACGTTGTTACTGACCCACTCGGTACTGCAGGAATTCCATTACGCCAGAGACTAGTCAATGTTAGACAAGCCGGAATCCCCACTGCTTATAGGTACTGAATGACTCTCTTGTACCAAGACCCCAGTCTTTGGATTACCAGTGCTTCCCAGTACCACAGCATTTTCCACCCTGTTCCACTGCTGCATGCAGTTTTAGTCTTTCCATATCCCGTTCCCATGATGACTGGCTACCCAAGGGCTGTTCTTACAGAGCAACACTAACTTCCATCCAGACAGCTCTCTTTCTTCTAGGAGTTGGCTCTCCAGCTAAATACAAAGAAGTCCAAGTTAGCCCTTATACAGGGAATACAATTCAGAGGGGCATATTTGGACTCGTTGACAGCCAGGGCCTTTCTTCCCACAGTCAGATTCATAACTTTGTCTAATCTGGTCAGGACAATTCAGAGAAGTCTATGTATTGCAGTAAGGAACTGTTTGCAGCTCCTGGATCATATGGTAACTTGCACTTTGTGACCAAGCATGCGAGATTACGCCTCGGCTGCTTTTACGACTGGTTCAGAAGGAACTATTCTTCAACCAGGGACAGTTTGGACAAACAGAATATGGACCCCCCTCCAAGTGAAGAACTCCCTGGATTGCTGGAAAGTTAAACACAGAGTCTGTGTGGGCTTTCCTTTCATCTCCCCAGTTCCAACAATAACTGTGTCAACAGACACATCACTGGTAGGGTGGGGAAGCACACCTCAACACACTCACAACTCAGGGCAGATGGTCACCTCAGGAAAGCGGTCTCCCTATCCTCTTGTTAAAACTTCGGGCAGTCACAAATTAAGGGTAAATCGATCAGACTCATGGTGGACAATGTGGCCTGCACGTTCTGTAGCAACTAATAGGGAGGAGCAAGATCCCCCTCCCTGTGTGCTGAAGCTCTAAAGTTATAGAACTGGTGTATAAACCATTGGATTCAGATCTTGGCTGTTTTACCTTCCTGGAGTCCAGAATGTCGTAGCCGATACACTGAATGGGTGCTCCTCCAAAGACTGGGAATTGGAGTTACACTCTTAAATCTTTTGTGGGATATTCCAGAGGTGGGGACTTCCACAGGTAGACCTATTCATCCCATCCTGCAACAGGAAGTGCTCCTTATTCTGCTCAAGGGGAGGCCTAGGTCACCTCTCATTGGGAGATGCCTTTCTCGTTCCTTGGACAAAGGGCCTGTTCTATGCATTCCCGCTAACACCACTAATTCCAAGAGTGATGAACAAGATCAGGCAGACAATGCCAGCTTTATCTTCATAGTACTGACTGGCCGAGGCATAGAGAGTACACATATAAAGTTTGCAGATGATACCAAGCTGGGAAGGGTTGCAAGTGTTCTAAAGGATAGGATTACAATTCACAATGATCTGGAGAAATGGTCTGAAGTAAATAGGATGAAGTTCAATAAGGACAAATGAAAGTACTCCATTTAGGAAGGAACAGTCAATTGCATGCATACAAAATGGGAAATGACTGCCTGGGAAGGAGTACTGTGGAAAGGGATCTGGGGTTATAGTGGATCACAAGCTAAATATGAGTCAACAGTGTCACACTGTTGCAAAAAAGCAGACATCATTCTTGGATGTATTAGCAGTAGAGTTGTAATCAAGACACAAGAAGTCATTCTTCAGCTCTGCGGCACACTGATTAGGCCTCCACTGGAGTGTGGTGCCCAGAACTGGACACCACGTTTCAGGAAAGATGTGGACAAATTGGTGCTCCAGAGAAGAGCAACAAAAATGATAAAAGGTCTAGAAAAAACATGACCTCTGAGGAAAAAGGAAAAAATTGGCTTTGTTTAATCTGGAGAGGAGGACATAACAGTTTTTAAGTACATAAAAGGTTGTTATGAGGAAGAGAGTGGAAAAATTGTTCTCCTAAACCTGTGAGGATAAGACAGGAAGTGCAATGGGCTTAAATTGCAGCCAGGGAGGTTTAGGTTGGACATGAGGAAAAACTAAGTGTCAGGGTGGTTAAGCACTAGAATAAATTGCCTAGGGAGGCTGAGGAATCTCCATCATTGGAGGCTTTTAAGAACAGGTCAGACAGCACCTTTCAGGAATGTTCTAGTTATTGCTTCGTCATGCCTTGAGTGCAGCGGACTGGACTAGGTGACCTCTTGAGAGCCCTTCCAGTCTTACACGTATGTGATTCACAGAGACTGTTGAGATGGATCTATTAATGTATTACTGTTTGCTATGACGCAGCTGATGCCTTACCTCCCCCAAAGGATTACAGCACTCTACCAGATCACAAGAAACTTCCACAGCATTACTCAAAAACATTCCAGCATCTGAGATGTGCACAGCTGCTCCATGGGCTTCAGTGCATACATTTTCTAAACACTATGCCTTGATCCATGGCATCAGGTCTGATGAGGCACTTGGTTCTGCTGTACTGTCTTCAATCTCAGACTTATTTCCGAAGCTCCCTCCTTCCTGTGAGGATACGGCTCGGGAGTCATCTGAAGTGGAGCACCCATAGGGACTCTACTTGAAGAAGAAGAAAAGATTACTCATCTTGTGCTGTAACTGTGGTTCTTCGTGGTGTGTGTCCCTAGGGATGTTCCTCGACCTACTTTCTTTCCTCTCTGCTTCAGATTGTTGTTGTTGGCCATGCAGATAGAGAAGGAACTGAGGGCAGTTCACCTGTGCAATCCTATGCCCTCAGAGTGCAGCATGAGGTTGTATAGCGTGCATGCATGGGCCAAATGGACTCCGCTAACAGAAAATCTCTGATCAAGGGCTCGAGAGACACATGCATGCCTGAAGTAATTTGAAGTGGAGCACCCATAGAGGGACACATCTAGAAGAACTGCAGTTCGTGCACATGGTGAGTAATCTTCTCTTCTCAAAGGGGGGGGGGGGGTGGTGGTTGGCGAAGGCACTGCCTGTGGACCTTACTTGCTCTGTGGTGCCCTCTTAGGCTCCACTTTCTGTCTGATTTCCTGGAGAAGGCTTCTTCTCTCCTGCAGCCTGTCTATCCCCCTCTGCTTTGACTTCTGACGTCCTTGTAACCTGCTCCTCCAATCAGAGCATGCTTGGCAGACCTGGAGAGGTGGTGCTACCTGTGCCTTTTAACACCTTCGGCCCAGTGTGGGGTTTGTATACCCCAACACAGGCATTTATCCTGTCAGACCAGTCAACAAAGACAACCTGTCAGTCTGTGTTGGTGGCACCTGAACATGGACATATATGGTTTTCAGATGGAAAAATGTTTCATTTTCTGAAATCTCTGCATTATCATACGTGACCTAGGAAACAAAGTTTTAGAAACTGCTCAGGGATTGAGATGATTGTAGCAGCTTTCTGAATTGTACTCATGCAGTCATAATGTGGTAATCTGTAAGATTTGTCTGTATCTGTGGAATTTGCAAGAACCTGGTATTTTCATATTTGGTATTCATATTTCACATTAGATTTTCATATTTCAAATTGGGCTGACTTTGACTGATACATTTTTTTTGTGTGTCTGACTTACTCCTACTCAGATTATATTTAGCTTGAATAGCAGGTAAACATACCAATGCAGAGGACTGACTAGCAAAGGAAAAGTGACTAACAAGAAAGAGTCTCCTTCCCTCCAACATATGTTCACAGGACCACAAGCTTCACTAAGGCACTGACCATGATACCTATTCTTTTGTCTTCAAGTTTCCTGATTACAACTCTTATTTGCTTTTTTTTATTATGACTCTTTTTATTATTGTTCATATCAAACCAATGATGGACGTGGTGCTTCGCAGTTCAAGTGTCTGCCTTAACATCTGAATTAGACAGTGGTACTTAGCACTTCCTTATAACTTTCTATGAACAGATCTCAACAGATCCAAGGCATCACAAACACCCTGGTATGTCTACACAGGGATAAAAAACCTGCAGCTGGCTCAGGTCAGCTGACTGGCTCATGGGGCTCACGCTTTTAGCTGAAAAGTCACTGTGTAGATGTTCAGGCTCGGTCTGGAGTCTGAGCTCTGGGATCCTGCAAGGGTGGAGGTCCCATAGCTTGGACTCCAGCCCAAGCCTGAATGTCTACACAGTAATTTTTAGCCCTGGAGCCTGAGCCCTGCAAACCCAAATTAGCTGACCTAGGCCATACTGTGGGTCTTTAATCCCTGTGTATCTGTACCCACTGATTCTGCAGTCAGGTCTGCAGGGGCAGATCCTAGTACTGGTGCAGAACTGTACTGTAGTCAAAGGTCCACTTACAGGGATCTGATTGCGGGATCAGGGCCTAACTGATTTGAGTCTCACACCTCCCTGGGCGGTTAGGTAAGTGTTACTCCTATTTTGAAGATGAGGAAATGTAAAGCAAAGAATGGTTAAGTGACCTTCCTAATTTAATACTGTCTTCTGAGTTAGAACTGGATTAGAAACCAGGCCTCCAGAGTCCCAATCTTGGATTTTAATCATTAGCCCACTCTGCTTGCCAGAAACCCAACAAGAATGACAGCAGACTAAGGAAGAGAGGAGACCACAGAAAACAGGGAGATGGAAAACTGCTCTGGCATAAGCATTATCTACAAAAGATTCACATAAACACAGAGCAGAATAAAATTATTCTATCTTGAATTGTATACTGGGTGGGGAGGGAGGAAGTGAGCAGATGGATTCTAGGTGGAGATGAATTATGGAAGGCAAGCTGAAGGAAGCGGGTTTTGAAGAGGATTTGAAGGAGAAAAGACTGAAGAGTCCATTTTTATCAGTAATAATTACAAAACCTAATGACAATTGATGCAGCAACTGTTATGTATGGAAAAGGCCTCAGTCTCCGCTATTGATGTTTTCATGTGATCAGACTCGTTTGTACGTGGTCTTTATTTTTATTTCATCTGCTGCTTTTTTCTGGATCCTTTGCTCTAGTGCCTTGAGACCCAGAAAGTGTAGTTAATTACTTGTCTGTGCTAGGGTCTCTGACCTGTAGCTGTTGCATTAAATTGGAGCTGCAAGCTGCCTCTCTTGCTTATTAACTCATAATCTTCTCTATCTCATGTTAAAGAGAAATGCACTTTACTTGAACAAACTGAAACACACTTAGCTGAGTTACATACCCTGGAAAAATACTGTTCTATTATGGAAACTGTGATGCTACTTAGCTACAGCAACACTTCAGTCTATTGAGACACGCAGAAGCATGCACCTACATACACACATGCACACACGCAGGTGTGTTACAATATGGATCCGTTAAATTATACAAATCATTTTGGCTTATATTTTATGAAGTACCATTGCCAATTTTTTAAGGTTTTTTAGGCCCTGCAGTGAGCTGCCTGTGGACACACCCCTATGCTCATGAGAGCCCCATTGAAGTTAGTGGGGTTCCACCCAGGCCCTAACTAGACAAGCTTTGCAATGGTTTTATCAGCCACTAGTCCAGCATTTCTCAAATGCTGCCACTGTGGCTGCATGTGGCCACCCAGGGCTTTTCTTGTGGCCACAGCCTCATGGGCAGTGATTGGGGGGCAAAGCAGCTGCCCCTCCCCCTTCCTGTTGCTTCTGGATGTGCTGCCTTGGTGTTGGTTGCTGGGGCTGCCAGCAGGGGTTGGGCCTTGCCCCTCTCTGGAGACACCTGGGGCACAATGCTGGAAGAGCAGGCAGCCTGTGAGTTTCCCCAACTTCCCGGGTGGGGTGGGGCTAAGGCTTCGGCCTTGGGGTGGCAGGCTCTGGCCATGGGGCTTCAGGCTTTGCACTCCGTCCCTGAGCCCTGATCGTGGTGCTTCAGGCTCTGGCCCCATCCCTGGGCTTCAGGCTCCGGCTCCCCGCTACCTCCTCCACCCCCTCATCACCCTGGCCACTGCTGCCTATCCATCCACCTCCCCATCCAGGGCTTAATTTGTCCCCAGGCTAAGTAAGTCTGCTGTGAAAAGTGATACTTGTATGTTTGCAAAAAGAAAAGGAGTACTTGTGACACCTTAGAGATTAACCAATTTATTTGAGCATAAGCTTTCGTGAGCTACAGCTCACTTCCACAGACGCATACTGTGGAAAATACGGAAGATGTTTGTTTTTATACACACAAATCATGAAAAAATGGGTGTTTATCACTACAAAAGGTTTTCTCTTCTCTCCCCCCACCCCACTCTCCTGCTGGTAATAGCTTATGTAAAGTGATCACTCTCCTTATAATGTGTATGATAATCAAGGTGGGCCATTTCCAGCACAAATCCAGGTTTTCTCCTCTCCCCCCCCCCCCCCCCCCCAACAAACCTACTCTCCTGTTTGTGAGTGGGTTTGTGTGGTTTTTTTTTTGGGGGGGGGGTGGGGAGAGAAAACCTGTAGCTCACAAAAGCTTATGCTCAAATAAATTGGTTAGTCTCTAAGGAGCCACAAGTACTCCTTTTCTTTTTGCGAATACAGACTAACACGGCTGTTACTCTGAAACTTGTATATTTGTTAATTTCACTTTTCACAGCAGACTTAGAAGCTCTTCACTAACAAGGTCAGCTCCCAGACTGCTGCGCTGGGCATCACAACATGGGGAGTAGTTGACCAGGCCTCTGTGGAGAAAGAGGTGGTTAGGGACTATTTAGAAAAGCTGGACGTGCACAAGTCCATGGGGCCGGACGAGTTGCATCCGAGAGTGCTAAAGGAATTGGCGGCTGTGATTGCAGAGCCATTGGCCATTATCTTTGAAAACTCTTGGCAAATGGGGGAAGTCCTAGATGACTGGAAAAAGGCTAATGTAGTGCCAATCTTTTTAAAAAGTAAGAAGGAGGATCCTGGGAACTACAGGCCAGTCAGCCTCACCTCAGTCCCCGGAAAAATCATGGAGCAGGTCCTCAAAGAATCAATCCTGAAGCACTTACATGAGAGGAAAGTGATCAGGAACAGTCAGCATGGATTCACCAAGGGAAGGTCATGCCTGACTAATCTACTCGCCTTCTATGATGAGATTACTGGTTCTGTGGATGAAGGGAAAGCAGTGGATGTATTGTTTCTTGACTTTAGCAAAGCTTTTGACACGGTCTCCCACAGTATTCTTGTCAGCAAGTTAAAGAAGTATGGGCTGGATGAATGCACTATAAGGTGGGTAGAAAGTTGGCTAGATTGTCGGGCTCAACGGGTAGTGATCAATGGCTCCATGTCTAGTTGGCAGCCGGTGTCAAGTGAGTGCCCCACGGGTCGGTCCTAGGGCCGGTTTTGTTCAAGATCTTCATAAATGATCTGGAGGATGGTGTGGATTGCGCACTCAGCAAATTTTCAGATGATACTAAACTAGGAGGAGTGGTAGATGCACTGGAGGGCAGGGATAGGATACAGAGGGACCTAGACAAATTGGAGGATTGGGCCAAAAGAAATCTGATGAGGTTCAACAAGGATAAGTGCAGGGTCCTGCACTTAGGACGGAAGAACCCAATGCACCGCTACAGACTAGGGACCGAATGGCTCGGCAGCAGTTCTGCGGAAAAGGACCTAGGGGTGACAGTGGACGAGAAGCTGGATATGAGTCAGCAGCGTGCCCTTGTTGCCAAGAAGGCCAATGGCATTTTGGGCTGTATAAGTAGGGGCATAGCGAGCAGATCGAGGGACGTGATCGTTTCCCTCTATTCGACATTGGTGAGGCCTCATCTGGAGTACTGTGTCCAGTTTTGGGCCCCACACTACAAGAAGGATGTGGATAAATTGGAGAGAGTCCAGCGAAGGGCAACAAAAATGATTGTTTTTTGTTGGAACAAAACACATGTTTTGTTGGAACTGGAACACATGACTTATGAGGAGAGGCTGAGGGAACTGGGATTGTTTAGTCTGCAGAAGAGAAGAATGAGGGGGGATTTGATAGCTGCTTTCAACTACCTGAGAGGTGGTTCCAGAGAGGATGGTTCTAGACTATTCTCAGAGGTAGAGGAGGACAGGACAAGGAGTAATGGTCTCAAGTTGCAGTGGGGGAGGTTTAGGTTGGGTATTAGGAAAAACTTTTTCACTAGGAGGGTGGTGAAACACTGGAATGCGTTACCTAGGGGGGGGTGGAATCTCCTTCCTTAGAAGTTTTTAAGGTCAGGCTTGACAAAGCCCTGGCTGGGATGATTTAATTGGGGATTGGTCCTGCTTTGAGCAGGGGGTTGGACTAGATGACCTCCTGAGGTCCCTTCCAACCCTGATATTCTATGATTCTATGATTCTAAGCTCGCTGGGAGGCTGTGAAAAATATTAACAAACATATGAATATCACTTTTCACAGCAGACTTACTTAGCCCTGGCAAGCCCGGGGACAAATTAAGTCCTGGATGGGGAGGTGTATGGATAGGCAGCAGTAGCTTGCAATAAATAAATTCCAGTGATTTGGATGTGCATATTTATTTGTTTTTCCTAAAGTTTCTTAAGTATTTTAGGAAAAATTATCAGAGCACCCACCAGCAAAAGTTGGGGGCTGCAATCTGAGGCCACCAAAAATTTGTTATGAGAACCCCTGTACTAGGCTAAATGTTCATTAAAAGGAAGCCATCAGCTTGAAAATAATACTGCTTCATGCTTACCTACTGTTGTATGGTAAGCATAAGATTCCTGTAAGTGAAAGAGATTAGAGGGGAATTTTTTCTGCCCTGGTTTGTTTGCTTTGTGCATTTATGACAAAGTGCTGCCATAGACTGAGTCACTCTCTGTGATCAGTTAATCAGTTTCTTCTGTTGTTTGTGTAATTCACACTGTAAGAGGAAGGAAAAAAAACATTTTAAAAGCACAGTAAACTACAAAAATCTGTCAGCAAGGCATATGGCATATGTCAGTGGCATATGACTCGGGGACCTGAAACTCATTTTTGAAAAGTGACTAGATTTCAAGTTGATGGTGTCCTTTTGAGAGCTCACAAACCTCTGAAATGTTGTGGGTGGACTTAAAATTTCTTTCTGCTCGTAATTTAATTCTGGTTGGGTTTTACACCAGTTATGAGGGAACCTTGCAAGGAAAATGGAACACTCTCTTAAGAATACCTTGCTCCATTCTTTGCACAGTTCTACGCTGTGCAAAGCTGTTATGCATAAAGCCACATGAGCACAGCATCCTCACACCTAGAAACAAAGTCTACCTTTGGGATCTATTTACCTGTCACCAGTCCCAAAAGTGATAGTCCCATGTCTGCTACTATCTCTTTGGTAGCAGGCAGTGCCACTGTACTATTTAAAAAAAAAACAAAAAAAACTTACATATGACTGCTACAAGTCAAAGGACTTTTTCCTTGTTAAGCAAAGAGTATAAAGGTCTGTTAGGTGCTGTCAGTGTCTGCAGTTCAAAGTTTCATTTTCTATGAGTCAGGAGCTGAAAACTGACATTTAGAAAGATAAAGGGAAAGCTGGCATATGGTATCTGTTCAAAGAAGGATCTGATTTATATATGGCCAAGTTCTCTTGCTGTAAATTGGCACAGCAACACTGATTTCAGTGAATGTGGACTTTACTTTTGTAATTGCAAGTTTGTATTTTGTGTGTTCTGCAATGCATCTTTATGGGCCTATGAGAGATTGTTGTGTACAGCAGAATTATAGTTGTAGCTGAATGTTAGCAGTGTTGTTTTTTGGTTTAACCCGTGTGTTAACTGCACATTTTGTGTGCGAGTTTCTGCAGATATGTATTCAGACATGCACAAAAACTGTTTAAAATAATGTTATTTTAGGTTGTAAAGTTAAGTACTGAAAAATTAGGAAATGCTGGATTTACAGTTGTCAGTTTAACCTTAATTCTGCCCCCTAAGCATCAGTTCTGTGCACTGAACAAGGCAGGGTCCTGTGGGTGGGGAAAATAGCAACTCATCATGTAATGAATAGATTTTATTTTTAGTTTTTATGTGTAACTATATGTATATTAGATATTGTAACATTTTGTGTGTGTATATTATGACAAAGCTCTGTCCTTGCGTCCGTGGGTCCCGCGTTTCCTGGCAGATTTCACTAGATTCAGAGGCTCACTGTGATCCTCCACGTAACCCTTCTCTCTCTAGAGACAAGGGTCACAGTCTACTGAGCCATTTTCATCATAAGCCAGCGAGGGAGGTGAGGAGAAGTTATCCTTCCTTGCACGGTCTCTGTTGTCTCCCAGTCTCAGTGATTAAGCAGGGGGCAAAGTCGGGGGGGGGAGGAGCCCGAGCCCGGGCCCACCCTCTACTCCGGGCTCCAGCCCAGGGACCCTAATAGTATCAGCTACGGTAGCTGACCTTTTCGAAACATGACATGTACAATTCCCTGGGCTACTTCCCCCACAGCAGCCCTCACTTCCTCAAGCTCCACTTCACCCTTACCTCAGGGCCTCCTTCCTTGTGCCTGATATGGTGTGTACTACTCAGTCTCTCCAACAGCACAACTTCCTCCCACAGCTCCTGACACACACACCCACTTCACTGACTGGGAGGCTTTTAACTAGTTTCAGCCGGCCCCTGATTGGCTTCAGCTGTCCCAATCAACCTAGCATTCTCCCTGCCTTCTGGAAAGTTCTTAATTGGCCCCAGGTGTCTTAATTGACCTGGAGCAGCTGCCATTTCACTTATCCTGGTACCATGGATTTGTTTAGCCTGGAGCTAATATATCTATCTTCCACTACTTTTGTATAGCCATCTGGCCTTGCCCCGTCACAATATTTTTCAGTCGGGACTGTATTATAAACTGAAAACACTGAAAGCTAGGGTTGAAATACTGTCTTTATTCTCCTGAGTTTGTGCCAGCCTGTTTCATCGCATACAGTCTGTAAAACTATTCACTGCTAAAGTTGAGCAGAAAGGGCAGCAAGTAACAATTGGGGGTGCACATCTTAACCTTTTGTATATCTTACATTAATAGGTACTAAGGATGGATCTTAGAGCACAAATTTTCAGTGTGTCCTAATTGCCCCAAAGGATAATCTGAATTTTAAAATGCCTTTCTGCTCCCAGGTACATGCTGTATATCACTGGACATCTTAGAATCATAGAATATCAGGGTTGGAAGGCATCTCAGGAGGTCATCTAGTCCAACAGCCTGCTCAAAAGCAGGACCAATCCCCAATTTTTGCCCCAGATCCCTAAATGGCCCCCTCAAGGATTGAGCTCACAACCCTGGGTTTAGCAGGCCAATGCTCAAACCACTGAACTATCTCTCCCCACAGGTTTTCCCTATCTTGGAAAACTGAGTGCTGTGAATCTCATGTGGAAGGTTTTTTTAGTTGTTTGACAGTAGAATCCTAAAAGCCGTATTTACACTCTTCTGGGAAGAGATGAAATCTTAGATGGCATACAACTTTTTGTACACAAGTAAGAAGGGTGCTTCTGCTGCTGCTTCTTATTTTTTAATTCTCCTGTTCAGACACATCATTGGAAAAAGGTAAGGATTTTTTTAATGGCCAGCATGTTGGACTCTTTAGATCAGAGGTGTAGCACATTTCTGTTCACATTTAGTTAACTTTCTGTCATTTTAACATTTGGAAAAAATGCTGTCTAGTGATTTAGAGGACAAGACTGAGATTTAAGACTGGTAGGTTCTTTTACTAGCTTTTGTTACTCGCTCCTAGTGAGACTTTGAATACATTGTCATTTAATCCCCTTGTGCCTCAATTTCCCTATCTATGCAGTGGGGATAAAAATACATAATTGCATCATAGTGGTTGTTAAAATTAATAGATGTGACGTGGTTGAGATCCTCAGATGAAAAGTGTTAACAACTGTGCATAGTATTGTAGTTATTCCAGAGAGCAGACCGCTGATACAGATGATGTGGAGGAAGCTCTTGGATCATGGTATTGTTGTTCAGATGCACTTGTAAGTGTGTAGTTCATGAGCTTGCAAGGTATAGCCATCTTCCATATAAGTCAATTAGAAGATGAGGTCAGTCCCAAGTTTGCACAGCCATCACGCAGCTAGTAAGAGAGAGAGGCAATCTTAGCTGGAGAGGTACACTGCAGGAACCATCTTGTGACAACAATGCACATTTGGCTGGGGAGATGAGTAGGAGCTCGAACCCTTTTATGTTGGAGGCGCGTCAGCATAACCTAAGTGAGAGCTCTTGGACTAGTCATGCTGAGAAAGCACTCACAACAATGGTTATGTAGTCACAAAATCAGACAGCTTGGTTATAAACCTTTTCACGTGCGTTGCTCTCAGCAGTTGCACAGTGGAATGAATGACTCAGACTCCTACTCCCAGCTGTTCTTGATTCTCTTTGACAACACAGGTCTCCCTGCAAAGGACCTTTTAAGGATGGAGAACGGCAAGGTGAGGCTGTAATGCTGTAGGTATCCTGGTCTCCAAACAAGTAAGCTTTAGTTTCTAGTCCCACTCTTATCTCCATGCTTTTGTCCATGCTGCCCCTTCACTTGGAACAACATTGTTGTTGTTTGTTTTACTTTAGAGAGTTCCTAGAGGGTCTAATTGAAACTGGGGGCCCACCCAGTGTAACTTCCCTCCTGAGGAATCTGTTTCTTCCATAAGGGTACACACTCTGCATCCTGCAGCAACATATCACCATCTCCCTCCCACCTTTACAAACAAACCACATTACTAGTTGTTCTCTGAGTCTCCCAGTGCTGCCTTGTCTGCAGATCTATTGAGGTCCTTTCCAGTTCTATACTTCTATGATTCTGTGTTTGTCTTTTAGATTGTAAACAAATCTGGACATGCTATTGGTGCTTAGGAAATACAAATAGAATAGCATCTGTTAGCAGGATCGTCAACCTAAGCTAATAGCTGTCCTCATTCATCGAGATCTGGAATAAATCAGGAGGGACAAGTAGATTCATAGATACTAAGGTCAGAAGGGACCATTATGATCATCTAGTCCGACCTCCTGCATAACGCAGGCCACAGAATCTCACCCACCCACTCCTGCGAAAAACCTCTCAGCCTATTCTCATGGCTTTCAGACTTCTTGGGATATTTTGACACCCTGTACCCCATGTGACACCTAGTACTTCATGTTCACCATTTTTATATGGTTATATTTTGTACAAAGTATATCTTGTGAAGTATTATTTGAAAACTCATAATCTGCTGAATATCATCATTATCCTGTTGGAATGTGTGTAATAACAGTGCATGTGAAATTATGAGATTTTTGCTGTATGATTGTGACTGATATATGTTGTAATTCTGGGTAACACCCATAAACCAATTCCTCGGAGACAAAGACACGCTGGCATGCCAGCAAAGGGCTAAAGAGCCATTATCTGCTTAATCGGAAATTCACTAGCAGGGGAGTTGTAAACAAAAAATTTACAATTCTTCTGAAAGACCTGTTGGAGCTCACGTATGCCATGGAACTGCCTGCCCACATGACCCAGCAAGGATTTTTCCAGCACATGAGGATTGGGGTATAAAGAAGGGGAGGAAAATGCCTCTAGTCTCCCTTCTCCATTGTTGTTCTGAGCACAGAGAAAGAAGGTGAATACCTGAAGAACACTGAACTAAGAGGAATGATCCCAGGTTGAAGGGCACTCCAGCCTGTGAACCGTGAATTGCCTGAAGTAACTGGTGTCATCACAATGATGTTTGCTTCAAATCTTATTTCGCTTGGTAAAGTTTAGGCATTAGCTTGTGATTTTATCTTTTTATTTCTTTTGTAACAAATTCTAACTTTTTATGTCTTACCACTTATAACCACACAAAATCTATCTTTCTCTAGTTAAAAAACTTGTTTTATTGTTTTAGCTAAACCAGTGTTTGGGAAATCTCTACTCAGGTCAACTGGGCTAGTGTATATTCATCACCTATTGTTGGAATGGTGGATTATATATGAGCTTGTACTGTCCACTGGGCTACTGAATAGTACAATATGCACATTTCTGGGGGGCAAGGCTGGGACTTCAGGATATGCAGACATCTCCCTGTATCTATACATAGATGGCTGGAAGAGCATTCACATATTCAGCTGGGAGTGAGCTGCTAGTGGCTGTGAGTGAGCAAAACCTGGAGGGGTTGCTGTTCATTAGCAAAGCAGTATAAAAGGCACCCCAGGCTAGAGAGCTACAGGGACACAACAGTTTAGCAGTGCAGGTTGCAACTAGAGGAATGTCACAGACATTCTCAGGGCTCACTAATAAACTTACTAATGACTAAGTCTGCGAGTTTGTCACAGAGGTCACAGAAGTCACAGAATCCGTGACTTTCTGTGACTTTTGCAGAGGCCAGTGCGCCTGGCTCTGGGGCAGTACAGGGAGCCCCTGTGCCAGGTGCATTGGCCACTGCTGGAGAAGTCCTGGGCCAGCGCCCCGCCCCCGCAGCAGAGTTTGGGTGTGGAGGGGGTAGGGCCACCTCCCAGCCAATGGGAGCTGTGGAGGTGGCGCACGGAGCTGCCTGGCCATACTTCTGCCTAGCAGCTGAATGAGGGGGATGTTGCTGCTTCCATGGAGCCCCCTAGGTAAGCACCGCCCAGAGTCTGTCTCACCCCGTCCTGTGCCCCAATCCCCTGGCCCCTCCCATACCCAAACACTGCTGCTTGGGGGAGGGGAGGGAGGCACAGAGCCAGCTAGGGAGCCTGCCGGCCCTGCCAAACTGCCCACAACACCAGCAGAGGTCCCGGGTCATGTGCTGCTGCTCGCGCGCCCCTCTCCCCCCCTGCATCCCCCCTCCCCCAGCACCTGCAGGGCCCCAAGGCAGCACTCCCCTCTCCCCCCCCGCAAGTTTTAGTCACGGGTATTTTTAGTAAAAGTCATGAACAGGTCATGGGCCATGACCAGTCCATGACTTTTTTACTAAAAATACCCGCAACTAAAACATAGCCTTACCAATGACCACTGCCTTACATGTTGCTTGAACAACTGAACTGGCTCGTGAGCCAGAGTTGATGGAGAACTGTGAGCTATCAAGAGAAGGTGTTGATATGGTGAATGCATGCGGGATCTAAAGCATTTAACATTGACTGTAAGACATGGACCATTTCTCCTCTTAATTCATTTTGTCATGGAAGTCCTTCATATCCTGGTGGTTGGCCTTTCTTCAGCTGGTTGTAGCTTTGTGTTTCCCATTAGTTGTCTGATCACTTCCTTAGAGCAGGCAGCAATGCAAGGATTAAGGACTTGATTTACCATGGTACAGATCTGTAATATAATTTTAAGAGACTCTGTGAGCGAGGCTTTTTTTTAGCCAACACATCACTCTGCTATTTGTCCTTGAAAGTTGTTGTTCGAGTGACTGTCATGTCAGCCAGAAGAGTAGCATCCCTCTCCTGCTTCTCTTTACTTTTAGTCTTTGATAAAGAAAAGGTAGTCTTACATCCAGTGTCAGCACTTATCAGAAAGGTGGCTACAGATTATCGTTTGCTGTAGAAGGTCACCCACCTTGGATTTTTCTCCCTCCATCTCAGGGGAGATTCCTAGATATTAAGGCCCATAGGGACTGTTGGGCTCGTCTAGTCTGACCTCCTGTATAACATAAGTTGCAGGATTTTCTTGTATTAATTCCTGCTTCAAATCCAATAACTGTGCTTGTGCTAGAGCGTATCTTTTAGCAAAACATTCAACCTTGATTTAAAAATTTCCAGTGATGGAGAATCTACCACTACCTTTGGTAAATTGTTCTAAAGGTTAATTGCCCTCACTGTTGTTAAATTATGACTTATTTCCAGTCTGAATGTGTCTAGTTTCAACTTCCAGCCATTGGTTCTTGTCATTGCCCTTTCTCTGCTAGGTTGAAAAGCACTCTATTATCAAATTTCTATTCCCCGTGTAGGTACTTACAGACTGTGATCAAGTCAGTCCTTAATTTTCTCTTTGATAAGCTAAATAGATTGAGTGCTTGACTTTCACTGTAAGACATGCTTTCCAATCCTTTAATCCTTCTTGTAGCTCTTCTCTGAGCAGTCTCCAGTTTATCAACATCCTTCTTGAATTGTGGACACCAGAACTGTACACAGTATTCCAGCAGTGGTCCCGCCATTGCCAAAGGCAGAGGTAATCCAACCTCCCCCATCCTACTTGATATTCATCTGTGTATATATCCAAGGATCACATTAGCCCTTTTGACCACAGTGTTGCCCTTCGAACTCATGTTTAGCAGATGACTTGGCATCTTTTGGATGGGTAGAGAGAATTTCTACTGGAAGAAGATGCCTTTTTTTGAAGGCCTGCACCTCCCCTTTTTGAGGAGCCGGAATGAAGATCTTAAAGCTTTGTGCTTCATGACAGCTAAGCAGTTTTTGCCTTCCTGTTATGGTGTGCCCTGCATCCCATTCAAGTGACACCAAAGATTATTGTAGGTTGATGGCTACTTTGTGTGTGACACTGGAGAATGCCTATGAAAGTTACAGCGTAGCTATATTGTTAATTATGTATGGGTGTTTCTGTGGTTCCGATCACCATGATATCTGAGCTAGTTAGCTACTCGAAGATACATAATACAATCTCTAGTTAATATAATTTCAACCTTCCCTGCTTCCGTTGATGGTGAGTTTTGCCATAGAGCCAATTTAGGCACTTAAAATTAGTCAGCATCTCTCTTCAGCTTTATTTTTTCTACTGTTTTTTCCTTACCTTGTGCTGTTTTTAAAATCTCATTGTTGTGGATTGGTGGCAGGCTGAATTCTAACGAAACATTTTATTCTGGGATTTGGAGAAAGGAGCCCTGACACCACCCATTTTAAAATCGTGCACTGTCAGCATTGTTTGGGGGTTTCGACAACACGGCAAACATTTTTAAATGTTAACTGATCAATTTCTGCTCTTCAACCTGGAGCAAGGAACATCATGAAAATCGACATGTATTGGTACCTCTACTTGAATGGAAGGTCTCAGAGCAGGAAATCCATTCGAATGCATCAGTGGATGCAAACCCCCCAAGCAATCAGTTGCAGGCAAAGTTTTACATCCTCCTTCCCCTCTACCTCTACAGTAGTTATGTTTCCAAAAGATAGCTGCCATTGAAGCTGGTTACTTTGGTTTTAGTTGCACAATCCAGTGTGTTGCCCTCAGCAAGTGGTTTATACAGATGTTCACAGTTTTCTATAAAGCTGAGGCCAAAGCAAACAACTGAAATCATTTGGCTGACCCCATAACATCGGAAAAATCCCTTTTCAGCCCTTTTAAGACATGTTTACTGTAACTCAGATGCCTGAAAGTACATTATTTGGGTAATGATTGCAGGTTTGGCTTGTATGCATCCAAGTGAAACGTTCACTGATTTTGCATCTTGAGTTCCCTAAGCAAGCTATTACTGGTACAGCAGTTAAATTAGTTCATTGCTCTTTAAATGCTGCAACATAGCTTCCTTTTTTCCCTCTCCCTTTGGCTGCTGATCAGCATCAGGCACTAGATTTATTAAAATATCCATTGGCTGAGATTTTCAAGTGTCCCTTGAGATTGGATGCCTCACTTTTTGGGTGTGCAGCTTGAGACAGCAAGGGCCTGATGTCCGTATGGGAATTATGGATGTTCATCACCTTTTGACAATCAAGTCACAGGCGACTTAAATTAGGTAAATTAGCGAGAAATCCAGTAGTAGTGCCACTTCTGCAAATTAGGGCCATTATGAGTACATACTGGTAGCCTATTTTATTTTCATTTTGTTCCTTTGTTGGGTGGCGGTTGGGGTGTTTTTAAATTAGATTATTTACAGTAGAAAATAGAAGAAAGTCTGTTCTTTTTTGGGATTAATTTGAAAACCAGTGGGTATTGGGCTTGTGTTGGTACAAAGTGCTCGGTGCTGTATGTACATTGTTTGCTCATACGATGATGCATGTTGATAATGCAAGTCGATCCTGGCAGAAGAGAGAACTATTTACATATAATCTGCATTTTAAATTTTTAAAAAATTCACATGGTTTTAGCCATCCAGAATAGTAATGGATTGATAACCCTATAAACTGTCTGCTGCACACAAGCAGTAGCATTCAAGCTTTCCATACACTATCCCCACAGTGAGTCTCGGCCAAGATCTAGGGTGAGGGGAGAGTTTTGCCTTAAAGGCTCCTCCTCCATAAATTCATAGTGTTTAAGGCCAGAATAGACCATTAGATCACGTAGTCTGACCTGTGTAACATTGGCCATGAAATTACAAGTCTGTATTGAGCCCAGTAACTCGATTCTGACTAAACCATTCCATCCAAAGTGTCTTGATTTGAAACATTAAGAGATGGAGTCTTTACCATTCACCTTGGTAATAGAGACTCACTGACAGTAATGACTGCTGACTCCCCATCCCCTTTTCTCTCTAGGTAGGATTTTTTAATGGTTTAGTTTCCCCTTGATCTTAGGCTCAAGCCTAGGAAAAAAAAAATAAACCTGCTAATCAGGCTGAAGCTAGGTACGTGGGCATTTTCAAATTAAGGGCTCCCCCACTGTTTCCTTAAGGACCCTTGGTATTCATGCTGGACGCACTTAATATCCATCATTGTTCCATTGTATTTCCTGTGTGTTGCCCCCTAGCAGCCTTCTTTTGTGGTAACTCCATTCAGACACACAGAATAATATCAGCTAGGTAAATTGAGGTGTATATATCATTAATAAAAAATAGTAGAGAGAGCTCCCTCATTCTCCACAGCACTATTCCAGTATTGGTCTCATCAGTGCCATATACAGAGGTAAAATCAGCTCCCTGCTTCTACTCACTGTTTATGCATCTAAGGATAACAAAAAGAAAAGGAGTACTTGTGGCACCTTAGAGACTAACCAATTTATTTGAGCATAAGCTTTCGTGAGCTACAGCTCACTTCATCCGATGAAGTGAGCTGTAGCTCACGAAAGCTTATGCTCAAATAAATTAGTTAGTCTCTAAGGTGCCACAAGTACTCCTTTTCTTTTTGCGAATACAGACTAACACAGCTGTTACTCTGAAACCTAAGGATAACAGTAGCTCTTTTTGCCACAGCATCACATTGGCAGCTCATATTCAGTTGCTTGTCCGCTCTGACCCCTAAATACTTTTCAGAGTTCTTGCTTTCCAGGATACAGTTCCCCACATTCTGTAGGTATAGCCTGCATTCCTTGTTCCTAGATGAAGAAGTTGGCATTTGGCTGTATGAAAACGCATTTTGTTTGAATGGTCCCAGATCACCAAGTGATCCAGATTACTCTCTATGACTGCTCAGTTATCATTATTTTACCACTCTGCCAATCTTTGTGTTATCTACCAATTTTATCAGCAGTGATTATATATTTACTTCCACATCATTGATGAAAATGTTGAATAGTTTCAGGCTTAGTACAGTTCCCCGTGGAACCCTGCTAAAAACACCCCCGTTCATTGTCGATTCCCGACTGACACCTACTTTCTCAGATCTGTCAGTTAGCTAGTTCTTAATCCACTTAACGTGTAACTCGGTTGATATTGTATGCTGCCAATTTTTTAATCAGAATGCTGTGCAGTACTAAGTCAAACATCTTACAAAATCTAAGTACATTACATCTAGTTACCTGTACCAATCAAACTTGTAATCTCATCACAAATTGAAATCAGGTTTCTTTGACAAGACTTATTGTCTACAAAACCAGTTATGGTAGTGATTCATGGGCGTCCTATCCTAATCATTCCAACATCTGGATCTTTGCTCCTTTGCACTCCTGATCAAAGCTGAAAGAATGCTCTCTAACGCTTGTAGAGATTCAGTTTGAAGACTCCAGTGAAGCTTTGATTCACAGTAGGCAGATCTGACCTATACAGCACAGCTAAGTGTATACTGTAAGAGAGTTTCACTGAAGTCTAGGACCTTAAGGATGTCCTTCCACCTGGGACAATAAACAAAAACCAAACAACTCTTCCGTTACTGAATGTCTAAAGCTAGCGAAATGCAGGGCTGCTTTAAAACTGCAGTGCAGCAGAACCTTGCTAATTCACACTAATAAATGGGGAAGCCCACTGCTAATTATTAAATTGAGAATCTGCAAATAGATTAACTCACACACTCAAAAAAAAAAACCCTGCACTTCACTGTACAATGAACAATATTTGAACAGTGGGCTAGAAGGTAATCTTGCAGGGTAAGAGTTGAATGGCTAAGCATATTACCACCTGACATCAGAAACATGAATGAAGAAACTAGTGGGTCTGCTTGGAGAAGGCTGGCTTTAAGGATTTGTGGATTCTCACAGTGTGAACTTGTTTGGTTCTCACTGTATTTTATACAAACCATGCTCTTTCTTCTTGATCTGAAAATCTTCATGCTTGTTTCTGATGAATACAAAATCATTAATTGTTTGAAATATTTCAGTTTCTTACTAGATTTTTAGGGCATCCTCAGAGACTCTCCTAGGCTCTTTTCGTTAGGAACTGTCAGTGTGATAACTCTGCAACATGGTGCAACATCATCATGTTGGGACACAAAGATGTTAGTTTGTGTTGATTTTCTGTCATAAAATCACCATGTGACTGTACCTGTCAATTGTTATGTTTGTACATTGTCTAGCACAGTTATGCCATGACCTGACTAAGACCCACTGCAATATGAATATTGAATAGTAATATACCAAACCCATTTGATGAAGTCCTGCTGGTGGCAAACCCAGGACATGTGCAGGGACAGTGAGGATGAGATAATACACTGGAGGAGCTGGCAGTGTATCCACATTGCCACATGATGTGGGGAGGGCGGGAGGTGTCAGAGTTTGGACCCAGAGCTCCACAGGCTGCAAGGGCTTGGAGCAGTGCAGAAGGCAGTGCCCTCAACTCCTGGAGACAGGGAGGCGCATGGCTCTTCAGCAGTCCTTTCCCTAACCAGAGAGCACCAGCATCCTTGACTGGCATTGACAGGAGCTGTGTGTAGGTCTCTGGCTAATGTGAGAAAGTCACAATGAAGCAAGGCTCAAGGCTATTGATCGGAGAGAAACTGATCTGGATTCTCAAGGCCATCAATTTACTGAACAAATAGTGATTTACTGCAGTAAGTATCACAGCCTTCTTGTCAGGTCTCTTCTCAATGAGAGAAGTCTGTGGTCGCTCTCTCGCCTTCTAACGTACACACAAAAACAACCTGCTCCCCTCCTCCATCTCTGTTAATGTACTCTACTTCTGACCTATTTACAACCACAATGATTTTTCCAATTGGCCCAGCAGGTCTGTGTCAGTGATTCATCACCTGTTACCGGGTGAACGAAACCAGCAGCGTATCACCCTCATACTTCTGCCTAGAGATTTTTAGCCACACAGCACTTAGTAAACCATTCCTTTACGGATTTGTAAGAGGCGAAAGAGTGTTGTAGTGTATAACCGTGCATTCAGGTTGGCCCAGCTCTGTGATTTAATCTTGCATTTGAATAGTTGTATGCATTTTTATACCGTTCGGAGTATCCAGCATCCGAGCTTTGCCTATCCTTTGGCATCATGGCAATGTGTAATTCTTCTGTTTCATATACAAAAATATAGTTGGGAAGGACAGGGGGAAGAAAACTTGTGCAATTAGTAGCATTAGGTATCAGGCTGAATGTGTTTAAACTAGAGCATGGCACATCCCAAACTTGTAGATCCAAACACACACATTGTTTCTGGGACATTTGATACTTGGGTCTCAATTCTGCAAATGGGGCAAGTAAAATATTGAACTTTGGAGTTTTCAGAATCTGAATTTTGCAGCATGAGCCCATCTGTTAAGAACTGGTGTTTTCTGGTTGTTTAAAATTACTGTTCTGAGAAGACCATGCAGTTCCCTAAAATGTTCTTTTGACTTTTTAAGCTAGTAAATTATAGATGCAGATAAGAAACAAGCCACTTGAGTGCTTTTCCTCTCTGAAAAGTGATTCTGCAAAAAATGGAACTGTGGGGCTTCATGTTTGTTCTCCCTATGAAATGTGCTGTGTTTACTACACAAAGATATATGTTGTGTTGTTGTTGTTGTTGTTGTTTTTTTAATGCCATCCCAGCAAGCTTAGCCTGTGCTCCAAATATCATGCTTGGTTCTCTCCTTGCACTTGGCCACAAGTAAGGAGGGTTCTGTAGACTGTCAGTAACACTTATGCAATCCTGTTGCGATGGATGGCTTTACACAGGGGTAACAGATTGGAATTTAGTAAAAGAAGATTAAGTCCCTTCCATTTCTGCCTTGCTGCCTACAGTGAATCTAGCTTACATGCATTCTCTTAAAAAAGAAATCACTCTTTGCTTCTCAGTAAAGGGAGGAAGAGGAGAGAAAAACAAGCAAGTCGGTGAATTATTACCTTTCTGAGCTGGCCTAAACTGGATTCTGTATCTAAGCAAACTGTCTGCTTGCTTACAATGGTCACCCTTACAATTTTTCCAGTGCTACCTTTTGATAACTATAATATTACTGTGGTATTCCCCATGCCTAGTACCGGAGATACTGCCCATGCTGCAGTAACATGATTTAATTACAAAGGCAGTTGAAAAGCTGTCAGCAGAGAATTGAAGGGTAGACTGCCTGTGGAGGAAGCTTTCTTCATTTTGGACTTTGTAGCAGAGACTCTACATCCTTTTCTGAGATCCTGACACTTAACTTCTAGTTTTTAGGGTGTGACAGCAGGGAAGGGGTGTTACCACCTTTGAAATGCAAAAAAACTGGCACTCCTCCCACCGGAGAAGCCCATCACAACCCCAACCAAAAGGCAACTCTGCAACCTTCTTGCTTCAACAGCCACTTACAGTATCTAGAGAGAGACCACATATAGCTAAAATTGAAAATATCTCGCATCTCCTCACTCTTGCGTGACTCAAACCCTCTCTCATACATGCGTGCTGTGCTTCTATGTTGATGGGCAGACCACTGCTGTATTGTCAATGGTTTTGATCTGTTATCGCTTAAACTGGAATTGGGAACACTGCAGCATTTTTAGCTGGACACAAACTTTTGCTATTAGATATCCCAGTGCATTGTGATGATGATGCAAATCTTTAGACCCACGTAAAAAAAACCCAGAAAATTAAATTATTTTTCTGGCAGCTGGCAAATCCATAATAAAACCGGCCAGGCCAGTCAAATACTGGCCAGGGGGTAACACTAGTTGCAGCTCTATATACTCCATAACAATTGAATCCCTGCAATTTTATGGGCCATAAGTAACTATGAAGGTTCTAAGATCCTGGATGGGGAGGGCACTGAGGTCTCCTGATCAGAGGTGTCCATAATTCGTGAATCAACGAGCAAGAGACCAGAGTCACAAATACATTGTAGGACACACAGGCTACCCTGAGAATTGCTGCAGAGGGCATAGCAATCCTTTGGTAAATAACTACGTCGATATACCTAAGTAGGGAAATTAGACTGCTTGATGGTTTCCTTTTTATACATATAATACTTTAAAAAAACATTAGGAATGCCAAGTACAGGTGTTCCCTGGTGTTACGGGAGGACTAGGTAGAGGTCTCAAATATGAATGTGCTCCTCCCTTAATTGAAGATGAATGTTTAATATTAACAATGAGAACTTTTGCCCCAGCTGTTAATTCAGACCTCTGAATTAAATAGGCTGTAAAATGCCACACACACACACAAAAAAAGGTTTTTAAATAAAATAAAAATAAATGAATAAAAATGGTTTTGCCTCTGAAAAATGTCGCTGATGTCATAAACTTACTGCTTTCTCCAGTCGCCCAGAGTTTTTCCAAGGAAAAACAGGCTAGACAAGGCCTTCATTTCTAATATTAAAATATTTTAAAATTGAGTAGAAACCTGTTTTCCTTGACTAAAAATCAGAAAACAAGCAAAAAAAATAAAAAGTACAAACCACCTTTTTTCTCCCCTCAGTGTACAGGTTGCGGGAGGAGGGGCACAGGTTTTTTTTTGTTTTTAAAAGCAGTCCTTGCCTTTCTACTAGTTTTACACTTACAAAGGCAGCTGAAAAGCTGTCAGCAGAAAAATGACGAATAGACGAGGCGGAAACTTCATTTTGGACTTTGTAGCACAGGGCCGTCCCTACCCATACGCAAAGCACGCAGCTGCACAGGGCACCAGGAAATTTGGGGCACCAAATTTCCTGGTGCCCTGCGCAGGTGTGTACTGCTCCAGCCCCTGGTCTGGCTCTTCATCGCCCAGGGCCGGAGCAAGGATGTTTCGCACCCTAGGCGAAAATTCCACCTTGTGGCCGCCCCCCCACCCCCAGGAGCCCTGTGGCAGCTCGCCGCTGCCCCCCCTACCCCTCCGGCCCGGGGAGCCGTACAGCAGCTCCCCGCTGCCGCCGCTCCCCCGACCCTCTCTCAGCCCGGGGAGCTGTGCAGCAGCTCGCCGCCGCCGCCCCCTCCTCTCCTCTCTCCCCTGCCCGGGGAGCCATGCAGCAGCTCCCTGCCCCAGCTCACCTCTGCTCCACCTCCTCCCCGAGCACGCCGCCGCCACTCCACTTCTCCTGCCTCCCAGGCTTGCGGCGCCAATCAGCAGTTTGGCACTGCAAGCCTGGGAGGGAGAGAAGCAGAGGGGCGAGGCGTGCTTAGGGGAGGAGACGGAGCAGAGGTGAGCTGGGCTGGGAGCGGTTCCCCTGCCTTCCCCGGACCTCCCTGCCCGAGCTCACCTCTGCTCCACCGCCTCCCTGGAGCATGCTTTTGGCCACCCCCAACCACTTGGCGCCCTAGGCGGCTGTCTAGTTTGCCTGGTGGTTGCACCGGCCCTGTCCCCGCCCCCGCTCCCCTGAGCTCTGCAGCAGCCAGCAGGGCTGGGCCTGCACTTACCATCAGCGGAAGTGCAGAGACCCAGCCCCAGCCGCACCGCCAGTGGGTACTGGGGGGTGTTTCCCCATCTCCCAAGCCAGCCAGCCCTCCTGCCCCCCGTGGAGGCCTGGGGCCAGCCCCCCCAGCAGAGGCCTGGAGGGGTGGGGGGCTGCGTGGGGCCCCAGAACAGCTAGGGACAGCCCTGTTGTAGCAGAAACTCTACATCCTCTGGAATCCTGGCACTAAGAGGCCTACAACAATAACAACAACAATTAACAATCATGGTGACTTTGATTTTTGAGGTGAGTGAGAGCTGCTAGAATGTAATCCAAGTAATAGGAGTCTTTCTACTGACTTCATTAGGTTTTCAGTTAGGCCCATAATGTCTGTACTTTCAGATTCAAACTTCACCACAGTTTTGGCTCAGTCCATTGTAAAGATAGAGGCATCTGTGAAGTTTGGATTATCCAATCTCCAGTTAGTGCATTCCTCTTAAAATGTATTTGTTCATGTCTTAAGACTGGGTTCATTTCCTGCTGTTAATTTTGGATGTGATCATGTTTTTTATTTTTCAATTCTAAAGAACCACTTCCAGTTCTGCTTTGTAGCATAGTTCCTTTTACTTTTTCCTTCTTTTTACCCACATTCAGGAGGGAGTGGTCCATCTAGGTCCTGCAAATGCAGTCTGTAGTGTGGTATTTAAGTGGAATCTTCAGAACTCTGACACATTTTCTGAGGCCAAAATGCAGAACAAAGATCCAAACCAGTGGATGTGAGCAGTAACGACGAAGGAAACTATATTTGCCCCACGGTTATTATGCCATTTGGACATGCAGTTACATAGTTTACATGCTCTATTCAGTAATTTAAATGAGTGAACTGGGCAATCAAGGCGTTAAAGGAGCACTCAAGGAAGAAAAGACTTGCAGAAAAGCTAAATTAATTCTTTGCATTGGTCTTCACAGTAGAGGATGTGTGGGAGATTCCCACACCTGAGCTGTTCTTTTTCTGTGACAAATCTGAGAAATTATCCCAGATTGAGGTATCAGTGGAGGTGGTTTTGGAACAAATTGATACATTAAATGGTAGTAGTCGCCAGGACGAGATGGTATGCGCCCAGGAGTTCTCAAATATGAAATTGCAGAACTACTAACTGTGGTATGTAACCTTTTGCTTAAACGAGCCTCTCTGTGTGATGACTGGAGCATAGTTAATGTAACGCTGACTTCTTTTTTTTTTTTTTAAAGGCTCCAGAGGCAATTACAAGCCAGCAAGCCTAACTTCAGTACCAGGCAAATTGGTTGAAACTATAGTAAAGAACAGAATGATCAGACACATAGTTTAACACTATTTGTTAGTCAGAAGGGGCCTATCATATCACTAAGGGGGGATATGATAGAGGTCTATAAAATCATGAATGGTATGGAGAAAGTGAATGAATAAATGTTGTTTACCCCTTCACATTACAGAAGAACCAGGGGCCACCTGATGAAATTAATAGGCAGCAGGTTTAAAACAAACATAATACATACTTCACACAAAACACAGTCAACCTGTGGAACTCATTGCCAGGAGATGTTGTGAAGGCTAAAATGTAACTGGGTTCAAAAAAGAATTAGATAAGTTCATGGAGGGTAGGTCCATCAATGGCTATTAGCCAAGATGGTCAGAGAGACAACCCCATGCTCTCGGTGTCCCTAAGCCTCTGACTGCCAGATGCTGGGACTTGACAATAGGAAACTGATCACTGGATAATTGCCCTGTTCTGTTTATTTTTCTCAGAAACAGCTGGCACTGGCCACTGTTGGAAGACAGAATAACGGGGCTAGACCATTGAATCATAGTATCATAGAATATCAGGGTTGGAAGGGGCCTCAGGAAGTCATCTAGTCCAACCCCCTACTCCAAAGCAGGAACAATCCCCAACAAATCATCCCAGCCAGGGCTTTGTCAAGCCTGATCTTAAAAACCTCAAAGGAAGGAGATTCCACCATCTCCCTAGGTAACACATTCCAGTACTTCACCACCCTCTTAGTGAAAAAGTTTTTCCTAATATCCAACCTAAACCTCCCCCACTGCAACTTGAGACCATTACTCCTCGTTCTGCCATCTGCTGCCACTGAGAACAGTTTAGATCCATCCTCTTTGGAACCCCCTTTCAGGTAGTTGAAAGCAGCTATCAAATCCCCCCTCATTCTTCTCTTCCGCAGCCTAAATAATCCCAGTTCCCTCAGCCTCTCCTCATAAATCATGTGTTCCAGTCCCCTAATCATTTTTGTTGCCCTCCGCTGGACTCTCTCCAATTTTTCCACATCCTTCTTGTAGTGTGGGGCCCAAAACTGGACACAGTACTCCAGATGAGGCCTCACCAATGTCGAATAGAGGAGAACAATCACGTCCTTCGATCTGCTGGCAGTGCCCCTACTTATACAGCTCAAAATGCCATTGGCCCTCTTGGCAACAAGGGCACACTGTTGACTCATATCCAGCTTCTCGTCCACTGTAACCCCAAGGTCCTTTTCTGCAGAACTGCTGCCTAGCTATTCAGTCCCTAGTCTGTAGCTGTGCATGGGATTCTTCCGTCCTAAGTGCAGGACTCTGCACTTGTCCTTGTTGAACCTCATCAGATTTCTTTTGCACCAATCCTCTAATTTGTCTAGGTCCCTTTGTATCCTATCCCTACCCTCCAGCGTATCTACCTCTCCTCCCAGTTTAGTGTCATCTGCAAACTTGCTGAGGGTGCAATCCACGCCATCCTCTAGATCATTAATGAAGATATTGAACAAAACTGGCCCCATGACCGACCCTTGGGGCACGCCGCTTGATACCGGCTGCCAACTAGACATGGAGCCATTGATCACTACCCGTTGAGCCCGACAATCTAGCCAGCTTTCTATCCACCTTATAGTCCATTCATCCAACCCATACCACTTTAACTTGCTGGCAAGAATACTGTGGAAGACAGTGTCAAAAGCTTTGCTAAAGTCAAGGAACAACACGTCCACTGCTTTTCCCCTCATCCACAGAGCCAGTTATCTCATCATAGAAGGCAATTAGATTAGTCAGGCATGACTTGCCCTTGGTGAATCCATGCTGACTGTCCCTGATCACTTTCCTCTAAGTGCTTCAGAATCGATTCCTTGAGGACCTGCTCCATGATTTTTCCAGGGACTGAGGTGAGGCTGACTGGCCTGTAGTTTCCCAGATCCTCCTTCTTCCCTTTTTTAAAGATGGGCACTTCATTAGTCTTTTTTCAGTCGTCCGGGACCTCCCCCGATCACCATGAGTTTTCAAAGATAATGGCCAATGGCTCTGCAATCACATCCGCCAACTCCTTCAGCACTCTCGAATGTAGCGCATCCGGCCCCATGGACTTGTGCTCGTCCAGCTTTTCTAAATAGTCCCGAACCACTTCTTTCTCCACAGAGCGCTGGTCATGTCCTCCCCATGCTGTGCTGCCCAGTGCAGTAGTCTGGGAGCTGACCTTGTTCATGAAGACAGAGGCAAAAAAAGCACTGAGTACGTTAGCTTTTTCCACATCCTCTGTCACTAGGTTGCCTCCCTCATTCAGTAAGGGGCCCACGCTTTCCTTGACTTTCTTCTTGTTGCTAACATACCTGAAGAAACCCTTCTTGTTACTCTTAACATCTCTTGCTAACTGCAACTCCAAGTGTGATTTGGCCTTCCTGATTTCACTCCTACATGCCTGAGCAATATTTTTATACTCCTCCCTGGTCATTTGTCCAATCTTCCACTTCTTGTAAGCTTCTTTTTTGTGTTTAAGATCAGCAAGGATTTCACTGTTAAGCCAAGCTGGTCGCCTGCCATATTTACTATTCTTTCTACACTTCGGGATGGTTTGTCCCTGTAACCTCAATAAGGATTGGTCTGACCTTGTATGGCCAGTCTTATGGTGATGAAATTAAGCACCCACTTTGCACACCTGATCATATATTAAATTGCCATCAGTTGTCTTCAGAGTTGAAATCACACTTCAATTTGCAATTGTTTTACCTGCTATGGTTTACAAGCAACTTCTTACCATTACTACAGCTGAAAAAGATTAGAGAAAAACATCTCTTTTTTTTCTGTTTGTTTTGTGCATTGACAGCATTTTGGATGTAGTCAGTGTTTGAGTTGATGGTTCGTACCCTTTGCAGAATTTAACATTTTGTGGTTTTATTATTTATCCAATAATAGCAGCAGAGCTGAAACTGAGCAGGCAGTGAATAGGTGCGTGCACAGAAAGAAGGGTGATGCTAGTCATCTAAGGCTATGTCTACACTTGCAGAGTTTTTGCACTGTCAGTTTCAACGGTGATAGTGAACCGGTGAAAGAAAAGCACTGGTTTGTGTACTCACTTCCACAGGTGTCCGAGAGTGTTTACATTTGTAACACTTCCATCAGGATGAGAGCAGCACACTGAGGGCAGCTATCCCACAGTGCAGCTCTCTCCCCTTTATCAATAGGCGAAGTGGGGAGGGGGTGATCACCGGGCATCCTGGGTCCCTGCACAGCGTCCTCTCCCCAAACACTGATCAGCGCTAGTTGCTCAGCATTGCTCTAAGCAGGGGATCATTTGCTCTGCGGAACAGGCATTGTCACCTGTCCAGATGATAAGTGAGCACTTGCCAAGAAAACAGGAAAGGGAGTTTCAAAGATCCATGGGGCTTTACAGGGGGAAGGGGTGGATGTCTGTTTACCTAGCATCAGAGCTGCTTGCCAGAGTGGTCACCTAGGCATTGTGGGTTATCCTGCAGAGGCTAAAAGCTCCATAAACCGGAAGAACGTGTCTTCACTTGCACATCACCGCAAAAGCATCACCGATAAGAACTGTACGCCTCTCGTGGAGGTGGTTTTCTTTTTGCGGTGAAACTTCTGAGTTTCACTGCAAAAAGTCAATGGCAAGTGTAGATGCGTCCATGGTTTTTGCGCAATAAAGGGACTTTTTCCACTTTAAATGGCAAGTGTAGACATGCCCTAACTGTCCGCTTGTGGTGTTCTTGTTCCTCTGTTGTATCCACTTCTTGCCTCCCATCTTACATTATAAGTTCTTTGGGGCAAGAGCTATCTCTGTTCTTTGTGTGCTTGGTGCAACAGGGCTCTGATAGGCGATTGGGCCCATTAGGAGCCAATGCAACATAAATAATAATAGTGAGAGGTGGGCCAGTCATTGGAGGTATTGTTGTCAAGCCTGTCCAAAACATCCTTCTGCATATAAACAGGGAAGCTGATAGCAAATCCACAACATACTGTTTTTAAAGGTCCTTTCTCAGAAAACTGACTTTATACAAATCAACCTGTGTCCCTTTAACATTTGGGGCCATTCACAAGTCACATAGAGATGCCATTTCTGGGTATGGCAGCCCAACCTTGATTTGCATTGGGAAGGTTATCTTTGCAATCACAAGCGTTAGAAACTTCATTTAAACAAATAAAAGCTCATTGTTCGTGTGACGGGCAGTGTTGGTTGGTGGCATCCCCACTTCTAGGGAACTTCCAGTGCTCCTGGTATGGGGTTTCTGTACTTTGTCACAGTCTGCAGAATCTAAATGTGTCCATAAGTCCCAAAAGCTGTAGCAAGCAGCCCAGCATGCGAACTGGGAGTTTAAATAACTCCTTATCTAGATAGCCTCCATTTCCTTATGCAAAATTTTGCATTAAATCATAGAAGTTAGGGGTTGAAGCAAGGAATTTCATAGCTCCTGCAGTCCCTTCCCTGCTTGCCATAATTCTCCACGTTCCCTCTTTACAGTACACTTTCTAGTGCCTTTTCCCAGTCTGTTTTTAAAAAGTCTCAAGCAATATGGCTTCCATCACTTTCTCTGGGAGACTGTTTCATAGCCTAGAATATTTCACTGTCAAGAAATTCTTCCCGATACATCATGTTACCTTCTCTTCATTTCATCATGTTATACCCCTCTGTACTATCCAAAACAATTCCTTTCCCTCCTTTCAATTTAAACCTTTCAAATATTTGTAGACTGTTACTAGAACTGAGTAAATAATTGATCCCCTCCTCCCCATTTGGTGGCTGAATAAAAAAAATTTTAAAAAATTGAGTGTTGCCTAAAACTTACTTTTTCTTTTCATTTCACTTTGTTTTGGGCATATTTTTCCTCTTTAAAAAACAAACATTTCAAAATGAAAATGTCAAAATTTTTCAACCTTTTCGCCCCCTTCATTATTTTTCCCCAGACAAAAGTATTTGCTGAATTTGACCCCTATCTGCAAATAGTGTTGGTTGATCCAAAACTGCATTTTCAGTGAATAATCTATTTGTCGAGAAAATTTCACCCAGCTGTAACTGTTATTTTGTCCCCCTTAGTCAAGTTGTACTTTTTTCAGTCTTTCCTCACAAGTCCTTCCCTCCAGCTCCTGACCATTTTCACTGCTCTCTATTTACAGTCTTCATTTTGACAATAACTAATAATGAAACGCCCAGAATTTCCTTTGAAATGACTGACAGTATTCGAGGTGAGATCACAGCACCTCCAGGCAAATTAGGTCTAGATTGCTCCATAATGAAAGCACGTTAATCATGTTGCTCCTTAATTTGGACTGTTATACCTATGATTTTCTGACCTATGACAAATGAAGAGCATAAATTGTTACATTACTTGAGTCCATTAGCTAAGATGCAAGGAAGTGACCCATTTTACCACCAATATTTAAAAATGTTTTACCAGTCAGATGTTAATTAACCTCCTCATACTGCGGGTTTCAGGTTTCGTTACAGTGTTTAGCATAAACATCAGAGAGTTATGATTGGTAGCACAGAATTTTTCATAAGGTCTGAAACTGTGATTTGTGCGAAATGAGCAGATGGCCTAGTGAAGAATTTCCCCAGGAGACTGCAGTTATTCAAAAATGAGATAGAGGCTGTACAAGGTTTGACTGTAAAATTAACTGGCTGGCCAGTGGTATCAGTATTTAACAAAAATGATTCAGCCTGGCCCTAGCATAATGCTGCACACAGTATTTTATGTCTCACCTAATAACTGCACATGAATGAAAGACAGTTTTGCTATGTAGGGTCGTTTTGCCAAACTGATGTTTCTGCTGTATCTTTCCGCTTACAGTGGCAACGCTATAAATCTTCAGGCATGTGGTGATGCTATAGAGCTGCTGTTAATTTTAAAAGATCACTTACTTGGCAATTTGAGGACTATTCTCTTTTGAATTAAGAAAATAAATGTAATGTTTTATTTTCAAGCCAAAGGAGTTACCAGTACTGCTAACCCCAAGCATTCAAACAACATAAAGGATGCCCTCAAAAATCATGAGGTTGACTTTAACATCCTGAAATCTTTTTAAAGTGATAACTTTGGGGTTCTTTTTATTTAACTTCTGGGTTTAGACACATTAGTGTTCTGTTTCCAAGATTTTTTTCCTGCAACCAGGAGAGCTATAAACTTACTTTTTTTTTCTTTTTTTTTTTTTTTAAAGTAAGTTCAGATTCTTAATTAATCATATTGTTCAGGTACAGGGGCTTTAAGGAAAATGCCAAAATATTGCAAGGCTCATAATCAAATTATGAGAGTTGGAAACCCTGAGTTAATTTAAAGCAGTGGTTCCAAAAATTTTCAGTTGCTCCCACTCAGCTACCCAACCCTTGGTTCGTGCCCCCTGGAAGGCACAGTCAGGAGCCGGGACCAAGAGCTGCGGTCAGGAGCTGGGGCTGGGAGTGGGGGATGGGGAGTTGGGCTGGAGTCCGGGGCCGCAAGCCGGGGGCCATAGCTGAGCTTGGAGCTGCAACTGGGGTCGGGGCAGAGGTAAAGCAGAGCTGGGGGCAGAGCAGGTCTGGGTGGCCCTGGTCTGGGCCCCGCCTATCCCCAAACATTCCTCTGGTTGTGCCTCACAGTTTTGGGGACCACTGGTTTAAAGGAATCCTTCAGAAAGAAATGGCCCTCCTTATCTTTTATAAAGATATTTCATTACTCATGAATTCTTCATGGAGGTTCCTTTCTAAGGGGCCAAATATACTATAAAACTCTCATTAGCCATGTTTTTAATTGAAATAACCAATGAAGAACAAATAAATTGTGAACAATATTTAATTACTCCCATGCTTGCATCAACATGTGTTCTGGTTTGTTTCTCATGGAATGGTTACATTCCTGTTGTAGAACATAATGGGCCTAATGCCACAATCCTTGTGCAGGCAAGAGGCCAGTGATAGCAGTGGGAGTTTAATTGACTTAAGGACTGGTAATAGAGCCCTTTGTTTCTCTTGCTACAGGGTCCATTTAAACTGAATGTATGTTCTCCATTTGATGCTTGTGCACACCTCTTAAACATAAAAGTGTATATATAGAAGGAAAAATAGACCCCATAGCCATTGACGTGAAACACTCATGTATCCAAAGGGGGATAACAGATTTGCCAATGAAGATATTTAAAGAAACTATATAAAATGGCACCTTAATCAACAGATCTGTCCCCCTATATATTAATTCACAGCTCTGCATTCTTATAACAAACACCTTTGTATAGTTCTTGTCACCCCTGTTAGCTCCGCAGACCAACACAGTTCTGGGAGGGGAAGCTGGATTTGATTCTTGCTCATACCTTATCAACAGACTTGTTAATAAAATTCCAGTTGCAGAACCAAATTGAAGACCATGTAGTTGCACAGGAATAACGGAGGGCAGAATTATAGTATATGGAATGTGTATTACTGGTGGTGATGCATGCACCAAAAAATAGAGCTGGTCTTTTGGGTCTCAGATGGAGTTCGCAGGACCGACATTCAGAGAAAACCTATTTTACTTGTAAACTAAGCAAATTTGATCTGGGACCATTAAGACGCAGTAAGTATGCTACCCGGCGATGCCATTGTTAGTCGCTTTTCAGAGTAGTGCCGCATTGCCTGAGAATATTGCATGAACTCTGACAGACGGAAATTAGTATAAGTGACCTTGTTTCTTAGAAAACTTTAAATGCCATATTTCAGATATTGCAATATCTTGAAAATAATCTAAATGTTTTTTGGGCAGTAATCCCCTACTTAAACGGCCTTTGATATAGTAATATCTGAGCACTCCAGACTTTTCTTTTCTTTTTTTCCCCTCCAACTAACGATGTGTATTTCTGTTGGCTTCCTTCTTGAAAAGGGAGAGGTTTTTAATCTTGAGCAGTCTTACATATGTCTATGCTGCACTAACAGTTATCACACTATATATAATGTAGAAGAAAGTGGCATACCTTTGAGGAAAGAATGGATTGATGGGGCACACTAACTTAGATCGGACAGCTCTTGCTGGCCCCAGATCCTTTCCCTCTAGTGTAAGGCAAAGTCTACCCTACCCCTTATGTCAGTGTAACTTGTGTCGCTCAGGGGTGTGACTAAACCACCCCCTGGAGTGACATAAGTTACATCGACCTAAGCACCAGTGTGGACAGTGCTAGGTCAGCAGGAGAGCTTCTCCTGCCGACATAGCTGCCGTTGTTCGTTAGGGGTGGATTAATTAAATTGATGGGAGAGCTCTCTCCTATCGGCTTCGAGCAGCTATACTAGAGAATTTACAACGGCACAGTGCACCGGTACATAGCCTAAACCTTTGTGTTCCTGTTAGTAAAATAGGAGTAGCAAGAGAGAGGGATGGAGAAAAGAACAGTTAGGGCCAGATTTTTAAAAGTGAAGAACTTTAGGGCTTTATGCAAAAATGTGCACGCAGCTGCACATTTAATTTGCATGCAGTTACTACAGTTGTGTTTGCAAATGATATGCATGACGCCAGTCTTGCAGCTTTCACAGTTTTTATTGTGAGTCTTGTGAAACGTGGCATTTTTCTTAAAGCAGAATGACCAGTCCGGTGACTAAAGCCTATTTGCATATAAATGAAATCTTTGGTAAAAAAGGGAATGACGCCACTTGAACCCCTCAGTGTAGAAGAGAACTGGGGATGGAATGGATGTGCTGCGGCAATGTCAGATCTTCCTGGAAGCAAGTGGTAGTGAAGAGAAACTGGAGAGAATGCTCCCACACTACTACATGCAGCAGCTGCGGAGGCCCTGGAGATCAATGATATATTCCAGTGGGAGCATGACAGGGCCTGCACATGGCTAGCTAAAGTCATTCAAAAATTCTGAGACTTCCATGATCCCTGTAAAAATGTCCTGTGCTTTGATGCTGTCAAAAATTGATAGCAGCTCGGCAGCGGGTGTGCTGTGAGTCCTGCTTATTGTGCTGACTGTTTCCCCGTGCTCTGTCGCATTCATCGTATACTGACACTGGTAGCTCTTTGGGGCAGGGACCACCTTTTTGTTCTGTTTTTACAGTGCCTAGTACAGTAGAGCTCTGATCCATGCCTGTGGCACCTAGGTGCTATCACAGTACAAATAATAAATCATAATACTAAAGCCACCTTTTCTTTACAAGAAACTACCTGCCAGGTGAGAACATGGACTCTTGTGTACAGACCTGCTTAATAAAGCTACGTCATGTGAATTTGAACAGTTAACAGATGGACCAATTAGAGACCAAATTGTTTGTGGTATAACCAAGTCAGAGCAAAGTCATTGCAAGGAACAGATTTGAAATATTGCAGATAACAATAGGTATTGTTCAACATGCCACCACGCTAATCATGCCTGCAAATACAGCACATGAAGATTAGCCTTAAATTTGCACATGTAGTTGTGCTTCCTCCCTTCTGAAACAAGGTCCTTAAAGCCCTAAAACAAGGGATAGTACTGCAGTAGTTCTCAAAGTTATGCCAAGACATCTGAACTCTGTGCCCAGAGAAGAAGCCTGTTAATTTGGTTGGTTGTTTGTCAGTGTGGGGGAGGGGACAGTGAGATTCTTCCCCTTCCCTTAAATTCCTCTAAACAATCTGTTCCTGCTTTCTAATGGTCAATTAACTTACCAGCCAGAGAACATATTTCCCCACTCCTCTTCCTCCTCTTCTATTGTATTTTACTGTGGTTTGCATAATTGTTTGCTTTCTATAACCCATGTTATTTACATCCATCCTCAATGTTGAGATCTTTGTGGTTTCCCTAACCCACCACCCCAAGGTGATGATAAACAAACTACAGATTCACGGTGTACATTTACTAGGATTGTATAATCTGGTTGTAGGGCTCAGTGCTAAACATGATCTCTTCTGACTGTATCTTTGTGGCTCTGTGCATCTGAAGAGATCATTTAAAAACAAACAACCTTGCTCCCTTTTGTGATTTTCTTTCCTATATGTTAGTCACTCTGCTCATTGGACTCTGGGAGATTTTATATGATTCACCTCACAAGACTTGCTAAGGATTTTTACACTACAAACTGCTGGTTTTGGTAGGGGGAGATGAAGATCAGCTGCTGGAAGGAATGAAGCATGTTCTTGGGAGTTCTCATGCGTTATTTATCACAGGCGTTTTTCATTGGGATCAGCTGGAGGAAGTAGTTAGTCCGGTTTGAGCGACATTCGTGTTATACTTAGGGGGCTTAAACAAGCCCAGGCAAGTGCAGTACCAACTCTTTCTCTTCATCTGCAGGCAAATGTAGGGCAGTCAGCAGCTGTGCTTCCACAGCTCCCCTCTCTTTAGTCTGGATAGCAGGAGTCATGCAAGAAGGAGAAGCCACACTAAGGATACACATATGCATTCGTGCTGGGAAATGAAGCTTCAGGTAGGAAACTGCCTTGTCAGCAGAGTATCTTGGCTTATAGTTCGCTGTAAGGATGGCATTAAGCTTTGCAGAACAAATCTTTGTGTAAAGTAAGGCAGTCTATCAAGACGGCCTACTGTTGAGACTCCTCATTAGCAAGCTGCTCCAACAATCCCTTTCTGTGTGATTCATTATTAGAATTGAACAAGGTAACTGGATTTTTTAAAAAATACTCCATTTCCAATTTGTGCTAGCATTCTCTCCTTCATAAGTCAGTAATCCTGAGAGAGAGAACATGCTGCCTTCTAACTTTCATATGTTAATGCTAAAATACGCTGAAACTGTATTAGCACTTTTATCAATATTTAAAAATGTGGGGGTAACATTGAGAAGATCCTGCTAAAATATAACTGAATGAGCGAGTGTGGAAAACCCCAATTTCCAATGATGCATCTCCAGAATGCTGGCAGAATCTATTTTAAGTCATGTTCATTTTCTGCTAGATCCATGTTCTAATGCTGAGTGAAGAGTTCAGCATAAGATAGAGAAGGAGATTTACAAAACCTCATGGAACAATAACAAAGGGTCTTTGTTCTATTTCTGAACATTATTTGCATTGCTCTGTGTGTGACAGAGACACTGATGTGATTTCATTTGGCAAGTACGTTCGAATATTGTCATTTGCTTTGTGTGTCTTGTTTAGTATGGATGCTGTCCCTAGCTGTTAACTTCGTTGCTGGTTTTAAAGGGGGGGAAGAAAAGCTACAGTGGGCTGCCGGAAAACCCAATGTGAAATAGCAAAGATTAAGAGTCTGTTAGACAATTGGAACAAAATGGTGTGTTCTGATGCATAGACACTTTTTTTTTTTTTTAAGCTTTAAATCCAATCCAGGGTTTAGTAAATAAGCATTACTGGTGGAAGCAGAAATTGTCAGATTTATGGAAAATCCCATGGAGAAGATTAATAATCACATGTTTTTGCTGAAGCTTGAACATACATTGAATGCCAGTCTGCTTCTTTTCAAGATGATACATTCACATAAGTATAATTTGTATGTATACATAGAGGTGACTTTGAAATACCATATTCTATTTTTTTTCCAATTCAGATTTTGAGTAGGTTGAGATATAAATTGTATGACACATGATAATTGCAGGATTTTTGACCATCAGAAATGGTCACTTCCAGCTATTGTTTGCTGTACTTCATGCTTTTAAAGTTCTTGTGGATCAAATGAAATAATCGTACTGATATCTGATCTGTCCTTTGTATTTTAGAGATGTGTCAATACCGGTCATAAATATGTATCTAAGTGAGATTAACACATTGTTATAAAATGTATGTTGGAATATGCATTCTGTAACAAAATGTGGTGCTTGAAACTGATTTATCTAACACTGTGTGGCAAAATTCATCCCTAGTACAACTCCATTGACTTTAGTGAGCTAACTGAAGGAGACGAGGGCCTTGAACTGCTGTAAATAAAATCTGAAATGCTTTTATTTAACATTTCAACACTTGCTGGAGCTGAGGTCACTCAAATTAATGTGATTTCCACAGTGAGGTATGGAGGGAGGAAATTGGGGTTTCTGGACTTTTGTGATTGGTTCGCTATGAATGATGTACAAAGGAAGGTCTGAATGGTGGTTTTTCCAAAAACCCAGTGTGTTTTGTTTGCTTTTTTACAATAGAAATTCAGGTCTTATCTGTCCATTTTTATTTTATTTTTTTTACCAATAGTCTCTATAGTCAAATGAGATTTATCTACTCCGAGAATTTTAGGGAATTCTCCCACTGTTATCATACCACCTGTACAGCAATGGTGGAAGCGCTGGCTCCTGGCGTTTTTATCACTGTTTCCTCTAGCCCCCTTCAGAGTACATCTAGATGACAGAGTGATAAAAACACCTGTGACCATGCTACCATGCGAGAGCTACGCCAGTGATAGCAGAATTCCCTGCAATTCCTGGTGTACACAAGGCACTGAATACCTGGTAGGATTGTGACATCAGAGATAGTAAAATCTGTTTAATGGAGAGGGGTAATAATTTGTATTCAAGCTGTTCAAAACTCTGTGAAATAAAATAGGTGTTAAGCAAAATAACAAATAAAAAACCAAATGCCTGAGAAGCAAGTGGGAGGGAAGATGTCTTTGTTAAAGATTCCCCACATTCACCCTTTCAGTTAAGGGCTGAGAAATATGCAGATTGCGATTTGATCAAAGCCCTCTTTAGCAAAACCAAGAAAGATGAGACTTGTTACCTGATATTTTTAAAAGCAGGGGGGAAAAAAGGGCACAAGTCTAATTTTCTTCCCCCTTTCTTCAGGTCACCTTTAACTGAGACTGAACCAAAATAGTGTTGGGAAATGATACTTTTCATTTTGAGTTCAAACTGAGGTGAATTTCCCAAGAGCTGCGGTGATGAAATTAATGTGATAACCTGGTTTATCTATCACATTACCACTTTGGAGCTGAATATAAAGATTCCTATTGAGTTTGGACAGGAATACAAAATAAACATTTCATATTTGCAGCTCCATATGAAAAGCAATACTGAAATGAGCATCGTAAACTGGATCTGTCTGTATAACAATGACATTTGTCTGACTATAGCAAAGTATAAATGAGGTTATTTTCAGGTATAGGCTCCTAAAACCACTGGGGAAAAAAATAAAACTCGGCTAGAGGGTGTGGGGGGAGGGATAGCTCAGTGGTTTGAGCATTGGCCTGCTAAACCCAGGGTTGTGAGTTCAATCCTTGAGGGGGCCATTTAGGGATGGGGCAAAAATTGGGGATTGGCCCTGCTTTGAGCAGGGGGTTGGACTAGATGACCTCTGAGGTCCCTTCCAACCCTGAGATTCTATGATTTCTGTTAATGGACCCTGCCTTTTGCCCAGTATGGCCTGAGGTCTTGTTCTGGGCCGGGAGTCTGGTCAGAAGAATTGGGGGTGGAAAGGGCTCATATTGCAGAGACAGAGTGGGGAGATCTTTGGGGTGTCATATGACTGGGGGTGAGTTTTTTGATAGGGGGTGTTTCACTTGCCAGTGACTGGTAAGTTGGTGTGTGGCAGTGACGGGTAGAATGGGGAAGAACGGGCAGCTGTGGTTGATGTGTGGTTAATAAGGGAGGTTGTATGGCATGACTTGATTGGGGGTAAAGGCTTAAAACTCTCAATCTAGAAGCGACTTCTAGCAAGTGCAGTAAAATGTTGGAGTTGGTCAGGTAGCCATGACCAGAGAAGGGTGGGTGGATAGAGGAGGGATATTGAGGCGTCTCACTGGAAGGAGAGAGTAGTGAATGGCATTTGGGAGTTGCACCATGACTTGGATCAGCTGTGAGAAGTGCTTCTTTGTCCCGAGAAGTAACTAGCTCCTTAGGCATCTGTTATGTCCACAACAAAAGGTAATTCTTCAACTCATTTAGGAGAGGGTTCAAGGGACCGCACTCAAGTTTTAATTAGAAATATCAACCTGTAGCTGTGTAAACTTCTCCAGACCTGGGCATTGGGTTTCTTTGTGGGGGGACCAAAGAAGCGAGAACTATTTTCCAACTGTGAAAAGAATACAACAGTACACACACAGAAGAATTGAAAATCACAGTGCAGCGTATAATCTGAACACAGACTTTCCAGCACTGCAGTATTTAATAATTATAATAATGTTTAAAATTACGATCATAACAGACAAGAAAGAAATGTAGTTAATTACACATTCAAAATTTCTTATTTAAATACACACACCTACTTCTTTGCATTATGGCTTTAAAGTAATCAACTATACAATCTGCACTGATGAAATTTTGTGTCATATTTATAGTCCTAATAACAATAACAGTTGTATTTTGCAGTGTGATTTTTTTCCCTGTTCTTTGTGCGCACTGAGTGTGGTAGTGTGGCTGAATTGAAATTGTGTGTTAGAGAGGATATTATTACTATCTAGCTATACAAAGGGCCTTCCTGGACTTCCTGGAGGCTTTGACTCTTCTCCCCTTTGGGATATAGAGAGCTTTTCTACTCATGAAGTTTAGACTTTTTTTTGTTTTTAAGGGAGTCTCCGATTATGGCACATCCATCAGACAAGTGACAGGGTTTTTGTTACCTTTTTATATGTTTTAACAGTGGCTAACCCAATGGGGCCTCAGAGCGCTACTGTAATAAAAATATTGAGTAAGTCCCTTTGTTTGCACTCACCTTCCTTGGTGCTACACTTGGGAGTTTGCAGAGCTAATTCCCTAGACTGTTGTAAAGAGACTTAGTTTCACACCTGGTTCACTGATCTAATGCCTAAATGCAAGTTAATAACAAGAGTGAGGTAACTGGCATAAGCAGCTGGCCGAAATGAGAGTGACTATGGCAATGTCTACACTAGAGATCTAACAGCGGCACAACTGTACTGCTTCAGCTGCAAGACCACAAGTCTCCTGTGTAGCGGCTCTATGCTGAAGGGCTCCAGAGGGCTCATCCGTCGGCATAATTAAACCACCACCCACCAAGCAGCAGTAGTTATGGCAGCAAGAGAGCATTTCCCGCTGACATAGCACTGTCCACACCTGCACTTCTGTCCGTGTAACTTACGTCAGGGGCGTGTTTTTTCATACCTCTGACAGACAAAAGTTTTACCGACAAAAGTGCTAGGGTAGACGTAGCCGTTGTCAGCCTCATCGATTGATGTAGCGTGCATGGTGCTTGGTACTGAAGTTTCTGGTTTGGCATTTGTGTTCCTAACCTGATTGAAGAGCATTTTTCCTAGCTATGCTTGGTGAGATGGGCTCATCTTTCTCTCCTAGGTGTAGTCTGTGCTACAGTTATTCATGTCTTCGTCACCTTGATTACACTGCCTGTTATGGGGCTGCAGCTTAAAAGTGAAGTTCTGCTCTGAAAAGTGACTTGGTGAAAATAGCATAGTAGGGCTCCATGTTTACTGTGTGTCAATGATTTCTAGAGCAAATCTGCTCAGTTTGCCAGTAAAATGGTGGTGTTTTTCTAACCACTGTCCTAGCAAAGTGCAGGCAGGGAGGGGATCTGATTGCTCTCTGTAAATACACTGGGGGGTAAAAACCAAGGAGGGAGAAGAGCTGTTTAAGCTAAAGGACAATGTTGGCACAAGAACAAAATGGGTATAAACTGCCAAATGAATACATTTAGGCTAGAAATTAAAAGAAGATATCTAACTATCAAATGAGTGGGGGCAAACAATCTAACTAGTTTTTAAGATGGTGGTTGGCAACTTTGTGAGTGGGGTTGCTTGCAGAAACAGGGAACTAGACTTGGTGACCAGGAGGTCCCTTCTAATTCTATTTCCTAGGAAACTCAGTTTTTGTGGGATGATAGTTGGGTTTTAAATGCATTTAAGGGTGCAGTAGAAGTGATGTTTATTATACTTTATTTATTTGTGCCTGTTGAAACCCTCATGCACTTTCACAGTGCATTTAGAGGAGGCAAAGGTGCAGGTCTTTAGATAAATTAGCCTGCCTAGTACAAAACTGTCTTCCTTTTCTATACTAATGCAGTTCCCATGGTCAGGGCCACAGAGAGCTATCTTACATTGCTGTGCTTTACATTTCTTTCTAAATCTGAGATCTTGGCTGGAGAAATTCCTGATTAAATAGATTCTTACCACTTTGTGGTTTTGTCCAGGGATATTTTACACTCTGCCCTTTGGTCTTCGCTTGTGCCTTTTCACTTTTCTTTGCCAAATTCAATTCTTTGGGCAAACCTCCCACGACAGCTTATGCCCAAATAAATCTGTTAGTCTTTAAGGTGCCACTGGACTCCTTGTTGTTTTTGTGGATACAAATTAACATGGCTACCCCTTGATGCCTGCCTGCCTTGATTTCAGTCTCTATGACATTATAGTCTTGCAGGATTTTATCACAAGGCTTCACAAGTTTTTGAATAGAGGTTATTTCCCTGTTCAGCTCCACTTTATGACCCTTCTTCTTGGATCTTTCTAGGTAAAAGACAAGCAATTAGCCTTATCAGGCTGATGGTCAGAAATATGAGGAATGGTGAGGAATATTTTTGCTACCTCCTTTAAGAGGCTGGGGACTTTCGGCTTTCCAGCAGCATTGCTTTTGCTTTAATGGCTTCAAAGAATTAGATTTGGAATTTGTTACCATGCTCTCAATGAACTATTTCTCATATGGCCATAGCCTCAAACTGCTCTTTGCAAGTCATTCATTCTTTGCTCACTTTTTATCACCACATTTATAGCTCTCCCTGTAATCTTCAGAGGTGCCTTTCTTGTTAGCATTGCTTTTAAGCAACTAGTAGAAATTTAATCGTGATTTTTTTGCAGTACCTATCTAGAATCCATGTAGCCAATTCTCACTGCCTCAGGAACACTCCAGAGGTACCAATATTGAGCAAACAGGCAAACATCACTACAGTCCTGGGTTGCCTTTTAATAATTTTCAAATATTAATATCCATCAATAACTGATGTTCATGTTCACCTACAATTCTTATTTTTCCAGTATATTTATGTTATGGGGTGACCTGTTGCCATTATTTATGAATTTTGTATTACAATAGCACCTAGAGGCCTCAACCAATATTGGAGCCCCATTTTGCTATGTGCCATGTGTACATGCAGCTGGAGATAGACCCTGCCCCAAAGAGCTTACAGTCTAAATAGAGAAGACAGACAAATGATGGAGGAGAAAAGGTATCGCTATCTCCCTTTTACAGATGGAGAACTGAAGTGCAGTAAGATATTAAGTGACTTGCCCAGGTCACATGAGATCTGTGAGTTGAATCACCATCTCCTGAGTAGAGCCAGCACTTTACCGACAACATCATCCTTCCTTCCCATTGAACTCCGATGCATAGTATTAGGCCATCTCTCCCGGTTTGGTGCCTAAATACCAGTTTCAATGGTAGATGTATTTGAAATATAGATAAGATAGTTCATCTGCAGTGCTGTTTGTTTTGTTTGTGTTTAAGCTTTCATTAAACAACAGCACATGGCTATTTTGGTCCTTAAAGATTTGGCTTGGTAAATACTGAGTGCCAGATTCAATACTGGCATAAGTGGGTGCAGTTTAAATCCATTAAAGTTAATCTGTCCGGTCAGTAATTAGTGACTTTTGATTAGCACAACTGTTGTAACTACATAAAAATTGCTCGGATGAATTGCCACGTGGCAGCACTTCTCTGTCAAAGGACTAATATGCTTTTTCATGGTTTGCAGGAAGAGTAGTTGCAGGACCTTTGAAAGACCAAATAAATTGTCCGACACCATGTTAGTAATACTGTTTTATATATTGAGAAATTCCTCAGTTCATTATGTGCCGGTAATTTACCACATCCAGCTGGTAATTGTGATTACTATAACTATGAAGCTTTTTAAATTTTTAAAATAATACTTTGTTTTATATAGTATCTTTCATCCTGAAGCATACCCAATGACTATGTAGATTTTACGTATGGCTACCTCTGGAGTGAAACCCAGCCACTGTTTAACAGAACACAGCAAGATTACACAAGAGTTTAGGGTAGGAAATGAGAACTATCCGCCCAAAACTACAGCATGTAGGGAGGCAGAATGTAACTGAGTTGAATCTGGCTGGAAGGTGACCAGCTCCATTACTGCGAAAAGGGCCATCCGTATGTTAATGATCACAAAGTCAAAAAGAACTGAGAGAATTGTTTTTATACTGCCCTATTTATATCCTCTCCTGTTTGATATTTTCGACATCTCTCTCTCTCTGCCTCACCCCTTTTCATGTCTTTGCTTAATATTTGAAACCTAATTTCCCTTTGTAAGTGATACCTCTCTCTCATCAGTGAGGTATGAGTGGATGAGAGCACCTATCATGATTAGGGACTTTCCTGTCCTTTTTATTACCATAACACAGAGCTTGCTAATAGCTGTTGTTATTACAAGCATTTACTTGGTGCGGATCACCATGGCATGGAGGCATCTTAGAAGGCTTAAGATGAAACAGTGAAGGGAAGCCAAACACATGCAGCTTTCTCAGTCTACCAGGAAACCAGAATCTAATCATTTGGAAAGGGCTGGAAAAGAAGGGTCTTGCAGCTCTTTGTGACCAAGTTCATTATTCCTTTCTTCGGGCTCGAACCTGCAAGATGTTGAGCACTTTCAACTTCCACAAAGTCAACGGGATTTGAGGATACTCAGCCTCTCTCTTTCTGGGCTCACATAGAGTTGCCATCTTTCTATTTTAGAAAACCCTTGCCCCGCCTCTGCTCACTCCATTTCCCTCCCACCCCCCTCCGTCACTTGCTCTCCCCCATCCTCTTTCACATGCTCATTTTTTACTGCAAGGCCCAAACAGGCATATTTTTGACAGATCAGATCCCTGTTTTTTGTACACTAAAGTTATTGTAATTTTATGTGTGGAATTAGGTCCACATATTATCACAGCTGCAATGGGTCCATTAAAAGCCCACTCCCGAAACACACATACAGATCCACAGAGCACGACCACAGAGATGAATACTGGTCCAGATACCTGTAAAAATAAATCTATAGAAACTGACTCCCATGCCTACATGCAGATACAAACGTGTATTCATGTGTACACACCTAGCATGCACTAACACACACACTTCCACGTTATTTATTATTACAATTGTTGTTTAGTGCCTAGAGACCCCAACTAAGATCAGGGCTCCAGGGTGGTCAGTGCTGGACATACATATAAAAAGAGAGTCTGCAACAAAGAGTTTATAATATAGCTAGACAAAGGTGGGGAAAAATATATGATACATTGGCTCTTCTGCAATTATTAGTCAACAACATTCACTTTTTAAGAAAGAATACATTTCTTTTCGTTTCCTTCTCTTTTAAAAACTTGTATCATCAATTTTTGTATGTGCGTGCCAGCAAAAGGAATAAAAGTCAAAGAGTTAGGCTGGAGATTTTATTCACGCGGGTATACACACACATGCGGCAATACATGCACCTCCCTACACAAAGACACACAGTCTCTTACACACATACAATGCATAACCCCTGAAGGAATTCTGCGCCAAAAAATGAAAAATTTTGCGATGAAAATTTTAAAATTCTGCGCACAGTATATTAAAATTCTGCATGTTTTATTTGTCAATAAATAAATGTGGAGGCTACAGCATAGCAGTGGGAGCACAGGCCACTGGCTGCATGAAGGTGGAATATCACTTCTCTTCCCTGGGACATGGGCTCAGTGGTGAGGCTGCACCCTACCCTGACACAGCACAAGGTCTGGGCCTGCCCCTCTGTGCCAGGTGCACCAGGTGTGGGGCAGGCAGGCTCAACCGGGCAGGATCCAAGTGTGAAGGGGCTCATTGTGGGAGGGATCCAGGCGAGGGGTGAGAGGGTTCTATGTGGAACAATCTGGGTGCAGGCAACTCAGTGGCTGGGGCAGGTCTGGATGCACAGAGGCTTGTTGTGGGGGGGTTCCCGGTGCAGGGGGAGTGGAACTCTACAGGGGCTTCCAGGTGATGGTGTTGGGGCTCAGCGGGGTGTCTGGGTATGGGGGTCTAGGTGCAGCTAGTTGGGGGTCAGTGGGTGGGGGTCTGGATGTGGGGGCTCAAGGTGGTGCAGGGGGTGGGACTCATCAGGGTGGGAGTTAGAGTGCAGGGAGCTCAGTGGGGGTGGTCTGGGTGTAGAGGTGGGGGGGTCTAGGGGCAGGGAGTCTGGTTGCAGAGGGGCTCCAGGTGCAGGGATTGAGGTTCAGTGGGGAAGCAACTCCTCGTACAGTGACTCCTCCCGTAGGGAGGATGCTGAGCTTTCTGATTCCGAGGGAGGTTTCTGGGGGTGGGTCTGACACATCCCCAGCTACTCCTTGCAGGGGAAGAGGAAGGGTTGGGACTGGGAGGGATGCAGTGACTGGGGATAGGAGTGCGGGGGGGTTGGGATGGGGAGGGATGCACTGATGGGGGGATGAAATGAAGGGGGGGGTTGTGGGGTGGTGGGACAAGGAGGGATGCAGTGATGGGGATGGGGGTGCAGTGATGGGGATGTGGGGGGGTTGGGACTGGGAGGAATGCAGTGAGGAGGGGAGGGGTGCAGGGGGATGCAATGATGAGGGATGGGGAGGGATGCAGTGACGTGGGCTTGGGGGTGCAGTGATAGGGGGATGGGGGTGCAGGGGGCATGCAATGACGGGGAGATGGCGGGGTTGGGATGAGGAGGGATTCAGTGACGGGGAATAGGGGTGCAGGGATGGGGTTGGGATGGGGAGGGATGCAATGACGTGGGTTGTGGGTGCAGCCCCATTCCCAGTACTTGGAGACAGGGATACACATACCTCCAACTCCTGGGTGCAGGTAGTGGGGTGACAGTCCATGGTTCGCAGCAAGGCATGTGCCGCAGCTTGAGCCCAGCCACAGGAGGAGCACGAGGAGAAGAGGGCTGGGAAGCAGTGGGAGAAGCGCGCACCACATGACCCCTCAACAGCCACTTGCTGAGCTCTCACGAGTGGCACTAGTTCCTCCCCTGTCCTGACCCAACCAATGGGAGCTGCCTCTGCGGGCGGGGGAGGGGGGCATCCCTGGACCCCACCCTGGCAACCCCTAAGGCTAGGAGCCGGATATGCTGGCTGCTTCCGGACTCGGGTGCCGTGGCACTAGCAGGGAGCCTGCCAGCCCTGCTGCAGCGCCGCGAACCTGACATTCAACGGCCTGGTGAGCCGTGCTGACTGGAGCTGCCAGGGTCCCTTTTCAACCAGGTGTTCGGGTCCAAAACTAGACAGTTGGTCACCCTAGCTCACCAGCCTCTCTAAAGCCTCCCTCTGACATGCAGGCTCCCTTCCTGCAGTGGGTGCATGCCAAAGTCTGTAGATCTCTCCCACCCAACTGTCAGTTCCCAGATTCCTCCAGGAGCCCAGTTAATGTTGCCAGTTCCTGTGATTTCTATTGCGAGTCTTGTGATACTTGGTCATCTTTAAAGCTCTTGAAGTCAAGCGATTCCACAAGAACTTCATCATTTTCTAAACTAAGTTTCTCCCCTTCACTGTTGTGGAGAAAGGCTTGAAAACATGACTCTTAAGCTCAAAAATCTGCAGGCTGTTAACAGGCGTAAAAGTCATGAGATTGTGGGTGCTTATCTCGTGATTTTGAGGGGGACATAACTCATGTCTTTTATACACCTGCGGTTGGCAGTACTGGACGGCTTGTACCTATTGGGACATTTGAACAGCCTGGGTTCTGATTCAGCTTCTCTGAAAGGAAGCCAAATTAGAAATATCTGCCCAGCTAGGAAGCCCTCGGAGAGTTGCAGCTGGGAATGGTGGGGCCATAGTTGCTTTTGAAATCTGCTCCTGGACACTGCATCCAGTAGCACCTCTGTGATGGTGCAGACACTTTCACTCTCATGTTCCTTAGCAAAGTGCCTTGAAGCGCCAGTCTCGAACAACACTTGCCTCATCATGAGGATGCTCAAATCCTTCACTTTCAGCAGTTTAAAAAGTGAAAAGGAACCAGGGAATCTGGAAAGTGTGGGGGAGGAGGAGAAGAAGCTGCTTTTCAATCTTCCTCCACTGTCTCCAACACCTCCTGCCAGGCTGTCAAGATGGGTTTTTTCTGTTCATAAAAAAGGAAGCAACCCTCCCTAAACTGCAATAAATTCGCAGGTTAGCCTTTTTTAATAGGAAAACAATCTTGAAAGCTGCCTGTCTGTAAGCTCTGTTATGTTGACCTTGATATTTGTTCTCAATACCAAGACTTTTCCTTTTTGTAGTTACTATATGCTGTATTGTCATTTCTTAATGTTTGTATTGACTTGGTAGTTTCCTTTGAACAGGTTTTGTCATTTTATCTGGTGTCTGCTGATTATTAGGTTTTGTCAATTTCTCTCTGTCTAATAGAAAATACTATGTTGGTTTGAGTCATTGGGAGATACTGATATCTTTTAATTTAAATTGCTAGTCACTGGTTAGCATTAGGACCTTGAAACATAATGACTGTGGTCTCCAGAGAACTGTTCACGTGTCTCAGTATAGGTCAGATTAGTTCAAAGAGCCAGATGTGACACTTTGGGCTAATGGAGACACCTGGTCTGCCTTCAAATCCAGGTCTGGCCCTGTAGATTAGAGGGCTAATTCTGCTAAAAATCATGACATTGCCTGTGCTTCAAAGGGGCTTCAGCAAGATCTCTATATTACTGAAATAGAGCTTTCACTGCTGCCCTTTTGTGTAATTGTGGCCCTGCACCATTCCACTGTGGTGAGCATAAGAGCGCTGACCATCATTCGCCGTAAAAACATAATTGAATATCATGTTGGATTTATCTTCTAATTGGTTGGCCTCCCATTTCTCAGGTTAACATAAAGGGTGGAGGGGAGTAAGCAATGGTGTTGTCCCAAATACTATGCCCAATTGTAATGTCTAGATTGTACAGCTCTTGATAATATCACTGTCCCTCTTTCTTATATGCTTGATCAGCCATGGAGAAGTTAAGTGGTGACTGATTGCCACTGTTTAGGCTTCAGACTTAACACACTAGTGATAAAAGTTCATACCTCTTTGAGCTATTGTTTCAGGCTGTCTGCAGACTCTGGCAGGGATCACTGCATCAGATTGCATTTGGAAGATTTTGCTTACCGCCATAAGGTCAAGAAGGATTTAGCCCTTGTCTACACTTAAAAAGTTTTGTTGGTGTAGCCGTAGTGGTAAAACTATTCCACCAAACCCTCCTAGTGCAGGTGCAGTTTATACTGTCAGAAGAGTCCATGTGCTGGTATTTTTGCTTGGGGAACTGGTTTAAGCTGTACTGGCACAAATATATTATTCTTTACTCTATAAATTGCATCTAGACTGTGGCTTTTCAGCAAAAAGTCACCCCCCTGACATAGCTATGTTGGCAAAACACAAGTGTAGGGTAGGCTTTAATCCCCCCCAGCATTAGATGCCAAACAGGCAGGGAAAGTACCCGTTCATCAACACAATGCAACTAAGAGCAGTCCAACTCCCAAGTACATCCCCACTATGTGGTAGGGCTAAGTACTAGCTCAGCAAGACCTCAAACCTGCTAGTAGCCAATGAGTGCTACCTCAGTACAAATGGTTAATAATAGTAATAGATCCTCACAGACTGAAATAATATCAGAACAGTCTCTTCCCGCAAGCTGCTCTTACATGCGCGCGCATGCTCTCTCTCTCCCTCCCCCCCCCCATTATACTTAAGGTTGGGACTACTTTACTTTTTAACAGATAATTTTTCTAAGTGTTCTAAAATCCGCCTGCTTGGTTGGACAGTCTCAAAAGGTATTCAGACCTATCAGTTTCACCCCTCAAAGCGCTATTGTTTCTGTTAATAGGGAGCCAAAGGAAGTGTTAGACATGGAAAAAAATTTAGTAATATGGCCATTTTTAAAACACTTAAAACAACCCTCAAATGATATTCTCACCCCCCACAAACTGCTACAGAAAAACCAAGCTGTCCACAAATTGCAATAAATATTTTCAAAGTGATACTGTAACCCAAAAGAGACTTTTTTTAGGTCTTTAGGAAATCCTGGTGCAACCTTAGCTAGAGTGGTGTAACCACCACACTGAAATATTGCTTTGCCACATCAGAACCGGGGTGAGGCATGTTGGCGTCATTTGGTCAAGGGGTTCATCAGATACAACATCTCATCAGATACAGCATCCCCAATAAGGAAATTATTTTAATATTCAAATTGCTCAAAAATCCGCATGCCTGGTGACACTGTCTTGAAAATTGGTATGGTACCACAGGAGCTGGGGCAGACTTTGGGAGAGTGGGAATGAGAACCCCCACTGAGATGAATGGGTCAGTTCACACCTCTGAGAGCTATGGTGACAGGCTGTATTCATCTCCATGGAATGTTCTGATCCACCTGAGAGAATCCCATGGAGCTGAACAGGCCGCTTGACACTTCTGCAGTCCTCTTATGTCCTCGAGGCTTGTGTAGAGCCCCTTCCTCCTGCATTAGCCCCTGAAGTGAAGTGCAAAGACTAGGGCTCCACTCTGCTCTCTCTTGCTGCCTCTAGCTGAGGGGTGGGCACACTTTTTGTCCCAAGGGCCACATCGGGGTTGTGAAACTCTATGGAGGGCCGGGTAGGGAAGGCTGTGCCTCCCCAAGTGGCCAGGCCCCTGCCCCCATCTGCCTTCTCCCACTTCCCGACCCATCCATCCCCCTGCTCCTTGTCCCCTGACTGCCCCCTCCCAAGACCCCCCGACCCTAACCGTCCCCCCAGGACCCTACACCCATCCAACCCCCTCCCCCCGCTGCCTGTCCCCTGACTGCCCTATCCACACCCCTGACAGGCCCCCCGGGACTCCCACGCCTATCCAACATCCAAACCTCCCCCGCCCCGTTCCCTATCTCCTGAGTGCCCCCGCGGAACCTCCTGCCCCTTATTCAAACAGCCCACCCCCACCCCTGCTGCACGCACCCTTACCATGCCACTCAGAGCAGCAGGAGCTCGCAGCCCCACTGCCTGGCTGGAGCCAGCTATGCTGCCTACGCAGAACGGCCGGCCAGATCACTGGTGGCATGGTGGCGTCGCTGCAGGGGAGGGGCCGGGGGCTAGCCTCCCCAGCTGGGAGCTCAGGGGCAGGGTAGGACGGTCCTGCAGGCAGGTTGTGGCATGCAGGCCATAGTTTGCCCACCTCTGCTCTAGCTGGTAGATATGGTCCTTGCAGGTAGCAACTGATCATTCACTACCTTCTCTTCTCCACATGGTCCCTCCAGCTCTACTGGGGCCATAGAGGGTCAGGGCTGGTGTCTGGTTGGCAGTGAGGTGTTGCCAGGAATCCTCCTTGTGCCCCACAATCCTATCCCTTGCACTACCTCAATTTTCTTAAAAACAGGGACATTCAAAAAACAAGGAAAATTCACTGCCCCAAAACTTGATTTAATACAGGGTTCAGGTTGACCAGCAGTTTCTTCTACCCTTTTAGAACACTGAGTGCACCTACACTTTGAAAACCAAGAAACAGAGTTAAGGTCCACACCGCCCTCACCTTGCAACTTTAACTCTGCCCTCTTTAAGCCATGCCCTCCCCCACCCTGCATACACAGCTATCCGTCCAGGAGCACTCTATCCCTTCACATGAGACAGAGCTCTGTAGAGACTTAGGATATGGGTGCAGTCGGAGAAACTGTTAGACCATGTCCTCACTACAAAAGCAAATTTAGGGTGGACTTTGTGAGCCCCAGCTGGCGATGCCTGGCCTATACTTGACCATTTCACCTGCTATGCACAAACCAAGGCGAGAGTTGCCAGAGGTAAACAAATGCCCCTTCTTCAAGGACTTCCCTCTGGAACATTACCTGAACTTTGCTCTGCTCTGTGGTGCATTGTCACAAATGCCACTAGACTGTTACAAATCCCCATATGTTGTAGGCAGTGGTGTAGCTGTGTTGTTCCCAGGGTATTAAAGAATAGATGGGGGAGGTGAGATCTTTTATTGGACCAACTTCTGGTTGAGAGAGAGACAAGCTTTTGCGCTTATACAGAGCTCTTCTTCAGATCTGGGAGATGCATGTAGCTGTGACACCCTAAACATAATAGGGAACGGATTGTTTAGTGTAAGTAGTTAACACACATTTCAAGGGGACTATTCAAGGTCAAGTGGCCTGTTAATGCCTCTCCCGTCATAGTGGGGAAAGGCAAAAAAAACCTGGGGGGGCAGGGTTAAATGGGTTATAGATTGTTGTAATAAGCCATAAATTCAGAGTGTTTGTTCAGTCCATAATTTTTAGTGTCTAGCAAAGTTATGAATTTAACCCTTCAGGCACGTATTTTGAAGGCGTTGTGCAAGTTTCCTTTGAGGATGAGAACTGAGAGGTCAGATATAGAGTGATTGTTTTTGAAAAGTGGCAAAGAGTCCTGTGGCACCTTATAGACTAACAGACGTATTGGAGCATAAGTTTTCATGGGTGAATACCCACTTCATCGGATGCATGTGGATTTTTGAAAAGTGTTCGCCCACAGGTAATAAGGTGTTTTTGTCTTATCTTTCTGCGTGAGTTCATTCAAGAGCATAGCGATTGTCTTGTTTTACCTACCTAGTTGTTGGGGCATTTAATTCATTGGATGAGGTATGCCACATGTTGTGATAGGCACTTGTAGGACCCATGGCACTTGAAGGTGTGTTGTGGGGATGTATTGATTATAGTAGCAGTCGAGGTATATCTATAGGTCATCTTTCTTGATTCCCCCTCCTCTGGCCTTCAAACAACCCCCAACCTCTCCAAGCTCATCAGAAGTAAACTACCCACAGACCATGACACACTAACCAAAGGTGGCACCAGACCCTGCCAGAACAACGGATGCAAAACTTGTAGACCTATCTCCACTGCTACAATGATCAGTACCCCAGAACGTACCTTTCAACATCCATGAGTCCTACACTTGCCTGTCACACGTGGTTACCTCATCCAATGAATTAAATGCCCCAATAGCAATGTCCTATAGCAAGAATAGACTATTGTGCTCCTCTGCTTGCCCAACAGACATAACTCAGCATAGAAACATGGTGTCCCTGGTCCATTTGGGTGCAGATGCACCCTTCTTCATATTGCAGTATGAGCTATGACAGCCTGCCACAAGTAACCCCTGCACCAGTCAGTACAGCTATACCTTCCACTATGAAGAGCAGTTAGAATGCATGCAGATAAATGGGGAACACAATTCTGATGGATACAACACAGAACTTTACTTAGGGCATGTCTACACTACAAACATAAGTGTTACAGCTACTGCAGTAATTAGTGCAGTAGGGGTAACATGTCCACATTACTGTCCTCCTGTCGATGGTGCACGTCCTCATCAGGAGCGCTTCCACTGACTTAAGAGGGGCAGTTTGGGGGGGTGAGAGCCCAGGCTCACGGCAGCCACCTGGGCTCCAGGTGCAGATCTCCCTGCCAGGAGCCCAGCTGCCCCAGGGCTCTTGCCTCCCACTGGGAGCCAAGTTCCCCTCCAGGAGGCTGGGTGCCGCCCCCCACCTCTCAACTCCCTGCCAGGAGCTTGGCAGCTGCCAGGGCTCTGGGTGTGGATCTCTCTGCCGGTTGCAGCCAGGCTCCCAGTAGGGAGCTGGCAGCCCAGATTGGACTGAGGAGCCGGGACCCCAGGCGGCAGCAGGGTTCTGAGTGGGGAGCCTGGGCAGCAGCCTGGCTTGGAGCAGGTAGACCCAGCAGCAGTCCAGTGGGGAGCCATGGCTCCAGCACATGAAATTGACAATAAAAGCCATTAAATTGACAATAATGACAGCCAACAGCCGATATAAGTAATCCACAGTGTCTACACAGCAACTGTCACCCTAACTACACTAACATAAGCCCTGTGCCTCTCATGGAGGTGGAGTTATGATGCTGGTATAGTGGGGCACTTATGTCGGTGAGAGCAAGGCTGTAGGGTAATAACTGACATAATTAGCAAAAGGAAAAGGAGTACTTGTGGCACCTTCGAGACTAACAAATTTGTTTGAGCATAAGCTTTTCTGAGCTACAGCTCACTTCATCGGATGCATTCAGTGGAAAATACAGTGGGGAGATTTATATACATAGAGAACATGAAACAATGGGTGTTGCCATACACACTGTAACCAGAGTGATCACTTAAGGGAGCTATTACCAGCAGTGGAGAGGGGGGAACCTTTTGTAGTGATAATCAAGGTGGGCCATTTCCAGCAGTTGATAAGAACATCTAAGGGCATGTCTACACTACAAACATAAGTCCACCTATGTTAGATCTAGTTACAGCTACTGCAGTAATTACTCAGATGTTCTTGTCAACTGCTGGAAATGGCCCACCTTGATTATCACTACAAAAGGTTCCCCCCCCACGCCCCTCCTGCTGGTAATAGCTAACCTTAAGTGATCGCTCTGGTTACAGTGTGTATGGTAACACCCACTGTTTCATGTTCTCTATGTATATAAATCTCCCCACTGTATTTTCCACTGAATGCATCCAATGAAGTGAGCTGTAGCTCACGAAAGCTTATGCTCAAATAAATTTGTTCGTCTCTAAGGTGCCACAAGTACTCCTTTTCTTTTTGCGAATACAGACTAACACGGCTGTTACTCTGAAACCTGACATAATTAGGTCGATATAACTCTGTAGTGTAGACCAGGCTGTAGTTATTCCTCATGTCCCTTACTATAGGGCCACCCTAGCTGAAACATACAGAATATCCTTTGCCAGCTCCAGGGGGCAGAGTTAAGGTGGCAGGGCAGGGCTGGTAGGTACTGAAGCTTTGTGTTTCTGGTTTTCAGAGGTTTAAGATTCAACATTCTGGAAGGAGTGCAACAAGAATTTACACACAAACCAATGGAACTCCCATCTTGAGGTGAACCTAGATTTCCTGTCCCCAAATGTCTTGTGCTTGTGTTTAAAGGGTCTTACTGCCACAGTTTTCAAAAAGTTTTTTTTCCTCTACACAGTTGCAGGCCATATTGCTTTGCTAGGTGTTCTCATTGCACACATTATCATACTTCACCTTTTGCTCCTCTGGCATTTATTAAAAAAAGTTTTCATTTTCTGTATGCCATGTAGCAGCTGTTTTTGATTTGTTAAAGCACGAATGGAACCCTTCTCACATGTTTGACTCCAGGGGAGATGTAACATACTTTTCACTGAGAGGAAAAACAAGGTGAACACAGATACATTTGAAATGAAGCTAAGAGCATCTGTAATATTGGAAAGCTAGAATTTAAAAAGGAGGAGACATGGGCTCTTAACAGCAGTAATGTAGCAGGAGAATGTAATTAAAATAACAGTTGCAGTTTTAGAAACCCCCCCTGTTTTGAGACTCTCCTCCATGCTTCATGAACAAGAACAAATTTAGCCTCTCAGCACTTTTGAGAGGTAGGGAAGCGTTATTATTCCCGCTTTTTAAATGGTACAGGCAGATCTGGAAACAGAACTCTGAACACCTGCCTCCCAGTCCTGTGCTCTAACCGCAAGATCAATCTCTCATACTACAGCGTCTGTCTATGCCACAAGTAAAATCAACTAACCCATCTTTTCATTCTGCGGTCATTTTCAGGACCCCCTCCCTTCTTGCTCCTCCAGTGACAGTATCCCTAGGGGTGAAGTGTGGCTGTATCTGACTTCAGAGCTGCACAGGCTGCTGTTCTTGAAGCGGTCAGTTACTGCAGACAGAGTTGAACCCAAGTCAGGGCAGAATATAATTTGATTTCATTTTATACATTTTATACATTTTTAAATACATTTGAGACAAAAGGGAAAACTATTTTCCCCTGCCTGCTCCTAAAAATATTTAATAAGCTAGCATGCATCCCTTTCATTTGTTTTTCACCCACTTGTATCTCATCTTGAATTAGACTGTAAACTCTTGGCCAGGACTCTCTCTCTTATCATATATCTCATACCCATAGCACAGTGAGGCCTTGATCCTGATTTTGGACTGTGGTCAGTACTTGTGCACAATAATAATTACTAGTATTCGTATTTACTGCAAGCAGAGAGGCACATGGCATTCCACATGATCTTTAAAGTCCAGTAAATAATTATTTACAGTATTTAAACCTAAATTTTATTAGAATCTCCTAAATTATCCACTAATGAAATTGCATCCCTCAGACTTGCAGAACACACTGGCTAGTAAGTCTTATGTGATCACATCCTTTTCCTTTTAATGATTGGCACATACAGAACAGAGCCTACTACTACTAATAGCTTAAGGAGTTATTCTTTAGTCCAGAAGGTAGAGGGTCATGCCATTGCCGCTGAAAATCCTGAGTTCTGTCCCTACTGATAACCCATGATGCAAGAGGAGAAGGGGCCATTGCAAAGATCTCAAGTTGTACTGAGCTGCAGAGTTTGGGTCCAGATGTGAATTTCCCCAAGATTCAAAGGGTTTTGAGCCAGGTGCTGCTGTTTTGGATCCATCTTGGTCCAGCTGTGAACTTTGAGTCCAAAGTGGAACTTCCCTAGAGTTTGAGTAGGCTCAGGTTGGGTCCACTTGAGACATGCAGTTTCAAACAGCTGCTGCTTTTCTATGGTATTTGTACTACTGCTACACACTCCACAACACATCCCCAATAGCATTAGGATGTTTATAATCACTAGAAAACAAGAACGAGGCCAACCTAATTATAACATCAAATGTCTCTGTCAAACCAAAGTTAATCTAAGCTTCTCCTACCAGGAAATGGCAGATGATTCCTTAAACCATCATTCAATGTGCCAAAAAGCTGGCACATTTTTTTTCTGATTTCTCAAATCTCTATAAATTGTGTTTCACTGGTTTTACCCCCTCCTGCCTCCCCAGTATAAATAAACTCACAAGAAGAGTTATTTAATTCATTGTCTTGCTGAGAAAAGAATCACTGCCTCTGTTATTTGTCAAAAAGACATGTTTAACTGGGTATGTTAAAAGAAAAACCTGTGGCTGGCTCATGGCGGGAGGGAGAGCTCAGTGGTTTGAGCATTGGCCTGCTAAACCCAGGGTTGTGAGTTCAATCCTTGAGGGCGCCATTTAGGGATCTGGGGCAAAAATTGGGGCTTGGTCCTGCTTTGAGCAGGGGGGTTGGACTAGATGACCTCCTGAGGTCCCTTCCAACCCTGATATTCTATGATATTGTGACTCAGACTTGGGCTGCAGGGATGTTTCATTGCTGTGTAGATTTCCGGGGTTGGGTTGGAGCCCCAGTTATAGAACACTGTGGGGTGGGAAGGTCCCAGAGAATGGGCGCTCCTTGCAGCCCAAGCCTTGAGAGCCTGAGTCGGCTGACACGGGCCAGCCATGGGTTTTTCTTTGCTCTGTAGACATACCCACTAGGACCAGGGCCTACCACTTCACCTTGTAGGGCAGAGGTGGGCAAACTATGGCCCACAGGCCACATCTGGTCCGTGGGACCCTCCTGCCCTGCCCCTGAACTCCTGGTCCGGGATGCTCACCCCGGCCCCTCCCCCACAATTCCCCCTCCCCCGGAGCCTCAGCTCACTGTGCTGCCGGCACCATGCTCTGCATGGCGGGGCTGCAAGCTCCTGGGGCAGCGCAGCTGCAGACCCTCTCCTGACCCGGTGCTCTGTGCTGCACAGTGGCATGGCTGGCGCCGGCCACCGGTGGAATGAGAGGGAGGGGTTGGATGGGGTGGTGGGGGACAATCAGGGGTGGAGGTTCCAGGGGCAGTCGGGATGGGGGAGGGTTGAATGGGGCAGGAGTCCTGGGGGCCAGAAGTGGGGCGGGGGGATAGGGGACAGAGGCTGGGCCATGCCTGGCTGTTTGGGGAGGCACAGCCTCCTCTAACCGGCCCTCCATACAATTTCCGAAACCCAATGCAGCCCTCAGGGCAAAAAGTTTGCCCGCCCCTGTTGTAGGGCAATAGGTAGCAGGAAAAGAAAATCCTCTTGGTTTGAAAAATTTTGTTCCTTTCTTCTGTCACTCGTATCTAGACTTAGATAATTTGGAGTTTGCTGCCTCACTTGGCTCATTGGGGAAAAGAATATGTCCTGATATATCTTTCCAGACATTCTTGTGTTTATAAGAATATTTCATGTAACTTTTTTCATGCATTGTATTAAACTGTACCCTCAGATTGCTTTGTAGAATTTTGTTAAATAGAGTTACAAAGCTAACAAAGAGGGAAAGAAACTGAGGCAAAAGTAAGAGATAGGAGAGATGTTTTCAGGTCCTTTTTGAAAAAGATGAGGCTTAGAGAGGGAGGAAAGCTACATTATGTGGCAAGAGGAAATGGGAATGGTAGAGAAGGCTTTCTCACCTGCGCTGGTGAGATGTTATGAATAGGTGAAGAGCAAGCATGACATGAGTTGGAGGGAGTGAAGAAACAGTGAAGTTGTTTGAAGATGTGATTAACGTGGTCATTGCTTGCTGTATCTCTTATTGCTGAGTTGTAAGAAGCAGTGCCTTTTTAAACATACTCTGCTGTTTTTTCACTGTGCCGCTCTCAGGAGTAGCTCTTAGGCATATACTTCTAAACTTCTAGTCTCACACCAAAATATATCCCTCCTGAAATGTAATCCTAGTTTCCAGTTCCACTCATCATCCAACTATCATATTTATACATGTGAGAAGCTAGGCTGCAAGATTTCTGTACATGCCCAAGACTGAAGAGTGGGAACTTGAGAAAGGGGTAAGTGTTCAAGTTGAGAAGAGATGGATGAAAAATTGTGGCAGAGTTATAGTCTAAGGCAGTACTGGAACTGGGTAGATCTGTGGAGAGGGTAATAGGCAGATGTGCAGACATGAGAGTCAAAGAAGAGCTCAGGGTTGAGTTTACAGACAATGGAGATAAACAGGAGATCGGAGATAAAGAGAAAGATATGGGAGAAGTCTGAGGCTGTTCTGCTTGCCTTGGAGAAGCTCTTCTTAAGATGCAAAGTCTTTCCCAGGCAGTGGCCTACCATAAGCAGCTACTGAGATCCCTTTGTCCTGTTCAGATAATTCCCACACTCTGGCATTGTGCATTATATTAGTGTTAAACCCAGCGTCCTGGCCATTAACGTTCTGTCTATCGAGAAAAAATAAAAGGAGAATCCTGGGCCGTGTCCCAGCTTCGGCACGGCTTCGCTGTGGGTGAAATTCACCCCTGAGCAAAGGTCATGTCAAAGCCCTATGCACCACTGAAGTCCCATTTTTTGTCCAAAGTACTATACCCCTGGGGAGAAACTCGGCAACTCTTCAACAGTAAGCAGCATTATGGCCTCATCTACACTTAAAATGTAGGCTGACCTACCTACGTCACTCGGGGATGTGAAGAAATTCACATACCTGGGCTTCATAGCTAAGCCAGCCTTACCTCTGGTGTAGACATGGCTAGGTCAATGGAAGAATTCCTTACGTTGATGTAGGAAGCATCTAAACTATGGCGCTACAGTGCCATAGCTGTGCAGCTGTAGTACTTGTAATGTAGACTTAGCCTATGCAAAAGTGTAAGACACGTAGTGAACTTGTAACAGTCAGGGTGCATTTCACCTTCTGTGTTCTTGGGCTGATCACCTGATCTCCTGACGTCTGCTGCTTCAGCTGCCAAACGGGGATAATGATACTTGCCTCTACCTCAGAGGGCTGATGTGAGGTTCAAATATTTAAATATTTATAGGGACCTTTTGTGAGATCTTTAGATGCAAGCAGCTATGTAAATGCAAAATATTCTCATAAATTTACATTAGATAAAGTGTCATGCACTTTTTTGTTTTAAACTGCTGCATGGTGCTATTCATTGCTAAAGAGCTGCTGTGTTTCTCCTCACAGGGTGGAACAATGCTTTGGAATCCTTCAGGACAAAAGGTGCTATTGAAATATAAGAAGTTAGCATTATTCACATTCATTGTTCTCTAAACTTTCAACCATAGCAGACTTAGGCACAAGTTACCCAAGGTACTCACCTTACCTATCACAAATTTGAAAGTTTTTTCTGCTCTGTGTTGTCCTCTTCTCATGATCATCCATTCTGCCCTCCATGTTACTGGCAAGAGATATGACTGAAATATTTTGCAAGAAAAGTGTATTTTTTAAAAAAAAAGGAGTACTTGTGGCACCTTAGAGACTAACCAATTTATTTGAGCATGAGCTTTCGTGAGCTACAGCTCACTTCATCGGATGCATACCGTGGAAACTGCAGAAGACATTATATACACACAGAGACCATGAAACAATACCCCCTCCCACCCCACTGTCCTGCTGGTAATAGCTTATCTAAAGTGATCATCAAGTTGGGCCATTTCCAGCACAAATCCAGGTTTTCTCACCCTCTGCCCCCCCCCCCCCCACACACACACACAAACTCACTCTCCTGCTGGTAATAGCCCATCCAAAGTGACCACTCTCTTCACAATGTGTATGATAATCAAGGTGGGTCATTTCCAGCACAGATCCAGGCTTTCTCACGCACCCCCCCCCCGGGGGGAACACACACTCACACACACAAACTCACTGTGTGTGTGTGTGTGTGTGTTCCCCCCGGGGGGGGTGGTGAGAGAGCCTGGATCTGTGCTGGAAATGACCCACCTTGATTACCATGCACATTGTAGGAGAGTGGTCACTTTGGATGAGCTATTATCAGCAGGAGAGTGAGTTTGTGTGTGTATGGGGGTGGGGGAGGGTGAGAGAACCTGGATTTATGCTGGAAATGGCCCACCTTGATTATCATGCACATTGTAGGGAGAGTGGTCACTTTGGATAAGCTATTACCAGCAGGAGAGTGAGTTTGTGTGTGTGGTTTTTGGAGGGGGGTGAGGGAGTGAGAGAACCTGGATTTGTGCTGGAAATGGCCCACCGTGATTATCATGCACATTGTAGGGAGAGTGGTCACTTTGGATAAGCTATTACCAGCAGGAGAGTGAGTTTGTGTGTGTATGGGGGTGGGGGGGGTGAGAAAACCTGGATTTATGCTGGAAATGGCCCACCTTGATTATCATGCACATTGTAGGGAGAGTGGTCACTTTGGATAAGCTATTACCAGCAGGAGAGTGAGTTTGGGGGGAGGGGGGCGGAGGGTGAGAAAACCTGGATTTGTGCTGGAAATGGCCCAACTTGATGATCACTTTAGATAAGCTATTACCAGCAGGACAGTGGGGTGGGAGGAGGTATTGTTTCATGGTCTCTGTGTGTATATAATGTCTTCTGCAGTTTCCACGGTATGCATCCGATGAAGTGAGCTGTAGCTCACGAAAGCTCATGCTCAAATAAATTGGTTAGTCTCTAAGGTGCCACAAGTACTCCTTTTCTTTTTGCAAAGACAGACTAACACAGCTGTTACTCTGAAACCTAAAAAAAAAAAAAACTGGTTTGAGAGTATTTTGCTACTTAGAACAGTGACCTTTATAACTTACCAGTTTTCTGTATTACCTTGCTTTTAGCTGGAACATGAAAGAACTTTTTAAAGTTTTTTTTTTTTTCCAGGAGTTCTCATCAGAGCAACTGGAAGAATTTCTGCCAGCCAATTTTTCAGTATAAAAGGCTGAATCTTCACCCTCCCTCATCTTCGGCTAAACCAAGAATTCAAGTGGGAGGTTTCACTTGATTCCCCAGTGTTTCCAACAGACCCATGCCCGAACCAGAATCTTAGATCCAAACACCTTCCAGTTTTGGGGCATTCAAAATTCAGATCTAAAATGTGTAAATGGCTTATTACAGTCCCAGGGTGAACTGTATTTTCCACGCCTCATTCAGTCTGTCTGTGCACACCCCTTTCAAGTGACAGGAGTGCACCTCTATTTTATCTTTATTCAGAACCAGGGCAACTTTCTGCCTGCTGCAATGTTTCTTTTCACCTCCAAGTGGTTTTGATTGTTTGCATTTGTCTTTGATGGTTTTCCATTGGCTGTTCTGGGATTATGGCAAGGCTAGGCAGTAGAACCTTGCATTACCTCGCCTGCTGACTAGGGAGGGATTACAGCTCCCGCTTGCTGGAATGGGTCATTACTGAGACATGTTGCCTAATTTTTACTCCAAGTTCACATAGCATACTTTCAGTATAAAATACATTGTTCCATAAATATTACCGGCACATATATGTTGCAATGACAAGTTACATGCTTTCTGTAGATACCTTACTTGTTGCTCTATGTGTCTTTGGAGTAGTGAGTTTGTCAGGTCTGAGATGCGAGTTGTTTTCAAAGAACAGGGGATCCTTTGCCAAGGGGTCTCTGTGTCACAAGCCTTGTTCACCAATCATAAGTAAAGTTAAGATTTTGTCACGGTTATTTTTAGTAAAAGTCACAGACAGATCACGGGCAATAAACAAAAATTCATGGAAGCCCCGTGACCTGTCCCTGACATTGACTAAAAATAAGTGTGACAAAATGGGAAAGGGGGGGTCCAACACCAATCACAGCTGCAACTTTGGGGTCCCCCTGCCGCCCAGGGCAGCTGAGAATACCAGGGTCTCCCCACTGCCTGCGGCAGCTGAGAGCTCCGGGGTCTCCCCACCACCTGTGGCAGCTCAGCTGCTGGGCTGGGAGCTTTGGGACCCCACTGCTACCCACAGCAGCTGGGAGCTGCAGGGACCTCCCTTGGTTCCTGGGAGCACTGGGGTCCCTCCGCTGCTGCAGTCATAGATTCTGTGACCTCCGTGACATCATCTTATCCTTAACCATGAGTCCTTAGCAGCTCCATCTGGGCCCTGCTATAAACTTCCCTTAGGGAGCTTGTGATCAGTGTAAAATACAGTGACATGGACCAGCCTCTTCAAAACAAAGTAGTATTTATCCATTGGAACATAAGAAATAGAGAGGAAAGGTTAAAACAACAAAAGGCCCAGATGCGTATGATCTTAACTAAACCTTAGCCCTTCTTTCCAAGTTTAGGTAGGTCCCACTTGTCCCAGGCACCCCAGTACTGGGGAAGGGCAAGACAGACTGCACCGCTGCAGCCTCTGTCTCAGTCTGAGCCTCATTCACTGTTTCCCCCTCTGAATTCACAGGCCATCCTTTATCCATTTCCAAGTTCCTTTGGCTGTCCTGGCACCCTGACCCTCGTCTGCCATTTATGCACCTCATTAGGGGTAGGAAGTAGACTTCTGGCGAGTGGATTGACTCTGTTGTCTATTAAGCACCAGTTACTGAGTTAGTCATTGCCTACCATCCTGCAGAAGAGTTTAGTCCCCTCCTCCAGGACTAAGTTAATTCTTTGTACCCAAAGAGACAGACAGCATGAATGTAATCATTAAAGGTATCTCTACACAGCAACTGGGAGGTGTTAATTCCCAGCCCAGTAGACTGTCATACACTAGCTCTCCTTGAGCTGGCATGCTAAAAATGGCTCCGTAGCTATGGCGGTTTGGGCTAACCACTTGAGGTCACGAGGGGATTGGGGGGGATTGTACTCCAGTGGCTAGTCCAAGGCGCCATCCATGCCACTGCAAGCACACTGCTATTTTTAGGTGCTTGCTAAAGCAGAACTAATGTATGTACATCCACCTGAGCTGGGAATTACACCTCCCAGCAGTTGTGCCGATGTAACCATAGACAGGGGTATACACAGTAGTTATTAAAAATAATACAGATATCTCTCGCGTTCTTCGCATGGCTTCTTGCTCTTTTATAATGATATATACCAAAACCCCAACTCATAGCAGCCCCCAGAATTGGGGTGTTTGGCATCTGGATTTATGGTTTGAGCCCAAAAGTGGATGCTTAACCGTTTATTTTCTCTCATTATACAGACCAGTTATTCATGCAGCTCACCCCAGAATAGTAACACGGTTTGCTCAGCTAACCAATCTTGCAGTGACTGCCTGCACATTATCTGAGTTTCCTTTTACAATCAATCTCTTCCAACAGGCCTCTCCACAAATGTGTGTCTGCCTCCCTCCCCCCAAGAATTAATGCTGCATGGAGAATTTTTGCCTCCATAACGATTTATTTTTCTTCTGCTGACCAAATCAGCAGTTCTGCTTGCCTGATTTTAGGCTTTTAAAAGAAAATATTTCCAAAGCACCAATTTCTTTAATCTTCTTTAAATAATTTCAGTGGTCTTGTCAATGTGTATATGCGCCAATAATTACCTTCCCTAAACCCAGGGTGAATCATTAATTATGCATTTGTATTTTGGTAGCACCTGCAATCCCCACTGGGTGACAGAGCCACGTTGCGCTAGGTACCATACACACGCATCCTAAAAAGGCTGTCCTTGCCCCCAAGGGTTTCCTATCAAAGGCTCTAATCCTACAATGAAATCCACATAGGCACGTCCTGGCACCCTTGCTGAGCAGCCCATGGACTTCAGTGTGGCTCCCTGCCAGGTCAGTTTCAGGATTGGGGTCTAAATAAAATCATCTGACATCCCTAGAGGATTAATTTTGCATTTGAAGTTTAGGGAGAGTGAGAATTTATTTATATTTTTATATATAAATAAAGTTTTTTTTAGTCCTTAGTTGTCTGAGGCATTTTTAGAAGCTGTTAGTCTTTTGAAAATACATATTTAATAAATTATATCATCTGTTATCCTCCAAAGAGACTGTATGGAGTTACCTCCCTTTAACAGAGGGGTAAATCTGGAGATCTAAACAAGTTGTCAGTGTCCCTTTTGATCAAGCAAAGTTCACAGTAAAGAGACTTTCCAGAGAATTAAGGCCCTGATTCAACAAGGTATGTAAGCATGTTAGGCCACTGAATAGGGTTGCCAACTTTCTAATTGCACAAAACAGAACACCCCTGCCCAAGGCCCCGCCCCTGCCCTGCCCCTTTTCTGAGGCCCTGCCCCCACTCACTCCAGCCCCTGTCCCTCCATCGCTCGCTCTCCCCCACCGTCACTCACTTTCACTGGGCTGGGGCAGGAGGTTCGGGTACAGGAGCGGGTGAGGGCTCCAGCTGGGAGTGTGGGCTCCAGGGTGGGGCCAGAAATGAGGGATTCAGAGTGCGGGTTGGGGCAGGGGTTAGGGTGCAGAAGGGGGTGAGGGATCTGGCTGGGGGTGTGGGCTCTGGGGTGGGGCTGCAGATGAGGGGTTTGGAGTGCAGGAGGGAGCTCTGGGCCTGGGCCAAGGGGTTTGGAGTGCGGGAGCGGGCTCAGGGCTAGGGCAGGGAGTTAGGGTGTGGGAGAGGGTGCAGGGTGCGGGCTCTGGGAGAGAGTTTGGGTGCGGGAGGGAGTTCCGACCTGTGGTGCAGCTGAGGTTGCAGACTCCGACCGGGCGGCACTTACCTCAGGTGGCTCCTGATCGGCGGCGTAGCAGGGATAAGGCAGGCTGCCTGCCTTGGCTCTGCGCTGCTCCCGGAAACATCCTGCATGCCCAGCCCCTAGGTGGAGGCACAGCAAGGCGGCTCTGAGTGGTGCGCGATGTCTGTGCCTGCAGGCGCAACCCCTGCAGCTCCCATTGGCCGCAGTTCCTGGCCAATGGGAGCTGTGGGAGCAGCACTCAGGGCAGGGCTGACGCATGGAGTCTCCTTGGCCCCTGTGCCAAGGGGCCGGACATGTCACTGCTTCCGGGAGCTGCACGGAGCCAGGGCAGGCAGGGAGCCTGATTTAGCCCTGCTGCACTGCCAACCAGACTTTTAACGGCCCAATCAGTGGTGCTGACCAGAGCCATCAGGGTTCCCTTTTTGACTTGGCTTCCGATCGAAAACCAGACGCCTGGCAACCCTACCACTGAAGTCAGTTTATGTCTTCCTCATAAAGCTCTGAGACCTCATCTTCTAGAAATAGGCTTGATACATACTTTTATTCCATCTGCTCTAAACTGACACTAAAGTTCCATAATCGCCAAAGCCAGTTATGATACATGCATAGACTGTTACATGATCACCTACAGTCAGTGATGGAAAACGTTTCTAAACCTGTTGTAATATGTTTGGGCTATCCTCATTAGGTGGAAGCTGAATGGAAAAATGGAATAAGAGTTAAGGTCACTTGTGGAATTTATGTGAGTATGTGTATTTAGTATGTCTACAGTTCAAGTGCAAAGTCGAGCAAATGTCAGATTCAGTGTTGCCCATGCAACCTTAATTCTGCTCCCTTATGCATCTATTTCTGTGTACTGAACAAGGCAAGAGTCTTGTGGAAAAATTAATATGTGATTGTGTAATTAAAGACTGTACCACAGTGCATATGCACTTGGGGACAGAATTAAGGTTGTATGGGCAACCATAATTTTTTAGCATTTAACTTTGAAATCTAAATACCCTTCTTTTTAACATAGGGTGTGGGTTTTTAAAAAATACTATTTCCTAGAGGCTTTTAAAGGAAAAAGTTTAGACCAAATTCGTTTATGTACAACCCTAACAATCCCTCCATCATTTATAGCAGGGTTTGAATTGTGAACCTTCAGCTCCTCAGCACAGACTACAGTTACAAGTGCAGTGACCCGGCTAGTCTAGTCTGTGCTAACTGGAATGAGAGGTAGAGGCAAACCAAGACAAAAGGAATAATTTAAATTTTTTAGAACTTTGTAAGGGAAAACCCCAATATTGTACCAGGATCATAAAGACTATAGAACATTGCCAAGTACTCACTTACTTATGATAATAAACTATATGTCTAACATAGTAAATGCCAGTGAAAATGAGGTCGGATCAGAGCCTAAAATAGGGAAAGAACAAGTCAAAATTACTTAGACAAGTTAGATGTCTTCAAATCACCAGGGCCTGATGAAATGCATCCTGGTATATTCAAGGAGCTGACTTAAGAGATATCTGAGCTACTAGCAATTATCTTTGAAAAGTCATGGAAGACAGGAGACATTCCAGAAGACTGGAAAAGGGCAAATACAGTGCCCATCTATAAAAAGGGAAATAAGGACAATCTGGGGAATTACAGATGAGTCACCTTAAATTCTGTACCCGGAAAGATAACGGAGCAAATAATTAAGCAATCAGTTTGCAAACACCTAGAAGATAATAAGGTGATAAATAATAGTCAGCATGGATTTGTCAAGAAAAAATTGTGTGAAACCAACCTGATAGCTTTCTTTGACAGGATAACAAGCCTTGTGGGTGGGGGGAAGCGGTAGATGTGATATTTCTTGACTTTAGTAAGGCTTTTGATAGGGTCTCGCATGACCTTCTCATAAACAAACTAGGGTAATACAACCTGGATGGAGCTACTATAAGGTGGGTGCATAACTGGTTGGAAAATCATTCTCAGAGAGTTATCAGTGGTTCACAGTCCTGCTGGAAGGGCATAGTGGATGGCTTTGCAGCTATTTGATTCCTGAACTGCAGTGGAGCAGTATCCCTATTTTGGCCCCAGAGTATCTTGCCACAGAGTACATCAACAGAAAGGGCTACTATTCCCGTGGTTATTCAAGTGCTGGTGGCTCACTGGGGATGCTTCATTGACATCAGTGTTGGATAGTTAGGGAAGGTGAGTGACACTTGCATCTTTAAGAACACAGGACTGTTCAGAAAGCTACAAGCAGGGACATCTGTCTCGACCAGCCGATTACCATTGGCAATATTGAAATGCCAATAGTGATCCTTGGGGATCCAACCTATCCCTTACTCCCTAGGATCATGAAGCCGTACACCAGATGGACCTATCCTCCATGAACTTATCCCATTCTTTTTTTAACCCTTTATAATTTTGGCCTTTACAATATCCCCTGGCAGTGAGTTCCACAGGTTGACTGTCCAATGTGTGAAGAAGTACTTCCTTATATTTGTTTCAAACTTGCTGCCTATTAATTTCATTGGGTGATCTTTGATTCTTGTGTTATGTAAATAACACTTCCTTCTTTGTTTTCTCTACATCAGTTATGATTTTATAGACCTCTCTCATATCACCTCTTAGTCATCTCTTTTCCAAGCTGAAAAGTCCCAGTCTTTTTAAATCTTTCCTCATACGGAAGCTGTTCCATATCCCTAATCATTTTTGTTGTCCTTCTCTGTACCTTTTCCAATTCTAACATATCTTTTTTGAGATGGGTGACAAAACTGCACACAGTATTCAAGGTGAGGTGTACTATGGATTTATATAAAGGCAATATGATATTTTCTGTCTTATTATCTATCCCTTTCCTAATGGTTCCAAACATTCTTTTAGCTTACTTTGACTGTCCTCCTTTGTCCTCTTTTTGTTCACCTCCTTATCTGGGTCTGTTGTCTGGGTGTGGAGGGGGAATCCCTCAACTCCACAATAGCCGCAGCTGCAGATAAAACACTCAGAGGTACCATTGTCAGTATAGTAGGAAGGGAAAACTTAAGATTCAGGGCTCCCTCCTTCTTCTGCTCCCCTCCAGTGTTAAACAAGACATGCTTATTGACACTTCTGCTTTGGCCTGCTTGTGCCTGGTGCCTCTCTTGGCTCAAGTCATGGTAAGTATGATGCAGCAGGGAATTGCTCCATTGCCGGAAACTGAGTATAGGGCAGGGACACTGAATACTGGCACCGTTCTCCACAGATAATGGTAAGCTGATCTGATATTTCACTCCTGAAGGTACCAAAGGCAAAGAGAGCACAGCTGCTCATGGTGGTGGTGTGGGGGGGGAATCTTCCAGTCTCCATGAACCCTGGGCAGTGGAGGTCACAATTGTGACCAGAGTGGTCAATGTTGGTCGTTATGGGACAGCTGTTGGAAGACTGTTAGGGTTGACATAGGTGTGATGGGTTGGATCACAGAAACCCCTTGGGAACTGCCAACTGATGTGCCAAGACTACTTCTGCCCCTTCTTTCCCTGCCAGTTTGGAACTCCAGCTCCCTGTCTTGCTGAGCCAGACACGGCAGTCTGCTCCAACATAGACCCAGGGTCTGAACCACATGTCCCAAAGCTACAGACTTAACTGGAAGCAACTTAAGAAGTGTTCCTGTCTTTAACGCTCAGATGCCCAACTCCCAATGGGGTCCAAACCCCAAATAAATCTGTTTTACCCTGTATAAAGCTTATGCAGGGTAAACTCAAAAATTGTTCATCCTCTATAACACTGATAGACAGAGATGCACAACTGTTTGCCCCTCCCAGATATTAATACATACTCTGCATTAATTAATAAGTAAAAAGTGATTTTATTAAATACAGAAAGTAGGATTTAAGTGGTTCCAAGTAGTAACAGACAGAGCAAAGTGAATTACCAAATAAAATAAAATAGAACATGCAAGTCTATGTCTAATACAGTAAGAGACTGAATACAGATAAAATCTCACCCTCAGAGATGTTTCAATACGTTTCTTTCACAGACTGGACGCCTTCCTAGTCTGGGCGCAATCCTTTCCCCTGGTACTGCCCTTGTTCCAGCTCAGGTGGTAGCTAGGGGATTTCTCATGATGGCTGCCCCCTTTGTTCTGTTCCACCCACTTACATATCTTTTGCATAAGGCAGGAATCCTTTGTCCCTCTGGGTTCCCACCTCCTCCTTCTCAGTGGAAAAGCATCAGGTTAAAAATGGATTCCAGTTCAGGTGACATTAGGGTGACCAGAAGTCCTGATTTTATAGGGACGGTCACGATTTTGTTTTGTGTGTGTGTGTGTGTTTTTTTGTTTTGTTTTTATATAGGCACCTATTACCCCCCCACCCCCATCTCGATTTTTTACACTTGCTGTCTGGTCACGCTAGGTGACATGATCACATGTCACTATAAGACTTCATTACCTGCTTGCCAGCACACAGGTAGACAGGAAGACTTACAAGTAAAACAGAGCCATCCATAGTCAATTGTCCTGGTTAATGGGAGCCATTAAGATTCCAAATCACCATTAATGGCCCACACTTTGCATAACTACAATAGGACCTCAGAGTTATATTTCATGTTTCTAGTTTCAGATACAAGAGTGAGTGATACATTTACACAAATAGGATGACCACACTCAGTAGATTATAAGCTTTGTAATGATACCTTACAAGAGACCTTTTGCATGAAGCATATTCCTGTTACATTATATTCACACTCATCAGCATATTTTTATAAAATCATATAGAGTGCAACGTCAAAGTAGGTAACACAGTGTCTACACTTGTGCTGTGTTGACCTTTGTACATCAGCCTTGGCTCAATGCCACTTTGGAAGCTGGTGTTACTATGTCTGCATAATGACAGGTTTCAGAGGAACAGCCGTGTTAGTCTGTATTCGCAAAAAGAAAAGGAGTACTTGTGGCACCTTAGAGACTAACCAATTTATTTGAGCATGAGCTTTCGTGAGCTACAGCTCACTTCATCAGATGTATATCGTGGAAACTGCAGCAGACTTTATATACACACAGAGAATATGAAACAATACCTCCTCCCACCCCACTGTCCTGCTGGTAATAGCTTATCTAAAGTGATCAACAGGTGGGCCATTTCCAGCACAAATCCAGGTTTTCTCACCCTCCACCCCCCCACACAAATTCACTCTCCTGCTGGTGCTAGCCCATCCAAAGTGACAACTCTTTACATAATCAAGTCGGGCTATTTCCTGCATAGATCCAGGTTTTCTCACATCCCCCCCACCCCCATACACACACAAACTCACTCTCCTGCTGGTAATAGCTCATCTAAACTGACCACTCTCCAAGTTTAAATCCAAGTTAAACCAGAACATCTGGGGGGGGGGGGGGGGTTAGGAAAAAACAAGAGGAAACAGGCTACCTTGCATAATGACTTAGCCACTCCCAGTCTCTATTTAAGCCTAAATTAATAGTATCCAATTTGCAAATGAATTCCAATTCAGCAGTTTCTCGCTGGAGTCTGGATTTGAAGTTTTTTTGTTTTAAGATAGCGACCTTCATGTCTGTGATTGCGTGACCAGAGAGATTGAAGTGTTCTCCGACTGGTTTATGAATGTTATAATTCTTGACATCTGATTTGTGTCCATTTATTCTTTTACGTAGAGACTGTCCAGTTTGACCAATGTACATGGCAGAGGGGCATTGCTGGCACATGATGGCATATATCACATTGGTGGATGTGCAGGTGAACGAGCCTCTGATAGTGTGGCTGATGTTATTAGGCCCTGTGATGGTGTCCCCTGAATAGATATGTGGGCACAATTGGCAACGGGCTTTGTTGCAAGGATAAGTTCCTGGGTTAGTGGTTCTGTTGTGTGGTATGTGGTTGTTGGTGAGTATTTGCTTCAGGTTGCGGGGCTGTCTGTAGGCAAGGACTGGCCTGTCTCCCAAGACTTGTGAGAGTGTTGGGTCATCCTTTAGGATAGGTTGTAGATCCTTAAGAATGCGTTGAAGGGGTTTTAGTTGGGGGCTGAAGGTGACCGCTAGTGGCGTTCTGTTATTTTCTTTGTTAGGCCTGTCCTGTAGTAGGTAACTTCTGGGAACTCTTCTGGCTCTATCAATCTGTTTCTTTACTTCGGCAGGTGGGTATGTCTGCATAATGAGGCACTTAGAGACAAATTTAAGTGTAGGCACCATGCGCAACTAGGTTGACACAAGGCGGCTTACATCAGCATAACTTTGTAGGCCTTAGGCCAGGCCTTAGATTCAATGTTCCTGTGGCTGTAACTCTTTTCACCAAGTTTATCTTCACCTAGTGGGCCTTCACTTGTCCACTAGGCACCTTTAGATCTGTATTTCTTGAATAGATGTTCCCACAGCTATTCTCTCTGTTCATGTACTTTATGGGATTTGTGGGTGAACTTCTCTGCTTTCAGGATCTGTTTTCATCTCTCACAACTTTCTGATAAATTCCCATTTTCACCAGTTAAATTTCCTTCGGTTTTTTTCCTTGATACATTCTGGTACGTCCATAGATTTTATTTACCAATACTTCTCTTCTCTAATAGTGTCTGTTCACATTCCCAGGTCTATGTGTTTCTGCTTCTCCTGACCTGAAACCTTTCCTATTTTCCTTCTTTTCTCCTTCTCACTTCCAAGCCCCCTACTTTTCTTCCCCTGTTCTTTTATTTTTTCACCTCACCTCCTACCCCAGCTCTGGTTCATCTGCTAGCTCAGCGTGTAGGTTCTTCTCCTTCCCTCCTTCTCTAACAGCTTTTTCTAACCGTCCCCTTCAGGTAAATTCTGAGTCCCCACCCCAGCTTGAGGTGCCTTTGTACTGGCTGGCTGTCTCCCCAGGACAGCATTCTGTGCTGCTGCAAGTGACATAAGGGAAATGGAGATTTTAAAAAGTTTATATCTCAACAAAACTTGAGTGAAATTTCATGGGACAAAGCCAAAGAGCTTTCCACCTGTCACTTTTCAAGAGGCTGTGGCAAATCATGGAGATGTTAGAGCTTCTCAGAGGCCCCAAGAATCTTTTGTAATGGAAACTGTTAGGTAACCAACTATGCTACCAGTTCCCCCTATAATATTTATGGATTTTTGTTACTGAATTTACAATCTTAATCATCTAATTCAGAAGCAAAATAATTGTGTATGGTACAGTATATCAATGAATGTAGTAAAGATCTAAACTGAATTATACAAATCTGGCTGTTTTTCTTGACTTTTGGAGTCAGTTTAAATAACCGATCATATAAACTAATATACAATATTTGGATTTTGAAAAATACTTTGATGCAATTTTATATGACATACAACTGCTCTAGCTAAAAGCTATAGGGAATGAAGGATAGGAGATTTACTGCGAATACGGGATTTATTTGTAACCCATTCCCTCTAGGAAATACTTTTTAGAAAATGCTATGTCAACTTATTTGCAAGAATGAAATCTATTCCCCTAGAGGTCAGTAAGCACTCTGACAGCTGCAAGTTGTTTGTGTTTTAATATAAATAAATGAGCTAGACAGGAGGCCAGCTAAGTTAATTGCTTAATTTTGCTAGTTTTCATTTGTACTTGCAAGGTAATTCATGTCTCAAATAAAAACCTTCAGGAACACCCTGAATAAGATTTACTGTAACTGGAACACGAGAGCTTAAAAGGGAAATAAAATAAAATGTCTTCAGTTAGATGGATAAGCAACAATTCCAATAAACAAATGGCTCAGAATTTTGTTTTGAATACAAAATATAGTAATTCCCAGGATTGGTGTGGTATATTTATAATTCTCCTCTTCATGTCATCAAGCAGTAAATGCCATTTAGCTCATTCAAATATACTGAAACCTTTACCATAGGCAGCTACCTGTCTTTAGAGACTGTCTGTCTCAAAGGATCCCCGAATGGTCGGAGTACATTTCTGCTCCAACTATATCAGAAGACTATCCCTCTTTAGCAAACAGGTTGTGTTAGACCCCCCCCCCCCCCCCCCGACCGATTGTTTAAGATAGCTTTCATTGCACATCTAATACGTGATGATGCAGATTTGATGGCTTGAGTCAGGCTTGTTAGCCAAAATGACCTCCGACAGGCATGGGCAGGCATATTGCTGCTGAGGCTCCTGCACTGTATGTGGTGGTGGGTGTAGATGCTTTCAGCACTGTGCTTTGTGGTCATGCCGGTGGCTCTGTTGTGAGAGCTTCACTCAAGTTATTCACTGGTCATTTGCAGATTGTTCCATTGGCCATTCTAGTGTGAATGAGTGCAACTCCATTGGCTTCCATGTGCCTTTGTGTCAATATTACGCTGCTGTCCGTTCCAGTATGTGAGCTTCTTTAAAATGTTCCCTTGGTCTCCCTTGTGAGCATTTATACTACAAGTGTTATGGTTTCCACATGCAAGAGCAAAGCATATATTTCTCGGTTTAGTTGACTGTTAAGTTATGTGTTCTTTCTCCGTTTATTCATTTTCCTTTATAGGATAAGATTTTCAAAAATGCTTACTAAAATGCTCATTGACGTCAGTGGGAGCAGTTAGACCAATGCTGAGTGCTTTGGAAACCATCCCATAATGTCTCAATAAGAGTCAGTACATGTTACTCACTTTGTAATAGCCCATTTGAATTACCCATGCCCTGCAGATAGGCAGGGAAACTCCATACACTGAGGTTATGTCTCCGCTGCAATAAAAGACCTGTGGCATGGCCGTAGCTGGCCTGGGTCAGCTGACTAGGACCATGTCTACACTTACAAGCTCACAGCAGCACAGCTGTAAGCTCTCGTGTAGCAGCATTATGCTGAAGGGAGAAAGCTCCCTTGTCAACATCATAAAACCAGCTCAATGAGCAGCGGTAGCTATGTCGGCGGGAGAGCATCTTATACCGGCAACACTTATATCGCTCAGGGCGGTGTTTTTTTCATGCTCTTGAGCGACAAAAGTTTTGCCAACACAAATGCTAGTGTAGACATGGCTTTTGGCTCAAAGGGCTCAGGCTGCAGGGCTATTAAATTGCAATGTAGACATTCAGGCTTGGGCTGGAGCCCAGGCTCTGAGACCCCACAAGAGGGGAGGGTCTCAGAGCCTGGGCCACAGCATAAGCCCGAATGTCTACACTGCAGTTTTATAGCCCCGGAGCCTGAGCCCTGCAAGTCTGAGTCTGCTAACCAGAGCTCTGAGACTCAGTGCTGTGGGTTTTTTATTGCAGTGTAGACATACCCATAGGGGTGCAGTATACCGAAAACATTAACTCTTTTACATGTACATAGCTACATACCTCTTTCATATCTCCTCTCTAAACTAGACAGGCTGTCTCTTCGGCCTCACTCTATGCTAATCAGTCTCCACATCTGTCTCTGAACCTACTTCTCTTTTTGCTGTATCTTTTTTTTTAAAAGAGAGGGTGAAATCCTGTCCCCAGTGAAATAAATATCAAAACTCTCACTGGGGCCACAATTTTACACTGAGTAACCAGAGCTGAACACGGGGTTCTTGTTGAGGCTGTCCATTGGTTTTCTGTATTAATCTCCACCCTGGGCCTTTTTCAGACTAGCATTTTGTTTGCTTTATTGACTGCCATTGCATTTTGAGCAGAGGATTTCATTGAAACACCTGATCTCTTTTAATGAAGGGCTACTGCCAAACAGAGACAAAACTCCAAAATGGCACTCCTGAGGCTGATGTGCCCCAGTGTTTTACCTACTGTGCCTTACTGGAAGTGTTTTGCTTTGCTCTGTATTACTATACTCTTTTTGAGAATTTATTGATCTTAATGTCATGTCTGCAACGTAGTTTAAATTAAAATGGCTTTCCTGGGAAATGACACTACGAAAACAAAGCTGGTGTCCTGGAGGCAGGGTAGTGCAGAGGTTGTGTGGATACATATATTCGCATAGCATTTGCCTTCCCTTGGTTCCTGTCTGCTCCTTTCTTGGGAATAGGAAACATACCAGAATTTACACCAATCCCATCTCCTGAGGGCTTACCCTGGCAAGATCCTTGTAAATGTCTCTATAGCATCTCCCCACAAGAAAAGATAAGATACAGTGGGGAAGGTGGGAACATGATGTACATTCATGCTAGTGACAAACTTCAATTAGCAGGCACCCTTTTTATGGAGGCAGGATGTTATTAACTAAATCGAAGCTGGATGTTGAGTTTCTACCGTAGTGCTGATCCAGCTCTGTGGAAATCTTTTGGTTGACTTCATTGGAAGCTGAATCTGGCTGTTAGTGAGCAATATTCAAGAGCTAAAAAATGGAAGATTTCTGGAACTCTGGTTTTGTCATTCCCCTTGACAACTGTAGTATCAATAACACACAAAAAGCCAGGCAGATAAAGATATATTTATCATCACTGTTTCAACCAAAGAGTTAGGAACATTGTAATTCACCACAATTTCACCTCACATGAGTAATAGGCTCCAAACATCCCTCCTGAATGAGCAGCAGTGCCCATGTCTCTGCTCTCCATTGTACAATGTAACACTTCTGAGCCAGTCTTTCATACAAACTGTAGCCTAGAACTCTTTGCAGAATAACTGGGGTAAAATTCAAAGGCATGATCCTGAAAGTGTTCAGCACCAGCAATTCCTGTGGGAGATCTCAGGAATTACAGGTTCTCTGTCCCTTCCAAGGATTGCACCCGAAGTGTGGGATATCCCTAAATCTTTGTACACTGGGAGAGGGGGAAGACGCTTATGAGCACATGTTAAATCCTTAGTGTTAACATGGACTTTTGCCATTTTACCCCATATCAGATGATTGAATTAATAAATATATTAATAAATTAATATCAGTGGGAAGTGATGCATGAGGAATCACTATTTTACACACAGAACAATCAGTGGATGGACCTAACTGTTCATCAGGCTGATTTGTTAAAGCAAGAGCAGCGATGGGTTTTGAGAAATACATCACCAGTTATGTGCCTTGTTAGGACAGAAGCAGTGGCAGGTCTAGGGCACAGTTTTGGATGCAGCTCTGTTACTGTCTTTAATAATCTGCAGGATGGACAGCACCTCCTCTTTCCCCACCAACTCTTGCCACTGCGGACGTAGATTCTTATCTTGCCCACACCAGTTGTCCAGCAATACATAAACTCCCCATTTTACACAGGTGGAAGTGAGAGCAGAATCGGGCCCCAAGCGCCTAGGGAAAAAAAAATCTCATTTAAAAGACTAATAACTCTAATGGCCAGAACTGACTATTATGATGATCTTTTCCAACCTCCTGCATAACACAAGCCACTTGCTCCCAGCAGCCACACCATATCACTGGTTGCAATAGTTCTACTTTCTGCCCAACCATAGAGGAACCTGACGCCATGTGTGTAGTCGTGCTGCTTTTGCTGCTACCTTAGTGCTGTTGTGCAAGGTACTTTGTCCTGCCCGCTGATAATCAGCATTGTACATCTACCAAGGCAGTTCCTTTCATTTATTTCTCTTTTTAAAACACCTTTAAATTCCAGGGCTTCCTGTGTTTTTCAGAAAGTTCATTTGTTCGGGTAAATATTCATTTTACACTTGAATTTCCTGTATAATTAATTAGCCTGGAATTCAGAGTGATTCTATGAAGATTCCTCACTTCACTGCTCATGTTTTCTTGCTATTAACAATTTTATTTCTCAGTAGGTTCTTGTTACAGTTTAATTACATTACCCTTTAAAACAGAGGATTTAAATTTTCTCTTAAATTAGTTGCCTTTCCCCCAAGAACAATGTTTTACTGGATTTGGTTTATTTTTAAAAAATTCAATGTGGGTCTTCTGATATTTTTTTAAACATTAGTCCCCTTTATTAACTCACTGATTGTTTTTTTTTCCAAACTATTGAGCTAGAAACGTGTTAAACGTGCTTAAAAACACTTCTGAACATTACAAGCCAGATTTTCACAGAGGCCTCAATCCAGCCTTTCTGTGTGTGCAAGACAGAATCTTTGGACCCAGTTTATCCTGGCCTACACATTGTATAGTAATGGACACCACCAGTACAAAGTGGGTATAGAATGCTGCCAGATCAGAATAGGAGCACTTTGCACTTATTTTGTCCTGATGTAGTTCGTTGTTGACCTGCAGAATGACTGTCTCCTTAATATGTAGAGCAGATGTTCTCAAACTGTGGTCCATGGATCATTGGCAGTCTGCTGAGTGCTTGCTGGTGGTCTTCGTAGAACTGGCTGGTCACATAGTGCTGACCCTTTCTTCTTGTTTCCATTTGCTTTATCATATTTTTTAGTGGTGTTTAATATCTTAAATACTTGCCAATGTCAGTTGTGCATGTAAGCAATATAGCTGCAGCAGGGATGTCGTGAGCACGTGGGCCAGATGCAGTCACAAATGGGAGAGAAGGTAGTCTGTTAGATGCTGTCTATTAAGATGTGAAAAAGTTTGCGAATTCTTGATCTATGATAGAAAAGATCTGTTAGAGCATACAGTCCATCCCACTGCCAAGCATTGTTTTCTATTATTTTTCAGATAATTTGCCCCGTCTGTTTTAAAATGTCCCAACCAAATAGTCTTCCACTGTTCCCTTGTGAGGTTATTCCACAACTTAGCTGTTTAATAGTAAATTGGTGGTCTGTATGCACACATCCCATTCATGTTTAATTTATACACCAATTGTGTCCACATTTTCCATCCTTTACAGAGATAGGTGGTAGCGTGCAAAATAGTCCACCTGCCAGAGACTGCATGTGCAACATTAGGCACATGCAGGGAGAGGCCATGTTTTGAAAGTTTGGCCTGGCTACAAACTACCAACATCTGCTGGCAGCTTGAGGAATTTTAAATTGCTGGTTTCCTAGAGGGTTTTTAAAACTGTGAAAGTTTAAAATAGTTTATTGCATCACTTAGTGGCTTGCTTCGGCGTGTTGACATGTGTAGTGTACCATGAGAATTACATTAAATGTAATTACTTTCCAAAAAATAGAATATGTCAGTCCTTTCAATCTTCTATAATTACTGAGTTGTGCTGCACTATATCTCTCTTGCCTGTGTTAAATACGTGACGTTGTGAGTGGCAGTGCGGTTCCAAACACCCAGGTAAGCTTAATGCATATTGATTCTGTCGCAATAAAGGAGTATATTTTTGGATCATCTCCTTTGTAGTTCATACTTTTTGTTCCCCGAGGGGAGGATTCATTTTCTGTGTGGCATCATAAAGAAGTGCCCCCAGTTTAGGCATGCTGTCTGGCAGAAGAGAGATAAGAATATCCATAGAACTTCTTGCACATGCAAAGTCTTTGCAGTTTAGTTTCTTTGTATAAACTAGCCACATACATTTCACCATCACTACATTCATTTTAAATTTTAATGTGGGCACATGTAATAGATTGACAATCCTGGAAACTGTTTGCAGTGTTGTTGTAGCCATGTTGGAAACTGAAGTTTTGATTTATCCTTAGAACAGGCAGCATCAGTGCAGCGTGCGGGAAGCTTATGCCTAGTTCTGGGCTGAACAGTCAGGAAAGGGGGCAAAGATCAGAGGCTCGCCATTTCTCAGGGGGAGCTGAGGCGTGCAGGTTACCCAGATTCATCTGAAATTCCTGTGCACCATCTGGCAGTAAAGTAGAGCAGCACAAACTAAAGGGAAACTATAGTTTTGGGAAGGTGAGGGGGATGCAAATCAAAGCTGTGGTGAATAGGGGCCTATTGAAGTCAACATTGTCACAGCTTGGCCCATTCCCCCCTTGGTCTGACACCAGTTGGTTGTGAGTGAACCCAGTTGGGTCTGGACAGAGCCAGGTCACTGTTCCTAACTCTGGGTCTCTAAAGCACACTCACAGGTGCCAGCCTTCTTTGGGATGTGGGGCTCTGCAGCCTGCCACCTGACACCCCAAAACCAGTGCCTCTGCCCTGGTGGCTTATGTGTGTTCCCTCAGATTCCCATTTCATTGTGGGTGCTCTGAGCATCTTGATTAGAGTGCCCCAAGGGTCGGTCCTGGGGCCGGTTTTGTTCAATATCTTCATAAATGATCTGGAGGATGGTGTGGATTGCACCTTCAGCAAGTTTGCAGACGACACTAAACTGGGAGGAGTGGTAGATACCCTGGAGGGTAGAGATAGGATACAGAGGGACCTAGACAAATTAGAGGATTGGGCCAAAAGAAATCTGAGGTTCAACAAGGACAAGTGCAGAGTCCTGCACTTAGGATGGAAGAATCCAATGCACAGCTACAGGCTAGGGACCGAATGGCTCGGCAGCAGTTCTGCAGAAAAGGACCTAGGGGTTACAGTGGACGAGAAGCTGGATATGAGTCAACAGTGTGCCCTTGTTGCCAAGAAGGCCAATGGCATTTTGGGCTGTATAAGTAGGGGCATAGCGAGCAGATCGAGGGACGTGATCGTTCCCCTCTATTCGACATTGATGAGGCCTCATCTGGAGTACTGTGTCCAGTTTTGGGCCCCACACTACAAGAAGGATGTGGAAAAATTGGAGAGAGTCCAGCAGAGGGCAACAAAAATTATTAGGGGACTGGAACACATGACTTATGAGGAGAGGCTGAGGGAACTGGGATTGTTTAGTCTGAAGAAGAGAAGAATGAGGGGGGATTTGATAGCTGCTTTCAACTACCTGAAAGGGGGTTCCAAAGAGGATGGCTCTAGACTGTTCTCAGTGGTAGCGGATGACAGGACAAGGAGTAATGGTCTCAAGTTGCAGTGGGGGAGATTTAGGTTGGATATTAGGAAAAACTTCTTCACTAGGAGGGTGGTGAAGCACTGGAATGCGTTGCCCAGGGAGGTGGTGGAATCTCCTTCCTTAGAAGTTTTTAAGGTCAGGGTTGACAAAGCCCTGGCTGGGATGATTTAATTGGGGATCGGTCCTGCTTTGAGCAGGGGGTTGGACTAGATGACCTCCTGAGGTCCCTTCCAACCCTGATATTCTATGATTCTATGATTAACCCCTTCAGGGATGCCATGGCAGGCAAGCAAGGAACCCAGGGTTAGTAAAGGGATTTCTTAACTACAGACACTGTTACTCTCAAGAAAGAACTAGATGATTACAGATCTTTGTAAAATAACAGTCCTGAGATTCCCCTCCCCCATCTGATCTCACCTGTCCTGCGAGTCCAAAGCTGATCAGCATTTTAGGCCAGGTAGAGTCCCTCATGCCTTGTGTCTCTGCAGCCTCATCATCTGGTATGTGGCAGTGGAGATGCCATCTCCTTAAATCCATTTTATGACCCTGTTTGCCTTGTACCTCAGCTGGAAAATTCCAATCCCACTGATGCGAGTTGCACACGGGAAAAGAAGTTGTGCCCCTGAGGCGGGTCGGTGCTTGAGTCATTCAGAGATGATGACCCTTGATAGCTCTCTTCTTGATGGTCTTCTCTGAGGTCTCCCACACCCCTCCCTGGCAGGACAGTGTCTGGAATTGACTGACCTTGTCCAGGTTAAGTTGGCTTTTCAACACCAAACACAAAATGGAAGACAGGGTCCAAAAATGGAGGTCACAAAACAAAATGGAGTTCACAGTTTGATACAGACATATCCCACTCTGTCACAAATATCGTACCCCCAGCTAGCAATTTGGAGCAGAGGAAGACAGCCCTCTCCCAGTAATTTCTGGAAGGGGTGAGGTGTTTAGGCTCCTGTTTGCTATTCCTGGTCTTTCTGTAACGATTGGAGGTTATTACAGTCTGAAGTCTGTGATGTCCACAATCGTCAAGGCAACTTAAACAAACAAACAGATACAAAGTAGGCCATCCTCCCACCCTCTGGTATAGCAGCTGTTGGTAATAATATATTAGCCAGCTTGTTTTGTGACCCAGCTACTGTGCTCTTTAGTCCCGTCAGAGCTTTCTGATGATGCAGTGACTGAAAAAGCAAGACTATGCCCAGTAGATATGATGCAAAGTGCTATTTTCTGCTGAAGTAATAAAATGTTGAATTCTATCAAGTCACAACATCCTAGTTCAGGCAATGCTGGGAAACCTTTCTCTTAATTGGAGAATTCATTGGCTTTGACAAAATGATGATGAAAATAATGCACACATCTCTTTTCCCCCAACACCAGTTAAATCTGATAATTAGATGTATGTGCATGTATTGTCTTGTTTTCTGCTGTTCAGCTATAAGATTGTAATGTGAGATTTAAATAAATGCCGGAAAATACTTGATATGAAACATAATCACATTCAAGGTACATTCAGGGAATAGTTGTGATAGGGAGATGGTGCAGGAAGTCTTTCCTTCCTCCTCCTTGCCCACCGAATGGGGAGCAACCAGACTCTTCGTGCTTGTGCTCTCTGAATCCCATTCTCCTCTCACTTACTGATTTCACACAGGTGTGTTTCCCATGACTTCCTGATTCATGTCAGTGTAATTCTGAAGAGAATCAGGCCTGCTGAGAACAAGCACTAGGGAGTCAGCACAATGTGGGGAGCTCTGCAGTTCCTTGTTATGCAGTATAGCAGTGGTTGCTGCTATTGTATATGTTGTCACACAGCAGCCCTCTGCAATTATCCCTCCTCCGTGGCTGGAATGGGCCTGATTATTATAATATTAACTTTCGTGTTACTATAGCATCTAAAGACCCCAGCCAGGATCAGGTTGTCCTAGGTTGTATCATTGTCCAAGGCAATGTATAAACAGTGAGAGACACATCCAGCTCAAGAGCGCTGACACAGTAAATAGACAAGACAGACGAAGGGCAGGAGGGGAAACAGGCACAGAGAGCAGGTTAGTAGCTCAGCCAAGAATAGACCCCAGGACTCCTGATTCCCCATCCAGAGCCTTAACCAGGGAACCATGCTGCCTTTCATGGGCTTGATTCTCCTTTCACTCACACCCATGTAAATCTGGAGTAACTCCACAGAAGTTAATGGAGTTACACAATCCTAGTACCAGTGTGAGAGCAGAATCAAGCCTGTTGCTTCTATTAGCTGGTGTCCCATCATGATGGGCACTGGTATTACCATAAAATGACTCTTAAGTGTTTGTTTTTTGTTTGTTTGTTTTTTGAGGGGTTTGAGTGGTGATGCTTGCTTCTCCATAGCTATGGATTACTTTTCTGAATTATTATCATGCTGTTCTTCATCTTTGTACCCGTTAGAGACTTGTTGAGGTGAGCCTTAACCTGTGGAACTCCTTGCCAGAGGATGTTGTGAAGGCCAAGACTATAACAGAGTTCAAAAAAGAACTAGATAAATTCATGGAGGATAGGTCAATCAATGGCTATTAGCCAGGATGGGCAGTGATTGTTTCCCTAGCCTCTGTTTGCCAGAAGCTGGGAATGAGCGACAGGGGATGGATCACTTGATGATTACCTGTTCTGTTCATTCCCTCTGGGGCACCTGGCATTGGCCACTGTCGGAAGTCAGGATACTGGGCTAGATGGACCTTTGGTCTGACCCAGTATGGCCATCCTTATGAGCCATGAGGTTTTTGGTTTTGCCTTTTTTTTTTTTCCTTAGCACTTGTTCCATGTAAATGGCTCTGAAGAAGCATCTAGACCTGAAAAAAGAATGTGTGTAAGCTGCAAAGCTTGTCTCTCTCCCCAACAGAAGTTGGTTCAATAAAAGATACTACCTCACTCACCTTGTCCTGTTGCTTTAGTCTGCTCAGCTGCTAATCCTGCACTAAGGAAATGGTTGAATTTGGAAAGAGGACAGTGTGGCATATTGGCTTTGTGTGTATCAGTGAGCAAGAGTTGCCCCCCTAGTGATGGGCTTACTTTTGCCATCAGTGGCAGGAGATCTTCTGGCTCCAGCATTCAAGGCTGGGGTTTGGGAGCTGAGGGACCAAAGGTCTAGTCCTGGTTTTCCGTGTGTGTATGTATACGTTCCATGGATTCGTTACAGTAGGGAAATTGAAAAATACTGTGACTCCCTGATTTTGACAGTGGGCTTGTGAGTCAAGCAAATGGGAAGAAAGGCACCGAGTCTGTGATTCATGGAGTGAAATGAGCCAGAGTAGCCAACAAAGGGAGGCAGATCAGGAAGGCAGTAGGAAGGAAGAGCAGACAGCAGCAAGGAAGCTAGTCAGTGAGGTGGAGTTGGGCAGGAAGGCTGCTGCAATGGTAGGTAATAGTAGGGAAGCAGGTTTCTAAATTAGGGAAGGGGATGGGGAAAGTGAATGTGAGGACATCCTGAGAGAAGCAAGCCAGGGCAATGGCGGCTGTACTCTCTGTGCACACTAATTCCTCTGTCTCCGTCCTCCAGAGCCAATCTCCAGTGGAGATCTCAGAGGAGCAGCTGGCTTTGGCTACAGAGAGGCTTCCACTAAGTCCTGCTGCATTTGCTGCTATTAAACTATGTGGATTTTTAAGTGTGCCTGCCCAGTGGCTTTAATACAGTGGGATGAATTTCAAAAGGCAGGATTCTGTTATCCCACATGGAAGGGCTGACTTGGACCAAAAAAAAACTGCATGCTCCTTAGTGGGTGGTAATTGTACAATTTGTACAATTGTACAAAAAAGTGAACAATCGGCAGATGCTGTATTTGCCTGACCTAATGCTCTTCCTGCATTAGAGATGTAATCACCAGCCTGGAGCATGTCTTGCTGCATGAGGAAAGGGCTCTGAAAAGGTCACTCTAACGCCTTTTTCCTACACGATAATGTTAACTGGATAGCATCTTAGTCTTCTCACTGGTGACCTTTTTAATTTGTGAACAACTCCTGTGATTCAAAGATGAATGTACAATCAGAGGACTTATTTGCTCGGAACAGAGCAATCCTTTATTACTTTGATGCCCTTGTAATTTTTATTATCTGCTTAACGTTTATTTTCTTCTCTCAGCCTCAGTGGTTGCCATTTAAAGTCAGCCCTCACCAACAGCTATTTCTGTGATATCACAGCTATTTCCTATTTTAATGATGGAGAAACACAGCAGTTCTTTTGTATACCACCATGTGGTAAACACCGGCTCTCTAATGGCAACTGCTGTGCTTTTCCTTAATGATAAGATTTTTATCATTTTATTTGGCAAAGAAAACCAAACAGCACAGCTAGTGTTATGAAATCTCTAATTTAGAGGCACTTCTGTTGATGTTTAATGATCAAAATCTTTTCAGCACTTTTGATAAATGGAGGAGAGCATGCTAGAGTTTCTTCTCACCAAGCCATTATGTGAACATTCATGATTCAGCTAAGCCCCATGTGGTAAAGAGCAAGTTGTTCTTCGTGAAACAAACTCTAACACACTGAGATGGTTTAAAGATCTCTGTGTGTACATAAACTGACATGTGCAGCAGTTGCATCAAAAGTCTCTCTGATTCAGCGTGCTTATCTCAAGACAGCCTAGCATTGCAGTGATATTCCAACTAAAGCAAGTGTGTGCTAGAGAGCTAACACTGGAGGTGTAGGTGCATGTGTGGTGACTATGTAGTGGAGAGGAGTGCACTAGAAATACCATAAATGACATTTTTTTGTGGCGGGGGAGTGATGTTATATGAAGAAGATAAACATTCCCATTCAGTATTTCATAAGGAATTATTCAAGAGGGTTTTATGGGTTTTTTTAATTACAAGATTCTTTTAAAATCACAGTACTAATTGTACTGGCTGGTCTGAGTGGTTGAAGCCCTTTATAGGTATGTTCTCTAACAATACATCAATAAAGATAATGTGAGCAGCCGTGTCTCAGCTGCTCAGAGCATCCAGCAGATAAAATCACAATCCCAGGAATTCAGCAGCAATTTTAGTTTCTGTGCTGTGGGTTAGAGCAGATTTTTCTCTGCATCATTTATCACATTGTGCACATATGGTCCCTGTGCTTCATCCCATTCATTCTTATTAAATTTCAACTTGTCCTTTTCAACACACCTGAAGAAGAGCTCTGGGTAACTCAAAAGCTTGTCTCTCTCACCAACAGAAGCTGGTCCAATAAAAGATAGTACCTGACCCACCTTGTCTCTTTTTAACACAGACATGCCTGTGTATTCAGTAATGATTCCTAACTTGGAACCTGCTGAAGGTAAAGAGTGGTGTTTGGGGGAGAGTTGGGGAGCACGGAGTTAGCATGAAGGAGCTTTGATCATTTCTTTTTGTCTCTAAGGCATTTGAAATCCCAGCCCTAGTTTTTAGGCTGTCAGTTGCGTGAAGTTATAAATGGTGTGCCACAGGCAGACGCTCCCTCTCAGTCTCTCTCCCTAACCCACATGATCTTCCTTTACTTCACCTCCAACCACATCGCTAAAGAGGGAAGTGAGTGTAACCCCACAGATTATGTAGCTCTCCCCATGCTCACAGGCCTGTGCCATTCTCTCTTCAGCAGAGCTTGTGAGCGTGCCCCCCAACCTTGCAGCCTCATTCTTCCTTCCTCTGCCATCTCTAGTGTCAGCGAACTTTCTCTGTTGCTGTAGTCACGTTTCCTTTTGATGTGGTGATGAGATTTGATACCCAGCCACATAATGCAGTGCTTCCTTGCAGTAGCACAATCCAAGGTTAACTTCTCAAATGCCCCTGGTGTCTGTCCTCTCTCATTGGCTGCTTGTTCCTCTTCCTGTTCCAGAGTTTCCAGGAATACTAAATTTGCATGTAATAAAAATACTTCTCCAACTGTAAAGCCAAATTCAACCAGCACATGCAACTCCCATTGAAGTCAATGATGATTTAGGCTCAGTTATTCCAGGGCTGAATTTGGCCCCTGCTGATTTTAAATTTGACCATCAGTTGCCTTCTACAAGATCTCAGTGGCTCACTGATTGGCACTTCATTGTAAGAATGTTTATTGCCATGCAAAAGAAATAGCTCCTCCTTCCTGGTGTTCTAACTGCTACATGGAGTAACATGCAGATCTTGGGGAGCTGAATTCTGTGCTCTGTATATGCAAGCGCTATGGTAACCAAGCAGTTGCCTCTTCCTGCTCACTGCTTCCCTCAACTCCTCCCCTGCCAAACAGGCATGTCTCATTGACTGTGGAGAGCATGGAAGAGGAGTCAGTTGCTGTCTCCCTGGCACATTGTCCCAGCTGGATGGAAGTAGGGAAGAAACAGCTGCTGGTATTTAAAAGCAGCTCAGCCCTTGCTGATGAAATCTTGTTGCCTGCTCCTCCTTCCCATCTCCCAGCACCGAGCTTTTGACCAGCACTAGGCTTGTACTCATGGAACAAACCTCCTGGAGCATGATGGTGTTAAAGTGTGGGGTTAATGCAGGCCTGTAATCCACACCTGCTGAGGGACTAACCTGACCTTACACTGGCTTGATGTGTAATTAGTCATTAATTGTCATCTTGTAGCCAATCACAACTGGCACCCTCCATAACATGCATGTAGATTTCATGTCTCAGCTGATCTGTGAGTAGCTAAAATTGACCTGATTTATGTATTTCTATATTTAGGTTTACCTTTTCTCTTGGGTACAGTATTTAATGTCCCAGCCACCTGAATGGCCAGCAGCAGTGCTGTCTGGTGTCCTGTTTCCTGTCAAAGTCCCTTTTGTAGAATATAAATGTATCTCTTTGGGAGTGAAAAGCCACATAGGGAAAGTGAAACAGTTTGGTCCCTAAGGTGTCAAACAGAAGGGCACGCTTTTGGCAACTTTTGCACCGGACCAGTGGTTGTGGAAACGGCTGATAAATGTGCCATATATTTGAGGGATAGTCTCAAACCAAAACACCAGATCTGACCACCCCCAAAGCTTGAGGAAGTTGGATCCTGATTTGCATCTTAACTTTGTGGATTGGCTTCATGTCTATTATTTTTCTAAAAGAAAAATTTCCCTGTTGGATTCCATCCAGAACAAGCAAGCAACTTCCTTGCCAGATAAGCAGCTGTCGCAGTTTCTCGGCATTGAAACGGACATGCCCGATCACACTCACAACTAAATCACATAACATTTAGAAAGTGGAATGAATGCGTGGAACCCAGAGGTGTGCAGATACTATGGTGATGAGCACAATATAAATACCTAATGGTCAGACTGGCAGGTGAGGGAGGTAAAGAAGCTGCATAATGTATTCCCTAGTGGATACAACTGTATGGATACTTGTGGAAACAAATACAGCACCTGATTAATTTCAGTTACATGACTGAAGGGAATCAGCAGATCTTCTGTAACTCCAGCTGTCATGGTGTTTCCAGCTCCGTGTAGCTCAAAAGCTTGTCTCTCTCAGCAACGGAAGTTGCTCTAATAAAAAATATTACCTCATCCCCCTCGTCTCTCTAATATCCTGAGACCGGCATGGCTACAACAACACTGCATACATATAGTGTTTCCAGTGTGGTAATTCTCAGTGTTCCTGGAGAAAAGGCAGTTCTGTGGTATTTTGTATTATGAAATGACATGGACGTGATTTATTCAGCAGTGTTTTGTGACATAACTGGGAGCCTTTTCCTGAGTAAGGACTGTAGGATTTCTCCTGTCATGGTTATAATTCCTTAGCGGATAAGGGGGGTGGGGTTCCTTTCCAAAATAACTGCAGTACAGAAAAATGACTTTGCAATGTCTCAGAACATGAGGGCACTATCTTAATATTCCCCAGTTCATGCAAGTCTTGTCTAGTTGAGTTCTGTGTGGTAATATAGCCATTATAGAGATGAAAGGGCCCAATCATACTCCCACAGGAGTTGGTGGCATAACTCAAATTGACTCCAATAGGAGCAAAATCCAATAAATATCTTCTGCTCTGGTATTTAATCTGTTTATTTTACTGTTAATATCTGGTTTAACACCTCCATCCAACAGCTCTCTGTCACTGTAATGATCCTTTTCTGTTCTCTTTCAGAATGAGAAGGCTTTGGGACATTCCATGAGCCGTTCCAGTAACATCTCAAAGGTACAGTATGCAATGGATTATAGTCTTTGGTAAATTTTGAATTTGTGTGGTTTTCTTTGTTCAAACATGTAGGATATACATTCTGTAGTAATCAATAGAAAGTGCATTTATTATAATGGAGGAAGGCACTCTGTCTAAAAATTAGAATTGTGGATAGTCTGTTCCTATGACATACCCAGGGTACAGTCTAGACTAGTGAGCAGCCGGGTCACCCTTGCCCTTAACCTGGGGTGCCCTTTACACTGCTTTGCTGCTATTGCCTCCACTCCTGGACTGCTCACAAACAGCCTCCAGCATGTAAGTCACTCCCAGCTGTTGCTGTTTGCACTTGCAGCCTGCCAGTTACACCCAAGATTTACCAGCCTGAATTATACTACAGGGTGACTCCCGCATACTCCCAGTCCCAGATTTTCTCCAGAAATGTACATCTTGTACTGCCCAGCTCTCTCCTGGACAATACAAGCTCATATAAAGTCCATCATTTTATTAATAGAAATGATATGCACAAATTTTATTGCCTCAACTGAAGTTTCCCAAACACTTCAATTCAAACATGCTGGATTAGATGAAACAATAAAACAAGTTTATTAACTACAAAGAGAGAGATTTTAAGTGAATACAAGTAATGCGGTATAAAAGTTAGAAATGGTTACAAGAAAAATAGAGATAAAACACAACTAGTGCCTGATTTAACAAAAAGAACAGGAGTACTTGTGGCACCTTAGAGACTAACAAATTTATTTGAGCATAAGCTTTCGTAGCCCACGAAAGCTTATGCTCAAATAAATTTGTTAGTCTCTAAGGTGCCACAAGTACTCCTGTTCTTTTTGCGGATACAGACTAACACGGCTGCTACTCTGAAACCTGATTTAACAAACTACGTTAAATTCAAAGCCATGTTTTTCTCACCACATGTTCTCAACAATCTTACTGGCTGCACTTCTTAGGCCAGAACCCCTTCTTCTGTCTAATGCTGCTTCCTTTGTTCCTTCTGGTGCAGTGAAATGGACAGAGAGAGAGGAGGAGGAGGTGGGGGGCCATTGGGGTGTCTGCCCCTTCTTTTTATAGTCCAGTCCTCCATTTGAGAAGCATCTCCAGCTGGGAGCATGGCGCCGGGTAGACTGTGTGGACAGGAACCCCTGCTGTTTCTTTGCTAAAATGTAGATTTTCTGCCCAGGCCTCTTTTCCTGCCAATGAATAGCCACTTAGCAGGTAGTGGCCCATTGACCTTGTTTACACCTGGCTGAGGTGTCAGCTTGCTCTTTGTCTCAGAGGAACTGGTTTGGCCACTCCACAGACTTGGAATGTGTTTTAGTGACATCATACAGTGGAATCTTATAAGTTTACATACAATGTTGCTACACATATTTTACTAGAACACTAATGCCCTGCAAATTATGAGTTTTCAAATGATACCTCACAAAGCATTCCTCATACAAAGGTTACCACAATAGCGTGCAAGGGCTGACTACAGGGTTACACCTGTCACAGTTCCTAATAATGGAATAGTGTTTAAAAAACTCATGCATGAAATACTTCTGAAAGTCATTTCTTTTTAGCCTTTTCAGAATCTGGGATCTCAGCTCAAAGGGCTGGATTGCGGGTAAAGCCACAGACGGCATTAGGGGAGTGCAGAGGGGCCGTGCTGACTCAGCCAGAATTTCTCCTGGGATGGACAGGCTCCAGTCCTTCCCCCACTGGAGTAGCTGATACCACTGGTAGTGATAGGTTGGATGGAGGAGTCCTGCCATTCAAGCAGTGCTAGGACCATGTCTGTGATTGGCCCTTACACAAGTGGAGTTGGGGGGCAGTTCCTTGCAATGTTTTCTTCCTCCTGTTCTACTGCTCAGGGGCAGTCTCAGTGGAGACCTTTGGTATATCTGATGTGACTGAGTCAGGAGGCTCGGGTAGGTGGCCATTTAATATTTGAATGCTCTGCCCTCTGCAGATGACGCAGGAGAGATGATCCCTTCCCCACAGAGTTTACAGTCTAAGGACTAGATTGTCACTTTGCAGTCTGCCCTGAATAAGGTATGAAATGTAACTGCACCACCCGAGGAACAGACCAAGGCGGGAGCAATGACTGAGAGGCTTTACCAGTAGCAGGTTGCAGTCCCCTCCCACCATGCTGGCTCAGCTCTGCTGCTCAATGAACTGAGGCTGTGGGATTGGAGTCAAGGCTCTGCTCGGTCCGTGGCCCTGCCCACCCACTCCCTGGCCAGAGGAAGAAGTAGCCCCACAAAGGCGGCAAGCTCCATAGCCCTCACGAGGGTTGGGTGAATGACACGTGCCCCCATGCTCCCCAGTGTCAGGGTGTTGTCAGTTGGCTTGTATGCGTGTGTTCTTTCTGTGTACTGTCCCAGCTCTGCACACATAGCTGGTTCAGCAAACCTCAATAGTGCTACCCAGTGCTGTAAAGTGTGGGAGGCTGGAATGTTGTTGTCACGATAGTGCTGTTGAGGCTACACAGTGCTTCTGTCCTTGGAGCTTAAATGTTATTAGTAGACAGTGCAGCAGATAGTTTAGCAGACCTCAACGTTACTCCTAAAGGAAGACTACAGGCACGCTTCAGTGGTGAAGGCAATTGGCCAAGTTTGTTGTCAACGAAGCACGGTACTTGCTCCCTGGATCAGTGTCTACAGTTACGCTAACACATGTATGCTCGTTACAGTGGACTCAGCTCAGTCAGCAGCAGGACTTTCTACTGCCCCTAGGCTGGACAAAGGCTTAAGGTGAAGTATCCCGACATTTATAGGCTGATACAAACAACTGAAATATACAACTACACACCACCTTATGTATTTTATGACATCTCTTTGTTACCTCCCTTTGTTCCTGATACATTGAACAAAACATCCCTATTAATCAGTCTGTCAAACCATCTTGCACTAGATTGGGGTGTATCTGTACTAACCTTGAAATGTACAGTAGAACCTCCATTTCGAACACCTCGGGAATGGAGGTTGTTCGTATATCTGAAGAGAACGTTATGGTTGTTCTTTCAAAAGTTTTCAGCTAAACATTGACTTAATAGAGCTTTGAAGCTACTATGTAGAAGAAAAATGCTTCTTTTAACCATCTTAATTTAAATGAAGCAAGCACAGAAAAAGTTTCCTTACCTTGTCAAATCTTTTTTATTAAACTTTCCCCTTATTTTTCTGAAGTAGTTTACATTTAACACAGTACTGTACTGTATTTGCTTTTTTTTTCTGCTGCTGCCTGATTGCTTACTGCCGGTCCCAAATGAGGAGTGTGGTTGGCTGGTCAGTTCATAAGTCTGGTGTTCGTAACTCTGAGATTTTAGCTGTAGCTCACGAAAGCTTATGCTCAAATAAATTTGTTAGTCTCTAAGGTGCCACAAGTCCTCCTTTTCTTTTTGCGAATACAGACTAACACGGCTGCTACTCTGACACCTATTGTATTTATGTAACTATCTAATACCTAATACACTAACAACAACTCTACCAAATTCATAAACTTATAAACATCTACTTTGATACTTGGTCGAACTTTAATTCATGGCCTCTGATTCAGGCCTCAGATCTTGTACCCAGTGCTCCAGGCTCTCTCTGCCACATTCCCATGCTTTTTATCTTTTTATGGGGAGGATGTTTACCCATCATCCTGGTAAAACATAACGCATGGATTGAATATGACCCAGTAGTCGCAAACACTGTTTCCTGGCTGTTTTGCTTTACCCATCCATACATTCATGCCCCACATGTCTAATGGTCTGCATGTTCCCTTGTATGACCTGTGGACAGTTTTCTTTTTCCAAATGTTCTTAGTCCCACATTTTGGGCCTGGGAGTATTAGGTTTGGCACTTGGTTTGAGGGATGTAGTTTTCAATTAATTTTTAAAAACTGGGATAAGCACTATTACAATATACTCTACAGTTTTATGTACATCAGGAGTAAAACAGGAATTTGGAATAGTGAAATCACAATTGAGGCCTTCATATATAATTTTTTTTTAAATTAGTTATTACACAGTACTCTACATCCATGTTATAGGTTGCCCTTACTGCTGGTTGTCACCTCCTAAGAGACAATATTTCCCTTTTCGCAAGCACAGAGTCTGAGTGTAGCAAAAACTTTTAATAAAAGGAGGGAAGTAACCCGGCATTAACTTGGGAAAACACCGCAAACAGGGTTCATAAACATAAACCATGAGCAAAAGACCCACCCCCAAGTAAGTTGGGCGGTGTCCTTTCCCCTGAGGTTCTTAAGTCCAGCAACCAAAAGTCCCTTTAATCATAGAATCATAGAATATAAGGGTTGGAAGGGACCCCAGAAGGTCATCTAGTCCAACCCCCTGCTCGACGCAGGACCAAATCCCAGTTAAATCATCCCAGCCAGGGCTTTGTCAAGCCTGACCTTAAAAACCTCTAAGGAAGGAGATTCTACCACCTCCCTAGGTAACGCATTCCAGTGTTTCACCACCCTCTTAGTGAAAAAGTTTTTCCTAATATCCAATCTAAACCTCCCCCACTGCAACTTGAGACCATTACTCCTCGTTCTGTCATCTGCTACCATTGAGAACAGTCTAGAGCCATCCTCTTTGGAACCCCCTTTCAGGTAGTTGAAAGCAGCTATCAAATCCCCCCTCATTCTTCTCTTCTGCAGGCTAAACAATCCCAGCTCCCTCAGCCTCTCCTCATAAGTCATGTGTTCTAGACCCCTAATCATTTTTGTTGCCCTTCGCTGGACTCTCTCCAATTTATCCACATCCTTCTTGAAGTGTGGGGCCCAAAACTGGACACAGTACTCCAGATGAGGCCTCACCGATGTCGAATAGAGGGGAACGATCACGTCCCTCGATCTGCTCGCTATGCCCCTACTTATACATCCCAAAATGCCATTGGCCTTCTTGGCAACAAGGGCACGCTGCTGACTCATATCCAGCTTCTCGTCCACTGTCACCCCTAGGTCCTTTTCCGCAGAACTGCTGCCTAGCCATTCGGTCCCTAGTCTGTAGCTGTGCATTGGGTTCTTCCGTCCTAAGTGCAGGACCCTGCACTTATCCTTATTGAACCTCATCAGATTTATTTTGGCCCAATCCTCCAATTTGTCTAGGTCCTTCTGTATCCTATCCCTCCCCTCCAGCGTATCTACCACTCCTCCCAGTTTAGTATCATCCGCAAATTTGCTGAGAGTGCAATCCACACCATCCTCCAGATCATTTATGAAGATATTGAACAAAACCGGCCCCAGGACCGACCCTTGGGGCACTCCACTTGATACCGGCTGCCAACTAGACATGGAACCATTGATAACTACCCGTTGAGCCCGACAATCTAGCCAGCTTTCTACCCACCTTATAGTGCATTAATGTGCCCGTCCCTTCTCTGCACCCCACTCACAGTTGCTGTCCTTGGTCAGTGCAGACTCAGAGTTCAGAGGTGCATCTGCAGAGTTCACCTCCCACCCTTGGTGGAGGGGTAAGAAGGCACCTCACTCACTCCTCTGCCCGGGCACTCACTTGCCGCATATCTCTGCCAACTGCCCTATTGCCACATTTCTCTGGGGGGCTCTGCTCTGGCCCTCTCCGCCACCTGCACTGCTCTGCGGGGCTCCGCTCCTCTCCATCGGTCGCCTTGCCACACCTCTCCACTGGCAGCCGATTGTCGAGATGGCTTCAGGCCCCACCACTTAACATAGCTCTCAGTGATTTCAGCTGTTAGCTGGGGAGACTTACTGCTGGTGCACACCGGGCAGTCTCTTGCATCAGAGAGACTGTCCCAAAGCAGGTCTAATACTCAGACCTAAGTATCAGTGATTTCAGCTCTGTGATGTGTAACAAGACTCTCAATTGAGCCTAAATTAACTCTTTTATTACACAGTGGGGAATGGAAGGGTCAAATGGTGCCTAAGACCCTTAAGCAGGGCCCACACCACCAGGTACAAGTACCTGTCCCTACCCTCTCTCAACTCACTGGGCATTGGAACCCATGCCCCCTGCCTAGCAAGTGCTGTTTAGTTGAGCAGGAAATGCCAAGTGCAGTTCTGCTGCCCTTGATTCTCATCAACAAGGATAACAATCCTTTATTACTCCTGCCCCAATAACAAGGAGACTGGGGATCCAACACCAGCCAAAAGTGATCATTTGGGCAAGCAATCCCATCATGCTGAGCACCTAGGCAGGGTGCATGTGCCCATGCAAACGAGATCAGCTTCTTAAATCCTCTTCCACAGCTCATCACTAGATGTCATGTCTAGAGCCCATTCAGACTCTGCTTACATCAGTAATAAAGATTTAAAACCACAGGCACATGAGCTTATTTTGCTCAATAAAATATCTTTGCTGAAAAAGCAATTTGACGCCTGCTAAATTGCCACTTGTGGATAGATTTCAGTCCATTGCCAAAGGCCTACACAACACCCTCTGCACAATTTAAGCCCTGTGTTAAGAGTTCTAATAATAGTGGTAAAGCAGTATGAAAGTCTTCACACTGGGGCAAAGTTCTCCCTAGACGTGTTTGTGAGCAAGAGGCTGATTTTGAAGGTCTTTATATATTGCTGAATTCAGAGCAATCAATGCATACTGTACAAGTGCTTGAGACTTAAGTCTCAAAACTGCTCCTGTTGCAGAACACAGAAATGAGTTTTGCCAGGGAATTCAGTGGAAGCTGAATCAGTACAGAGGTGCACGAACATCTGCCAGCACCTAAGGATATGCCTATGTTTTGAACTGGGAGTGTGATTTCCCAGCTCGAGGATGCATACTCACTCTAACTCTATTAGAGCAAATGCTCTAAAAATATAGTGTAGTCACTGTGACACAAACTGCAGGAAGGGCTAGTTAGGGTGTCAAATGTGTACGTACTTGGGGTGGCTAGCCTGTCCTTCCACTCAGGCTGCCATGTTTACACTCTATTCGAGTGCGCTAGCTCAATTGGAGGTAGCATGAGTCTGTCTCCTTGATCTGGGAATCACACCCCCAGCTCAGAGTGTCGACATGCCCAGATAGAGGGACAAACAGATATGGGGTAACTTGGAAAAGCTGCCAGTTGTGCTTGTGCATGCAGAGCTGGACCCAAGTTGCAAAATTGAATTCCAGGTGTAAATGTCCCCAAAGCTTAGGAGTGATCTGGTCTGTTGTTTTGGTTTGCTCATAATAGAGAGAGGAGCCAGCTGCAAAGTTGAGATCTGGGTCCAAAATTCCCCACAGTTCAGGGGTGTTTGGATTCAGGATTTTGGTTTCAGCCCTCTTCTATTCACAGGAGCAGATATTTTTTCCCAATGATAGAACAATGGGTGCTGTGTACTGTCAGGATTGCTAAATAGGTAGTTCATACCACAGCACTTATCATTTCCACAAACTTGTAATTTCAGGTATTCAGTTTGTTTCATTGTTTGTTATATTATTTAACTATTAAACCTAAATTCATTTAATGGCTGATGCCTGCACTAGACACATACCTAATGGAAATGAAACCAAACATTGTTTTTCTTTTTTGACTTACACATCAGTGCTCAGTTCCTGGACCTGGTTTTCTTTGAATTCCAAGCAAAGTAAAGGTTTTCTTGGGGTCTCCGTGGTGACTGTGTTTGTTCCAGGAATTGTGGGTGGGTGTGAATATATGAGATGGTAATATATAGTTGCATGGCTTTTGTGGTTTTGAATTGGACATTATTTGTCCTTAGCAATCTTAACAGTTGAATAGAGCTTTCTGTATGTTTTGGTATTTTCAGCATCTAAACTTGAACTTTTGACGTTCTCAAACTCTCTTGGACTTAACTGGAAGTTTAGGGTGCCTTAGTAATGCCATATCAGTCCCTAAAGGCTACAGGGATCAGTGGGATCCTAAATCCTGTTGTCATTTTCACAAAGAGAGCTGTGTTATGAGCACCACTCATTAGCAAATGGACAATTCAGAAAGCGGAAGATTGCAACTTTTATGAGAGAGATTTGCTATAATAAAAAAAAAATTTCTTTTGTAAAATTGTGAAGCGTATAGAATTTTACTTAAGTCAGAAGAAAAGCTTATTTGGCAATTTTGAGAGCGCAAGAAGTTGCTTTCCACGTTAATAGCCTTGATCCTATAGGCCTGACTCCAAGTTTAATGTCTGGCCTTGCAAAGGGCACTGTATTAGGCCTTAGGCATGTACTTGGGAGCCATTGTTTCCTAGTGGCTAGAGCACAGGACTGGGATGCAGGAGACAAGGTTCTGTTCCCACTTCTGCCATTGGTCTTCTGGGTGACCTTGGACAAATCATTACCCTGCCTTGTGCCTCAGTTTCCCCATCTGTAAAATGGGGTTAATGATACTGACCTCCCTTTTAAAGGACATTGAGATCTATGGATGAAAGAGCACTATACATTTAGGACCAGATTTATCAGTTTTACACCAGTGTAACTACGTGAGTAGAATTACTGACGTAACAGAGTAGTAAATCAGGCCCTTCGTATGCTTATAGGTCATTTCATGCATGTGACATTTAATTTATGGCTAGTGGAAACTTATTAGTCATAAACTGTTAATGTTTTAATATGCTTTTCTATGTGCGGTAGTCAAATAATATACAGCTGATTTAAGAGCGTGTCCTCATTGGCTGTAGATTTCTAAATTATTATCATTAATCCTGAAGTCCCTCTGTACAGTACCAGTCACTCATGGTGTAATGCAGAGGTCCCCAATGTGTGGGGTGTGCCCCCCTAGGGGGGGCTGAGGAATGTTGGGGGAGGTGGCTGGAGCCCAGGCCAGCTCCCCCAAAGAGGGTGGGGAGAGAGTACCACCCTGCTCCACTCCTGACCCCCCGGCTGCTAGCCTGGGGTCCCGGCTGTACCCCCTGTCTGCGTCCCCAACTCCCAGAGCCGCAGCCCTGCTCCCGGCCCTGGCTCTAAGGGTCGGGGGGTGGGGAGGGGCACAGACAGGGGTAACGGGGAGTGTAAGGTAAAAAGTTTGGGGACCACTGGTGTAATAGATCAGAACTTGATTCTGCATTGCTTCTAAGCAGTTCCATTCTAGTCCATGCCTTGGCTGATACACCCAGATGTATTTGATGTCTTGTGGATTTAAGTGAAAACGCTAAAGATAAAGAATGTTATTAGGCTTGGAAGGATTACATTTTTATCAGTAAATGTCAGTAAACATCAATTTCACCATACACACACAAACCAATATAAAAAATATTTCAATCGATGATCATCAAAATGTATAAGATAGACAAAGCAAGAAAGCTGCTGCCTGAGACCTTCTCAAACTTTGATTTAAGGATATTTGTTTTGTGTCCTTTGACATGTGATGTTGATTATTTGTGTTTTAACAGTTATAAAACTTTAAGTTTTTGAATCTCAACGATTCACTCAATAATTGTCTGATGCCCCTCATTGTCTGACATCCCCCATAATTCCCCGCCACTGTGAAAATTTAAATAATAAAAGTAGAAATAAACATCTGTATTTGTAAAAGTTATTTAAAAAAAAATCAAATTTGTCAAGCCTAAATATTATGCAGGGATACGATGGAAAGTGATAACTGCACAAACAATGCACGGTATGATTCTGTAAAAACTCTGATCCTACTGAGTAAACTTACTCATGTGTGTGCTTGTTGTGGGATTGACTGCTGGTTGTGTAAGAGTAACTGGGTTACAGAATTGCTGCCTTAGTAATATGAAAGCAGTGGATGTTGCATCACATTTGCAAGGACTGGGGATGGTCTAGTGGTTAGAGTGGGGGACTGGGAGCGAAGAGACCTAATTTAAGTCCTAGTTCTGCTGCTGATTTGCTGTGATATCTTGGGTAAATCTTGTAACTTCTCTGTGCCTCAGTTTCCCCATCTGTAAAATGGCTGTGATCATGCCTACTTCCAAGAGCTGATTTATAACAGTGAAGGTAATTAATGATTGAAACTTATCAGGGGTTGTGGTGGATTCTTCATAAGTGACAATTTTTAAATCAAGATTGGAAGTTTTTCTAAAATATATGCTCAAGTTCAAACAAGAATTAATTCAGGGAAATCCTATGGCCTGTGTTACACCGGAGACCAGACTAGAAGATCACAGCAGGCCCTTCTGGCCTTTGGATCTATTAATGTGTATTGAAACAGCTCTATAATAGTGTGCAGTAAAGGCCTTGTCTTGCTGCCATTGGATTCAATGGCTCATTGACATCATTCATGCAGGATCAGGCCCTTAATGAGTGTGTAACCGTAGCTTACTTTTGGTGTTATTAAAATAGGTAAAACCATCCGCCTGTTTACACAAAGGGCTAGATGGTGCCTAGGCATCCCTTCATAGGAAAACGATACAAACTTGGTCCTCGCATTCCTGGTATGCAAGGGCTAGTGTAGTCTGACTCAGGGAGAGGATAGAGATTCCACAAAGGCAATGGAGGCAGCTGAGACAAGAGACATGGCTCTACCATCCCTCCACATCAGCCGCCCATATTGACACCAATACAAGGTCATACACTGAGCGTATAAGTGTCCTGAGCTGGACATCATCTTTGCATTAAACCTAGAGTAATTGATCTTTGCATGCCTTGCATCATCCATGCATGATCTGTGCACTTGTTCTGGTACTGGCAGCGGCATTTGGATAGCACAAATTGGAGCACTTGGGGCAACCCCTTATGAAAGAAAATAGCAGTGGTCTTTCAGGCCTCCACTATGCTGGTGCCCCCAGAAGCACTGTTCTTGCCTCCAGCACAGTCCCTCTGGGCTTGGCTTCAGGTGTATGTCCCCTTCTCAGACCTCCAACCCTAAGGCAGAGAATGGAGTCAAGCCTCAGTCTTGTCCTAAATGGTGAAAAATTTGGGGTGTGGGTGTGTGTGTGTTATGTTGGGGGGTGACGTAAGCAATTTCCTTGTCAATCTGGAAAAAAATGTTAAACTCGGAACTCTTAGAGAATGCTTAACCTGTATGAAAAGTCTGTTCAGATGTTTGATTCTTTAAAATACAGCTTTTAAATTTTATAGTAACCCAACTAACGCTGCAGATTAAACCTATTTATTCAAATTATGAAATGCTTTGCTGCCTTTATTGACCCTTGTGTAGCACTCTGAGTTTGCAGACACTGTACTGCATTAGAGCAGCCATGTAACTGAAATAGCAAACATTGCATTTAATCAGTTATGCACTGGGTCACCACAAATGTTGAAATGTATGTGAACAGAAACAATGCGCACGTCTCCTGCAGTGGCTCACAGTTCTAACTGTTCTCTTGAGGCCCAGATCTGGCTGCCTGCTACTTATGATGCTTATGATACTTATTGATGATTTAACTGGGAATTGGTCCTGCTTCGAGCAGGGGGTTGGACTAGATGACCTTCTGGGGTCCCTTCCAACCCTTATATTCTATGATTCTATGATTATGCTTGGCATTATCCTTAAGTCTTGATTCAAAACCATTCACCATTTCAGGGGTGCTGCAGTATAATAAACTTGCTACCTTATTGTGCGTCGTCCTCCCATGCCCACCTCTCCTGTGTTGAGCTGGAGGGAAAGGAGTGTGTTGTTTTCAGGAGGCCAAAGTCCCAGATCAGCATCTAGCCAGCAGAGGGTGCTGAGCACTGGGCTAGGGAACCCTGCCAGGAGCAGCAGAAGGAGAGCAAGGGACAAGGTGTGGGAGGAGCCTCATGTGGAAACGCTTGGGTTTGTGTAGCCATTTGCCCACTAGGGGGCGAGGCTTTTGTCCAGGCCCCTCTCTGCTTTCTCTGTACAGTATTTAGAGCAGTGGTCATCAACTGGTAGATTGCAATCTCCGGCCGCTAAAAGTCCAGTGGTGCAGCAGGGCTGAGGCAGGCTCCCTGCCTGCCCTGACCCCACCCTGCTCCCAAAAGTGGCCAGCATGCCCTGGGGGATGGGGAAGGGAAGGCATCTCCATGCGCTACTCCTGCCTGCAAGCACTGCCCCCGCAGCTCCCATTGGCCAGGAATGGGGAACTGCGGCCAATGGGAGCTGCGTGGGTGGTGCCTGCGGGGAGGGCAGCATGCGGAGCCACGTTTCTCGGCCCCAGGAGCCACAGGGGTGTGCCCGCCACTTCCAGGAGCGGCATGGGGCTGGGGCAAGAAGGAAGCCTTAGTCTCTCTGCACCGCTTCCCGGGAACCGCCCAAGGTAAGCGCCGCTTGGCGGGAGCCCGCACCCCAGCCCTGAGCCTCTCCTGGAGCCAACACTCTGTATCCCCTCCTGTACCCACTCCTGCACCACAACCCTCTGACCCAGCCCAGTGAAAGTGAGTGAGGGTGGAGAAGAGCGAGCGGCGGAAAGATGGGTGGATGAAGTGGGCAGGGCCTCAAGGAAGGGGTTGGGTAGATCTTGGGTTGCACTTAAATTCAAAAAGTGACCTTGTGCGTAAAAGGGTTGGAGACCACTGATTTCGAGCATTCCGTTGAAATCCGCTCTGATCCCTTAAAGTGAATCTTAGCTTGAATCTTTCCTTTTCTGTTTTGAATGAAATATTAGCAACATTTCCAAGCACATTGAGCTAGTTAGGCCACCTAGAAGATGAGATGTGAATATTTGTAATAGGAATCAATATAGAGAGGACCAGATTCCAATCTCACGGCTGTTTGTGAGAGGTAACTCCACTAAGCTCTGCGATACAACCGCATTTGCTCCAACCCCTCAGACAGAGACAAACACCTACAAGATCTCTGTCAAGCATTCTTACAACTACAATACCCACCTGCGGAAGTGAAGAAACAGATTGATAGAGCCAGAAGAGTTCCCAGAAGTCACCTACTACAGGACAGGCCTAACAAAGAAAATAACAGAACGCCACTAGCCGTCACCTTCAGCCCCCAACTAAAACCCCTCCAACGCATTATTAAGGATCTACAACCTATCCTGAAGGATGACCTAACACTCTCACAAATCTTGGGAGACAGGCCAGTCCTTACCGACAGACAGCCCCCCAACCTGAAGCAAATATTCACCAGCAACCACATACCACACAACAGAACCACTAACCCAGGAACCTATCCTTGCAACAAAGCCCGTTGCCAACTGTGCCCACATATCTATTCAGGGGACACCATCACAGGGCCTAATAACATCAGCCACACTATCAGAGGCTCGTTCACCTGCACATCCACCAATGTGATATATGCCATCATGTGCCAGCAATGCCCCTCTGCCATGTACACTGGTCAAACTGGACAGTCTCTACGTAAAAGAATAAATGGACACAAATCAGATGTCAAGAATTATAACATTCATAAACCAGTCGGAGAACACTTCAATCTCTCTGGCCACGTGATTACAGACATGAAAGTTGCAATATTACAACAAAAAAAACTTCAAATCCAGACTGCAGCGAGAAACTGTTGAATTGGAATTCATTTGCAAATTGGATACAATTAACTTAGGCTTGAATAGAGACTGGGAGTGGCTAAGTCATTATGCAAGGTAACCTATTTCCCCTTGTTTTTTCCTAACCCCCCCCCCCCCACGACGTTCTTGTTAAACCCTGGATTTGTGCTGGAAATGGCCCACCTTGATTATCATACACAATGTAAGGAGAGTGGTCACTTTGGATAAGCTATTACCAGCAGGAGAGTGGGGTGGGAGGAGGTATTTTTTCTTGCTTTGTGTGTATAAAAAGATCTTCTACACTTTCCACAGTATGCATCCGATGAAGTGAGCTGTAGCTCACGAAAGGTTATGCTCAAATAAATTGGTTAGTCTCTAAGGTGCCACAAGTACTCCTTTTCTTTTAACTGGAATAGAGTTATTCATGAATTATACAGAATAAGTGGGCCAGATTCTGATCATTTCATTATCTTACATTAAACCAATGTTGTAGGTCTTTGTCTAGAAACCACCTTTGATGAATAACTGCCTTTCAGACAAGCGAGATAGGAAAGTAATTAAACTTCATGGAAGCCTCTTCTACTAAACACAGATATCTAGTACCCTGAAATAAAGTCAATGGTGCACAGTAGTTCAAGGAAGGTTTTTACTGTATTTGCGATTCAGGGTTTCTGACTTCAAACAAAGGAATTCTACTAATGAGACGATTAAATTAGGTCACGAATGAAGTTAGTCTGTAAACAGTTTTCCTCAAATTAACCATAGTGTTTCGCTTTGAAGTATCTGATGGAGCCTGAAATGGCTGATGTAATATATGGAAATATCTCCAGGTCATCTATGTGCTGTGTCTTTTGTCTGGAGGGATAATTTTAAGGCAGTGGGGATGCTCTCCTTTATAGTCCTTTCAAGGGTAATCTTTGAAAATGGTAATACTGGGATGGAAGCAAAGAAATCAAAAGTTCACTCTTTAAAAAATGTAAATACTGTGTCTTTTCTGAAGCTCTGTACAGCTTTAGCTTTTGAGCAAGGGCACACTGTAAAGTATTAAATTTATTCTCGGGCTGAATGGAAGCCAGTGCAGATACAAAGTGGTAGCCTAAGCTCGCTATGAAATTTAAAATCCATTTCAGCTGTTCATCAGCTTGGAACAGATTTAGAAAAGTATATGAATACACACATGCACTGTTGCCTAAAGCTTTGGTGGATTCAATGAATGCTAGTCCATAGAAATGCAGTCCAGGTTTTTCAATCACTGAGCTTCTCTTATATCCCATCAGATGACCAAGTCTTACTGAAAACAACTGCTACTCAAAAGTATTCTTTTCAAGTACCTGAGCCCTGGAAAAAGGTGGGTGTTGGGTTTGTATGTGTGGATGCCTTTTTAAAAAAACCTGTTTTTTTAGAACTAGTGGGACAGTAGCTGCTAAAGCAGGCAGGAAGAAATCTATAATGTGAAGATTAAAATGTTTGTATATTCTTTTTTTTTTTTTTTTTTTTTTGCCCCAAAGGCATGTAAGCTGGTGCTCAAGCGCCATGTGATAATACGCTTACATGTGTCGAATAATCCCCCCAGTCTCTGGTGCTCTGCACTCAGGCACTGGATTCCCCATATTAACTTCATTGTTTATGCCCCTAGGAAGAGCATCTTCAAAAGGGAAATGTGGGGGAAGCAGCAGGGGAAGAGTAGAGTTCTCTCTCCTTTCATACTCCCTCATCCAAGAAGTGTATTTTGAAAGACAGAGGGTGCAATTCTCCTCCTGTAGAGTATGAGTAGTTCTCATGGACTTTAATGGGAGTTACTTATACCCTGGGAAGATGGTGACTTATGCCCTGGGAGATTTTAGAAAGATAAATGGCCCACTTCCTAGTGCTTTATAAATGGATATCACCACAATAAGCTCCCTCCAGAATCCTTCAGTAGGGTTTCCTTTTGGGAAGCCTGAGTGCAAGCTGACTTCAGCCTGATTTCCAGTTTCAAGGAGAGTGCTTAGCCTTAGATGTGTAGATTGTACAGTATGGAAAGGAGCAAATGTGGAAAATAGTCTCCCAGTGACCCACTCCAGAAAAGTCTGTTACTTCAGAACCACTGCCCGGAGTACAGTGTAAAGCTAACTTCCCTGAAGGTTTCCGGTTTATTTTTGCTATTTTAATGTAGTGTTTCCTTCTTCATTAGATGTCTAAATCCCGGCCCTGCTTCCCTGAAAAGACAGGAATGATAGTCTAAGGCCATGGCTACACTACAGGGACTATACTGGCTTAGCTACGGCACCGTAGCTATGCCAGCAAAACGTGTAGATGCAACCTACGCTGATGGAAAAGGTCTTTCCGTCAGTGTAGGAGCATCATCTCACTGAACTCATGGAAGCATACTTCCGCCTACTTAGCTGCGTCTGCACCAGGAGTTAGGTTGGCAAAGCTTTGACACTCGGGGGTGGTTTTTTATACCCTCGTGTTGACCTAAATTTTAAGTGTAGTCCAGTCCTAAGATACTACGACTGCAATGACTTCAGAGCGCACTTAGTAGATACTGATTTTCCTGTGGCAGTGGGACTGAGTTATTCCCGCTATCCTGCTATGGTCTCCTGTTTTAGTTCTTGACTATTCTCCATCTCTGCAAGGCATTTATTTCAGGTACAGACTCTTCCGTCAGTACATGCTGGATGTAGTGCTTCTTACCAGAGTTAAAAGGACCTATGCCTGATAGTAAGGGTTTACAGGACTGGACCCTGTGTTTAATGCTCAATCCTGCTATTGTATTATCCAGCACTATGGTCCCTGAGCCCTTGAAAACAACCTTTCAACTTGCACTCCTATGCCCCAGTCTACTAGGAGGCCACCTGTATTTATGTTAGCTACTCCAAGCAACGGGAGGGGAAGTCTTTGGACGTATAACACTGTGCATCACGAGTTCTCCTTATTCTTTTTTAATTGCAGTAGCACCAAGGGACACCAACTGAAGATCTCAGAGTAACAGCTGTGTTAGTCTGTATTCGCAAAAAAAAAAGGAGTACTTGTGGCACCTTAGAGACTAACTAATTTATTTGAGCATAAGCTTTCATGAGGTACAGCTCACTTCATCGGATGCATACTGTGGAAAGTGTAGAAGATCTTTTTATACACACAAAGCAAGAAAAAATACCTCCTCCCACCCCACTCTCCTGCTGGTAATAGCTAAAGTGATCACTAATATCTAAAGTGATCACTCTCCTTACAATGTGTATGATAATCAAGTTGGGCCATTTCCAGCACAAATCCAGGTTTTCTCACCCCCCCCCCCACACACACACAAACCCACTCTCCTGCTGGTAATAGCTTATCTAAAGTGACCACTCTCCTTACAACGTGTATGATAATCAAGGTGGGCCATTTCCAGCACAAATCCAGGGTTTAACAAGAACGTCGGGGGAGGGGGGGGGTAGGAAAAAACAAGGGGAAATAGGTTACCTTGCATAATGACTTAGCCACTCCCAGTCTCTATTCAAGCCTAAGTTAATTGTATCCAATTTGCAAATGAATTCCAATTCAACAGTTTCTTGCTGCAGTCTGGATTTGAAGTTTTTTTTGTTGTAATATTGCAACTTTCATGTCTGTAATCACGTGGCCAGAGAGATTGAAGTGTTCTCCGACTGGTTTATGAATGTTATAATTCTTGACATCTGATTTGTGTCCATTTATTCTTTTACGTAGAGACTGTCCAGTTTGACCAGTGTACATGGCAGAGGGGCATTGCTGGCACATGATGGCATATATCACATTGGTGGATGTGCAGGTGAACGAGCCTCTGATAGCGTGGCTGATGTGATTAGGCACAGTTTGCACGGTGGGCAGAGTTGGCAACGGGCTTTGTTGCAAGGATAGGTTCCTGGGTTAGTGGTTCTGTTGTGTGGTATGTGGTTGCTGGTGAATATTTGCTTCAGGTTGGGGGGCTGTCTGTAGGCAAGGACTGGCCTGTCTCCCAAGATTTGTGAGAGTGTTGGGTCATCCTTCAGGATAGGTTGTAGATCCTTAATAATGCATTGGAGGGGTTTTAGTTGGGGGCTGAAGGTGACGGCTAGTGGCGTTCTGTTATTTTCTTTGTTAGGCTGTCCTGTAGTAGGTGACTTCTGGGAACTCTTCTGGCTCCATCAATCTGTTTCTTCACTTCCACAGGTGGGTATTGTAGCTGTAAGAATGCTTGATAGAGATCTTGTAGGTGTTTGTCTCTGTCTGAGGGGTTGGAGCAAATGCGGTTGTATCGCAGAGCTTGGCTGTAGACGATGGATCATGTGGTGTGGTCAGGGTGAAAGCTGGAGGCATGTAGGTAGGAATAGCGGTCAGTAGGTTTCCAGTATAGGGTGGTGTTTATGTGACCATTGTTTATAGCACTGTAGTGTCCAGGAAGTGGATCTTTTGTGTGGACTGGACCAGGCTGAGGTTGATGGTGGGATGGAAATTGTTGAAATCCTCAAGGGCTTCTTTTCCAGGGGTCCAGATGATGAAGATGTCATCAATATAGTGCAAGTAGAGTAGGGGCGTTAGGGGACGAGAGCTGAGGAAGCGTTGTTCTAAGTCAGCCATAAAAATGTTGGCATACTGTGGGGCCATGAAGATCGGTACCCATCATGTTAGGCACTGTACAGATACACTGGGAAAAGATACAGATCAGTGTCTGGGGCTTGAACCATAACTAGAGTTTTCAGCCAATTTGTTTGTGTGTGTTGCTGTATTCAAATAAGCTGTGAATGCATTTCATGCTCATGAAGGCGAGGTGTTGACAGCACCGGACTGAGCCAAGCAATTATGTTTATTCTGCAGTGGCTCCAAATAACTTATGAATGTATCCCTGGGGTTTAACACAAACCTCCTCTACCTTCCTTACTCACGAGTTGCTGCATGTTTCATGGTAATTCTTAGAACAGAGAGTTAGAATTGCTCATTGGCATTTAGAAATATGTTGATTGTTGTGAAGTTTGAAACCTGATGATAATGAGTCTAAATATTTCTTTGATGATCTGTCTAACCTTTGTATTTCTACTGTACTCATCACTGTGGCATATTACACTGGGGGCCAAATCTTGAGGCACTTATTTAGGCAAAAGCCCCGTTGGCTTCAATAGGAATTTTGCCCATGAAGGATTCCATAGTGAGCGTATGGATCCGTGGGACTAGTACCTAGGTCTGTAGCGTGTGGGACAGCTGATGTTCCCCCAGGAGGCCATGCAGTGCCATTAAGCGCTGCAGGCAATACTGCCCAGAGGGACCAGAGCAAGAGCATCCTGCAGCCTTCGGTTGGCCATGCTCACTGTTTAACCATAGAGGATGTCCCAGGAAGTTGTCTGAGCAACTACAAAAACTTCTGACTTGCTGCAACTCCAGACCTCACCTTGCTTTCTGAAATCCAGTTTCCGGCCCCAGTCTGACCCTGACCCTGACTCTTGCCTCCTGATTCCAGCATAGTAACTACCTTTGATCTCCAGCTCTGACCCTGGCCTGACTATGACCCTGACTCTTGCCTATTGATCCTGGCTCTAGCGATTAATCTGATCCCTGCTTGCTGACTGCCACCTCGTGGGCATCCTTGCCTTGAGGACACCAGCCCAGCCATGACCAATAGGTCAAACCATCTACACCCCATCCCGTACAATCAGGAGTTCAGAAGTTTAAAAGTATCACAATGCAGAGTGTTCGTTTTTTTTTTTAAAGGTTTTGTGAATAATCACTGACTTGGAATTCAGGGGAGCTGGGTTCGATCCTTGGCCCTGTCATATACTTTCTTTGTAGCTTTCTGTGTTGCTTAATCTTTCCTTGCCTCAGTTCTTCATCTCTAAAGCAGGGAAGTAATGATGCTTCCTTTCCCTAACTCTTTGTCTGTATTTTTCCTATTTAGATTAGAGCAAGGAATGTCTTTATATCTATATCCATAGATATATACAGCACCTAGCACATTAGGGCCCCATTCTCCATTCAGGCTTTGAGTGTTACTGTAACACAAATAATAAAAAGGACTAAGATTTTTGCCTACTATTGCAGCATTGGCAGGTGTGGGAAAAAAACTTCACCTACTTCCTACCACATTTTTAATCAATGGATGAATTACCCTGGGGCTGGGTTTGTTTTTATCTGTGTCTTCAATGAGTAACTTGATCATTTTGTTTGAATATGACAAGAGCTGTTCTTTAAAGTTAGGGATAATTACTATTACCAAAGCACAGCCTTAAGTGGGACGACAGTAACTGTATGCACAGTCACCTACTCAGAGGAGTAGATAATTAGGAATATTTCTTAGCCATAGCCAGATCTACATCATGCACAACAAAGAAAATGGCTTTGTTTTGGGTTTGGTGGGGTGGGATGTGACTGGTAAGATGCGCAGCACTTAGCTGTGGGCAACCATTACTGTAAAAATGGTGCTGAGTTCCTTTGCTAACAGGATTGTTCATAGAAGAAAAAATAATTAGAATGACAGGCTATCACAGGCTTCTTTCTAATAGTAACCCCAGAACTAACTGGGCTTCAAGGGATTATCAGGTTCAAACTCACTGTGATTACCTGAGTAACAACACTGGAGATTACACACTGACCCTGCTGAATTGCACCAGATTGGAATGTTGATATACACTATTCACTATGTGCTGACCTTTCTTCTGAGTTATTGTGGTACACAGCTATGGCAATATGGAGCAGTTTGCTAATTTAATTCCCAGTATTCATTCTAGGTGCT